>NC_065587.1:4827142-5476071 GCF_024542745.1 Macaca thibetana thibetana | reverse complement strand
CAGAGTTTTGTTCTTTCACCTAGGCTAGCGTGCAGTGGCGTCATCACAGTTTATTGCAGCCTCGAACTCCTGGGCTCCAGCAATCCTTCCACCTCAGCCTCTGGGTCGCCGGGACTACCGACATATGTCACCACATCTGGCTAACTTTTTTCTATTTTCTGTAGACACGGGGTCTCACTATGTTGCCGAGGTTCAGCATCTATACTTCAGATCTTCATCTAATATTCTGAATGTTGAAAGAGGCTAATTGCCTTAATTGTAGATAACTTTTTATTTCTTGATTTGTTTTACAAAGAAACAGTTCCACCACCATCAGTGGAAATAAGGAGATTAAATACTTTTATAGAAGAAATACTTCAACATTCTTTACTAAGTAGCAGATCTCTGAATATTGACTAAGAAAATAATATACAAATTGGGATTTTTTTCAATCCTGATGTCACCTCTGGCCATTCCAAATATTTTTTCTTTCTAAAATGGAATAGTAGTAGCTATTGATAATAACAGAAATTGAATAAAAATCTGTCACTAACTAGCTGGGCATGGTAGCACGTACCTGTGGTCCTGGCTACTCAGGTGACTGAGGCAGAAGGATCACTTGATCTGGGAGTTTGAGCCTAGCCTAGGCAACATAGCAAGTCTCTGTCTCCAAAAAAAAAAAAAACCCACTAAAAATCTGAATTCTCTCTTAGATTTTCTGTCTAAAGTCTAAATTGTTGTAGGCCTAAAACATAATCTGAATTGTCTGGCTGAAGAAGATAGTTTTGTATCCCATTTGCTAAATATTAATAAAGACAATAGTTAATATATCTTCTGTAGGAAGGTCCCCTTGGCTTCTGCCCTATATGAAAACTGAATAGCTTTTGTGACCTTACCTGTGCACGGCAAACAGGAGAGCCAAGGCGGCCACACACTTTTCTCCCCCTGACAAATTGTCCATTGGCATAAACCGTTTGCCTGGGGCCACACAGTTATAACTAATTCCCTCCAAGTAAGGTTCTTCAGGGTTCTCTGGGCTAAGAAATGCCTGAAACACATATGTTTATTTAGCAATATCAGAAAAGCAACTGATAAAGTTCAACTTGGAGTTTAACTGCAAAATATTCTATTGGTTAGCTTTTCTCCAATTTTGATGGAAAACTACCAATGCCTATAAATAATGTATTTAGTTCTACATGTAATCACAGAAAACAGGGTTGTCTGGATAGGTGGTAGACGGAAAACACTCTAACATACCCAGGGATCAGCCCTTTCCACCAGACTGCCAGTCAAACCTCAGAGGCACCTGCCACAGTCTTACAAAACAGTCTTCATGCAGTTTGCTCACTGATATATTCATCAAACATTTACTGAATACCTATTATGGGCCAGGAACTGTAGATACAGAGATGAATCTTGTTCTCAAAGAGTTAGGCGTGGTGGCTCACACCTGTCATCCCAGCACTTTGGGAGACTGAGGCAGGCGGATCACTTGAGGTCAGGAGTTTGAGACCAGTCTGGCCAACATGGTGAAACCCTGTCTCTACAAAAAATACAAAAATTAGCCAGGCTTGTTGGTGTGTGCCTGTAATCCCAGCTACTTGGGAAGCTGAGACACGTGAACCTGGGAGGCATAGGTTTCAGTGAGCTGAGATCGCACCACTGCATTCCAGCCTGGGCAACAGAGGGGAACTCTGTCTCCAAAAAAAAAAAAAAAAAAAAAAAAAAAAAGGAGTTAATGGGTTTAATCTTACTTTACTGAAAATAAGTTATTTTCCGTTGAAGTTCTAAATATCTGATCCAGGATCACCTTTTAGTCATAAAAGCACATGAGAAAACAAAAGCAGAAGAGGTACGTAAGCCCCGACCTACATCTTTATTTCACATTCAATTCCACGAGTATTTGCTACGGATATTGATAATGGAATGGGAGTGGTTATCATGAAAAGGGTCATATCTGAATTTGAACCCTGCCTTTAGTTCTTTACCTCTCTTTTGTTACTCTGGTCAACTCCACTGATGAACCATCTTCCCAGGATCCTCTAGTATTCCACATTTACCACAGAAAACAACAGTGCTATAAAATCAAATTAGTACCAGACTACAGAATTTTGGAACTAAAAGAGAATTTGGAAACCAAATGATTTAGTCCATTCATTTTTCGGATGAAGAAACAGACCCAGAGAGGTTTTGACTTGTCCACACTGAATAGTGTGGAGTGAACGGGATCTACAATGCAGGTCATTAGATAACCACTCTTCATGAACTGACTTTGCCCCATGAGTGAGTTGCTCAAATAATGTGGCAGCGGTTATTTATTTCCCACCAAAAAAAAAAAAAAAACCACCACCAGTAACACAGATTTCCCACTAGTATTGGAGGATGAAAGATACATACTTGGGCACTGTTGTTTCTGCAGAGCTTCTTGTAGATTTGATCAATTGAGACTGAGACATGCTCAAAACACTGGGTGAAAAGATCGTATCTCCTTTTTTTCACTTGTTCAAACTCTTGCCTACACATTCTGGCTTCCTTTCTGCTGGCCTCAAAAGCTAAGAGAGAATCAATGTTCTTCATTTTAGAGACCACTGAGGAGGTTCTTTTACTTAAACTGTAAAGCATAAAATATTTTTAAAATTGGATTTGAGTTTGGATCTCTTGAGTAAAGTTACCTTCAAAATACCTAAACTACTATTAATTCCAAGAGAATAGTTCTTAGAATTGATGAGTCTCTTTTCCAGTAGGGCTAACTGCTAAATAATATTGACAAGTTCTGATAGGGTATTTATTTATTTATTTATTTATTTAGAGACGGAGTCTTGCTTTGTTGCTCAGGCTGAAGTGCAGTGGCGTGATCTCGGCTCACTGCAGCCTCTACCTCCCAGGTTCAAGTGATTCTCCTGCCTCAGCCTCCCGAGTAGCTGGGACTACAGGCGTGTGCCACCACACCCAGTTAATTTTTATAATATTTAGTGGACACGGGGTTTTACCATGTTGACCAGGCTGGTCTTGAACTCCTGACCTCAGGTGATCCACCCACCTCAGCCTCCCAAAGTGCTGGGATTACAGACGTGAGCCACCGCGCCCAGCCTGATAGAGTATTTATTATGTCAATTTTGTTGGTGTGAAAAAAATATATGTGTTTTAAAATCACCAATAAACTTGGTTTTAAATTAAAGCAAAACACTTCAAAAAGGAAACGATTAATGATTCAGTATTAAAAGTACACATTAATATAAGACCACAGAGGAAAAAATCTACAACAAAAAGGGACAACAGAGGGGAAATTGTTGGCAAATGTTATAGAAATCAAAACACCCATGAATATAATCTTGTTAGTGACTAAACTCAATTTTACCATCTGTGGATTCTTGAAACTTGTCTCTGACAGTCTTTAAGTTCTCCAGTGCTCGCAGGTTTGGGGCTGCTGTTTTCAGTAAGATATCTTCCTGGGATGCTACTTGCTGCCGTAAGAGCCTAAGGTGGGCCTCGACTTCTTGATCAGACTGTAGAGCCTATTATGGGCAAAGAACAACACTGACTGGCATGGCATGCCTTCTACATCCAGCAAGGTAGGGTGTGTGTGTGGCCCTTCGCCATCTGGACCCCCCAGGTCTTGTCATCCACTCCTTCTCTCCCCAAAGCCCTCTCTGAGCCCGGGAGGTGCAGTCCTGCTGCAATACTTATAGCTTCCTGAATCGGCTGTGCTCTTTTCTTGGAACACATTTCGGCTCATTTTTTTAATCTGGCTAAAAAGCAACAATTTATACTTCACCTTCATTTATTTAAAAATATTCATAATCTACTATGTATTACACTGAGGATTCAATGGTGGAAGCTATTCAGTCTTTGCCTTTAAAGACTCACAGTGAAGTCAAACACATAAACTGGATTAAAAATTTTTTCTAAGACACAGGTCTCACTCTGTTGCTCAGGCTGGTCTCGAGCTCCTGACCTCAAGCAGTCCTCCCACTTCCCGAGTAGCTGGGATTTAAACCGGCTTTTACAGTGGGGTGAAAAGACTTCTGACAGGGCAAACATAGGTACTACGGGGCAGGGAGAGGGGATCCAATCCAGCTAGACAGGTTAACACTTAAACCTGGCACGAGTGATGAAGAGAAAAAGTAGCCACGCCCTTCCAGAAAATCTTTTTTTTTTTTTTTTGGCCACAAATACAATCAGTGTACAAAAAGTAGGCCGGGCATGATGGCTCATACCTGTAATCCCAGCACTTTGGCAGGCCAAAGTGTGTGGATCACCTGAGGTCGAGTTTGAGATCAGCCTGACCAACTTGGTGAAACCTCATCTCTACTAAAAATACAAAAATTAGCCGGGCATGGTAGCAGACACCTGTAATCCCAGCTACTCGGAGGCTGAGGCAAGAGAGTTGCTTGAACCCAGGGGGTGGAGTTTGCAGTAAGCCGAGATTGCGCCATTGCACTCCAGCCTGGGCAACAAAGCAAGACTGTCTCAAAAACAAAACAAAACAAAAAACAAAACAAAAAAAGTCTAACAAAATATATTAACAGCATACGAACTGAAAAGATGTGGTGGATATTGTTACTCAGCATCTGTTTCCATTTTTTCTTTTAATGCAGCACACGCTTTTGACCAGGTAGATCCACTTCTCCCTCCTGGACCCCATGTACTTAGACTGAGAGGCAGGGCCTGCTTGGTTTAAGGTAAAGTTCACCATCCTCCTCCCTCTACAGTGATTGGTTCAGCAATGAATATGTGACCCCATTCAGGCAACTGTGATGAGGGGACAATTGCTGGGGCTTTGTAGGTAAAACCTTTCTTCAGTTTTAGAAAAGCATGTAAACCAAAGAGTATCTGAGATAGGTCTCAGTCAGTTGAGTTTATTTTACCAAGGTTAAGGACATGCCCCAGAGAGAAGTCTGTGCCTTTCTCGAAAGATGATTTTGAGGGCTTTGATATTTAAAGGGGAAAAGCAGGCAGAAGCAAGAGGAAGTATATGGTCACATCACTGAATCCATATGTTGCAAGAGAAAAGTAGGTAGGAAACAGTCAATTATGTATTCACCTCATGCTCAGTAAATTAGCACTTTACCATAAGACGAAAAACCACAAATATCTCCCCACGGAGTCTCTACCTGGGGAGATACTTAATTTTTTTTTTTTTTTTTTTTTGAAACCGAGTCTCTCTCTGTCACCCTGGCTGGATTGCAGTGGCACAATCTTGGCTCACTGCAACCTCCACATCCCAGGCTCAAGCAATTCTCTTGCCTAAGCCTCCTGAGTAGCTGGGATTACAGGCACATGCCACTGTGCCTGGCTATTTTTTTTTTTTTTTAGTGGAGACAGGGTTTCGTCATGTTGGCCAGGCTGGTCTCGAACTCCTGACTTCAGGTGACCTGCCTACGTTGGCCTCCCAAAGTGTTGGGATTACAGGCGTGAGCCACCACGCCTGGCCTGATACTTAATTTTTTTTTTTTTTTTTTTTTGAGACGGAGTCTCGCTCTGTCGCCCAGGCTGGAGTGCAGTGGCTGGATCTCAGCTCACTGCAAGCTCCGCTTCCCGGGTTTACGCCATTCTCCTGCCTCAGCCTCCCGAGTAGCTGGGACTACAGGCGCCCGCCACCTCGCCCGGCTAGTTTTTTGTATTTTTAGTAGAGACGGGGTTTCACCATGTTAGCCAGGATGGTCTCGATCTCCTGACCTTGTGATCCGCCCATCTCGGCCTCCCAAAGTGCTGGGATTACAGGCGTGAGCCACCACGCCTGGCCTGATACTTAATTTTTTATATGTAGCTCTCTGCTTAGGAACAAAAGGAAAGGCAGTTTTTTGCATGACTCAGCTTTCAGCCTAATTTCTTTCTCTTGGTGTAGTGAATTGGGGTCCAAGTTTTCATTTTCCTTTCACTAGTACCACTACAAAAGACAGCTTCTTTCTTCTCTGAAGGTTGCAGCTGTGTGGCTGGAAAGCCAAGAATATGCGCTCATTTTGTCTTCAGGAGAGAAGCAGCTTCAGAATGAAGCCAACGCCCAAAGACATGTATGGCTACAGGGATGACTGGGAAACAGAGCCAGAGCTGCTCAATTAAAGGCATGAAATTAAGTTAAATTAAAGCTGGAGTCCAGCTCTGTGCTCTGCAACTGGAAGGGTGTGCCACACCATCACCTACAATCCTGAGAGAGGCCTGTGTCTACTGAGGGTACTGCAGTGGGATGCCAGCAGAGCAAATTTGGGATGCTGGAGTAAGTAGTTGGTTACTTTTGTTTATTGAAGGACTTCTCAAAAACTTAAATATACATTGTGAATCTCTTTCCTTCCCAAGAAGGGAAAAGACTTTCTCAAAAAGTAACCACAGGAACTTTTCTTATTTGGCTAGACATTTCATGATACCAGTGTTCTACACAACACAGTCAGAAATGCTGACATAAACATTTTTTAAAGTAACCAATATATTTACTGCTATTTTGTGATAACATGATACAATAAATATATATTTGGTTTTCATCCCAGTTCTAGGCACAGCATACCTAAAACATTTGCAATTTCCTGAGTGGTAGGAGTGAGAGGGGCATCTTTTATGATTCATGATAAGCCCCTTTCAATCATACCTAATGAGCTGACTGTTGGAAGATGGGGACTATTGCAGGAGGAACCAACCAGGTGATTGGAGGGCTGGAACCTTCAGTCCCTCTTCTCTAAGGAGATGGGGGAGAAAGGCTGAAGATTGAGTCTGGATCACCAATTGCCCATGATTTATTAATCATGTATGTAATGAAGCTCCCATAAGAATCCCTAAACAGTGGGTTGTGAAGAGCTTCCAGGTTGGTGACCACACAAGAGATGCTGGGAGGGTGACAAGCCTGGAGAAGGCATGAGATAGGGCATGGACCCTTTCTCATACCTAGTCCTATGTATCTCGTCCATTTGGCTGTTCCATGAGTTGTAGCCTTTAAAAATGAACTGGTTAATGTAAATGAAGTATTCCCCTGAGTTCTATGAGCCATTCTAGCAAATTATCAAATCTGTGGAAGGGGTTGTGGAAACTCCTGATTTACAGCCAACTGGCCATGAGTCTGGGAGGCCTGGACTTGTGATTGGCATCTGAAGAGTGGCCAGTCTTGTGGGACTGAGCCATGACCTTGTGGGATCTGATGCTAACTGCAGGTAGACAGTGTCAGAATTGAACTGGATTGTAGAATACCCACTTGGTATTCAAAGAATTAGAGAACTGCTTGGTGTGGGAGAGACCCACAATTTGGTGTCAGAAGTTTCATGATTATACTGTTTTTCCTTTGTATATTTCTTTCAAAACCATTAGGAAATCTTTTTTTAAAAAAACCTCAATTCTATCTTCCAAAAATGATTCTGTAATATTTAAATATTCCATATTACTGTGAGTGATAAACAACAGAAAGCTTTCCGTTACCTTCAAATCCTCATTTAGAGAGCTGTAGTCTACTTCGAAGGCTTCTTCTTTTTCATAGATATCAATTGTTGCCTGGGTACTTTCTGCTTCAGTTCCCATCTGAAAAATACGTGAACACATACATTTGTTGATTAAGTTTGTTGTCTTATATGGGAGTGGTTCATGGCACTCCAACAACAATTACAATAGTAACATCAAAGATCACTTATCACTGATCACCTTAACAGATATATAATAAAAAAAAGTTTGAAAGATTTAGAGTTATCAAAATGTCACAGAGAGACCCAGAAAAGTGAGCAGATGCTGTTGGAAAAACGGTACCAACAGACTTTCTCAACATGGGGTTACCACAAACCTTCAACTTGTAAAACAAAAACAAAAACAAAAAACCCTGCAATATCTGTGAAGCACAATAAAATGAGGCATGCATGTGTCTGGGAGGATGTGCATAGGTTATATACCAACACTATGCCATTTTAGGTAAGAGACTTCAGCATCCTTGGATTTTGGTATACATGGGGGATCCTGGAACCATCCCTGTGGATACCAAGGAATGACTGTACTTCCAGCCAATCTAAAATGTTCTGTATAATCCAAATGTGGTGAAAAAGAAAGAAAAAAGGCCAACAAGGAAATGTTAGTGAGGCTTGGTTTTATCTTGTGATTTCTTTGGTGTCCATTCTTGCCTCTTCCTTTTCCCTCACCACCTAGAGATACTCAGCAGGGCATGTTTCTTCTGAGAAGGACCTCAGTACAACTGTTGGAGAAGGTGCAGAGCAAGAACCACCCCCTCCACATGATGTAAAATATTACGAGAGTCCAGGGAACCGCCCAAGCAGCAGATGATCTGCATACTGCCTGTGCCTCATTGTGCAAAAACATTCTTAACTCCAACAACTTTAATTCTCTGATTTCTCTTGGGTATCTAATATGTAGGTAAGAAACATGGGTTCATCCTGTGGCCCTAGTCCTCTGAGATGACAGTCATTTTGCCCTTTTTCCCTCCTAGGAGATGTCTTCACCATCCCTAAAGGGGCTACAGAACAAGAGAAAGAATAAGCAAAGGGCAATGCATTAAGTTCCACACAATGGCACATATTTTACAGTCATTTGCTAGAATACCTCCACTTCAATGATGTCATCCAGTGACCCGAACAAAAGGATTATCTCAATGTCTTGCACTTTGCAATCAAGCAGCAAGTTATGCTTCTCTAATCGTTTCTGTTCCAGAGAAGTTTGAGTAATTACAACTTCTTTTTGCAACTTCCCCACTTCCCTGTAATTACACCGATATGAAAAAGTAATTTTACTCATTATATAACACTGCACCAAGGAAGAAAAATGTATGCTATAAACTTATATGAAAAAAAGATTATTCCTGTGAGTGCTGTAAGTTCTAGAATCCTCTCACTGATGCTTGTAATTTAATTGTTAACACTCCTGAGAAAGGTCATGAACATACTCAGTTAATCTAAGGGAGCATTTTCCACTAATACATGTTACTGATTTAAACAAAGACAGTGCTTTCCTAGTTACTTTATTTTTAAATCTGAGCAATTTTTCAAGCTGCAATTCTCACTCAAATATAAGCTCCACATTTTAGACCTCAAACCAAGATAAATAGTCTCTTAGCAAAAGAAATCCCTTGCCAGGTAAGTCATATACACTTAATAATCTGGTTTCTTTACTACCACCACCACTAATGTAGTAATGCCTTCTATCTGAAAATAAGGGCTTGGGTTTTACTAATCGAAATGATGTGGGATTTTTAAAAGAACTGGAAAGAGGACCAAAAGAAAATGGAAAAAAGAAAAAAAAAGAAGAAAGTAAGAACTATGTATTTTTCAAGAATATGAAGGGAAAAAGAAAGTATTCTGTTTGGGCTGAGTGTGGTGGCTCATGCCTGTAATCCAGCACTTTGGAAGGCCAAGGGAAGAGTATCATTTGAGCCCAGAAGTTTAAGACCAACATAATGAGACCTCATCTCTTAAAAAAAAAAAAAAAAAAAAAAAAAAAAAGGAGAATGTGTTCTATTTACACAAAATACAAGAGTTTTTAAAAAGCAAGAGTAAACAGACTTTAATTCCACTCCAAAATCTTAGAACTTTCTGGCTGTATCTTGAAACACTGAAGGTCTTCGAATAGTGAGAAAAATTGTGAAATACCAAAAGGCTGAGCAAAAACAGAGAATTAATTTTGTCTAATCACTCATAGTTGTGTAAATCATGATGCATGACAGGAAAGCAAGTGTCATTTTGGTACAGGCCAGTCAATTCAAAGTGTCGTTGCCATCATCATGGCAAACACACAAGCTAATCTTATGCCAGGTACTGGTCTAAGTACCTGGCACAGGTACTTTTTTTTTTTTTTGAGACAGAATTTCACTTTTGTTGCCCAGGCTGGAGTGCAATGGCACTCTAAGTGCATATGAATATTAACATATGTAATATTTACAGCAATTCTGTGAGGCAGGCACTATTACTATCTCCATTACTGATGAGGAAATTAAAGTATCATATGTAAACAGCAGAGCTGGGATATGAAACCAGAAATTGTGGCTCCAAATTCTATCTCCTTACTCTCTACGCTATCTTGCACAGACTAGAGGGAATCTCTGTACAACAGGAAGACAGAAATGTCAAGGTAGAATTAGCGTAAGGGACTCTATACAGGTTCATGTTTTCATCTAACAAAAATAACTATTTGTTCTACGCCAGGAACAGTGGCTCATGCCTGTAATCCCAGCACTTTGGGAGGCTGAGGCGAGCAGATCACTTAAGGTCAGGAGTTTGAGACCAGCCTGGCCAACACAGTAAAACCCGGTCCCTACTACAAAAGAAAAACATACACACATACACACACACACACACACACACACACACACACACACACCGGGCGTGGTGGTGTGCTCCTGTAGTCCCAGCTACTCGGGAGACTGAGGTAGGAGAATCACTTGAACCTGGGAGGCAAAGGTTGCAGTAAGCTGAGATCATGCCACTGCGCTCCAGCCTGGGCAACAAAGGGAGACTCCGTCTGAAGAAAAAACAAAACACCATTTGCTCTAAACAATTAACCACCTCGCCTGGTTTAGAATGTTTGAAAAAAATTAGAATGTCTGAAGGGTGTGATGTGAGACTAAGAGCAACAAAGGGCACATATTCAAATGCAACTCATTTAGTATATTTCAGATAGTTGGTGTCCATGTTTAAAACTCTGACTAGGTCTTTCAAACTGATGAAGTCTTAATTACCTATCAACAGCCAGAAACTTCTTCCGTTCCTCTTCAATTTGAGTTTGAACTTTCTCGGCATTGGAGTTCTGAGTGACACGTATGTCCTTAAGTTGCTGCTGCTTTGCCATGAGTTCATTCACTATCTGCAGACAGTTTTCTTCAGCCTGAACAGAGAGGATCTGTATTGTAGATTTACCATCTTCTATATTAATAAGGTAGTTCTATGATCTTATCCATAACACCAAACCAGTTATCCTGAGATGAACCTTCTCACCCTATGTGCTACTTGACCCTCCATCATGGACGGTGACTCACATTCTATACTTTTTAGAAACTGGTGATCATTACCTGCCTTTGTCGTTCATTTTGCTATTGTTTTTTATCCTTCATTTTGGATTCATTCCTCAGCTCACTGCCATCTGACTTCTGTTCCCACTCTCCAATGAGAGTGTTTTTGCTATCATGATCTCTAATTGGGAATTAAACATTTTCCAGACTTTTATGTTTTTGACAGCCTTGATCATTTCCTCCTTCCTGAAACTCTGGGGCTTCTGTGATACCACCTCTTCTGGCTCTCCTCATAAGCTAAGTGACCATCTTCCAGATCCCATCGCTGCTCCACTGCTCTTCACTGCCTACCTCCCTGCTAGGGTGTCTCAACCATTCTCATGTGGTTTCAGTTTACTCCCATAAACCAGCAACTCCCAAATCTGTATCTTCAGCCTAGACTTCTCCCATTATCTTCTCTTTAACAGCCTGCTGGAAATTGCCATCTAGACATTACATAGGCAACTCAAGCTCCACAGGTCCAGAATTTTCTCTCCTTAACCTGCTGCTCTCATTCACCAATCACCCAAGTTAGAACTAATGAGTCATCTGTGGCACCCCCTTGCCCTTCCTCCCATGCTGACAGCCAGTAATTCATAAAGCTCTGCTGATTCTACTTTAAGTATTTCTTTTTTTTTGAGACGAAGTCTCACTCTGTCGCCCAGGCTGGAGTGCAGTGGCTGGATCTTAGCTCACTGCAAGCTCCGCCTCCCGAGTTTACGCCATTCTCCTGCCTCAGCCTCCCAAGTAGCTGGGACTACAGGCGCCCGCCACCTCGCCCGGCTAGTTTTTTTTTTGTATTTTTTAGTAGAGACGGGGTTTCACCGTGTTAGCCAGGACGGTCTCGATCTCCTGACCTCATGATCTGCCCGTCTCGGCCTCCCAAAGTGCTGGGATTACAGGCTTGAGCCACTGCGCCCGGCCTAAGTATTTCTTAAATCTGTCCCCAACCCCTTCGATCACTAACAGGACCCTTCAGGAGATCACAAAAGGTTTACTACATGAAGGAAGTCATAATTTCAATGAAGAAGCACTTCAGCCACTCATTATTAATTACCTTCTTTAGGTGATCAATATCTTCACTACCTTTCTGGATAGTTTCTTTTAATGTGTTCATCTTATTCAGTTTCTTCTTAAGCTGATTGCGACTATACTCAAGTTGAATATTAAGCCGAGTTTTTTGTTTTTCAAATTCTAATCTAGTATAATAAAGTCAAGCATTACAAGTGTTAACAGAAAACTTTGATTCCTTCTTAACTTTTTCTTATGGGAAATTTCAAACAAATATAAAAATAAAAGGAATACTATAATGAACCCCCAAGTAGCTGTCACCCAACTTAATAATTATCAATTCATGCTCATTCTTGTTTCATCTATAACTCCACTAATTGCCCCTCTTACCGCTGGCTTATTTGAAGCAAGTTCTAGACGTGATGTAATTTCATCTGTAAATATTTGTGTATGTATCTCTGGAAGTGAAATGACTTTTAACTCATAACCATAAAGTATTATGGCTAAAATATAATTCATTAATATCAAATTGCTGTCACTGCCAAATTTCCTTTTTAAAAATTTTCTTTTAGTCTGGGTGCAGTGGCTCATGCCTGTAATCCCAGCACTTTGGTAGGCCAAGGTGGCAGATCACTTGAGATCAGGAGTTCGAGACCAGCCTGGCCAACATGGTGAAACCCCATCTGTACTAAAAATACAACAATTAGCCAGGCTTGGTGGTGTGTGCCTGCAGTCCCAGCTACTCAGGAAGTTGAGGCAGTAGGAACTGCTTGAACCCGGGAGGTGGAGGTTGCAGTGAGTTGAGATCACGCCACTGCACTCCAGCCTGGGTGACAAAGCGAGTCTCCATTTCAAAAAAACAAAAACGAAAACAAATACCAAAAAATTTCTTTAAAAAAAAAAAAAGAAAAATTGGTTGTTTGAATCAGTATCCACACATTACATATGGGTATGTTTCTTAAATCTTTTATAATCTACAGATTTCCTCCCCTTTTTCTTTAAATTATAATTTATGTGTTATTTTTATTTAGTCTTTTCAAATTATTATTATTATTATTATTTTTTTGAGACGGAGTCTCGCTCTGTTGCTTAGTCTGGAGTGCAGTGACGCGATCTCAGCTCACTGCAAACTCCGCTCCCTGGGTTCAAGCAATTCTCCTGCCTCAGCCTTCCTAGTAGCTGGGATTACAGGTGTGTGCTACCATGCCCGGCTAATTTTTGTATTTTTAGTAGACAGGGTTTCGCCTTGTTGGCCAGGCTGGTCTCGACTACTGACCTCAAGTGATCCACCTGCCTCTGCCTCCCAAAGTGCTGGAATTACAGGCGTGAGCCACCGCGCCCGGCCCAAATAACTATTCTTATATAAACACCAAACTTGGGAACTTTCATTTCTACTGTGCCAGCTTCATAAACTCCTCATAAAGAATTCCATTATCAACTGTAGCTCATCCCTCCATGCTCCACCTACCCCTCTACACACCCTGCTAACAGAATCAGTTGTTCAAGAAACACTAAGTACCTCTACACACCCTGCTAACATAATCAGTTGTTCAAGAAACATTAAGTACTAACAGATATTGTGCTAGATACTGCTAATACAAAAACAACTATAACAATTAAAACATTAAAAACTATTTAATGAGAGGTTACTATATACCTGACACTGTTATAAAAGTTTTTACATGAATTAACTTACAAGTTGTAAAACTCTCCTAGGTCAGTAATACTATCATCTTTATTTAACAGATGAGAAGATCAAGGAACAGAGAGTTAAGCAACTTGCCCAAGGCTACCCACTTAGTGGTAGAGCCAGGGATGACACACTCAGACAGAGGGACAACAAAATCCCTGCTCTTCATCCGTGACCACACTGCCTGTAGGAGAGGTTAAGAAATGTATTTGTGCCGCAGGAGGCAGACATACAGACGATGTAGAAGTGAAACACTTCTTCACTTGGCTTTAGGGCGTCACATTACCCTGGCTTTCCTTTCCTCTGACTAGCTGCTCTTTTAATGATTCTTTCTCATCTCTTCAACTTGCTAACATCTTGTAGGATCTCTTCTCCTTTCTCTTTTTTTTTTTGGGATCGAGTCTCGCTCTGTTGCCCACGCTGGTGTGCAGTGGCATGATCTCGGCTCACTGCAAGCTCCGCCTCCCAGGTTCATGCCATTCTGCTGCCTCAGCCTCCCAAGTAGCTGGGACTACAGGCACCCACCCCACACCCAGCTGATTTTTTGTTAGCCAGGATGGTCTCGATAGTATGACCTCGTGATCTGCCTGCCTCGGCCTCCCAAATTGCTGGGATTACAGGTGTAAGCCATCGCACCCGGCCTAGCTGTTTCTTGATGAAATGAAACTCAGGCATAATTCCTCTAAATTATGAAATAATAACTATTTTTATAAATATGTAAGCTTCTTACCAACATATAATACTTTTTAAAATAAAAATACCTTTTTTGATCAATTTCTTGTTGCTGTTTAACACGTTTGTTCTCAAATTCACGAATATTTTCCACACCAATTTCTTCACAGAAGTGTTTGAAGATATCATCTTCTACCTTTTAAGTTATTTTTAAAAAACAGATTTAATAAGCAATTTTAAGAAATATATAATCTTTTTTTTTTTTTTGAGACAGAGTCTCGCTCTGTCGCCCAGGCTGGAGTGCAGTGGCACGATCTCCACTCACTGCAAGCTCCGCCTCCCAGGTTCACGCCATTCTCCTGCCTCAGCCTCCCGTGGAGCTGGGACTACAGGCGCCCGCCACTGCGCCTAGCCAATTTTTTTTGTATTTTTAGTAGAGACGGGTTTCACCGTGTTAGCCAGGACAGTCTCGATCTCCTGACCTCGTGATCCGCCCGTTTCGGCCTCCCAAAGTGCTGGGATTACAGGCGTGAGCCACTGTGCCTGGCCAAGAAATATATAATCTTAAATATAAGTTTTTCCCTCCAAGATTTTCCTGAATTAGGCCAAAAACTAATCCCACCAAGCATTACTATATTCTGAGAAGCCAGTACTTTCTTTTCCTTTAAGTCCATAAATTATGCCCACCTACTTTCAAATCTCTTATTCAAAAAAACTAAGAAAGCTCATAACTGGCCTTATTAAGTGTTTTGGCTTTATGAGTGTTTAGTATAAAACTGGAAGAATTCCATTTACTTTAGACCCACCAAAATATAATATTCTACATAAATAAAGAAAAGATTCTTTATGTATGAGTAATACAATAGCACCTTTGCCAGTATAATAACAAGTGGAATGAGGCATAGAATTAAGAATGAAAAAGATTTGGAAAAACTAGAATGGGGAAATTCAACAAAGTGAAATTTAACCTCAATGTTTTAAAGCTCTGATTTTATGTATAATTATAGGATGAGAAAGACCTATTTTAAGAACAGGACATTTTAAAAACTTCCAGATGTAGTTGAATATACATTAAATATGAATGTGATATGACTGATGCAGTAGTAAGCTACAATTAGCATGACTAGATAATCCAAGTCATGGAAAGTTACAGTTATAAACATAAAAACCCACAATATGCTGTACTGGCTAGGAAATATTTTGACATGCTCTGTTCAGGGGCATTGATAAACATCCAGAGGATGGTTACCAGAGCTGGTCTTAAATCCATGGTAATGTGAAATGAATAAAGAAACTAGGGCTATTTAACCTGGAAAAGAGATAACTAATTAGGAAGCACAAAAAGTATGGTTCCAAATCATGTGGTAAAGATCAGGCCTAAAAGCAATGGGTGGAATCAATAGAACGGGGGTATAACAAATCACTTTCTAAGGATCAGAGATACCCCACAGTAGAATGAATTAAATCAGAAAGTTTCTGTCCCTTTATAAGCAGAAGCTAGGTGACCAAATTTTTATTGTCCTAGAGCCAAGTACTGTGCCTGACACAGAATAGGTGTTTTAAAAAGAACTACTGAGTGAATAAATAACTTTAAAAGATAAGCTGAATGACAGTTTTCTTTCCCTCACAGTATTAGGGAAGTGGGAGAAAAGAATAAGCCTATAATTTTCACAATGGGTAAGGAGAGGTTGGAGTGCAGAGGAGAGTAGGCACAGGTCATTGTCTCTTGAGGTGAGCAACAAAGGTTCTCAAAAAACACAAGGAAATTAATTTGGCAAACCAATAAAACTTAGCTTACAACACTGTTGTTTCTGATAGGGCACTGTTACCTATCAACCTTTGCTTTAGCATATATTTAAGAAGCCCTAAATCTAGTATCTGGTCTAGAACTACATATACCATTTAGGAATAAATATAACATTTATGACCTTATCTATATTTTCTTGAAATTCTTTAATTCTTCGTTGTCGTTCCTTTATTCCTTCACTCAACATAGTACATTGAGACTCAATATTTAGTAGTTCACTTTGTAGCTGAGATTGTTCCTAACAACAAAAGAGAAAATTTTTTTTTAACATGGCTGTTTTAGCTTTATATAGTGAAGCCAAAAATGTGATAGGTATCTTTTAGAATAAAAGAAGAATCTATGAGATAAGATGAATTCACCTGGATAAAAGATTAAATACCACATAAATAATTAAGGGACTATAATATAATCTCAATCATGGGATAAAGTATCTAAAAATTGGCTGGGAGTGGTGGCTCTAATCCTTGGGAGGTCAAGGTGGGCAGATCACCTGAAGTCAGGAGTTTTGAGACCAGCCTGGCCAACATGGTGAAACCCCATCTCTACTAAAAAAATACAAAAATTACATGCCTGTAATCCAGCTACTCAGGAGGTTGAGGCAGGAAGAGCACTTGAACCTGGGAGACGGAGGTTGCAGCGAACAGAAACAGAGCCACTGTACTCCAGCCTGGGTGACAGAGTGAGACTGTCTCAGAAAAAAAAAAAAAAGTATCTAAAAATTACATGGAGCTATATAAATGTAATTCCTGAAATTCTATGTCCTGGGTCAAGTGCCCAGCATATTTTATGTAAATCTATATTACCCGGTAAAAAGCAACAAGGTGCTTCTTTTTAATCATCTCCAGTTCATTTTGTGAATATTTGAGTCGTGTTTGAGTTCCTTGTACCAGGGTCTGTATTTGTTTCAAATCTGTTTCTTTGCGGAGTGTCTTCATTAAATCCTAAAAAGAAAGAAAAATATGAGAATATTTTATGATAGAAAAGCACTTTCACTTTTCAAAGTGCTTTCATATGTAATAATTCACTGATTTTTTACATACCACCACACCCATGCCTTACCTCCCTTTCCTCTGATAAGAGACTGGGCAATTAAGTACATTAGTGATCTGGAGTAACTAAAACGCCATACAGCTTCCTCAAAAAAACTAACATTGCTTAACAGGAAAGAATTGGGAATGGAAAATGAAGAGGGGTGTGTATATTCCATCCAACACACATTAACGACATAAATAGGATCTTGTAATTGCCTTGCTTTTAGTGCATCTTTACCTTTTGGCTTGCCTCCCTCATTCCCTTCTTCTTTCACTCACCTTATGCCTCAACCAAATTAACTCCCTCAGACACTCCCTCCCATTGACTCCAGGTTTTTTTTTTTTTTTTTTTTTTTTTTTTTTGAGACCGAGTCTCACTCTGTAGCCTAGGCTGGAGTGCAGTGGTGCGATCTCTGCTCACTGCAAGCTCCACCTCCCTGGTTCACGCCAGTCTCCTGCCTCAGCCTCCCGAGTAGCTGGGACTACAGGTGCCCACCACCACACCTGGCTAATTTTTTGTATTTTTAGTAGAGATGGGGTTTCATCATGTTAGCCAGATGGGCTCGATCTCCTGACCTTGTGATCTGCCCACCTCGGCCTCCCAAAGTGCTGGGATTACAGACGTGAGCCACTGCGCCCGGCCGACTCCAGGTCTTTAGATAAACTCTTTCAACCAACTGCCAAGCAGAAACTCTGAATCTACCTATAACTTGGAAGTGCTTTCTCCAACCCCAGCTCCCAGTTCTCCTCCCTTCTGGACTTAACCAAGGTACATCTGACATGTATTGACTGATGTCTTAAGTCTCCTAAAACATAAAACCAAGCTGCAGCCTGGTGACCTGGGACACACGTTCTCAGGACCTCTTGAGGTGGTGTCACGGGCATGTCCTTAACCTTGGCAAAATAAACTTCTAAATTGATTAAGACCTGTCTCAGATACTTTTGGTTTACAATAATATAGGGCACAAAATTACTTTCTCCAGATATGCTGATACCATTTATTAAATAATCTATCCTTTTCTCACTGACCTGAAACATCATCTTTGCTGAACATTAATTATTAATTGTTAAGTATACTGGTCTCTATTTCTGGAGTTCCTGTTGTTTCATTAACCTGTTAGATACCTGTAAATAGCTATATCTTGAATTTAGTAAGATTACCATAACTTCTAATCTTGAGGCTTTAGGCAATCTAGTCCACAGGCAGTAAGGTTTTGGGAAAAGACTGTTACTGTCTTTGTTTCAAAGCTAAACTATAACCTAACTTCCTCCCAAAGTTAGTTTGTCCTATCCCCAGGAATGAACAAGAACAGCTTGGAGGTTAGAAGCGAGGTAGAGTCAGTTAAGTCAGATGTTTTTCACTGCCTCAGTTATAATTTTGCAATGGTGGTTCCATAACTTTAAATGATGACTATTGCAGTTTTCATAAATAATATAGGTAAATGATTAAAATAATTAGGCGAATGTGATGGGATAAATACTTATAGACAAACTCATAATTTGGAATCTAAAGTTATATTAAATAATAGATATTTCATTATTTGGGTATTTTCCAATAAAAATATATTGTAGGAAAACATTCTTTAAAAAAAAAAAGGGTGTCCATTTCAAAAAGGTGAACAATTTTTGTCTAATTCAAAGCTTATTTAAAAGTTATGTATAAAAACAAGGTAAAAGGAATCAGAAAATAAGAGAGAAGTAAAGAAAGTTATAAAAATAGAGGGTTTTTTTTTTTTTTTTTTTTTTTTTTTGGTAAGAAAGCTTAAAGAGAAATAATTTTATATGAGAAAGAATCTTGTATGGTAAATTTAGTCCTAGAATAAAATGAATGGTTGTTTAAGAAAAAGGGATGTTCAGGACAAACCAGAAAGTTCAAGCATATCATGAATGGTCTGTGTAAATCACAATAAAAGGATTTATAGAAAAAAACCCAAAAAACTTTTATATGATCAAGTTGTCTCATATTAAAGGGAAATTATAATGGTCTTTCTAGAGATTGGGCTTGATGTAAAAAAAATTATTCTTGCAACATTATATACAAATAATCAGGCCAAGTATATAATACAGCATTCAGTCCAACCATAACTTGTCTTTAGTAAAAACAGAAAATTGGAGAGAGAAAAATTATGTTTCAAAAACTAGTACACTTGTTGTTAGATTCTAGTCTTGCCTAATGTTTTTGAATTTTTACAGTTTGGACCAAATTCTAATTTTTCTTGGTTACAAGTCTTCAAAATAACGTTTTCAATTTTTTTCCTTCTTTTTTCCCCATTTTTCCTAATGTGGAGTCGCTGAAAACTAAGCTATGCTTTTCGTAAAGCCCTACGAACTGAAGCTAGACAACTTAAATTTCAGAAGAAAATAACAGCAACCTATTTATGTACATAAGCCACTTTCATACCTGCCTGCTAATGTATGGACTTCATAGTAATGTGACCTATATCGATTTTCCAGGATTGTTCTTTTGTTTCTTGTTGTTCTTCCTTCCTTCTCCTATTTTCACAGGACATGAGAAAATCAGCTTTCCTAGTAACTTGGAACCTACCCGTCTAGAAATAAACCATCCTAGCCATAAGAGATCACATGAAACCTGAGACCAGAGACTCATTTTCCTCTAAAATGCTTTCACCAAAAGATTTTTAAAAAGAAAAGGGGGGAAATGCAAAAGGAAAATAAATCTTGGGGCTCCAAAATCACTAAGCTAAAAGGAAAAGTCAAGCTGGGAACTGCGTAGAGGAAACCTGCCTCCTATTCTATTCAGAGTCCCCCTCTGCTCACCAAGATAAATGCATATCTGACTGCCTCCTTTGGAGAGGCTTCATCAGAAACTCAAAAGAATGCAACCATTTGTCTCTTATCTACCTATGACCTGGAAACCCCCTCTCTGTTTTGAGTTATCCTGCCTTTGCTTCCAGTTGTCTTGCCTTTTCCAGACCGAACAATGTTCATGTTACATGTTGATCGATGTTTCATTTCTCCCTAAAACGTATAAAACCAAACTGTGCTCTGACCACCTTGGGCACATGCTGTCAGGACCTCCTGAGACTGTGTCATGGGTGTGCGTCCTCAACCTTGGCAAAATAAACTTTCTAAATTAACTGACATCTGTCTCAGATATTCAGGGTTCACACTTCCAAGACTACGTTGAATAGTGGTAACAGATAACTGTCTATTTCTTGATTTTAACTAAAATGATTTCACTGTTTTCACCATTTAAGCAATTATTTTTGTTCAAGAGCTATTTATTTTATTTAAATAATTTCCACTAATTAGTCTTTTACTTAGTATTTTAATTAGGTCTGGCTGCTGAATTTTATCAAATGCCTTTTTTACACATGATGACATGACTTTTCTCCTGCCTTTAATTCATTAATATAATGAATTATGATGATCACTTAAACACCCATGTATCTGTGAAATAAATTCTATCGAGTCAGATGTATTATTTTACTACAGTGCTCAATTCTCTAATACTGACATTTTATTTAGATATTATATATTTATACTCATAAGGGAAGTCAGTTTTTAGGGTTTTTTTGTACTATGTATTATTTTATATTAAAGTTATACTACCTTTATAAAATAAGCTGGAAAGTTTCCATCTTTTTTATATATTTACATAAAACTAAGCTGTAAACTCATATGGTCCCAGAGGTTATTTTTGGTTTTTACTCGTGGTCAAACATACATAACATAAAACTTACCATCTTTACCATTTTTATTTGGCTAGTCAAGCACAGTTGTGAGATCTTTACCATTTCTAAGTGTACAGTTCAGTAGTGTTTAAATATATCCACATTGTGTGCAAGCAATTTCCAGATCTCTTCATCTTGCAAAACTGAAACTGTCTCAATTAAACAACAACTCATTCTCCCCTTCTCCAGCCACTGGCAACAACTGGTCTCCTTTCTGTCTCTATGAATTTGACTACTCTAGGTACCTCATGTTAGTGTAATCAGACAGTATTTGTCCTCAAGTTTCATCTATGTTGTAGCATATGTCAGAATTTCCTCCCTTTTTGATGCTGAGTAATATTCCATTGTATGTATATACTACATTCTGTTTATCTATTCATCTGTTGATAGACACCTGGATTGCTTCTACCTTTTGGCTATTGTGAATAATGCTGCTATGAACATGGGTGTATAAATCTCTTTTTTGAGACCCTGCTTTCTTGTTTTGGGTATATGCCCAACATATTCACAGGTTCTGGGGTGACAAAAGAAAGAATTGCAGGATAATATGGTAATTCTATTTTTAATTTTTTGAGAAGCCATCATACCATTTTCCATGATATGATATATACCATTTTATATTCCTGAAGCCTTTTTTCAGTGTAGATCACAGTGGCATTAAATATATATATATATATTTAATTCCTCACGCAAAACTAGTTTGCCATTAATCAATAATGGATCTAATTTTCAGCTCCTTAGTACAATGACTTTTATCCTCATGCTTGCTTTTCCTTTGGTGCAATATTGCTGCTGCATCTTGACTGCATTGCAGTCAGGAGGAAGAAATGCAGAAGATAACACCAAAACTTTCACTTATATCTCACTGGCCAAAACTGTCACATGGCCAGCCCTAGCTACAAGGCAACTTGTGAAATTAAGTTGTTTTTGTTTTTCACAATCTTGGAATAGAGTCTAGAAAGGAAGGAAACTGTGGATGAGGATTAGGCCAGCAAACCACACCACTGCCTACCTTTTCAAACATTTCACCTTTTTTCTGTTCAATCTTGGTAATTTATATTTTCTAAAAAATATCCATTTCTTCCAAATTTTCCATTTTTAAAACCATACAGTTATTCACATGTAGGATTCTTTTAAAATTATTTTAATGTTTTCATTCCTGATCATGTATGTTTGCTTCTAGCTTTTTTTTTCCTTCATTAGGATTGCAGAGTTTATCTAGTCTTTCAAAAGCACTAGCTTTTAGATTTGCCCCTTTTCTATTTTGAGTTGTTTTCTACTAAATTAATGTCAGCTTTAAAAAAATTTCCTAGCCTGGGCATGGTGGCTCATGCCTGTAATCCTAGCACTTTGGGAGGCCAAGGCAGGCAGATCATGAGGTCAGGAGTTCCAGACCAGCCTGGCCAGCACGGTGAAACCCTGTCTCTACTAAAAATACAAAAAATTAGCTGGGCACAGGAGTGCGTGCCTGTAATCCCAGCTACTTGGCAGGCTGAGGCAGGAGAATTGCTTGAACCCAGGAGGCAGAGGTTGCAGTGAGCTGAGATCACCCCCACTGCACTCCAGCCTGGGCAACAGAGTGAGACTCTGTCTCAAAAAAAAAAAAAAAAAAAAAAAAAAAAAAAAAAAAAAAAAAAAAAAATTCCGTGTATAACTTTTGTTATTTTGTGGGTATTCTAATTTCTTTTATTTTTAAATAGAGATGGGGTCTTATCATGTTGTCCAGGCTGGTCTCAAACTCCTGGACTCAAGTGATCCTCCTGCCTTGGCTTCCCAAAGTGCTGAGATTACAGGCAAAAGCCACCATGCCTGGCCAGTTGTTCTAATTGCTTTCCTTTTTTTTTTTTTTTTTTTGAGACAGGGTCTCTTTCTGTCACCCAGGCTGAAGTGCAGTGACATGATCACTGTTCACTGCAGCCTTGACCTCCCAGGCTTAAGTGATCCTCCTGCCAAGTAGCTGGGACTATAGGTGCATGCCACCACTCCCGGCTAATTTTTTAATTTTTAATTTTTTGTAGAGAAGAGGTCTCACTATGTTGCCCAGTCTGTGGTTCCTCTAATTTTTAAAAAAAGTGACTAATAAGTTCCCTTATATTTTTTCTTTCTTCTTTAGTAATGTAGGCATTACTTGATTACATCCTCTTGATGTAGCTTTTACTATGTCTCAAAGATAATGGTAGGAAGTATATTCCTATTCATCATTTTTGAAATACTTTGTAATTTGCCTCTGGATTACTTCCTTAATTCCAAAACTATCTACATTTCTTAATTTCTACAGAGACAAATATTATTTTGGTCATTATTTCTTGTTTCATTAAATTATGATCAAGGTGACCTATAAAAAGCTCTACTTTTAAAAAACTATTGAGGTTTCCATTGTGGCCGAGCATATGATCAATTTTCATAAATGTTTAACAGATATTTTTAACAGTATCTTGCATTTACTGAGCACTTATTGTTCTATGCAATTTACATTTATTAACCAACTTAATCCTCTTAACAATGTTACGAAATAGATGTTATTATTCACATTATACTGATGAGGAAACTAAAGCATAAAAGCATGTAACTTACTCAGAAGTCACTCTGCTGAAATGTTCCACTATATTTTTATTTTTATTAAGAAGTAGTTTCAAGCCTTCTTTTCCCTAATTCAACCAAACTAAACACTTAACCTTTCCTTCTAAGAGTGATTTTCCAACTCCTGAGTTATCTTTTCCATTCTATTAAAAAAATTAGTTTTACTCTAAATATTAATATTTAGGTGCTATGTGCTGCAAACAGATTTATAATGGAAATCTTTGTCTTATGTTACATATAATCTTCTTTATTCAATTAAATTATAAGTACTTACTGAAAGCTTACTACACACAAGGATTTTTAACCTTTAAGTTCACAGTGTCTGATATTATTACTTTTGTTTTCTTTTTGTTTGCATTTGTCAGGTGAGCATCCCATTATTTTTCAACATTCAGGTTTTTTTCTGTTTTCCTTCTTTTTTTTTTTTTTTTTTTTTTTTTTTTTTTTTTGAGGCAGAGTCTTGCCTTGTTGCCCAGGCTGGAGTGAAGCGGCATGATCTCAGCTCATGGCAACCTCTGCTTCCCAGTTCAAGCTATTTCTCCTGCCTCAGCCTCCTGAGTAGCTGGGCCTACAGGTGCGCGCCAACATGCCCAGCTAATTTTTGTATTTTTAGTAGAGACACGGTTTCACTATGTTGGCCAGGCTGGTCTTGAACTCCTGACCTCGTGATCCGCCCACCTCAGCCTCCTAAAGTGTTGGGATTACAGGCGTGAGCCACTGCGCCCGGCCAAGCCTCTGTTGTTTCAAGGCCACTGCTGTTTCAGGTCAGTTTTAGGAGCTGGTTGAGTGAAGTGCCTGAGAGCCAGTTCTCCTTGGGTTCAATCCCAAGCACCCATAGTTCCTGGGGGTATGACCTCGCCAAGCCACTTAACGTGTCTGTAACTCAGGTTATTCAACTAGAAAATGTGAGTAGTAAAAATACCCATCACCAGCTGTTGTGAGAATCAAATTAGTGAATTCTACATGAAGTGTGTGGATTTGCACATAGCTTTGCATTTGGAGATGGGGTTTTGTCCTATTGGCCAGGCTGGTCTCAAACTCCTGACCTCAGGTGATCCACCCGCCTTGGCCTCCCAAAGTGCTGGGATTACAGGCGTGAGCTACCACGCCTGGCCAGAAGTACGTTTTTTAGTCCTGGAAAATCTTTTTGTGCGTTGGGGATTGGCAGGGGAAGGATGACCCTATACTAAATTTCCTTAATGCTCCGTTACTTTTTTGCTCAAGTTGTTGCCTGGCTCCTAGAACACCTCAGATACATTTATGTATTTCTTTCACCACTGAGGACCATGTCTGAGTATTAAAGTCCCCGAAATCACAGCACCCCACAAGGATTTTCTATACCTGAGGGTCAGTGATTACAAGAGAAGACTGTCAGTACCACCCTGAGACGAGGCAGAGGAAAAGATCTCTCTGGTATCCCTGGACTCTTCCCAACTCAGGAATAGGGAGGCCACAAATTTCCTACTAAGCTAATATTTAGCTTCATGGGGTTCAAGAAGATCAGGCATCCTCACATGGGACAAATGTTTAACTTACCCCCAGATTCTGCTATGTCCTGATTCTTACCCAAGCACTCTTCACATCAAAAGAGAGGAAGCCCTATATCAGCTTTTCCCAGCAGCCTCCCTCAGAACCCAAGACATCATTCTCACCTAGCTGCCGCCTGGTTCAGGTTGTGACACACAGATGGAACCTTAGCATGGACATGGATGGGAAGCAAGATTGACTTTAAGTTGGTATCTTCCCAGAACTCTCTCTGTGCCTAGGCCTAAATTTGTTGAAGTCTTTAAAAGCTGAATATTTCTACACCTTAGATTAAAACATAAAATGTAGTCTTATGCTTCAGAAAAAGATGAAAATTAGTCAAGTAACTTTGCCAAAGTAAGTGCTTGAATCAACCAATGAAGAAAACTAAATAGAAACAATAAATAAATAATCTGAAAGCATTCTATTGATTTAGCATCTGTAAATTTGGCTTCAATAAATGAGGGAATTACAATATTCAACAAATTATACTTTTGTAAAATGGTAAGTCAGTCGGTAAAAATAAAGCAGGGTCCCCAGTCATCAAAATAAATTCCAGATAAATAAAAAATATAAATGTTAAAAACACAAAAGCACAAGAAGGAAGCATTATTGAACTTCTTTTGTGATCTTCAGAAAGAATTAGGTCTTTCTAAGCATAACACATCCTAAAATCCAGAAGTTATAAAAGATTAATAAATTTGGCTACATAAAGATTAAAAACACATGCATGACAAAAAGAACAAAGTCAATGTCAAAGAGATACTCAGCAATTAAAAATAATAACTTTTGATACACACATGAATCTCAAAAATACTAAGTGAAGAAAATATAACACAAAAGACAACTGACTGTATGAATCCATTTATATGGAAGTCTAGAAGAGGAAAAACTATAATGATAGAAAGCAGATTGGGTTGTGAGGCCCCAAAGGGTCCAGAAGAGGGGACTGACTAAAAGGAACCCAAAGGAATTTTGGGGGGTGATGAAAATGTTCTATATCATGAGTGCATGATCATGATATAGATATCATGATATATCATGATGGTTATGTGACTATGTACATTTGTCAAAACTTACTAAATTATACTTAAAATTAGTGACTGTTACGGTATATAAATTATATTCCAACTGAAGCTGACTAAAAAGTCAAATGAAAAATGTTTACAACACATATGACTAAGGACTAAATTACTTAATACAAATAATTCTTAAAATAGTAATAAAATAAGGAACAATGTACTAGAAAAATGTGCAGAGAAAATAAGCAGTTCACAGAAGGAAGAATTACAGAGGACCATTACATTCATGAGGAAATGCCCAACCTCAGTTATATTTTAAGAAATGCCTATCAGGCTGGGCACAGTGGCTCACAACTGTAATCCCAGCACTTTGGGAGGCCCAGGCAGGCGGATCACCTGAGGTCGGGAGTTCAAGACCAGCCTCACCAACATGGAGAAACCCCATCTCTACTAAAAATACAAAATTAGCTGGGCATGGTGGCACATGCCTGTAATCCCAGCTACTCAGGAGGCTGAGGCAGGAGAATCACTTGAACCCGGGAGGCGGAGGTTGTAGTGAGCCGAGATCACGCCATGGCACTCCAGCCTGGGCAACAAGAGAGAAACTTCATCTAAAAAAGAAAAAAACAACTTGCTGCAAACACTATAGCAACAGTCTATTATAAAACAAAGAAAATAGGAAAAATAATACATATGCTTGCACATACCAAGAAAATTTCTGGAAGGTATGTATCAAACCGTGTTTAGTAAATACCACTGAGATATAAGGAAGAGAGTAAGGGAAAGATTTTTATTTTTTATTTTTATTTCATTCTGCATTATTTCAATTCTTAAACTACAGAAATGGTTATTATAAAAAACCCACCCAGTTTAAAAACACAATTATTCTACTTACTATATTACAACTTTTATGGCATGGATTTACCTTTAGCTCTTGGATTTTCTGGCTTCGTCTGTCTCTTAGATTCTTTAACTCTTTCTCATCCCAGCATCTAGCCTTGTATTTTAAGTCACTTGACCCTCCGGAGATCACTCCAGATTTTAAAAATAATGTTCCATCAAGAGCTACTGTCTGTAAAATTAAAAATATTTTGCCCTGAAGAAATGTACACAAAGATACAAATAAAAACATACTGTGGCAATTTTTAAAGTTAAGAATAAAACAGATGAGAAAAGATACTTACTGAACTTTACTAATAAAATATCTAGTTTATGAAGAGACCCCAAACAATAAACAAACCACAAATTTAAAATCCATTTTACTAAGGCCCAAAGCAATTCTAGGCAATAAATTATTGATTTAGTCTTATATCAATATCTGGGTTGGTTCCAATTTTTCCTGTTATACACAATGATTCAGTGAATAAAGCTTGTACACACATCATTTCATACACATGTAAGTTAATCTATAAGCTAAGTTCCTCAAAGGCACAAGTGAGAGAACTGCCCTTCATTGAACTGGTATAAATTTAAGTTCCCACAACAGTGAACAGAAGAATCTCTTTCCCCATAAAGTGTTACTAAACATTTTGATGTTGGTCAATCTGACAGGTGAAAATAGTACCTCAGTGTAATTTTAATGAGTATTTTCCATATGAGTGAGGTTGTATTTCCATGTTTAAGAATCATTATATTTCCTTTTATGAAAACAAGTTTGTTCATATCCCTTGCCCATTTTCCCACTATATTATTGTTCTTTTCCACAGTGATTTGTAAGAACATCTGCTCTTTACTATGAGCTACAAATATTTTCCCGTTTGCCATTTTTCTTTTGATTTTTCTTATGGTAGTCTTTGCCATGCAGAAACTCTTTGTTAGGTGAATTCATTCATCTTTTATAGCTTTTGGGTTTTTTTTTCATATTGGAAAAGCCTTCCTGTCTCTGAGATTAAGAAAAAATTTCCCAGGCCAGGAGTGGTGGCTCATGCCTGTAATCCCATCACTTTGGGAGGCCAAGGCAGGCGGATCACTTGAGGTCAAGAGTTTCAGACCAGCCTGGCCAACATGGTGAAACCCCATCTCTACTGAAAATACAAAAATTAGCCAGGTGTGGTGGTGGGCACCTGTAATCTCAGTTACTTGGGAGGCTGAGGCACGAGAATCGCTTGAGCCTGGGAGACAGAGGTTGCAGTAAGCAGAGATCGCACCACTGCACTCCAGCTTGGGTGACAGAGCAAGACTCCATTTCAAAAAAAAAAAGAAAAGAAAAAATTTCCCATGGTTTCTCTTAGAAATTTTATGGTTTTACTTTTTACATTAACATTTCTAATTCATCTGGAATTTATCCTGATACAAGGAATGAGGTTTAGATTAACGATATTTTATTCCAGGTGGTACCCAGCAAAGTGGTACCCTGCACTTTATTTGCTATTGTTTAATATGTGAAATTTTGGAAAAAATAATATTTTCACAAATTTTCCAGCTACTTACTGACATTTTTCTAGGTCTGTTTTTTGCTTCACCATATTAAAAGGGCACAGTACAAATAGATCTTTCTATAATATATGTTTTAGAGTAACAACCAACCAGTCTATAGGAGAAGAAAATAAATAATTGTGTCTCTGGTTAAGGGAAACAGATAGAATAATTACATATATGTAAAGAGATTCGGGATTTTCAAATTGTGGTACATAAATTTTTAAAATATGTAAAAACTCAGTTATCACTAAAATATGGTGACCAAACTATAGCTAGCAGAATTGATGTAATTCATATTTGTAGTTTATAGATACTGTATGTAGTTTATATATACTATAGTTTACAAGTAAACAAGTAAACCAAAATATTTAATACTACTCGCAATGTTTGACTAAAGAAAATTCTAAAACATGGTATCAAGTATATAGAAAACCAAAAGCACAAATTGCAGATGATTCACCAGATGATTTCTGTGAAAATGTGACATCTATCCAATGATTTGACCCAATCTAAAATAGAGAAAATTCTTCCAAAGTTCCTAAGATATAGTCAAGATACAAATAAGATACACCTGATTAAAATTTTAAACTACTGATAAAAATAAGATACAATCTAAAGGGGTAAAGATGTTATTGTGAACAAGATAGAAACCATAAATATTTGTTATATGAAGGAATAAGCAATCATATCTTCACGTGACTTCTTTGACCACACAAATCTTCAAATATCAATTCTATGAAATATACAAATATACAAAAGTAGATGTTAGTGTAGTTAATTAGGCAGCAAAATAAGAAAAACAATAACTACACTACCTTAAATTTAACATGTAGAATTCAACGACAGTGATTACATTATGCTTAAGATTATTGATCAGACACACCAAAATGTATGAAAAATTAATCATATTACATAAGTCAATAAATTTAACACTGGAAATCTTCATGTCTCATTAAGAAGTGCCTGTTTGTGTTAATTTGCAATTCTGGACAGTCCAGATTAAATGTGTTAATTGACTAGTAAGTAATAAAATTACTACCAGTTTTTGAGAGCTATTTGCCAGGCACTATAATAGCGTTTTTCATGTTATTACTTAATTCTTATAACCCTATAAAACAGGTAATATTATTTCCCCAATTTTAGATGAGAAAACTAAAACTAGAGGTTTATAAACTTCCCTAAAGTCACATAATTAGTTACTAAGTAGCATCACTGGTCTTACTTTATAGCTTATATACCCTCAAGCATTATGTTATACTTCATCGTAAATGTAGTTTTTTAAAAAAAACTACATCAGATTATTTGAGTTTAACATTGCTCAACTAAATACAAATATAACTAAATACTCTCTATTCAACTAAGAGTAAAATAGTACTTACTTTTAAGACCAAAATTATTCCCTCAAGATACCTGTATTTAGTAATCTCATTTCAATTGTGTTCTCTAGAAATTCAAATATGTTAAACCTTGAATATGCAAAAGGACAGTTAGTATCTCCACTAAAGTATGGAAGAATTAGCCCACGTTGTAAAATAAACACCCAAAATCTTTCCTGGTATTCAAAACCACAGGTACTATATCCAGCGTTCCATGTAAGGTTAAACAACAACAACAACAACTAACTGCTTTAGGATATTATTAAAATAAATCTAATTTCCGAAATATAATTTATGATGTTGAGAAATGCTATAAGGGTTTTTTTCCTAAATTCAACAGAAAATTATAAAAACCACTGAGGCCATAACCCCCTTAGGTTCTATGTTGGTTCTCTTTAGAAAAAAGAACATATAAAACGCATATATAAATATTTGTGTTTGTGTATGTTAGTCATATAAATACTACTTCAACTTATCCAAAGATGTGATCCAAGCCTCTTTTCTTACTTTCCGTCTTTCAGGTCCACCGAATGCAATATGCCTTGCTTCTTCCACAGTCTCACAAACAAGACCATTTCCACACACAAACTGAATCACTTTCTTCAGCTGAGGAAACTGAGTTTTTATGACATCAATCACCATTTTACAGCCTTTAAGTTCCCTTAATCTTTCGTTGATTGGCTTGATCTAAAGGGTTTTAAAATATTTAACACGTTAGATACACTGAAATAAAAACCAAATGTTCATTATATTCTTTCTCACAAAACGTATATACGCATGACAGCAAAAGATTAACAGTATGTACCCAGCCGGGCATGATGCTCACGCCTGTAATCCCAGAATTTTGGGAGGCCAAGGTGGGCAGATCACTTGAGGTCAGGAGTTTGAGACCAGCCTGGCCAACATGGTGAAACCCTGCCTCTACTAAAAATACAGAAAAATTAGCCAGGCATGGTGGCACATGCCTGTAATCCCAGCTACTCAGGAGGCTGAGGCAGGAGACTCGCTTGAGCTTGGGAGACGGTAGTTGTAGTGAGCTGAGATAGCACTACTGCACTCCAGCCTAGGCAACAGAGTGAGACTCCATCTCAGAACAAACAAACAAACAAAAAAAAAAAAAAAAAAACCAAAAAGACAAAAAACAAAACAAAAAAACAGTATGTAATTACACACCATAAAAAACTGATAAGAACATGATGAACTACATCCCACCATGGGTTTTGGTAATATTTTTTAAAAACAAAAACTTCATCAAAAGCCAGAAGATGTAATTTCCAGTTTCAACTCTGTCACTAACCAGTCAGGATAAAACAATGTATAGGAAGTGTTCCACAAGACACTTTCAAAATCATAAAATCTAGTGGAAAATAATACCCATTTAGATATGTGTCAAGAGAGCAACAAAACACTATGGAATTTTAAAAAACCGCTTTTGGGCCAGGCGTGTAGCTCACACCTGTAATCCCAGCACTTTGGGAGGCTGAGGCAGGTGGATCACCTGAGCTCAGGAGTTCAAGACCAGCCCAGCCAACATGGTAAAATCCTGTCTCTACTAAAAATACAAAAATTAACCGAGTGTGGTGGCAGGCGCCTGTAATCCCAGCTACTCAGGAGGATGAGACAGGAGAATTGCTTGAACCCAGGAGGCGGAGGTTGCAGTGAGCAAAGATTGCGCCATTACACTCCAGGCTGGGCAACAAAGAGTGAGACTCTCTCAAAACAAAAAACAAACAAACAAAAAAACAGAAAAACACAAACAAAACACTTTCGACTTAAATGATCAGGAAAGCCTTCAGACCTTCTTAGTAATGACTTTTAGGTTGGGTTTACAACAGATCACAAAAGTGTCTACAATGTATTACCAAAATCCAGCAAGTATGATCTCACTTTTTAATAAAACAAACAAAACAAAGAAGAAAACATATATACAACCAAAATGTGTATGTGTACGTGTGTGTATATACACTTGGGAATATATAGTTATATAAATTGAGTGTATGGAAGCAATCTAAAGCTGTTACTATTAAGGAATCAGACATTATGAAGGGGTAGGAGTATTCCCTTTATATTTGATACACTTCTGTGTAAGATTTTTTAAAAAATGAGTTTGTCTTGAAAAAAATCTCAAGTGAGAAATAAGTAAAACAGGATTCTAACAGGCAGATGACATGGGGTAAAGAATTTCAGTGAGCAGAAGGTAACAACAGTGTGGAAGTACAAAAGGGAGGTCTGGACCATAAGTAGCACCAGCCCCTCCTCTGTGGAGATCTTATGCCAAGTGCTTTACATGTAACAACTCCTTGTAGTAATCCAATATGGTAAGAACTAATTCTTCCATTTCCACACATGGAAAACTGATACTCAGAAAAATTAAGAATAGGCCAGGCGCGGTGGCTCACGCCTGTAATCAAAGCACTTTGGGAGGCTGAGGCGGGCGCATCACCTGAGGTCGGGCGCATCACCTGAGACCAGCCTGACCAACGTGGAGAAACCCCGCCTCTACTAAAAATCCAAAGAAAAAAAAAAAAGAAAAAGAAAAAGCCGGGTGTGGTGGCACATACCTGTAATCCCAGCTACTTGGGAGGCTGAGGCAGGAGAATTGCTTGAACTTGGGAGGCAGAGGCTGCAGTGAACCAAGATCGCGCCACTGCGCTCCAGATTGGGCAAAAGAGCAAGACTCCGTCTCAAAAAAAAAAAAAAAAAAAAAAAGAAAAGAAAAAAGAAAAATTAAGAATAAATTAGTAAGATCTAATTAGAAGTAGGGCTGAGATTCAAACTCAGAGCAGTCTAGCTCTAAGGCATGTGCTCTTAACTACTATGAAGACTGCCTGCAATTCAGGGTCTTGACTGGTGAACCAAAGAGGACACTTTTTTGAGTAGTCGATGAATAATCACTGAAGGATATCAATCATGATGTGACAGAGTTTCTGCTTCATGAATTTAGACTCAGGATATGTTAAGGTATCTCAATACATACCTCAAGGCTCAAAATTTAGCCTCTTTCACAAAGAGTTAACACACTGGGTCAAATATTTACAATTAAGACTGAATTGGCATTTCACCAACAGACCATACATCTTATCCATTTCCTATACTTTGCTATATAGGACAAAATACATTGCTGGCTAATAGGTAGAGTGGTGCACTGCTAGTGCAATGAAATCAAAGGTAGAATTCTGTAAAAACTAGATAAGGAAGAAATGATATGATGTCAAGAAAGAGAATAGCCACTTGATATTATTCTTTGCTTGCCAATATATTTAACACCAGCCATTTAAATGATTGCCTAACTGACATACAAGCTACAATTTTTTTCAATCACTATCATAGTTTTAGGCAATAAGATCATTCTCTAAAAGACAAGATTTTTATCACTATAAATACCAGGCATTACAAAGTTCTTACATCAAGGTAATCTAGAGCAAGGAATGTCTCAGGTTCAGCTCTTTCCTCTTTCAGAAATCGAATACAATCTTTTGCTACCTTTTCAGAGGCTACAACAATGGCAATAATGTACCGGCCAAAAAGCTTAGTAACAGCCAGCTGGTATTTCTTATGAATAGGATGACACAGGTCAAGTAGTCTTCCAAACTTAGCAGGTTTCAAAAAAGGAGAGAAAAATAGATATATTAGACTGAAATATATAATTCATTGTTATCTAATGTAACAAAGTAGCACAAAAACTAATTTTATAAAATTACATACATCATAATTAATAGAGTTTTATTCAAATAGACCTAAGTTTCATTATGCAATGTCCATCTAGCTATGTAACACTTCATTTAAAAAAAGAGTAATAAAGAGGGACTAGCCTTACCAAAATATTAAAATAGTTTCTAAAACTACATGATTAAATACTAATTTATTCCCTTATCTATTAAACAAGAATCTATAAGAGACCTGCTATTGCAGGTACTGAGCTAGGCGCTGGATAAAACATTAATGAACAAAGTAGATACCTTCTGACCTCACAGAATTTTCAGTCTAGTGAGGAAGATATAAATAATCAATAATCACATGTAGGTACAAAATGGAGCTAGACACTGACAAAGTAGAGAGTGCTCTGAGAATATTTAACAGGGACCAGGTTGGCATAAGAAGTCTAGGAAGGATTTCCAGCTGGGCGTGGTGGCTCACACCTGTAATACCAGCACTTTAGGAGGCCGAGGAGAGTAGATCATGGGGTCAAGAGATCGGGACCATCCTGGTCAATGTGGTGAAACCTTGCCTCTACTAAAAATACAAAAATTAGTTGAGCGTGGCAGTGCGTGCCTGTAGTTCCAGCTGCTCGGGAGGCTGAGGCAGGAGAATCACTTGAACCCAGGAGGCGAAGGTTGTGGTGAGCCGAGATCACGCCACTACACTCCGGCCTGGCGACAGAGCAAGACTCTATCTCAAAAAAAAAAAAAAAAGAAAAGTCAAGGAAGGATTTCCACGAAGTGTTACTTGATCTGAGACCTGAAGAATGGTCAAGAATGTATTAGATTGAAGTTCAAAAACTTTACTAGAAAATGTTTGGATGTCGAGCATCATGTATCAGTGGTCTCTAGAATATCTGAAGGTTTAATTTTCTGTCTTTGGACTCCTTCCTCCATTTGTTAGGTTCTACTTCAAGAATACCATTTTCCTATGATAAAACATCACTGTCTTTGCTCTGTTTAAATATCTTTGACTTTTTCTTCTCCATTGTGATTATCTCAAGCCTTTCTTCAGGGTCAATAATTTGATTTTCAATTGTGTAATCTATTATTTTTTGCTACCTTTATTTATTTATTTTTTTAAAGAGATGAGGTCTTGCTATGTTGCCCAGGCCGGTCTCAAACTCCTAGGTTCAAGCTATCCTCCTGCCTCAGCCTCCGAGTAGCTGAAACTAGGTACACACCATCACACCTGGCAGCTACTTCTAATTTATTAACATTTCTTGCTATTAATGCTTCTAATTTGTTAATTTGTCTATGTTACTTATTACTTACATGCTAACTATAATTATTTGGTAATAATGCCTATTCCTGATTTGTTTTCACAGCTTACATTTTCCTTTTTATCTTATTGTTTTACCTTATATTTGAATCTAGTTTCATAAATTCAAGTTCTTATTAAATTGCCCATAGTGCAAAACATTTACAGGGGATTTTGTTCTGTAACCTTCTAGACTGGGCTCTTTGACTTCTAAATGTTTTTAAATAGTTTCTTCCTCTTTGTTATTATATGTACCTATAGCTGCCACAGTGATTCTTTTCACTTTGCTTATGTTTAATGTGAGCAGCTCTGTTCAGATCTTTGATTTGCTATGGTGGATAATTTTCTTAATTCCTTTTCTCACAGAACTGAGACAATTACCTCCTCTGAGCAACACTTGATAGAATAAGTATTTCCTATTCTGTTTACTTTCTTGTAAGGGATTGGATAGTAGCGGCAAGTGAGAACTCACCTAAGACTTTTTAAGAACACACTTCATTTAAGTACCTGAATTCTCTCTCATCTGAGTTTTTAATTAATATCCCATACCAAGTTCTTCTACCTTGAGGGAGGAGGACAAATCTCATCTAGAAAAGAGGGCTTCAAAATGGCCTCCCAATTTTAAAGCCCTAGTGAGACCTAGGGTCTTCACTCTCATTAGAGAGCATATGAGCTTCACGTTCCCCAATTCACCAGTGTTTTTTTCTTTTGTTTTGTTTTTTGTTTTTTTGAAACAGAGTCTTGCTCTGTCACCCAGGCTGGAGTGCAGTGTTGCAATCTCCGCTCACTGCAACCTCTGCCTCCCGGGTTCAAGCAATTCTCCTGCCTCAGCCTCCCAAGTAGCTGGGATTACAGGCATGCACCACCACGCCCCACTAAATTTTTTGTATTTTTAGTAGAGACAGTATTTCACCATGTTGGCCAGGCTGGTTTCAAACCCCTGACCTCAAGTGATCCATCCACTTCGGCCTCCCAAAGTGCTGGGATTACAGGCACCCAGTTCACCAGTTTTTAAATCTAACTCTCTCCAGTTAGAAGAGAAAAGGAAACAAATACATGTGAGTTTGCTTCTTGCTAGATCAAGGAATACTAGGTGAGAATTCTCAGGAATTAGTCAATTTATCAGTTCAGCTTCTGTGGAGTTGAGAAAAAGCAATGCTATACTTCAATACATTTTTTTAAAAATCCTAGATTATCACCATTTTCTAAAGTTTATGGCATCAGGTAGATTTTTTTTTAACTAGTTGTGTGTGTGTGTGTGTGTGTGTGTGTGTGTGTTTTACTAGCTGTTGTCATTTGGATAGGAATTGGGGGATCCAGATTTTGTGACCTAGACTTACTTCTGCATCATTATCTGGAAGTCAAAACCAACATTTAAGAGTCAGAAAGTCAAAACAGATGCTATAAAGGAGATGAAGATGGGTGGCCAGAGAGATAGGAGGAAAACCATGAAAGTGTGGATATGGAGGCCAATAGTAGATGTTTCCTTTTTTTGGGAGACAGTCTCACTCTGTCACCCAGGCTGGAGTGCAATGGTGTGATCTCAGCTCACGGCAACCTCTGCCTCCTGTGTTCAAGCGGTTCTCCTGCCTCACCCTCCAGAGTAGCTGGTATTACAGGTGCCTGCCACAAAGTGCGGCTACTTTTTGCATTTTTAGTAGACACAGGGTTTAACCATGTTGGCCAGGCTGGTTTCAAACTCCTGACCTTAGCTGATCCACCTGCCTCAGCCTCTCAGAGTACTGGGATTACAGACGTGAGCCACTGCCCTGGTCGGTAGGTGTTTCAAAATAGAGCAGTGGTTACCAGTCTCAAATGCTGAAAATAGGCCATATTATAAAATAAGGACTGCACAGTATACACTGATATTAGTGACAAGAGGGTCAGATGCCACCTCGATACAAAAGGAAATAATCTTGTGATGCTGACACCCCAAGCAACAAGTGATATTGTATTTTGGTTAATGAAATACACTAGCAATACCGGATGCACAGTCATACTTAAGAGAATAAAAATATGCCAATCATGTCTGCTGAAAAAATATTTCAAAAACAAATAAAATCATGAAAAACATGAGGTTCGAGGCTATGTGTCTGGAGGGCTCAGGTTACTTCACAGCATCCAAGTCCTTTAGGGGATACTGGCCACAATTTGAACTTTCTGAGTACTACGTTCATGTCATGCTTCTCCCCAATAATTACGTACCTACAGCTACTACCGGAAGTTTTACCCTAATTATTTACTGTTACATTTTAAATATAAAGAGTCAAACACAAAATTTAAAGATGTCTAAAATAATATTGCTTTGTAATAATGGTAATTTTTTTTTTTTTTTTTTTTTTTTGAGACGGAGTCTCGCTCTGTCGCCCAGGCTGGAGTGCAGTGGCCGGATCTCAGCTCACTGCAAGCTCCGCCTCCCGGGTTCACGCCATTCTCCTGCCTCAGCCTCCCGAGTAGCTGGGACTACAGGCGCCCACAACCGCGCCCGGCTAATTTTTTGTATTTTTAGTAGAGACGGGGTTTCACCGTGGTCTCGATCTCCTGACCTTGTGATCCGCCCGCCTCGGCCTCCCAAAGTGCTGGGATTACAGGCGTGAGCCACCGCGCCCGGCCAATAATGGTAATATTTCTAATCCCAAATGAGAAGATACTGCTGTAAGCAAACAGCAAAGCTTAGTTTTTTTGTTTAAATTAACCATTCCTTCTCATTACCACAGAATCTGGGTACAGTCTTTTAAGATGTTCCAGAACCTCTGCTCTCTTTTGCTGACGTTTTCCCTCATGGGTGTCAATCCCAGCATTCTGCAATTCACTTCTAATAAGATTCAATTCTTCATTAACTTCAGATATTCTTGATTTTGTTTTTTCAATTTCGTCCACTAGGGTTTCCTCTTGCTGTTTTTTCTCTTTCAAGCAATCCCTACAAAATAACAACAAATTATATAGCAAAACGATAAACCAAAATTTAGGAATTACCAGGTACAACATACTCTTGTCTGGCATTGCAGGGGAATAGAGCAGTGCTCTATCAATTTTTAAAGGGTAAAAAATGCAATAAACCTGACACCAAACATGGGTAAAAAAGATTTTGCTCATTCTTCATTGATTTGAAAAACGTGGCTGGGCCAGGTGGCTCACTCCTGTAATCTCAGTACTTTAAGAGGCTAAGTGGGTGGATAGCTTGAGTCCAGGAATTTGAGACCAGCCTGGCAACATGGCAAAACCCTGTCTCTACAAAATACAAAAAAATTAGCCAGGTGTGGTGGCACACACCTGTAGTACCAGCTATTCAGGGGGCTGAGGCAGATGGATCACTTGAGCCCAGGGGTAGGTGTAGGTTGCAGCAAGCCATGATCACGCCACTGCACTCCAGTCTGGGTGAGAGTGAGACCCTGTCTCAAAAAAAAAAGAAAGAAATACATAAATAAGAAAGCTGCAAAGGGTGCAGTGGCTCACTCTTGTAATCCCAGCACTTTGGGAGTCCAAGGAGGGTGGATTGCTTGAGTTCAAGAGTTCAAGACCAGCCTGGCCAACATGGTGAAACCCCATCTTTACCAGAAATACAAAAAATTAGCTGGGTGTGATGGCATGCGCCTGTAGTCTCAGCTACAGGCTGAGGTAGGACAGTCATCTGAACCCCAGAAGTTGAGGCTACAGTGAGCCATGATTGTGCCACTGCACTCCAGCCTGGGCGATGGGAGTGAGATCCTCTCAAAAAAAAAGAAAAGAAAACAGCTGCAAGAAATTTTTTTTTATTCTACCTACATGCATGTCTTTGTATACTCCTCTAACTTCTCTATTCGTTTTTTATGATCTTCTATTTGTTCTTTTATTTGTTTTAGATTTCCCTAAAAGAGGAAATGAAATCTAAAATCAATTACAGCAATTCCAAACCAACAAAATTACATGCCTATAATTTACTATAATATTATAAGCTGTTACAAATTTGAAAGATGTCAAATATAATTATATGAAAACATATCAGAGCAAATTACAGATCAGGGTTCAACTCCTGACTCTTACCATTTGCTAGATATTTGATCTCTAGCGATTTCTCTCTGTAACTTCAAACTTCAAGGAGATTATTTTCAAATATCTATATAGTTCTTATCCCTAACTAATTCACTCAACAAATATATTAGGTTGGTGCAAAAGTACTGCAACTACTTTTGCAACAACCTAAATATATTCACTGGCTACCACGTGATAGGAACTAGAGGTACAGAAACAAGCAGGAAAGAGTCCCTGCCCTCAAAGAACTAATGCCTAGTAGGAGAAACAGACAATTAAATAAGTAATTATATAGTAGAGTGGTTTTGTGTTATAATAATATAGGCACCTATAGGGCAACTAACAGGCTTGCGGGTGAGGATTTCACAAAAGTTTTGTTCTATTCACTTTATCATTAAATCCAATTGGAGACTACTACAAGTCTTCTCCACCTGTCTGCAACTACGTATGTTCTTCTTACTGTTTTTTTGTATCCAAAAGACAACAGCAATTCAACCAACACTTATTGACATCTACTAAGTGCAAGGTTTACAATGGACACAATTAGAATCCTGTCTTTAATAAGCTTTCAGTCTAGTAGAGAGGTACCAATTCATTGTTATTTTTATGCAATCTGACAAAAGCCCTTAGATATAGATAAAAAATTGGCCCGGCACGGTGGCTCAGGCCTGTAATTCCAGCACTCTGCGAGGCTGAGGCAGGCAGATCACCTGAGGTCAGGAGTTCAAGACCAGTTTGACCAACGTGGAGAAACCCCGTCTTTACTAAAAATACAAAATTAGCCGGGCACGGTGGCACATGCCTGTAATCCCAGTTATTCAGGAGGCTGAGACAGGAGAATCGCTTGAACCTGGGAGGTGGAGGTTGTAGTGAGCCGAGATGGCGTCATTGCACTCTAGTCTGGGCAACAAGACCAAAACTCCATATCAAATAATAATAATATTAATAGGTAGTTATATGAGGAAGACATTATTTTTGGCTTTTTTAGGAACTGGGATATAAAGAAAAGGAGGGACAGGGAAGGCTTTGCAGTGTTGGTAACTCTAGATTTTAACACGCAAAGATAAATAGATTATTCCAAGAAGAAATTAGCATGCACAAAGTCAAAAATGTGCAATGTGTATTTTCATAAATCAGCATATAATTTTATAACATATCAATTATACAAATGTTTTAAAAGTAATTCCTGCTATGTTACCACCTTTGTTTTTCTTCTTGCACAAAATACCCTCTTCTACTCACAGAACTATCATAGATTATGCCTTTTATATTTGTATCTTCATCTGCCAAATCATGAAATAAACGAAATGAGGCAGTATAGTGTAAGGTTAAGGAGATTCATTCTGGAGACAGGTACAATAAGGAAATAAAATTTCATTAAGAATAATTCTAAATCATTACTGTACAACCCAAGATACCTGAACTTCTCCATGCCTCCTCTTTTCAAATGCCAGTCTTTCTTCATCTGTCTTCTGTTCCCATTGCAGTTTTTCCAGTTGTTGAGTCATCGTAGCTACTTTCTTTCTTACTTGTTCCTTAAGTTCTTTATAATGATCCAGCTGCATAAACAGTATTGAAAATTGCTAATTCATGACAGCAAATTCTTTGTATGAAATCCTGTACTAGAAGATAATTAATCTTCCCAAAAGTTTGCTTTATATAAATTAAATCATAATCGACCACCTGCCCAGGGAAAATAATGTGAGCATGAAAGCTCCTTTTAAAAAACTGTTTATTATTTATTTATTTATTTATATTTGAAACTGTTATTTATTTTTATTTTGCTCTGTTGCCCAGGCTGGAGTACAGTGGCACAATCATGGCTCACTATAGCCTTGGCCTCCTGGACTCAAGTGTTTATCTTATTATTCATAAGGTAACCATTTTTTCCTCTCATAAACACTTAAAAGATACATGTGGCTTTGAGGGGACATGATCTCTTAATTTTTTTTTTTTTTTGAGACGGAGTCTCGCTCTGTCGCCCAGGCTGGAGTGCAGTGGCGCGATCTCGGCTCACTGCAAGCTCCGCCTCCCAGGTTCACGCCATTCTCCTGCCTCAGCCTCCCGAGTAGCTGGGACTACAGGCGCCCTCAACCGCGCCCGGCTAATTTTTTGTATTTTTAGTAGAGACGGGGTTTCACCGTGGTCTCGATCTCCTGACCTTGTGATCCGCCCGCCTCGGCCTCCCAAAGTGCTGGGATTACAGGTGTGAGCCACCGCGCCCGGCATGATCACTTAATTGACAAGAAGGAAACTAATTACTTAAGGTGCTTTAAAATGTTCAGTGACGAATTAATCTCTAACTTATTATACAAGATTTAATTATAATCAGTAGATGGCAAAAACACGTAATTGACAACCACATTTTTATCATTTATCTTTTATCAATTTTATGATAATCTTATATCACAATTATATACAAAAATAATTATGACTATGTAAGTAGAAAAAATACATCATTTTCTCTGGATTCTCCTTTCTCTTTTAAGATTTTTGGACAGAGACCTTAGTATAGAGGTTTTCGTTGCTCTATTTTAAACAGTCTTTTAGGCCAGGCACAGTGGATCATGCCTGTAATCCCAGCACTTTGGGAAGCTGAGGCAAGAGGATCACTTGAGCCCAGGAGTTTGAGACCAGCCTGGGCAACACAGTGTGACCTCATCTCTACAAAAAATTTAAAAATTAGCCAGGTATGGTAGCATGCACCTGTAGACAGGAGGATAGACTGAGCCCAGGAGTAACACTGTAGTGAACTATGATTGATAGCAGCAGGAGGCAGATAAATCCTAGGCAGACAGGGGTGGGCCCCCAGTGAAACCTTCAAGACAAAGACAGTTTAAAGCCTAGCTACAAGTCCTGGGTAAATCCCCAGACAAGATTGAGAACCTCTCTTCCTGTTTGGTGTGCTTACCTCTGATTGATCCCTACCCATCACCTATTTTACATACACCTACCCTTCCCTAATTGGCTTTTCACACTGTTGTACCCACTTTAGAGTGGTGCCTTTATTTTAGCCTTTTTATGCATACTCACAAACCAATCAGCACACATTCCCCCATTGTGAGTCTATAAAAGCCCCAGACCCAGCTACACTGGGGGAGAAACCACCTGACTTCAGGTAGTGGACGACAACCTCTTGCATCCCCTCTCTGCTGAGAGCTGTTTCATTACTCAATAAAATTCTTCTTTGCCTTCCTCACTCTTCGATTGCCCGTGTAGCCTCATTCTTCTTAGACACAAGACAAGAACTCAGGACCCACTGAATATGAGTACACAGAAGGCTGAAACACTGTGGCCCTCTGCCCTCTGCTGGCAGAGGGCAGCCGCCCCACATGACAGGAAGCAGTGGCAGGGCTGAGTCAGCCCTGGAGCTGAGGGCCAGAGTGGGCCAAGAGGCTGACAGAGCTGTTAACACGCGACCATGGCAGCTGTGGCATTTGCACCAGAGTGCAGGCTAGGTGCAGCCTGGCAAGCTGAGTGGACGGGGTGTCTCCTGCAGTGAATGTGGGACCAAGCAAGGCCTGGAAGCAAGGCCTGGGCAAGGGTGTCACCAACCGAGGGTCTCTGGCTAACAAAGTGACTGAGAAAAATCCTGCATTGGCCAGGCATGGTGGCTCATGCCTGCAATCCCTGCACTTTGAGAGGCCGAGGCGGGTGAATCACCTGAGGTCGGGAGTTTGAGACCAGCCTGACCAACATGGAGAAACCCTGTCTTTACTAAAAATACAAAATTAGCCAGGCATGGTGGCGCATGCCTGTAATCTCAGCTACTCAGGAGGCTGAGGCAGGAGAATCACTTGAACCCAGAAGGCGGAGGTTGCAGTGAGCCAAGACCACACCATTGCACTCCAACGTGGGCAACAAGAGTGAAACTCCTTCTCAAAAACAAACAAAAATCCTGCATCATGATCATGCCACTGCACTCCAGCCTGAGTGACAGAGCGAGACCCTCTCTCTACAAAATTAAAATTAAAAATAAATAAATTTAGATTCTGTATACAGGCTGAAAAATTTAAATCCCCACAATTTACACTGAGGATAATCTCTTAAAATATCACACAGGTCATCTTTTAAATTTTTTTCTAATTCAAAGAAGCTGAAATAATAGAAACATAAGATTTCCCCTAAGTTGACCTTTTTTACCTGACTGGCTTCCAGTTCAATGTCTCGCCCTTTACGTAAAATTTCTTCCTCAATCTGTTTTTCGAAACTTCTCCATGCACCATCTAAATCAGCCAGCTCTGTCTCCAGGGCTTTTATATCATCCTCCTGTTTAGAACATTGTTTTTCGCTGTCCTTTATTGATTTCTTAGCCACATCTAATTTCTTAAGGTGGTGAGAAGTGTTTTCTTTGGCTTTAATGTACTGAGGCCTCTTCTGATTTAAAAGGGTTTCAAGTGACCTGAAAAGGGAAAAACATTTGCTTTAAAGAAAATTTCATTTCTTTGATATATAAAGGGAAGAAGTTGTTTTGATCAAACCACTTTAAAAAAGAAATCCTAAAATCAACTTTCAGAAACTGTAAGCAGATCAGTGGTTGCCAAAGGTTGAGCAAGGTCAGTGGGAGGGTTGAATAAAGCACAGGATCACTTTTGAGAGTGGTACTGTAGTGGTAGACACTTGACACTATGAATTTGCCAAAACCTATACTACTTTACAGCACCAAGAATGAACCTTAATGTAAGCAAATTAAAAAAGAATCACTCAGGAGGCTAAGGGATCCTAGATGGAATGTAGAATGCAATAAAAGAATCTAACTTTATTACAAATGTAGAAACAACCTTACTGAAGTGGTGGAAGGAAAACATGCTGACCAAATTCTAGAAATGAGTGGAGTCTGTAAGACTAAAAACAGAAGAATTGTACATAAGTACTTTGTAACATATAGTTACAAAGATGCTTTCCAAGGGGTATGGGTTAACAATTCTGACACTATTACATATGATTACTGGAATTGCACAATTAAGCAAATGGATGGCAGATGGTAGAAGCCAGATTTCCCACTGTTGAAGTGGGAGGTTACAGATAAGCAAGAGAAGGCTAGAATGATTAATGGCTTAGAATTGGGAGACATCAATATGAACTCATGTTTAGCTTAATATAGATGGTCACATACGAAAATATTTATAGCTATGTGTATAAATAGTATACACACGTATTTCCTAGTTCCAACAGCTGAGAAAGCCTAGAAGCAAGGACACTCCAGTAACAACGAACACATCTACCACCTAGATGTTGGTTCCCAATACCATTCTTCAATAAAAGGAACCAGGGTTCCTTGGAGAGCCTGGGGCAGGCTCACACAAGTTGGGGCAAGCTGATGCTTGGACTGCCTTATACAAGATGACACTAGAAGATACTTATCTTCTAGAAAGTAAGGAAGAGCTCCAAAAAAAATCACAATAATGAGAATATTTCAAAGGGATGCAGGAGCCAACTCAAAGAGTTCTCAGTGGCCACAGCAGGAACAATCTAAGCAATAAAATCAACAAGGTAATATTGGATTATAACCCCAAATGTAAAATATCCATAAATCTATACTGATGTAAATAACAATTAATTTAATTTAAAAATAAACAAGTAGAGACAAATCTGTGCAGAATTCCAAATAAATCATGTAGATACTTTGCCCTCAAGGTAAAACATAACTCTCCCTACTCCTTAAGTGTGGGCTATGCATAGTGACTTCCTCTCAAAGACTGCAGTATGAAAAGGGAGAAAAACTTATAGTGGAGAAACATGACAAACCTGACATTCAGTCAGGTGATCAAGGTCAACATCAACAGTGATACCATGTTGATATGACATATGATATACTATACGATAAATGTCATGTGACATATATAATACACTGACACTCTAATAGAATATAATGCAAATGACATTTTACTTCTGTGGTCTTCCTCCCCACAGTCTGTATCTTCAGTCTAATTATGAGAAAACCATCAGACAAATCCCAGTTGAAAGATGTTCTACAAAAAAACTGACCAATATTCCTCAAAATTGTCAAGCTCATCAAAAACAAGAACTGTCACAGCTAAAAGGTGCCTAAGGAAACATATAACTAAACGTAATATGGCATTTTGGATCATAAAAAGGACATTAGGCAAAAACTGAGAAAATATGTATAAAGTATGGACTTTAGTTAATGTATCAATATTAGTTTATTAATTGACAATGTATCATAATAATGTAAGATGTTAATAGCAGAAACTGAGTGTTGGGAATATGGGACTGATACAGGAGCAAAAAATAAATTATTTAGGCAGATAGTAAAGGTTAAGAGAGTTCTCAGCAGAGCTTCCCTTTTAACAAAAAGCAGCCCCCAAATCATTTCTTTTATAACAAAGAGGAGCCTGAAAAGTCAAGCTACAAACATACATAAGCAAGCTGGAAGCTTGTACGAGTGAATGCCAGCAGCTGAGCCAACAGAAAAGGGCTACCCAGAAGCCAGCTAAGTTCAACGTGAAGGCTCCATCTTCCCTTTTCTTTGTCACCATGTGTACAGTAGAAAAGTTGGCAACATGGTATCAGCCAGGTACAGAATCTGCACAATAAAAAATTAGGGTGGGTGGCCAGCTTCTTTGTGCACTATGCAAATGGCACACCTAGTCCTAACCAGTTCTTCACGTGCTCTGCAAATGGCATACCTGGTGTGAGCAATCCTTCATGCCCTAAATCAGACACCACCTCCTCAAGCACATCTATAAAACCTCCTGTACTTCGCTGTGGACCAGAAGACCCGATCGGCAGCCCCTCTCTCTGCATGGAAGAAAGCTTTTCTCTTTCTTTCACCTATTAAACCTCCACTCTTAACCTTACTCCTTGTGGGTCTGCATCCTTGATTTCCTTCGTGTAAGGCAATGAACCTCGGGTATTACTCCAGACAACCACCACCACTTCAGGACCATTCTATACTATTTTTTTTTTCCTTGAGATGGAGTCTCACTCTGTCACCTAGACTGGAGTGCAGTGGTGCGATCTCAGCTTACTGCAAGCTCCACCTCCTGGGTTCATGCCATTCTCCTGCCTCAGCCTCCCAAGTAGCTAGGACTATAGGCGCCTGCCACCATGCCCAGCTAATTTTTTGTATTTTTAGTAGAGACGGGGTTTCACCATGTTAGCCAGGATGGTCTCAATCTCCTGACCTTGTGATCCACCCACCTCGGCCTCCGAAAGTGCTGGGATTACAGGTGTGGGCCACCGCGCCTGGCCTGTACTATCTTTATAATTTTTCTGTATATCTAAAAGTATTCCAAAGTAAAATGCTTATTTTTAAAAATCAATTTTCAAAGTGTCACTTACATTATTTCCTCTGTCAACCTACATATAACCCAATTGTTAATATCAACTTTTAAAAACTCACTTTAATTCTTTTTCTGTTTGTTGTAGTTGTCTAGTTAGAATTCCATGTTCCTTTTTCCTGGCTTTAACTATGTTTTCATGATGAGACAAAGACTCTCTTGTGACACTCAAATCCCTTTTCACATGCTCTAACTTGGTGTTCAGGAAATCAATCTTTTTCTCATTATGGTACAGTTGAAAAAGCTGCAGTTGTATCTTGTTCATTTTCAGTTCTTCAAGGAGACTCTGGTAACGTTCTGCCTATAAAAGAGTATAATTCAACAGCAGTTAAAAGGGAGTATATTTAAGTTGGCCTTTAATAAACTCAACTATTGTACCAACAAATTAATAAATTTTTATTTGTCATTAGGACATAATATCCTTGCCAAAAGTAGCATAATTTGGCGAGGGTTTCTGAATATACTTTTTAAATAACCCAGTAAACCAGTAAATGATGTTGTGTTCTTGTGCTCAGTGGTATGATGATAAGAACAATGAAGTGGCGTGCATTCACCTGGGTCCCTTTTGTCTGGACCTGTGAGCTTGACAACTCAATCAGTATTTCTGGCATCAGCTTCCTCCTTTGTAAACTGAAAGAAGAGTGTGATATGACTAATAAAGTGCTAGCAACTTTAAATTCAGTGACTCCAGGAAAAATTCCTACTACAGGAAGTAGTTTTTCTACTGATAAAACAGGACTCTTACAATGCTAAATTATATGTGAAAAATAATAATTTCCTTAACATCTGTGCTATTAAAGAAATAAAGGAACAGACTACCTCAAGAGGAGCTCCTAATCAATACTGGAAGTATTTCAAGTAATAGGCTATCTGCTAGGATGTTTAAAAAACAATTAGGAAGTTGTTTTGTTCTAACTGTCCTTAAAATGTTTAAATTCTGCAATTCAGTATATCGTGATTACTACAGTCTGATTTCCACTGCTGCCACTCCTTTCCACTAACAAAACCAAGGACATGTATACACACATTCGAAAATATGAAGACATAGAGAAACATCACTAATAAGAAACATCCACTTTTCATTTACTTCTTCAAATATGTATCGAGTACTATGTGCCAGGCACTGGTCTACGCATTGGCAATACAGCAGAAAATAAGACAGACTATCCCTGATCTTGTTTGTTTGTTTGAGACAGAGTTTTGTTCTCTCACCCAGGCTGGAATGCAATAGCACGATCACAGCTCACTGTAGCCTCGACCTCCTGGGCCCAAGAGATCCTTCTGCCTCAGCCTCCTGTGTGGGTGGTCTCCTCCCTTACCACCACACCTGGCAAATGTTTTAAGTCTTATTTTTGTAGAGATGAGGTCTCACTATGTTGCCCAGGCTAGTCTCGAACTCCTGGGCTCAAGGGATGCTCCCACCTCGGCCTCCCAAAGTACTGGGATTAAAGATGTAAGCCACCATACCCAGCCCAACCCTGCTCTCATGCAGTTTATATTCCAGTTATTCTAATGGGGAGAAGAGAGGAAGAAAAGTCAGAGAATAAATACGAGGACCAAACTCTGACCTTTTTTCTTCTCTTGCCCAAATTTCTATCTAAGGAGCCTGGGGAATCTGCTCTACAAAGTGTCATCAGAGAATTTTTTTTTTTTTTTTTTTTTTGAGACAGAGTCTCACTCTGTCACCCAGGCTAAAGTAGCGCAGTGGTGCCATCTCGGCTCACTGCAACCTCTGCCTTTTCAGTTCAAGTGATTCTCCTGCCTCAGCCTCCTGAGTAGCTGGGATTACAGGCATGTGCCACCACACCTGGCTAATTTTTCTATTTTCAGTAGAGACGGGGTTTCTCCATGTTGGCCAGGCTGGTCTGAAACTCCTCACCTTAAGTCATCCGCCCGCCTCCGTCTCCCAAAGTGTGGGGATTACAGGCGTGAGCCACCACGCTTGGCCAGAGGGGTTTTATTCAACCCTATATAATATAGCTTACTTTCCAACCTGATGCTGGCATAGTATCACATGACAGAAAAGGAAGGAAATTAAAATATTTTAACTGCGAATATGTTTCTTTGCCGTATCTTGAAATAGCCCTGCAAAGTTGTCTCTTGTGGGGAAAAATCTACATTCTGTAAAGAATCCCCTTTCCCTTTTCCAAGCCTCTTTTCCCAAACCAGGAGACAATCAGCTAAGAGTCCAATACCTTTTTAAGTCTGATAAGAAACATTTACAATCTATTCTCTCTGAAGCCTGCTACCTGGAGGCTTCATCTGCATAACAAGAACATTGGTCTCTACAATCCCTTATCTTAACCCAGACATTTCCTTTCTGTTGACTCCAGGTCTTTATATAAGACTCTTTTGACCAACTGCCAATAAGAAAATCTTTGAGGCTGGGCGCGGTGGCTCAAGCCTGTAATCCCAGCACTTTGGGAAGCGGAGACAGGCAAATCACGAGGTCAGGAGATCGAGACCATCCTGGTTAACACGGTGAAACCCCACCTCTACTAAAAAGAATACAAAAAAACTAGCCGGGCGAGGTGGCGGGTGCCTGTAGTCCCAGCTACTCGGGAGGCTGAGGCAGGAGAATGGCGTAAACCCAGGAGGCGGAGCTTGCAGTGAGTTGAGATCCGGCCACTGCACTCCAGCCTGGGCGACAGAGCAAGACTCCGTCTCAAAAAAAAAAAAAAAGAAAGAAAATCTTTGAATCCACCTGGAAGCCCCACTCCCCCTCCTTTCCAGAATGAACCAATGTACATCTTACAAGCATTGACTGATGTCTTATAGCCCCTAAAATGTATAAGACCTAGCTGTGGCCCGACCACTTTGGACACATGTTCTCAGGATCTCCTTAGAGCTGTGTCACAGGCCATGGTCACTCATATTTGGCTCAGAATAAGTCTCTTCAAATATTTTACAGAGTTTGACTCTTTGTTGACAGACAAACAAACAAATAATAAACAAGATAATTTTATACAGCAATAAATGCTACAAAAGAAACAAAATAGGGCAATGTGCTAGTACAAGGGAAAGGGTGCTAATTTAGATTGGAGGAATGAACAGTAAATGCCTACCTGAGAAAATGGCTTTTTAATAAAAACATGAAAGAGAGACTACCAGGTATGCAAAATCAGGCATACAGCTATCTAGGCAGAGGAAATAGCAAAAATCCCAGAATAGAAAGAAGTTTGTTGTGTTCAACACATAACAAAGGTCAATGTGGCAGCAAAGCACAGGAAGTTAAGGTTCAAGAGGTAAACAGGGACAAGACCAGTACACTTTATAAGAGACAACATTATCAGTGCAGTGAGAAGCACTGCACTGGAAGGTTTTATGCATGGAAAGTTAGGATCTGATTTGAGTTTCAAAAATATCACTTTAACTACAACCGAAGACAAGGTACTATATTAGGCATTGTGAAGCGGCCCAAGAAATGTACAGAGATACATTTGCATGTAATGTGGCCATGGCCTCCTAGGAGCTTCCCAAGACACTTTCAGGGGGTCCTTGAAAGCAAAATTATTTTCATAGTAATACTAAGACTTTATTTGTCTATTTCAATGTGTTGACACTTGCACTGACAGTGTGGATAAAATTGCTGGGTCTTATCATAAGTAAGATTTAACATAGAAGTGTTTATGAGAATCCAGCTGTCTTTTATTAAGTTAGACATTAAGGAAATTATAAAAGTGGTAAAACAATGTCTATTGGTTTCGGAAAATATAGTCATCTTTCATAAAAATGCTATTTATGTTAACATGTAATGAGTTTATTGCTATTTTTACAGGGATCATTAAAACAGTTTTTAAATTTCCAGTGTTAATTTCAAATACAATAAATATTAATAGATATAACCCATATGAACAAAAACTCCTTGGGGTCCTCAATAATTTTTAAGAGCATAAGGGTTTTAATATCCAAACATCTGAGAGCCTTTGCTACATAAGACAAAAACCCCTCAAGCTTGTTTTCAGTTGGGAAAATCAGACATTTTTCTAGTTTAGGCTGTCCTGCCTATTCGGAAAGAAAAACCCAAATAGTGGGAAATACATAAAAAAGTTTATCTTAATGAATATTGGGCTTTAATTGTCTTATACTATTAAATTAATCTTCTTGGTAACCCCAAGCCCATATCTAGTGATTCTAATATAGAAAATTTGGTATCCAATACTTAATGGTTACATCTTCATGACATCTTACCTCTTCCTTCTCTAATTTTGCCTGTCTGCGCTCTGCCGCTACATTTTTTTTCTTATTAAAATTAAACTGTGCATCCTCTTCGGCTTTTTGTAACTTTCTTTTCTTTTCTTCGTATTCTCCTATAAGCTCTCCTGAAGTGCTGATTTCTTCAAAAAACTGTGTCCTTTCTTTGGGTTTCTTCATTGAAATTGACTCTACAGTTCCCTTTTAAAAACAGTAATGCACACCAACATAAAAAATATAGTGATGTGTTTTCAAAATTCTGAATCAAATAAACTACTACAGCTACTTACCTGAAAAACTAAACAATTTTGTGCTTTGGCTATTATGCCTATCTTTTCCAACTCTGCAATGTAAACAGAACGACTCACAAGATTATCATCAAAGCGAAATTCTGAGCATCCCCCTAAAATAAAAGAATAAAAAGCCTGTTAAAAAATATATAAATACCAGATATATCTCAAAATCCATTGAAAGTTTAATAAAATTACTTTTACATGGGAATAAATGCATTTAATGAGTCAACAAATATTAAGTGTCTATTACATGTCAAGGTCTATTTTACAGTGGCGAACAAAACACATGAAAGTCTCTGATCTGAAGGAGCATATATCCGAGTCAGGATGTAAAAGGAAAATAAATCTCAGAACTCCCAACTCACTAAGCCAAAGGGAAAAGTTGAGCTGGAAACTAGGTCATGCAAACTTGCCTCCTATTTTGTTCCTAAATAAGGTAGCTGTAAAGATTAAACAACAACAACAACAACTGCATGCCTCCTTCACAATTTACCCACAGGGAAATTCCTTGTGGGCCCCAAGATCTTTACCCTAAAACAGTTCTGTTGAATTTCAACCTGACAATATAAAATGACAGCTTATCTTCACATGTACAGGACAAAGGACAGAACTCAAAGTCATCCCTCTGCTCATCTGAGATAAATGCATATCTGATTGTCTCCTCTGCCCTATCTTTATCTTTTTTTTTCTGAGACAGGGTCTTGCTCTGTTGCCCAGGTTGGAGTGCAGTGGCGCAAACTCGGCTCACTGTATCCTAGACCTCCCAAACTCAAGTGATCTTCCCAACTTAGCCTCCTAAGTACTGGGACTACAGGCTCACGCTACCACACACAGCTAATTTTTTGTACAGACAGGGTCTCACCACGTTACCCAGGCTGGTCTCCAACTCCTGAGTTCAAGCAATCCTCCCGCTGTGGCCTCCCAAAGTGCTGGGATAACAGGCGTGAGCCACCATGCCCAGCCTATATTATCTTACATAAAAATGCAGATTCACTGAGCTAGCCTAAGGCATGAATGACTCTGCCTCTACCCCCATCACATGTAAACAACTGATCAAAGGCTCAAATAATTCAACTACTGGTCTCTTATCCATCCACACCTTTAAAAAAAATTTCTTCCTCTTTCCCCAATCCTCGCCCTTTTCCTGTAAATATATATATACACACACACAAATTCAAACATTTCACTCAAGTTGCTTTTTGGTGGTAGAAAAAACTGTCTATAAAAGCCAAAAATGTGCATACAATTTGTTCATCACTAAGAAAAACTGATAAACATAAAGAACTTCAAGAATAAATGTTATGATTTCTCTGTCTTCAAGGTACTCCCTCCTTCATCTTAACTAAATATCCAGATTTTAAAATGTTATTTGACAGTAGGGGGATTTGAACAATTATGTCTGTTAAGGAAAAGCAGACATAATTGGAGAATTATGTGGCGAATCAAACAGGTTGTTACTTGCTTCTGAGATATGCTATGCAAGAGAAAAAAAGAACTCTAGCTCATTATGCCAGTAGAATAATAAACCATACCCTCCAAAAAAAGAAAAAACGGGCAATCTTACTTGACTCTTGAAAAATAAAATGAAAAAAAATTTTATAAAAAGTACCTCGGATAATCCTTGTAAATGTTTTCTCTTCACCACTTTCCTCCACATATACAATTTTTACACTTGCAGAAGAAGAAATAGGTTTTCCAATATGTGCTCCATGAATGAGTTCTTGAATATTTTTCACTCTTAAATTAATTGTTTTCTCTCCCATTACAAAACTAAGTGCATCCATTACATTAGATTTTCCTGGGGAAGAAAAGAAAAAAACTATACATTCTTAATGCTAAAAAGCCCTGCCCAGAGCTGAAGAAACCAGGTCACCAATTGAAGTGAAATATAGCCAATAGACATGTCCTTCTTAATCAATGTTCAAAATGCATGACTGAAATATCTGATGTAGAAAATTTGCTTCTTCCACGCATCCATTGTAGACTATTAAGAGGTCTAAATTTAAGGGCTGAAATACATGTATCTAAATTCCAGCTCTCTTCCATTATTAGGTATCACACCATGGCAAATCATTTAACTTCACTGAGTTTCAGTTATCCTCATTTTATAAATATGGAAACTATCACCTAAAGCATTGGTGCAGCAACAAATCCTCATATACTCTAAAAAAAAGAGACGCTAAGGCTGGGCGCAGTGGCTCACACCTGTAATCCCAGCACTTTGGGAGGCCAAGGTGGGCAGATCACCTGAGGTCAAGAGTTCGAGATTAGCCTGGCCAACATGGTGAAACTCCCTCTCTACCAAAAAATATAAAAAACAGCTGGGCTTGGTGGCACGGACCTGTAGTCCCAGCTACTCAGGAGGCTGAGGCAAGAGAATCGCTTGAACCTAGGAGGCGGTGGTTGCAGTGAGCCGAGACTGCACCACTGCACTCCAGCCTGGGCAACGTGGAGACTCCAACTCAAAATAAACAAACAAACAAACAAACAAACAAAGAGAAGCTAACTAAATCCAGGATCTTTTCAAGGGCTAGATCAAAATTGTTTATGATTGGTATGAGATGGTGCTACAGAAAATTTATATAACAGGATTGATACTGTTATCTTTTGAAAGTCCTACTTACAAGGTTGGCTGGCTTACAGGGATTTGGATTAGGATGTTGGGAGGGTTTCTAACATTCCCTATTAAGAATGGTTCACTGTGCCTAAACTATCTGTGCAAACAATATGATTTAATCTGAACAAATGCTTTCTTTCTAGGATTCTGGAATATTATTTTATAATTTCTTTTGAGGAAGATCTGGCGTAAGAAGATTCTGGAACTTGGGTACATGATAGGCAAACCGTGCCTATGTGACAATCTCCCGATAAAAACGCTGCACATTGAGTCTTTAGTGAGGTTCCCTGGTGGGCAACATTTCACATGTGTGGACTAGCTGCTGGAGGAATGAAGCACTGAGTGACACCAATGGGTAAGGACTTAGAATCTTGCACCTGGTTTCCTAAGACTTTGCCCCATATACCCTGTCCCTTTGCTGAGTTTGCTTTGTATTTTTTCACTGTAATAAATAATAGTATTGAGTCAAACTATATGTAGAACCCTGTGAGTTTTCCCAACAAATTACTGAACCTAAGGGTAGCTGTGGGCATTCCTAATCCCAATGTTAAATCTGTTACCCAATCATTGGCCCATAATTTTCTCTAAGACAATTTCCAAGGTGCAACGTCAATGCAGCTGTCACCATCTCTATTAATTTATTTCCCCTTTTCACATCCCTTTCCCTATATCCATAGAGCAGTTTAAATTTTCAGGCTGGGTGCAGCAGCTCACGCCTGTAATCCCAGCACTTTGGGAGGCCGAGCCAGGAAGATCACCTGAGGTCAGGGATTTGAGACCAGCCTGACCAACATGGTGAAACCCCATCTCTACTAAAATACAAAAAATTAGCCAGCTGCATTGGCACGCGCCTGTAATCCCAGCTACTCGGGAGGCTGAGGCAGGAGAATTGCTTGAACCCATAAGACAGAGGTTGCAGTGGGCTGGTATTACACCACTGTACTCCAGCCTGGGCAAGAGAGCAAGACTCCATCTCAAGACAAAATAAATAATTAATTTTCAATGCCAAAAGTAGGAAAGTAACATGAACAAAGCAAAGAAATACTATCAGCCACTGGAAATATGGCTTAGTTTTAGAGGTTTAGGGTCTTTCTAAAAAGAACTAGAAATAAATTGCTGCAAATTTACTTAGCTGAGTCTCAGTCAACTAACAGATATGAAATGGCTTTTTTGGGTTAATGGATAATCTGCACATTGAGGGCTATTGTAAGACAGTGAAAATGGGACAAGGTAAACATTCATTGAATTAAATTATTAGGTAATTCAAGTATAAGTAACAGAACTAAACAGAAACTTTTAAAATCAATGTCATTATTTAAATCTGCCTAAAATAAATACTTCTCATCCAAATCCATTTATTCCATTAAATTTCATTAATATTGTCCCTGTCTAATAAAGGTTATAGTCTGTCAAGAGACTCAAGGCAGCATAACATACCATAAAGTGGCAACAACCCAAACATCCATCAACTGATGAATGGATAAACAAAATGTAGTGTATCTATACAGTAGAATATTATTTGAAAACAAGGACATAAGTACTAATACAAGTAACATAGATAAACCTGAAAAACATTATACTAAGTGAAAGAAGTCAGACACAAAAGGCCATATATTGTCTGATTGTATTTATACGAAATGTCCCATATAGGTAATTTCATAGAGATAGAAAGTAGATTAGTAGATGCGAGGCGCTAGGTGGAGAGGAGATAACGGGGAGTGATTACTAATGAGTACAAGGTTTCTTTGGGGGCAATGAAAATGTTTTGGAAGTAGATGGTGATGATGGTTGCACAACTTTTGAATATACTAAGAACCACTGAACAGTGCATTTTATTTATTTTATTATTTACTTATTTATTTATTTTATTATTTACTTATTTATTTATTTCGAGATGGAGTCTTGCTCTGTCGTCGCCCAGGCTGGACTGCAGTGGCATGATCTCAGCTCACTGCAACCTCCGCCTCCCAGGTTCAAGCGATTCTCCTGCCTCAGTCCCCCAAGTAGCTGGGACTACAGGCGTGTGCCACGACGCCAGGCTAATTTTTGTATTTTTAGTAGAGATGAGGTTTCACCATGTTGACCAGGCTGGTCTTGAACCCCTACCTCCAGTGATCTGCCTGCCCCAGCCTCCCAAAGTGCTGGAATTACAGGTGTGCGCCACCACGCCAGGCTAATTTTTGTATTTTTAGTAGAGATGGGGGTTTCACTATGTTGGCCAGACTGGTCTCGAACTCCTGACCTCAGGTGATCTGCCCGCCTCGGCCTCCCAAAGTGCTGGGATTATAGGCATGAGCCACTGCGCCCGGCCAATTTTATTTTATATTTATCTTATTTATTTTATTTTAGAGTCCGAGTCTCGCTCTTGTTACCCAGGCTGGAGTGCAGTGGCGCGATCTTGGCTCACTGCAACCTCTGCCTCCCAGGTTCAAGGGATTCTCTTGCCTCAGCCTCCTCAGGAGTTGGGATTACAGGTACATGCCACCACACCCGGCTAATTTTTATAATTTTAGTAGAGACAGGGCTTCACCATGTTGGTCAGGCTGGTCTCTAACTCCTGATCTCATGATCCACCCACCTTGGCCTCCCAAAGTGCTGGAATTACAGGTGTGAGCCACTGCGCCCAGCCTATATATATATATATATATATTTATTTTTTTTTTTTTTGGACAGAGTCACACTGTGTCGCCCAGGCTGGAGTGCAATGGCGTGATCTCAGCTCACTGCAACTTCCACCTCCCAGGTTCAACCGATTCTCCTGCCTCAGCCTCCAGAGTAGTTGGGATTACAGGCATGCGCCACCACACCCGGCTAATTTTGGTATTATTAATAGAGACCTTCGCAAGTCCTCTGGCCTCTCCAGACCTCAGTTTCCCCAACTATAAAATGGGGATAGCGGCCATGTGCCATGGCTAACCAAAGACCGTGTTGCCAGGAACTTAGCAAAAGCTTAGTAAACTGGGTCATCATCATCACCACATTCCTGGGTAACAACTCCCTTGGATCCAGCGGTGGTTCTGGCTGCTTGGAACCCATTACCCCCTCGACAGCTCCCTCTCACTTCAACTTCGGAAGAGAAGGAAAAAGGGACGAGAGTGACCAGGGCCGAGGGCCACAGCAGTCCCAGAAGCAGGAGTGAGGGCAGAGAACAGGGCCCAGGGCGGGACTGGGGGGGAGAGGAAGGGCCAGGACCCCCAGGGTGGGGGGCGAGGGTGGGCGCCCCAGGGTGGGGGGCGAGGGTTGGGAGCCCCTGAGATGAAGGGCGAGGGCCGGGGCTGAGGTGGGGTGGGGTCCCCCCGGGTGTCGGACGAGGGTCGGGAGCCAGGAGGTGGAGGGCGAGAGTGGGGCCCGAGAGGAAGGGTCGGGACCTCCAAGGTGGGGGGCGAGAGTGGGGCCCGAGAGGAAGGGTCGGGACCTCCGAGGTGGGGGGCGAGAGTGGGGCCCGAGAGGAAGGGTCGGGACCTCTGAGGTGGGGGGCGAGGGTGGGGACCGACGTGCGGCGGAGGGGCAAGGCTCAGGACCTCTGAGGTGGAGGGCGAGGGCCAGGGCTGAGGTGCGGTGATGGGCAGGGGCTGGGCCAGGGCCAGGCCGGGATCCAGTCAGGGTCAGGGCTGGAAGCAGAAGGCCGGCCAGGCGCCCGCGGCAGCCGCCCACACCCCACAGGCCACGTGTGGCCTGGACGCCTGGGGCGGCGGAGGCGCTCGGGTGGCGCCCTGAGCTGCTCAGTTACCAGAGCCATTGGGGCCGATGATGCAGGTGAACCTCCGGAAGGGGCCAATGACCTGGCGGCCCCGCCAGGACTTGAAGTTTTCCACCAGCAGCAGCTCCAGGTGGCCCATGGCGCCGCCCTCCACGCCTCACCCGCGTCCTCAAGCGCCCGCGGAAAAAGCGCGGGAAGGGATTCGCCAAGTGTCGCGAGAAGAGAGCGAGGCGCGGGGAGCGCGGAGTCGTTCCTTAGCAACGAGTTGTTGACATTTCCGAGGGAGCGGGAGCGTCTGCACCTCAGAGGCGTCGCTGGGAGCCCGATGGAAAACAGTGCTGTAGGCTTGTCTTTCTCCGGCCCGACCCAGAGAGCCAACCTCCCCTCCGCTACAGCTTGCTTATTTTCGTCGTCTGTTCTGATCCTGCGTGTTCTAAAAACCCCTTAGGCTTTCCGTGGGTTCCCAGACCATGGCGGTGGCGCTGCCCAAGGACTTGCGGCAGGACGCCAGCCTGGCCAAGAGGAGGCACGCGGAGCTGTGCAGGCAGAAGCGGATCTTCAACGCCAGAAACAGGATCATTGGGGTGAAAGGGCAGGGGCCGGGACGGGGTTAGAGCGGCAGATGCGGGCGAGGGGCGGCGTGGAGGGGGAGAGGAGATGAGTTCTAGGATGAAACATCTGAGCCAGGAGGCTGCAAACGGCACCGGGTTTTGCAGGGGGAGAAGGAGGTTGAGGGGAGGAAGAATTCGATGCTTTGACCTTGCCAAAGCTGTAGGAGACCTTAGCAGGCCCAATAATGCTCCGTCTCGAGCTCGCCTGGAGTCACCAGCGGTTCTCTTCCCCTGAGCCAGATTTTCTACAACTTGTGTACAGTGGGGCAGAGATTAAAAATAATAAGTGGGATTGTTATTACTGAATAAAATTATCTGGCTCTAACCCTTCTCCCCTGTTTTTCCATTTATAGGGAGACACTGAAGCCTGGGATGTTCAAGTTCATGACCAGAAGATAAAAGAAGCTACTGAAAAAGCTAGACACGAAACCTTTGGTGAGCATTTCTTGAATGCTTATCTGTTGGTTTAGGATTGTGTGCCTTTAGACTCCAGTCTTCCACACCGCCCACCCCAACCCCGCCTTTTTTTTTTTTTTTTAATGGAAATAGGGTCTCACTATGTTGCCCAGGCTGGTCTGGAACTCCTGTGTGCGAGTGATCCTCCCACATCAGTCTCCCAAAGTGCTGGAGCTTCAGGCATGGGCCACTGTGCCCAGCCCTCATTTCTTCACATATATAAAAAGTTGGCATTTTCACACTCTTCCTCTTTTTAAATTTCACAATTCCTTGTGCTCAGTTAACTTAATGCACTGATTCTTCTTCTCTTAAAATAAAAACAGCTATTGAATTCGAATGTGGATTATAGTAAATCGATTTTAACGATAAATGTATGTTTTCCTCCATTTTCTTAAAAAACTGGGTAGGAAAAGCCTTAAACACACACTCACTTTCTCTGCTCAAAAGTTTAAGACCCTCTATGGGGGACAGCTGTTTATACCAGACAACACATATGTCCACGCTCACACCCTCAAGCTGACTCAGAGATAGACATGATTCAAATCAAGGTATTATTATTCCACTTCAAATAGAACTCCTTTTCCCCTATCATGTCCAACAATTTCAACAATTCTTGAAATTTCACACTTTGAGAGGCTAAAACTAGAGGATCACTTGAGACCAGTAGCTCCAGACATGCCTGTGCAACAAAGCAAGACCCCATCTCTACAAAAAATAAATTGAAAAAAAAAAAAAAGAAATTTCAGTGTTTTTAAACACCATAAAGATTTTTATAATAGAAAAAAAGCAGGATACAAAATTGTACATACAATGGGCTATTATGTTTTTGAAATATTTTAAAATATGCTTAGAAGAAGACAGAAAGGAAATATGCCAAAATGTTAGCAGTGGTAATGTTGGAGGGATAGAATTATGAGTAAACTTTATTTTCTCCTTTATACTGTTCTGTATGTTCCAAACATTTTATCTTTTTTATTAATATTTTTAGTTATGAGGTAATTCAATCTTACAAAAACAATGTGACAGGAACCCACCACCAGACTAGATGTTAACATTTTGCCAAATTGGCTTCAGGTATCTTGAGTGTTTTTTGAGAATTGTGTTTTTTATATAGCAACACCCCCCCACCTCTTAATTTTCCCTTCCTTTCTCCTCAGAAGTGTTTATCATTCCCATGCTTTTTTTTTTTTTTTTTAAGACAGAGTCTTGCTCTGTTGTCCAGGCTGGAGTGCTGTGGCGCCATCTCAGCTCACCACAACCTCTGCCTCCTGGGTTCAAGCGATTCTCCTGTCTCAGCCTCCTGAGTAGCTGGGATTATAGGTGCACACCACCATGCTGGGCTGATTTTTGTATTTTTAGTAGAGATGAGGTTTCACCATGTTGGCCAGGCTGGTCTCGAACTCCTGACCTCAGGTGATCCCGCCTCTGCCTCCCAAGGTGTTGGAATTACAGGCATGAGCCACCAGGCCCAGCCCCCACACACTTTTATGCTTGCACTGTTTATGTATGTATTCACAACAACATAAAATTGTTTTTATGTGTGTGTTTTTTTTTTTTTTTTGAGACGGAGTCTCGCTCTGTGGCCCAGGCTGCAGTGCAGTGGTGCTATCTCGGCTCACTGCAAGCTCCGCCTCCCGGGTTCCTGCCTCAGCCTCCTGAGTAGCTGGGACTACAGGCGCCCCGCCACCACGCCCGGCTAATTTTTTGTATTTTTAGCAGAGACGGGGTTTCACTGTGTTAGCCAGGATGGTCTCGATCTCCTGACCTTGTGATCCGCCCGCCTTGGCCTCCCAAAGTGCTGGAATTACAGGCGTGAGCCACTGCGCCCGGCCATTTTTATGTGTTTTTAAAATTTACGTAAATGGTATCCTATTGAATAGATCCATTTGCAATATGTTTTTCTTTCATTCAGGTTTGTATTTTTGAAATTAATCCATGATACACATTTAGAGAGTATTCATTTTAATTGTTTTATGACATTTTGTTATATGAATTAACTACAGTTTCTTCATCCATTCCCATACTGATGGCTGGTTTAGATTTTTTTTTCAGTTGTTTTGTCACTGTGGACACTACTGCGATGACTGTCCATGAATTGTGTCCCTAGCACATGTGACAGGGATACCTAGAAGTGGAATTGATGGGTCAAAGGTAGTTTTATGGGATATTGCAAAATTGTTTTGTTGTAAGTGTACCAAGTTACACTCCTACAAGCAGTAAATGAGAGGTTTTTGTGTTTTTTTTGTTTGGTTTTTTTTTTTTTTTTTTGAGATGGAGTCTCGCTGTGTCGCCAGGCTGGAGTTCAGTGGACCGATCTCGGCTCACTGCAGTCTCCGCCTCCCAGGTTCAAGTGATTCTCCTGCCTCAGCCTCCCAAGTAGCGGTGACTACAGGCGTGCGCCACCACGCCCAGCTAATTTTTGTATTTTTAGTAGAGATGGGATTTCATCATGTTGGCCAGGATGAGCTCGATCTCTTGACCTTGTGATCCGCCTGCCTCAGCCTCTCAAAGTTCTGGGATTACGGGCGTGAGCCACCGTGCCCAGCCGCAAATGAGAGATCTTGTTTCCCCACATCCATACTAATATGTGCCATTGTTAGCATTTTAAATATTTTGCCTTCAATTCATTGGATGTTTCCCAACTTGTATGGGTGATCATCCTTTCATAAGTGTATTGGTTACCTGGTTTTATTTTTTTTGTTTATTTTTTTTTTTGGAGGGGGGACAGAGTCTCATTCTGTCACCCAGGTTGGAGTGCAGTGGTGTGATCTTGGCTCACAGCAACCTCCACCTCCCAGGTTCAAGTGATTCTTTTGCCTCAGCCTCCCAAGTAGCTGGGACTATAGGTGCCCACCACCACGCCCAGCTAATTTTGTATTTTTAGCAGAGACGGGGTTTCACCATGTTGGGCAGGCTGGTCTCGAGCTCCCAACCTCACGTGATCCACCCACCTTGGCCTCCCAAAGTGCTGGGATTACAGGCGTGAGCCACCACACCCGGCCTCAGATTTCTTTATAGTGATTTGCCTGGCTGTTCCTACACTTTACCCATTTATTGGGTTGGGTTTTTGGGTTTTTTTAAATTGATTTGTAGGTACTCTTTGTATATTCAAGATACTAATCCTTTAATGGCTGTCTTACTTTTTTGGAGGGTTGTATTACTTTTGCAATCACTGAAAAAAATACTTTTTAAAGTAGATTCATGGGCTGGGTTCAGTGGCTCACTTCTGTAATCCCAGCGACTCAGGAGGCTGAGGCAGAAAGATCACTGGAGGCCAGGAGACCAGCCCAGGCAACATAATGAGGCCCTATCTCTAAAAAAGTAAATAATAAAAAATAAAATGGATTCAAATTTATTTTTTCCACTGAATCCTAAGCTTATGGATGTACTATATCTCTTCCAGCTGCTGAAATGAGGCAAAATGACAAAATCATGTGTATATTGGAAAACCGGATAAAGAGGGATAGGAAAAATCTCTGTAAGGCTATCAGTGACTTCCAGCAGAGCTTTCAGAAGCCAGAAACTCGCCGTGAATTTGATCTGTCTGACCCCCTAGCCCTTAAGAAAGATCTTCCAGCCCGGCAGTCAGATAATGATATTCGGAATACGATATCAGGAATGCAGAAATTCATGGGAGAGGATTTAAACTTCCACGAGAGGAAGAAATTCCAAGAGGAACAAAACAGAGAATGGTCTTTGCAGCAGCAAAGGGAATGGAAGAACGCCCGTGCTGAACAAAAATGCGCAGGTAATGAAACAGAAGAGACAAGCTTGTCTCAACGCTGTCTTCAACAAACCATCGCTACAGTTTTTCTGTTTTTTTTTTTTTTTTTTCTTGTTGTTGTTGTTGTTTTAAGCAACCCTACAGTTTTTGTGGGATTTTTTTTAAAGTCCTACTAATGTGCACAGCCACATGCTGCTTTGGCCCTGTGGGGAAAGAAAAGTCAGAGCCTGCCCTCCAGGAGGGAAACGTCTCGAATCATGCCTCAGTCATGCAGGAAACACTTGCTGTGTTGGGGTCCTAGGTGGATGCTGGTGTGCTGGTGCGGTCCTAGGTGGATGCTGGTGTGTAACTCACACTCGGTCCTTGCCCTCCCAGTCTGCTGGGAAGATGAATGGAAAGATGCAGGTCTTCCTAAGTCTCTTGGGTGCCGTGGTAGAAGTTCCTACGGGGGACTTTGGGGTGTAGTTGCAGGCATGGTGGTCACATGCCCTCACCAGGCCTCCCCAAGTCCAGGGAACCTCTTGGGTAAAGGCTGCAAGGCCTGAAACAGCCTCTCACTGAGGGAACTGCAGAAAGCCCAATGCATCCTCACTGAGGTCAGTAGCATTCTGCTCTCCCAGCTCCTCTTCATGCCTGCACTCGAGCAGCACTGATCCTCCCAGCCACCTCTGTGCCGGGAAGACCTGGTAAGGAAGACGGCAACATCCCTGCTCTCTTGGGGTGTGTCAGCGGGCGATGAAATAGTGAGGAGCAATGAGGAAGACAAAACAGGGACCGGGCACAGAGAGGAACACACTTGGCCTTCTTGAGCCCCTCCTCTCTGCTTGTGAGTTTGCAATCTCCTTGCTCGGCTCATTCTCCTCCCAGCCTCTTCTTTCCCAGTCTACTCTCCATGAGTGATGTCTCCCCAGATCCTCTTCTCCCATTCTCTCTGAACCCACTCCTACCAGATTTATGCCCTCCCTGCTCCACTGGAACTGCCCTGGCCAACCTCACCAGTGACCTCCGTGTCACCCGATCCAAGGTCAGTTTTCGATCTGCATCTTGACCTAACACCAGCACAGCACACAGTCGATCTCCTCCTCCTCCTCGAAGTCCGCATACAATTCAGCTTTCAGAACACCACACTTATTAGTTCCCTTCCCACCCAGGTCCTTTGTTGGTTTCTCATCTACTCAACCTCTGGATGTTGTTCACACCAGTGCTCTCCTCTACCAGCTAAACTCACCCCTGAGTGATCTCGTCTGGTCTCATGACTTTAAATGCCACCTATAGGCCATCATTTCTCAGGTTTATACCTCCGGCCTGGACTCTTCCCTGAATCCAGACTCATAAATCCATCTAACTTCTCTTGGATGTCTAATGCACTTGGCAAGATCAGCACAAGTCCAATAACTCTGTTCTTCTCCGCAGACCTGACCTTCTACCCATATCCGTGACAGCTCCTTTCTTCTAGCTGCCCGGGCCCCAGCCCAGGTAATCTTGACTCCTTCTTTTCTCTCCATTTTTCAGCTACTTTCCCTGCTCTCCAACATTCCCGTTCTGAACTAAGGCTATCAGCATCTCTGGGCTGGGCGCAGTGGCTCACGCCTGCAATCTCAGCAGTTTGGGAGGCCGAGGAGGAAAGATCACTTGAAGCCAAGAGATCAAGGCCAGCCCGGGCAACAAAGTGAGACCTCATCTCTACAAAAAATTAAAAAGTTAGCTGGCCATGGTGTCGTGCCCATGTAGTCCCAGCTACTCAGGAGGCTGAGGCAGGAGGATCACTGAGCCTGGAAGGTCAAGGCTGCAGTAAGCCCTGATTGTGCCCCCGCCCTCCAGCCTGGGCAACAGAGTGAGACCCTGTCTCAAAAAAAAAAAAAAAAAAGGCTGGGCGCGGTGGCTCATGCCTGTAATCCCAGCACTTTGGGAGGCCGAGGCAGGCGGATCATGAGTTTAGGAGATCGAGACCATCCTGGCTAACACGGTGAAACTCCATCTTTACTAAAAATACAAAAAATTAGCCGGGCGTGGTAGCGGTCACCTGTAGTCCCAGCTACTCGACTCGGGAAGCTGAGGCAGATGAACCTGGGAGGCAGAGCTTGCAGTGAGCCAAGATTGTGCCACTGCACTCCAGCCTGGCGACAGAGAGAGACTGTATCAAACAAACCAACAAAAAGTATCTCTCAGCTGCTCTTTGGGTCTCTCCCCTTATCCTACGGTAGCTCCCCATTTCACTCAGAGTAAACGATTTTTTTCGGGGACCTATAATGCCTTCACAGTCTGGCCTTATCTCCTGCTATGCTGCCCTCTCACTCCATTCTTTCCACACTATCTTGCTGTTTTCAGACATGAGTGCATCAGGCTCACTTCCGTCTTGGGGCCTTTGCGTGTGCCGTTCCCTCTACTTAGAAATGTCTTTCCCCAGGTATCTGTAGGGATCACCACTGTCCTCCTCCGGGGCTGTGCTAAAATGCTGTCTTATCAGTGAGGCCTCCCCAAACCCCTATTTTAAACCCTGTACCCTCTTCCCACCCCACATTCCCTATCCCCTTGCTTTATTTTTCTCCATAGCCTTGATCATTGACATGTTGTATGGTTCATCCATCTCCCAAGTGGTCTACATTTCCACTTCTGGCCAAAAGGCTTTGTTTCAGCTGTATGCTTGGTTCTTCAGCGGTCTCCTTGACATCTCACGGGACCCCTCACAACATATTGGAAAGCAGCCCTAGATCCTCTTCTGCATCTGCTCCTTTGTCCATCTTTCTCCTCCCACTCACTGGTACCTCTTGCCCTTAAACCAGAAGTCTAGGGAATCATCCATGACCCACCTCCGTCTCCAGGCCATCTCTAACTCTTGTCCCTTCTACCTCCTGCATATATTTTGAACTGTCCGCTTGTCTTCATCCCTGCTGTCACCCTTGTGATGCAAGCCACCACCTCAGCTGGACAGACCTCTGCCGAGATCTTTCTGATGGCCTCCACTGCCTTTCTTGCCCCTCTCTGATCCATTCCCAACACAGCAGTCAGGGATACTTTTAAACAATGTGGGGTTCAGCCAGGTACGATGGCTCATGCCTGTAATCCCAGCACTTTGGGAGGCCAAGGTGGGCGGATCATCTGAGGTCAGGAGTTTGAGACAAGCCTGGCCAACATGGTGAAACCCTGTCTCTACTAAAAATACAAAAATTAGCTAGGTGTGGTGGCATGTGCCTATAATCCCAGCTGCTTGGCAGGCTGAGGCAGGAGAATCACTTGAACCCGGGAGGTGGAGGTTGCAGTGAGCCGAGACTCTGCCACTGCACTCCAGTCTGGGCAACAAGAGCGAAACTCGTCTCAAAAAAAGAAAAACAAAAATGCGGGGTTGGACAGCATCACCCTACCCCGTCGATCCCAGCTTCAAGCCCACTGATGGCTTCCCAAGCACTTGGAAAGAGATGCAGAATCCTCCTGCAGCCCACGGGCTCTGCATGCTGGGCCCCGCCCACCTCTCCACTGTCGACTCCGCCCCCTCTGCTTGCTATGTTCCTGCCACCTTCCTTTTTCACTTCTGGATTCCACTGTATCCTTTCCCAGCCCAGAACCTCTGCACCTGCTCCCAACCCACTTCTTTCGTCCTCCAGGTCTCGACCGGCATTTGCTCCCAGAGGAGCAATCCCCTACCCTCCTCCCTAACCTCAGCCGCCTCAGCCAGGCACCCCCAGCATGTTTCCTCTTGGTCTCTCCATCCTTGCCTCCCTGTCACTGCTACAGTTGGCATTAATACATTTATTCTGGATTCCTGTGTTGGTTGATGTCTCCTCTTCTAGGCAGCAAGTTCCAGGAAGGCAGGAAAAGCCCTTTCTGTCTTACTCCCCATTATGTATCCTGTGCCCAGCAAAGTGGGACCCCCATGCTCGGCTCTCCATGGCTCTATGTTAAATGGATGAATGAACAAATGGACGGTGAGAGGTGAGGCTGACTGACTGTTCAGAGGCCAGAATCGAAGATGAGAGTTTGGTCTTTGTTTCTGGAGGCAGTGAGGAGACCCACAGGGCACAAATACTTGAATGAAGAAACCTGATCGATGACTTTTTTTTAACCTAATAGTTCTGCAAGCCAGGCGCAGTAGCTCACGCCTGGAATCCCAACACTTTGGGAGGCCAAGGCAGGCGGATCACCTGAGGTCAGGAGTTCAAGAGCAGCCTGACCAACATGGTGAAACCCTGTCTCTACCAAAAATACAAGATGAACTGGGCGTGGTGGTGCACACCTGTAATCCCAGCTACCCCGGAGGCTGAGGCAGGAGAATCGCTGGAACCCAGGAGGCAAAGGTTGCAGTGAGCTGAGATGCGCCACTGCACTCCAGCCTGGGCGACGCAGCGAGACTCCGTCTCAAATAATAATAATAATAATAATTCTGCGAAGGAAGTGTGTCCTGCTTCACAGGTATGGACACAGGCTCAGCGAGGCTAAGTAATAGTTGAGGTTAACAGCTAGGAAATATCTGAGCTGGGATGTGAGCCTGCTCTCTTTGACTCCAAATCTTCACATTTTTCTGTTTGGACCTTCTACCTTGACCCCTTCACCTCCTCCTCTTCCTCTTTCTCTTCCTCACTGGCCTAACCAAGTCCTCCTGTCACCCCACAATATCTGTCATCTGGCCCCACTTCCTCTGTAGAGTCCTGTGGGGTTTCTTGTTCTTTCACTTCTGGATTCCACTGAATTCTTTCCCAAAACCTCTGCATCTGCTCCCAACCCACTTTGTTTGTCCTGCAGGTCTCAAACGTCATTTCCTGGGGCTGTAGAGTACCTCTTGCCCACTGTAAGGATGTAGCTGCCTCTGGATAGAGCAGGACAGCAAGGGGCACACCACCAGCCTATCCCAGGACCCCAGCATAGTGGTGATCACTAGCACTCCTCTGGGAGCTTGACTCTCCCACAGCCTCAGAGGCAGGTCCTTTCGTTATTGTTCCTGTCCTCATGGGTAAGGACGTGGTAGGAGGCAAAGGCATGAAAGGCCACATGTCAGAGGGAAGGCGCTCCCGTGGCCAGGTTGGTCTGATTGCTTCTTGCTTCCTTTCAGAGGCCCTCTACACAGAGACAAGGCTGCAGTTTGATGAGGCAGCCAAGCACCTACAGAAGCTGGAAGGCACCACCAGAAAGGCGGTTTGTGCATCTGTGAAAGACTTCAACAAGAGCCAGGTATACGTACTCCGAGACCCCGGGCTCGATGACCGGAGGGGAGGATGAGCCCACTACGGCTTCCCAAGGCTCTCTGGCCTCCCTGGGATCCCAGTCTCTGCCTGCTTCCCTGGTCACATCACCAGCCCTGACAGAGACCCTGATGGGCTGCCTGATTATGCCTGATTATGGAGAAGGATGAGACCCAGTCCTGTCCCTTAGCTCTGAATCTTGGAGGGAAACCCGCCAAACTAGCCATGTAACCTGGGGAAGTCAGCTCACCTTTCTACACCTCAGTTTCTTCTACTGTAACATAAGGATGGTGACATTACCCTAGACTGTTACCACCTAGCTCTGCTCCAATGGCTGGTGCTGGTTTCCGTTCTTCCCACCTCTCAGACTTCCCCTTTACCGAGAACAGCTACTGGGCTGCTCACCAATGGCGGGGATGATGAAGAAGATCATGATGAGCTCGGACAATGGGGCCTCCTGAGAGCTCCTGCCTCCCCTCTAAACTCTGCCTCCCCTCCTCCCACACACTCCCCTCCCCTCCTCCCACACACTCCCCTCCCCTCCAATCTGATGCTGAAGTTGCTGAAGTAGGTTCTTCTTTTTGTTTCTTTGGGTTTTTTTGTTTTTGAGACGGGGTCTCACTCCATCGCCCAGGCTGAAGTGTAGTGGCACGATCACGGCTCGCTGCAGCCTCGACCTCCCAGCCTCAGGTGATCCCCCCACCTCAGCCATCCAAGTAGCCAGGACTACAGGCACGCGCCACCGTGCCCGGCTAATTTTTGTATATTTTTGTAGAGACAGGGTTTTGCCATGTTGCCCAGGCTGGTCTCAAACTCCTGAGCCCAAGCGATCCTCCCGCCTCAGCCTCGCAAAGTGCTGGGATTACCACATCTGGCCCTCTTTTCCTTTTGGAAATTAGAGCTCATCCTGGTATCTCTCCCTCCCCTGACAAGGTTTTCTTTTCAAATGCAATTCTATTATCTGGTGGGTGGGGACTTTGCCTGGGTTCGTTGATCAGGTTCGCTTGTCAACTAGAACTATGGTCCCCAAAGAAGGCTGTGCAGGATCTGTGGGAGAGCAGATACCAGAGCCCTGCTTCATATTTATTTTTAACCTCATCGCTTTTGATTTCTATGTTCATATGTAGTTATAAGCATGTGCTGTCATTAAAATATAGTAGTACCACACTGTGAACTAAATATATTGGAGATACAAGCTCAAAACTGTCCTCCTGGTGGGGGCAGGCAGTCAAAAATCCTAGAGAGGCTGGACCAGACACCAGAGAATGTGAGTTTTCAACACAGGGGAGAGGAATGAGGAGAGCCAACTGGGTGCTGGGGAGGACCAAAGGGCAAAGCAAGACATCTGAAGTCCGAGCTCACCACCCAGTGAGCTGCAAAGGTCTTACAGATCATCCATCCCTGCCCTACATTTTACAGAGGGCGCCCAAAGACGGGGGTCTGTTCGCTCCAGTCCCCACTGCAAGTGAATGGCAGGATGTGACCCTTGACAATTAGTCCACTGTTGGCTGGTGATCCGCTCATTCGTTTATGGAAGCGATGATGATGATGATGATGATGATAATTCACTCATTCATTCATCAGTTCAACCAGTGTTTATGGAGCCCTTCCTGCTGGGCTTTGGGGTAGCTTTTGCTAAACCCTATTGTCTCCTTCATCAGTTGATTCATTCCTGTATTCTAGAAGATGTTGAATGGGCGTCTACAGCCTGCCTGGTATTCTCAGCCCCCAGCTCCTCATGTGGACGCCGCGAGGCAGCGCCATCACAAACACTCCTGCACTGGGGAGAGCCGCCCTCCGGCTTCTGCAGCTCTGTTCCTAACTAGAACTGGGCTTTTTGATTAACCTGGGATATTAGTACAAGGTTCTGGATAACTATCCTCAAAAGAAAAGCCCAAGAAGGCCGGTCCAGTTCAACAGGAAGGACGCACTGAGGGCCTCCAGTTCTTGGGCTGGGGCTCACTTCGTCAGAGAGGCGTCGTGTGTCAGTTGTGGCATCAGGGTCTGACACACAGGCTCTGGAGCCTGACCACACAGGTGCGAGACCACGCTCTGCCCTGCAGCCTTGGGCAGGCCACCCACTGCCTCGGTTTGATCATCTGCAGAATGAGGAAGCGATAACGCCCTTCTGTGTCAGTGAGAATGTGCTTACCCTTTTGCTGGGGTAAGAAGCACCCACCAGTCTCAGTGGCTTAAACAGAAAGTTGGTGTTCCATGCATGCTCCCTGCCCACCGTGGACTGGCTGTGAGGCCTGCTCCTCGGCATCCTCACTTTGGAGCCCAGGCCCTGGGACTGAGCGACTGCCAGCCGGAGGATCCTGGCAGCACAGGAGGGAAGGAATGTGGCTGGTCCCCCCAGGCATCCTCCCAGGAGCAGTACTGCTGCCCCTGCTCACATTTCACTAATGAAAGCAAGCCACATGGCCACGCTCACTCTAAGTGGGCAGGACACGTAGTTCTGCCCCGTGCCCAGGAAGAACACTGTTGATAGCGAATGGTCAGCAGTATTGGCCATCACACCTGCTAGTAAGGTGGCTGCGAGGACTCACATGGTAATGCACGTGACAGGTCAGGACAGTTTGGCACATGATCAGGACTCAGCAGATGATGGTCATTATTATTATTGTTATTATTATTAGAGACCAAGTCTCACTCTGTCGCCCAGGCTGGAGTGCAGTGGTGCCGTCTCAGCTCACTGCAACATCTGCCTCCCAGGTTCAAGCGATTCTCCTGCCTCAGCCTCCTAAGTAGCTGGGATTACAGGTACACTCCACCACACCTGACTAATATATATATATTTTTTTTTTTTTTTGTATTTTTACTAGAGATGGGGTTTCACCATGTTGGTCACACTGGTCTTGAACTCCTGACCTCAGGTGATCCACCTGGTTGACTATTATTTTTAATTTTAGCAACAATTAGCTGCTCTTAGTAGTCACTGTGTTCAACAGCCCTCCCACAGAGGCATGATTAATCCAACTTAACTGACAAAGAAACAGGCTCAGGCCCAGGCATGGTGGCTCATGTATGTAATCTCAACGCTTTGGGAAGCTGAGGCAAGAGGATCACTTTAGCTCAGGAGTTCATGACTAGACCGGGCAATACAGTGGGACTTTGTCTCTAAAATTCTTTTTTCTAATTAGTCGGGTGTGGTGGCACGGCCCTAGAGTCCCAGCTGTTTGAGACACTGAGGTAGGAGAATCACTCAAGCCTGGGAGGTGGAGGCTGCAGTGAGCTGTGAGTGCACCACTACACTCCAGCCTGGGCAACAGAGTGAAACCCTGTCTTAAAAACCAGAAAGAGACTGGGCACAGTGGCTCATGCTTGTAATCCCAGCACTTTGGGAGGCCGAGATGGGCAAATCACGAGGTCAGGAGTTTGAGACCAGCCTGGCCAACATGGTGAAACCCCGTCTCTACTAAACATACAAAAAATCATCTGGGCGTTGTGGCAGAGGCCTGTAATCCCAGCTACTCGGGAGGCTGAGGCAGGAGAATCACTTGAACGTGGCAGGTGGAGGTTGCAGTGAGTTGAGATTGCGTCACTGCACTCTGACAGAGCGAGACTCCATCTCAAAAAAAAAAAAAAAAAAAAGGAGGCTTGGAAGGATGAGCTGACTTTCTTAGGGAGTACTCAGTGGCAAGTCCAGTATTTGAAGTTGGGCCTGTCTAGCTACAAAGTGTGTGCTGTGTGACTCCATCAAGCTGGCCTCCGGTGAGCACCTGTGGAATGCCAGCTCCTTGCAAACTGCCCTGTCCGTGTGTTACTGAGGACAACTGTTATCCCAAGTACATATCTCCTAAAAGCCATCTTCCGACTTTACGGAGAAATGACTGCAGCCCAGAGAGGGGAGGTGACTTGGTGCAGGTCACCCAGCCAGAAACCCCCCAGGGAATCAAACAGAAATGAGACCTGGAATTGCTTTGTACTGGACACTGCGGCTCAGGACCACTGAAGTGACAGTGCATTTTCTACCATTTAGAAGTCACCACTGTTGTAAATCACTCTGTTGAGTGTTCTTTGCAGCCCACAGATGTCCAAGGGTTGCCAGGGGCACAGAGCCGTGCCTTGGTTGGGGCCAGGCCCATGTGGGGTGGCGGCCTAATCCAAGGAGAGAGCTCCCTGCCTTGGCAAGTTCGTGCAAGACCCAGAGCTCTTATGCACACACCCAACAGGTGGTGATCCCCCGAGTCCAGCCCACCCGCCCAGCAGTGTGCAGACAGCCAGGGGTTCAAGGACCCTCCCGCATCCGTGCCTGACAAGTCTCCCCTCCACCGAACTCCTGCTGCCCTTAGCATATCCTCCCCTCAAGGGCCCCCAATGAGGTTTGCTGGCCTGGGTGTCAGAATACCCCTGGGGTCACTCGGACCATCTTCTTTAATGTCTTCACCTGCTTAGGCCATTGAGTCAGTGGAAAGGAAAAAGCGAGAGAAAAAGCAAGAACAAGAGGACAACTTGACTGAGATCACCAACCTGCTGCGTGGGGACCTGCTCTCCGAGAACCCGCAGCAGGCAGCCAGCTCCTTCGGGCCCCACCGTGTGGTCCCCGACCGCTGGAAGGGCATGACGCAGGAGCAGCTGGAGCAGATCCGCCTCGTCCAGAAGCAGCAAGTCCAGGAGAAGCTGGTGGCTGCCCCGCCCCTTTTCCCGAGCCCGCAGAGCTGCCTTCCAGGCACAAATGTAGTTGTAGCAGGCCTTGTGCTCTGCCCTAGGACCTGCCCTCAAGGAATTTCCCTTCTAATCGGGAGGGGGGGGGAAGACAAGAGCCAGATAGTCTCACACCCATATGATGTGGCATCAGGAGTAGGCGTGCCAAGAAAGAGAACAGTAGACTGGGAAGACACTGAAGCAAAGACCCAAAAGAGGGTAGGGAGGGAGCCATGTGTCTGCCTGGGAAAAGGGTGACTGGGCAGGGCGAGCTGCAAGGGCACAGGCCTTGAGGCAGGACCCTGCCGGACCTGCTCAGAGAAGAGCGAGGAGCCTGGTGGCTGGAGTGGAGTGAGGAGAGGGGCAGGTGCTGAGGCCTCAGAGGCAGAGTGTCAATGTCCTGGCAGGCCACTGGGGAGGACTTTGGCCTCTTCTGTGACTGAGATGGGGAACTCTGCAGGGTTTTGGGCAGAGGAGTGACAGGATCTGACTTAGGTTGAACAGGACCCCCAGCATGATCCTCCTGTATTGAGGGCGAACACTATAGGGGCTGAAGGGGAAGGAAGGAGATCTCCAGGAAGGCCTCTGCAGTGTTCACAGTGAGAGGCGATGCTGGCTGGGACCACGGGGCAGGCAGTGGGGTTGCTGAGCAATGGTCAGATTCTGGATCTATGTTGAAGGTACAGTTGACAATATCGGATGAATGTTTGGGTGGGGATGTATGAAGGAGAGGAGTTAAAGGCAACTCCAGGTCCTGTGGCCTGAGCAACTAGAGGGATGGAATTGGCTTTTCCAGAGATAGGGAAGATGGTGGGAGGAGCAGGTTGATGGGGTGGGAGGGGTGGAAATCAAAGTTACAATTTTGGATATATTAAGTGTGCAAAGTTCATTAGAGATCTGTATCAGGATTAGATTTGCCTGAATGTGGCAGAAAACCACAAATAACAGCATCTTAAACAAAATAGAACTTTCTCTCTTGCAAGTAAATCCTCAGGAAAACAGTTCAGGGCTAGTATGGCAGCTCTGTGGTCATTGACTGATGTCCTGCTATCCTTGGCTCCTGGCTCTCACTTCTTAGTGGACGATGGCTGCTCGAGCACCAGCCATCACATGCATAGTCCAGCTACCAGGAAGGAGGAATGGAGAACACTCTAAGGAGATTTCCACTTACATTTCACTGGACAACACTTAGTCACAAGGTTGCCCCTAACTCTAAAAAAGTCAAGGAAATGTGTTTATTCCAAGCAGTGAAGTGCTGGTGATTCTTTTACCAAGGAAGAATGGAAAATGGTTACTGGGAGACAAGTAGTATTTTCTGCCACAACCTCCAATTAAAGCCCAGGAGGCAGCTGGATATGTAACACAGGGCTCAGAACAAGGTCTGGGCCAGAGGCATAAATGTGAGTCGTCACCTACAGAGAGTATGTATGCATGCATTTTGAGACAGAGTCTCACTCTAGCACCCAGGCTGGAGTGCAGTTGTGCAATCTTGGCCCACTGCAACCTCTGCCTCCCAAGTTCAAGTGAATCTCCTGCCTCAGCCTCCCCAGTAACTGGGATTACAGGCATGCACCACCACATCCAGCTGATTTTTATATTTTTAGTAGAGGTAGGGTATCATCATGTTGGCCAGGCTGGTCTCAAACTCCTGATCTCAAATGATCCTCCCACCTCAGCCTCCCAAAGTGCTGGGATTACAGGCGTGAGCCACCATGCCCGGCACTACAGAGAGTATTTAAAGCTGAGGACTGAGTCCTGCTCCCCACTCAGAACCCCTCTTCTCACCACCACTATTTATAAAGAGCAAAGGAATCTGAGAAGGGGCCGCCAGGGAGGTGGACAGATGCAAGCCGTGGTTTCCTGGAGGCCAAGTGAGGAAAGGTGTTTGGGAGGGAAGGAGAGGAGAACCCCTGGGTCAAACGCTGCTGCCAGGCTGCAGGCTAAACGCTGGATCCGGCACCATGGCAGTCACCGGGGACCCTGTCAGGAAGGAGCACATTTGGCAGAGGAGTGGGGCCTCCAGCCTAGTGGGCTCAAGAGAGAACAGGCAGGAAACAAATGGAGATGGCACGTGTAGACAGCACTTACAAGGCGTTTGCTGTAAAGGGTGCAGAGAAATGGAGTGGGAGCTGGTGGGGGCCGTGGGGTGAAGGGAAGGTTTTTGTTTGTCTTGATTGTAGAAATAACAGCATGCTTGTCATTCAACCGGAGTGATGCAGTAGAGGGGGCATTGATGCCTGAGGAGACACTTGCTGGAGCCATGTCCCTGGGCTGCAGAGAGCAAGGGACATGGAGTGCTAGCTGAGGGCTTGGTGTGGCCTGGGAGTTCGGAGCCGTCATTGGAGTCACGGGAAGGGGCGTCAGGGCAGGAGCTTGTGGGTGAACAGAAATGAGACCTGAAATTGATTTGTTCTGGGGACTGTGGCTCAGGACCACTGAAGTGACCGTCATTTTCTACCTTTTAGAAGTGGAAGTGAGCAGGGTTGGGGGGAGTTAATGTAAATGGTCATCTAGAAGAACTGGAAAGGGAACAGTCTGGAGGAAGGGGACAGGCTGGTCGGACAGTGCCCAGGGCCCACTGGGGGGTCATAGTCATAACCTTGAAGTGACCCCAGAGAGTGCTGTCGGGGTGTCCCCACCCATGCTTAGCCGGATTCATCGTGGTCACTGCTTGCCTGACCAAGTGAAGAACTCAGGGGACCGAGGGTAGCAGCCTGGGAGCGTCTTCCATGAGACTAACCAGGGGGCCAGAGAGAGATTGGAAAAGTGGCGGCCAGCGGACTGGAGGTCACACTTCGCGGGGGGCATCATCATTGGAATCAGGGACTTGGAGAGAGTGGAAGAGGTGGGTTAGAGCAGTGAGACTGTGGGGGCATCGTTATTGGTAATAACAAGGGAAGGGTGGAGGGTCCCAAAGGGAGGGTCTCCGGACCTGCAGCATCGGCTGGGTGGGGCCCGCAGTCTGTGATTTCAAAAGCCCCCAGGGGATTCTGATGCCCACTCAGGTTTGAGACCCACTGGTAGGGTGTGCCCAGCGGGTGAGAAGGTGAAGCCGGGACTAGGTCTTCGGAGAGGAGGCGAGAGAACTGAGCAGCTGGGGACAGGAGAGGGCTGTCTGTGTATGCTGAAACCACTGAGAATCCTGGCTGGAGAGATCCGGAGAGGGCCTCAAACCTGCAGAGAGTGAGTGGGAGAGGCCAGGCTGGGCTGGCAGGTGCATAGTTGGTGTGAGCTTCTGATTTGGTGGGTCTGGGGAGGAGGAGGGACAGTGGCGGTGGTGTGGACCAGGGCATGAGGAGTCGGCACGGCAGCTCGCCCACCTGCTTCCCTGCAGGCCAGAGGTGCATGTGTGTGGGAGGCTGCAGTAGGGCCGGGACCTGCGCAGGCCGCGGGTGTGAGGTTCAGGATGTAGTCTAAGGTGGAAAGGGTGCCGGGGCTGGAATTGGGGTCCAGGGCCCTGCTCTGTGCTTCAGGACGCAGCTCTGCCTGGACTGTCTGGCACAGAAGATCAGCCATCCTGAAAGCAGCATTGCTGTCTAGTTTTCATTTTTTATAGAAAATTAAGAAGACGCCGGGCGCGGTGGCTCAAGCCTGTAATCCTAGCACTTTGGGAGGCCGAGACGGGCGGATCACGAGGTCAGGAGATCGAGACCATCCTGGCTAACATGGTGAAACCCCGTCTCTACTAAAAATACAAAAAATTAGCCGGGCGAGGTGGCGGGCGCCTGTAGTCCCAGCTACACGGGAGGCTGAGGCAGGAGAATGGCGTAAACCCGGGAGGCGGAGCTTGCAGTGAGCTGAGATCCGGCCACTGCACTCCAGCCCGGGCGACAGAGCGAGACTCTGTCTCAACAAAAAAAAAAAAAAAAAAGAAAATTAAGAAGACAGAAAAGCAAAAGGGGGGAAAACCTCCCCACTCAGAAATACTGCCCCTTCCTTTCTGGGTCCTTGCCTCCATCCCCTTCTGTGCGTGGAGGTAACTGGGAAGGCTGGAATCTCGCAGCAAACAGCTGGGCTGTCTGCTTTGCTCTTAGCCCGGCTGACTGTTTCCCATGCCATTCCCTGTTTGCCACCAAGCAGCTCTTGTGATGACCCCGGGCTCCTGACAGCAGCCTGGCTTTACAGCGGGGGACACTGAGGTTCGTGAGAGCAGGTGACTTGCCTCGTGGGTGGCAAAGCCCACCAGCCTGCCCTCAGTCCCAGGATGGGGCCGCCCAGACCCCCGTGCCACTCACCGGACACTTATCCTTGCTTATTTGGCGGGAGGAGGCTCTGCCCTAAAAATGGCAAAAGTGGGCAAAGAGGACCCGTCTTCAGCCCTAAGAAAGCTGACAACACGTGGGCAAGTGCCCCTCCCTCCACACAAATCCAGCGTCCTCTTCCAAGGCCCCGTAGTTTTCACAGTGAGGAGGGCAGTGAGGAATGAGCTGAAACACAGCAACTCAGGGGTCGGGGTGCCCCTCTGGGACCATGAGCTTCTTGTCACCGGGTGAGGCTATGGTGTGTGCATGTTCTAGAAGCTGCCCAGGTGATCTGCGTTCAGTTGTGGGACAGCTGGCCATGGCTCTTGGAGGTGGCATCTGACTGCTGACCGAGCCAGGGAGCCCCCTGAGGACCTGAGGAGGGAGACTCTGGGCCCGGCCTGCACCTGGGAGCCCGGCAGCCGGGAGTGGAGGCTGTGGTAGGAATTGAGTCCTTCTCAATTCCTATGCCTTCAGGAGAAGGAGGACAGCCAGCACCTCCTGATGGGGGAGGACAGCAGGCCACGTGGAATGAGGGCAGGCTGGGGGTCTCCTCTGGCTTCCTGCATGACATTGGTCACCTACCTGCCCCTCCTCTGAGCCTTGGTTTCCCCATCTGTAGAATGAGAAGCCAGGCCCCCTAGACAATCCCCTGGGGCTCTTTGGCTCTGGGGAAAGGCAGTGGTGAGCCGCCTCTTTTCCTTCCAGAGGCTCCAGGAAGAAAAGCACCAGCGAGACCTGGACTGGGACCGGCGGAGGATTCAGGGGGCCCGCGCCGCCCTGCTGTTTGAGCGGCAGCAGCGGCGGCAGCAGCGTGACCTGCGCAGAGCTCTGGACAGCAGCAACCTCAGCCTGGCCAAGGAGCAGCGTTTGCAGTGAGTGCTGGGTGGGACCAGGGCCAGGTGGGGGACCTGGTGGAGGGACTGCAGGGCTGTGGAGGTTGAGGACAAGGAGGGGCCAGGAGGGGAAACACCCCGGCCTGGTGGTCCTCATCTGGACACTGTGGACCTCAAGTGGGCTGGCTTGGGTTGACAGACCCAACCCAATGACAGTGACCTGTGTGGTCACTGCTGTCCACACAGGGTACATGGGGCTTTTCCACACCAGAAAGCCCCAGAGAAGAACACTGAGTCTGCTGGGGGAGTCAGGAAGGCTTCCTGGAGGAGGCTTCATGGCTGAGACCCAGGAGGAGGATGGCATTACCTACTCAGGGATGGCTTTCCAGGCAGAGAGAGGGGCTCCCTGGGCTGCCCCCAAAAAGCCTGGAGTCTCTTGGTTATAGACAGGACCCCAAGAGTTCAGAGTTCCAGCTACAGGAAGATGTCAAATGCAAGTAAATAGGTGAACTCGCAACTGAAAAACACAATATTTATTTACTTATTTATCAAGCTCTTGGCTTAAACTCAGGAGGGGCCCAGGAATATTTTCTCCAATCAGATGTCTGGTTGCTGGTTGGTCCATCTGTTATCATCACTTCTGCTGAGGGCCTAAAAAGGAGCATTAAGAATGATCTGAGGGCCGGGCGCAGTGGCTCACACCTGTAATCCCAGCACTTTGGGAGCCGAGGTGGGCAGATTACGAGGTCAGGAGTTCGAGACCAGACTGGCCAACATGGTGAAACCCCATCTCTACTAAAAATACAAAAATTAGCTGGGTACAGTGGCATATGCTTGTAATCCCAGCTACTTGGGAGGCTGAGGCAGGAGAATTGCTTGAACCCGGGAGGTAGAGTTTGCAGGGAGCCGAGATTGTGCCATTGCACTCCAGCCTGGGCAACAAGAGCAAAACTCCGTCTCAAAAAAAAAAAAAAAAGAATGATCTGAAAAGCCAGGCATGGTTGGCGCATGGTTGAAATCCCAGCTACTGGGGAGGCTGAGGCAGGAGGATCGCCCTGAGCCCAGGAGCTAGAGGCTGCAGTGAGCTATGATCACACCACTGCACTCTACCCTGGATGACAGAGCAAGACTTTGTCTCTAAAAAAAGAAAAGAATGATCTGACAAATCAAATGGGGTGAACAAAGTGTACAGTCACACCCATGGAGATTTAATTTTCCTATGTCCCCAACTGTTACTGGTGTAAGTCCCTCATCTACCTGCAGTGTAATTATCAAATGACCCTCGCCGCCGAGGAGTGGTTGAGATGGATCATTCTAGGGGGGCTCATTAGATGTGAACTGTATTCTGTATTTTGGGGATAACATACTAATAAAAAGTTTGTGTGCCTTTTCAAAAAAAAAAAGAAAGACAGAATATTTAGGAAGTATACACATTTGCTGACTTTTTTTCTCGTTTTGTTATCAGGAAAAAATACATGAATGAAGTCTATACAAATCAACCCACGGGAGATTATTTCACACAATTTAATACAGGAAGTCGATAATGAGGAAGACACTCTTGTTCCCGTCATTCACGTATAAAGAGTGACAGCCTTAAAGAGTCACATTGCTTTTTTAAAAATACACTCCTTGGGCCACAAGTACCCTTCAGCTGTAATCGTCCACTGTGGACAAAACAATTATCTAACCTCTCCGTTGTATTTCTGTGAGGAATATTAGTTTCTGTTCGGCTCAGCTCGGCGAAGGTCTTGGGTGGGGCTCTGGGAAGTAGCTCAACACGGGCCTGCTCAGGGCCACCCTAGGGAGAGGTGGTATTTAAGGTGGTGTTTAAGGTGGGCCTGTGTTCCGCACAGACTCAAGGTTCAGCTGCAGTAATAGTTACTGCTCCCAAATGCAAAGCTATGTGCAAATCCACACACTTCATGTAGAATTCACTAATTTGATTCTCACAACAGCTGGTGATGGGTATTTTTACTACTCACATTTTCTAGTTGAATAACCTGAGTTACAGACACGTTAAGTGGCTTGGCGAGGTCATACCCCCAGGAACTATGGGTGCTTGGGATTGAACCCAAGGAGAACTGGCTCTCAGGCACTTCACTCGACCGGCTCCTAAAACTGACCTGAAACAGCAGTGGCCTTAAAACAACAGAGGCTTGGCCGGGCGCGGTGGCTCACGCTTGTAATCCCCACACTTTGGGAGGCTGAGGTGGGCAGATCACGAGGTCAGGAGTTCAAGACCATCCTGGGCAACATGGTGAAACCCCGTCTCTACTAAAAATACAAAAATTAGCTGGGCATGGTGGTGCACACCTGTAGTCCCAGCTAGTTGGGAGTCTGAGGCAGGAGAATCGCTTGAACCCGGAAGGTGGAGCTTGCACTGAGCCAAGATTGCACCACTGCACGCCAGCCTGGCGACAGAGTGAGACTCCGTCTCAAAAAGAAAAAAAAAAACAAAAAAAAAAAACAAAAAAACCCAGAGGCTCATTTCTGCTCTCATAGAAGTGCAAGCTCATATGGTAGCTCTGCTGAGACTCCTTCCAGCTTGTGACTCTGTCCTCTCCGCCACCACACAGTTCCTATCTTGTGGTCCAGGATGCTGCTCCGGCCTCCACCAATCCTGCCATGCCCTGGCCAAAAAAGAAGGGGGTCGGCTTGCTACTTCTCCATGACAACATGGCATGGAAAGTGCATTTCACCTCTGCTTGTATCCCATGGACCAGAATTCAGTCATGTGACCACACCTAGGTGAATGGAGGCTGGGAAGATTAGCTGGCTGGCCGTGTGACCAGACCATCATTCTACAATTGTATACAAATGAAGTAATACATAGTGGGGGACAACTAGCTATCTGCTGCAAGCCACACTGGAAGAGTGACTTGGAAATTGCCAGGCCGGAGGTGTGGGGAGGCATTTTCCACTGAGAGTGGAGACTAAGTCCAGCCCCCTCCCTGTCCTTGACCTCAAGGACAGGATTTCTGGCCCCAAGACTCAGAAATGACTGGGTCCCCCCACCCCAGTTACCTCTTCCTTCTCCACATGGGTTTCTTGTGGGGCCATATACCCAGGGCCATTGACAGATGGCAGCTCTTGACACATTGTCCTTAGCTGAGATAGAGCTGGACACCCCAGTGCAGACAGCTTTGCTCACCTTCCCCTCCGTCTGAGTGCCCCTTTGGTTCTTCCCACGCTCAGACCCTTCACTGGCGGGCGTTCCACCTGAGCCTCAGGATCGGCAGGGTTTTTCGGTGGACAAAGGGGCTGGACTCGCTGGTAGGCACAAACAAAGGCACTGGGGTGTCCAGGAGAGAAGGTCAGCGCATAGAAGGCGTGGGGGCTGGCGTGGGGTAGGGGTAGAAGGAAGAGGCCTGTGGCCAAGGTGTGAGGAGCAGGTGGAGCCCTACGAGGAAGGCTGCAGACTTTATCCTGAAGGCAAAAGGGGAGCTTGGAGAGAGTTGTCAGCCAGGCAGAGAGGGCTGGGTGTGCTCTAGCAGTCCAGCAGGCTCAGGCCACCCATGGGCTGCCCGAAGGGAGGCGAGGCTTTGCAGACAGACTTTATGCCTCCCTCTGGATCCAGGCCCACACGAGCTCCCAGGCAAAGCATTTGAACAAATGACCACACCGAAGACGTGGTTCAAATCCACAGTCAACCAAGTAATGCTGCCACCCCCAGGCTGGTGTGGGACCACAGATGGGACCCAGGGGACTGCCTCAGGAGCTCTAACTAGAGTGTGGATTGTGATGTAAAGCCAGAGAGGGGAGGGCAAGAATTGGTTTGTTAGCATGCCCTGTGTACCAGGCTCCCACTGGGCCTCTTGGGCAGATGGTCTCTTGAACCTGCCCCCATAGCACCTCTGGAAAGCAGCTGCTTAGCCTCGTTTTGCACCCACAAAACGAAGGACCTCACCATTCTGACTGCACCAGGCAGGGCCACCATGCAGAGTCCAGGGCTTCAAAACTCTCAGCCAGCTGCTCACCCCTTGTTTCCTGAACCGGAGCTGCCTGTTTGCAGAGTGACTGACAGTAACACAGACACTGCCTGTCCGGGGAAGGGGTTAGGGGATGTACTCATTTCCCAGGCTGCCATTAACAAAATCCCGCAGACTGAGTGGCCTAACCAGGAGAAACTTAGAGTTCCTTGAGGTGCTGGAGGCCAGAAGTCCAAATCGAGGTGTGGGCTGAGTTGCTTCCCTCCGAGGCTGCGAAGAAGGATCTGTTCCGGGCCTCTGCCCCAGCTCCTGGCAGTTTGCTGGTGATCTCTGGTGTTCCTTGGCTTGTACGCACATCACTCTGGTCTGTGACTTCCTCTTGCTGCGGTCTTCCCCGTGTGTGTGTATGCGTCCAAATTTCCCCTTTTCATAAGGACACCAGCCATATTGGGTTGGAGCCTAACCTAATGACCTCATATTAACTAATTTCATTTACAATTAACCTATTTCCAAATAAGATTCTATTCTGAGGTGCCTGGGGTTGGGACTCCAACATATCTTTTGTAGGAGGACACAATTCAACACACAACAGGGGGAGAGGCAGGAGGGCACCTGGTTCCGTTGCCTGCCAAGATAACTCCATTAGGAACATTCGTGTGTCCAGGCTGAACAAGCCAGACTCTGGGAGGGCCCCAGTGATGGGCGAGTGACAGCCAGTACTGTCCTGCATCCTCCTGCTCTCAAGTGGGTAGATAAGGCAGAAATGGGAAGTAATGTCGGTTCATTCAGTGAGCACTGAGCACTCTTCCTGGCCTGGGTCAGGCCAGGCCCTGGGCCGGGATCGCCCCGTCTAATGGGAGACACGGACAGGGAAGGAAATCCTTGGGAAGGAGGCAGAGGAGAAAAGGAAGGGAGCGCTAGGAGGTCGCCGCAGCCATTACCACTGCCTTTATATGCCTGGAATCATGACCCAACGTGGAGAGGCTTTAACTCTGAATCCTGCAACGTTGTAAAAACTATTCCTGAGGAAGGGCAGGCCTGAGAACTTTGGACGCAGACTTGCTTTCCGTGCGCACTCTGCTGGTGACCAGCAGCACAACACAGTCCCTGCCGTTCTCCAGGCAGGAAGAGGAACCAGGTGGGGTTTTTTGTGTGGTTTTTTTGTTTTGTTTTTTGTTTTTTGTTTTTTTGGAGACGGAATCTCGCTCTGTCGCCCAGGCTGGAGTGCAGTGGCCGGATCTCAGCTCACTGCAAGCTCCGCCTCCCAGGTTTATGCCATTCTCCTGCCTCAGCCTCCCGAGTAGCTGGGACTACAGTTGCCCGCCACCTCGCCCGGCTAGTTTTTTGTATTTTTCAGTAGAGATGGGGTTTCACCATGTTAGCCAGGATGGTCTCGACCTCCTGACCTCGTGATCCGCCCGCCTCGGCCTCCCAAAGTGCTGGGATTACAGGCTTGAGCCACCGTGCCCGGCCAACCAGGTGGTTTTTAAACTGCGGAGGCCCAGGCCTTGTGCTGGGCAGGTTCTTGCAACAGCCCCGACACTACTGAATGTTGTGATTCCCGTCCACAGGATAAAAGACGTTCCGTGTGTTGCCCCTGAGTGGAAGACAGAGCCGAGGCCAGACGTGGGGGGTTACTCTCCCCCGAAAGGCCCATTGTGATTTCATAAATCCAAAGGATTTTTGTCACATTTCCCCACTAACGTTTGTTTGTTTGAGATGGGGTCTCACTTTGTCACCCAAGCTGGAGTGGCACAATCTTGACTTACTGCATCCTCTGCCTCCTGGGTTCAAGCGAGTCTCCTGCCTCAGCCTCCGGAGTAGCTGGGATTACAGGAGTGCACCACCACGCCTGGCTAATTTTTGTATTTTTAGTAGACACAGTGTTTCTCCATGTTGGCCAGCTGGTCTCAGACTCCTGACCTCAAGTGATCCGCCCAGGTTGGTCTCCCAAAGTGCTAGGATTATGGGCCTGAGCCACTGCACCCAGGCCTCCCTGCTACATTTTATTTCAAGCATATAGAAAAACTGAAGGAATTGTACAGAATGTACACATACACCCACCACCTAGATTCTACAATTAATATTTTGCTATATTTGTCCCCTAGCTCTCCGCAGACTGGCTTTTAAAAATTCTAGTTATAGGCCAGGAGCGGTGGCTCGAGCCTGTAATCCCAGCACTTTGGGAGGCCGAGACGGGCGGATCACGAGGTCAGGAGATCGAGGCCATCCTGGCTAACTCAGTGAAACCCCATCTCTACTAAAAAATACCAAAAAACTAGCCGGGCGAGATGGCGGGCGCCTGTAGTCCCAGCTACTCGAGAGGCTAAGGCAGGAGAATGGCGTAAACCCGGGAGGTGGAGCTTGCAGTGAGCTGAGATCCGGCCACTGCACTCCAGCCTGTGCAACAGAGCGAGATGCTGTCTCAAAAAAAAAAAAAAAAAAAAAAAAAAAAAAAAAAAAAAAATTCTAGTTATATTTATGCTGCTTACGAAAGACACATCTAAAACAAAACAGCACAGAAAAATTAAAATAATAACATTCAATAGCCATTTGGATTTGCCCAAATGACTTATGTCCACATTTATGTCTGGCACATGGGTGTCTACAGGAGCTGTATTCATAATTGCCAAAACCGGGAAGCAAGCAACGTGTTCTTCAATAAGTTAACGGATAAAAACACTGTGGCACCTCCGGACAATGGAGTCTGATTAAAATTAGATAGAATAATAAGAAAAGAGCTATCAAGCTACAAGAAAACATGGAAGAAACTTAAATGCATATTGCTTGGTGAAAGAAGCCTGTCTGCAAAGGCTACTGTGTGAGTCCAACCGTATGACTTTTTTTTTTTTTTTGAGACAGAGTCTCACTGTGTTGTCTAGCCTGGAGCACAGTGGCGCCATCTTGGCTCACTGAAACCTCCGCCTCCTGGGTTCAAGCAATTCTCCTGCCTCAGCCTCCCAAGTAGCTGGGACTACAGGCGTGCACCACCATGCTAGTCTAATTTTTGTATTTTTAGTAGAGATGGGGTTTCACTGTGTTGGCCAGGCTGGTCTTGAACTCCTGACCTCCGATGGTCCACCCACCTTGGCCTCCCAAAGTGTTGGGATTACAGGCATGAGCCACCGCACCCAGCCTGACTTTTCAAAAAAGGCAGAGCTATAGAAACAGTAAAAACATCAGTGGTTGCCAGGAGCTGGGGGAGGGAGGGATGAATAGGCAGAGAGAGCACAAGGATTTTTAGAGTGGTGAAGCTTTGCTGTGTGATGCTGTAACCGTGGGTACATGTCGTTATACATTTGTCAGAATCCACAGAATGTGCACAGGGTGACCCCTAATGTAGATTGTAAACTCTGGGTGATGATGATGTGTCAGTGTTGGCTAATCAATTGTAACAAATGTACCACCCTAACATGAGACATTAATAATAGGGGAACAAGGGGTCTGTGGGAAGGGAGCATATGGGAACCCTCTGTACTTGCTACTCAATTTTCTTGTAAACCTAACACTGTTCTAAAAGATAGCCTCTTCATTTTAAAATGAAGCCATAAGATAAACAGGAAGAAAAATAAAGTCATTTGCACATGGTTCTTTATTCTGTGTTCAAGTTCTTATGTTTAGAATAATGGGAAGGGGGCCGGGCATGGTGACTCATGCCTGTAATCCCAGTAAGGGAGGAGACCACCCCTCATATTGTCTTGTGCCCAGTTTCTGCCTCCAAAGAAAGAAAAAGTAAAAACTAAGAGGCAGAAATGAAATTCACAAGCAGACAGTCCGTAGCCACACCCTGGGCCTGGTAGTTAAAGATCGACCCCTGACCTAATCGGTTCTGTTATCTATAGATTACAGACACTGTATAGAAATGCACTGTGAAAATCCCTATCCTGTTTTGTTCCGATCTAATTACCGGTGCATGCAGCCCCCAGTCACGTACCCCCTGCTTGCTCAATCAATCACGACCCCCTCACACACACCCCCTTAGAGTTGTGAGCCCTTAAAAGGGACAGGAATTGCTCACTCCACTCGGGGAGCTTGGCTCTTGAGACAGGAATCTTGCCAATGCCCCCGGCCGAATAAATCCCTTCCTTCTGTAACTTGGTGTCTAAGAAGTTTTGTCTATGGCTCGTCCTGCTACACCAGAACTTTGGGAGGTCGAGGTGGGAAGATCACCTGAAGTTAGGAGTTTGAGACCAGCCTGGCCAACATGGTGAAACCCTGTCTCTACTAAAAATACAAACATTAGCCAGACATGATGGTGGGCACCTATAATCCCAGCTACTCAGGAGGCTGAGGCAGGAGAATCTCTTGAGCCTGGGAGGTGGAGGTTGCAGTGAGCCAAGATCACACCACTGTACTCCAGCCTGGGCAACAGAGCAAGACTCTGTCTCCAAAAATAAAATAAAAATAAAAATAAGGCCAGGTGTGGTAGCTCACACCTGTAATCCCAGCACTTTGGGAGACTGAGGTGGGTGGATCATGAGGACAAGAGTTCAGGACCAGCCTGGCCAACATAGTGAAACCCGGTCTCTACTAAAAATACAAAAAATTAGCCGGGAATGGTAGCAGGTACATGTAATCCCAGCTACTTGGGAGGCTGAGGCAGGAGAATCACTTGAACCCAGGAGGCGGAGGTTGCAGTGAGCGGAGATCACACTCCTGCACTTCAGCCTGGGCAACAGTGTGATACTCCATCTCAAAAAAATAATAATAAATAAAACAAATAGGCCGGGCGCGGTGGCTCAAGCCTGTAATCCCAGCACTTTGGGAGGCCGAGACGGGCAGATCACGAGGTCAGGAGATCGAGACCATCCTGGCTAACACGGTGAAACCCCGTCTCTACTAAAAAAAATACAAAAAACTAGCCGGGCGAGGTGGCGGGCACCTGTAGTCCCAGCTACTCGGGAGGCTGAGGCAGGAGAATGGCGTAAACCCAGGAGGTGGAGCTTGCAGTGAGCTGAGATCCGGCCACTGCACTCCAGCCTGGGCGACAGAGCGAGACTCCGTCTCAAAAAAAAAAAAAAAAAAAAACAAAAATAAAAGTAAAGGATCAACCTTATACTAAATAATGAAAAGATTGTTTCTTGCAGTGTCTGGGTGACTCCTGCCTCCCCAGTCTGCTCTAGTGAGTCACATCTCAAATGCCGTGTTCTTCAGCCTACAGAGCTACACAGTGTAGAACACATACAAAATAAATGTGCAGAACCACATATTCAGTGGCTTGAGGGTACAGCCCTCGAGCTGAATTTTCCTAGCTTCGTAGATACATTGCTTTAATCTCTGCCTCCATCCTCACATGGCCTTCAGCTCTGCGTTTCTATTTCCCCTTCTTTTCTCTTGTAAGAGCTTGTCACTGGATTTAGGGCCCACCCTACTACAGGTTGATCTCATTTCCAGATCTCTCTGTTCCCTCGTATCCCTAAATCCTACCCTTACTGACTTCTGGTATTTACCTGCTGCACTGTAGACAAAGACGTCTCATTGAAATGACATCACTGGGTCCTTGTAATGACCCTGGGATATAAAGAAGCCGTTACTCATGACCTTTTCTCTTTTTGAGACAGGGTCTCACTCTGTTACCCAGGCTGGAGTGCAGTGGTTGGTGCAATCTTGGCTCACTGCAGCCTCGACCTCCTGGGCTCAAGCGATCCTCCCACCCCAGCCTCTTGAGTAGCTGGGACTACAGGCATATGTCACCATGTCGAATAATTTTTGTATTTTTTGTAGAGACATCACCATCGCCATTCACCACCGTAATCATCATCGCCCCCACCACCATCACCATCACCATCATCACCATCACCATCACCAGCATCACCATCACCATCATCATCACCATCACCATCACCACCATCACCACCTTCACCATAATCATCACCATCATCACCATCACCACCATCTCCATCATCACCATCATCACCTTCACCACCTTCACCATCATCACCATCACCATCACCATCATCACCATCAGCATCACTGCCATCACCACCATCACCATCATTGCCATCACCATCACCACCATCACCATCATCACCATCAGCAGCATCATCACCATCATCACCATCATCACCATCACCACCATCACCATCATCACCATCACCACCATCACCATCACCATCATTACCATCCCAGAGCTGCAGTGAAGGTTCGTGGGTTTCTAGCAGTCTTTTTTCTATCCACTCCCCATTCCTCTTTTCACTGAAGATGTAGCCACCTTCCAGGTTCCAGATTGATGCAGAGGTCTTAGTTTGGATGCTGTCTGTATTAGTCAGGGTTCTCTAGAGGGATAGAACTAATAGGATAGAGGTATGTAGGAAAGGGAGTTTATTCAGGAGAACCGACTCACACGATCACAAGATAAAGCCCCATGATAGGCCGTCTGCAAAGTTGAGGATCAAGGATTGTCATGATGGTTGCACAATTCCGTGAATATATGCAAAACTGGTGGCTTATACACTTTAAGAGGGTGAATATTATGGTCTGCGCATTATATTTCAGTTTTTAAAAAACCCATGAGATATCACTACACAGCCACTGAATTGACCGCATCAGATGAAGGTCCAGATGCAGAGTGACTACAACTTTGGTCCATTATTGGTAGGAGAGAGGTAGTTTCTACAAAGCTGACCACACATTTACCCTATGACCTGGCTATTGCAAGAGAAATGAAAACAGACATTTGGCCTGGCATGGTGGCTTACTCCTGTAATCCCAGAACTTTGGGAGGCCGAGGTGGCTGGATCACCTGAGGTCAGGAGTTTGAGACCAGCCTGGCTAACATGGCGAAACCCCGTCTCTACTAAGAATACAAAAATTAGCTGGGTGTGGACGCACGCACCTGTAGTCCTAGCTACTCAGGAGGCAGAGGCATGAGAATCAGTTGAACCAGTGAGGCGGATGTTGCAGTGAGCTGAGATCATGCCACTTCATTCCAGTCTTGGGTACAGAGTGAGACTCTGTGTCAAAAAAAAAAAAAAAAATCACAAAAAACCTTTACAGAAATGTTTATAGCATTTTATTCATGATAGCACCAAACTCAGATCAATCAAAATGTCTATCAACAGGTGATCAGATAAACAAAAGTTATATTCCCATCACCGCTTAAAAGAAACAAACTGCTGATATACCCATCAAAACAGCCGAATCAGAAATCATAATCAGGGCCGGGCAAGGTGGCTCACGCCTGTAATCCCAGCATTTTGGGAGGCCAAGGGGGTCACGAGGTCAGGAGATTGAGATCATCCTGGCTAGCACGGTGAAACCCCATCTCTACTAAAAATACAAAAAATTAGCCGGGTGTGGTGGTTAGCGCCTGTAGTTCCAGCTACTCAGGAGGCTGAGGCAGGAGAATCGCTTGAACCTGGGAGGCGGAGCTTGCAGTGAGCCAAGATCACGCCACTGCACTGCAGCCTGGGCAACAGAGCGAGACTCCATCTCAAAAAAATAAAATAAAATAAAATAAAAATAAAAACAAAAACATTAGCTGGGTGTGGTGGCATGGGGTGGGGTGGGGGCGTGCCTGTAATACCAGCTACTCGGGAGGCTGAGGCAGGAGAATTGCTTGAACCCGGGAGGCGGAGGTTGCAGTGAGCCAAGATCGTGCCACTGCACTCCAGCCTGGGTGACAAGAGCGAAATTCTGTCTCAAAAAAAAAAAAAATCATAATCAGAAACACTGTAACAGATACAATGGTCCACAATTTACAATTCTATATATGGGAAGTTCCAGAATCGGGATAACTATTCTATAAGTGCCTGCCCGGGACACGGTGATGGCGGCTTGATGGCAAATAGACATGAGGCTACTTTTTGGAGTGATGGAAACAGACAGAAAAAGAAAAACCAACCACACTCCCACCCCTGAGTCCAGACCGCAAAGGGAGGACCCCTAAGAAACCAGGTACCGTGTGTACGCGCAGTGAGCTGTTGCTGTCTACCGGAGAGCTGTCCGCCAGCAGGTGGCACATCTATCTCGCCGGCTCCCAGCATAGCCCCTGGCCATCTTGTTTCCACCTGCACCGGGTCTCCCTCTGCAGAGGCGACAGCCGCTTTAGAATGTTGGTGTGATGAGGTGACAGGTCCCCACGCTCCTGGCTGGAGCAGTGTCCTGAGCCTGGTTACAGGAGGGATACTGGGGTGAAGGTTGGGGATGGAGCAGGGGCCTCTGGAGCACCTTTTCCAAAGAGGCATTTTTTCTTTTTCTTTTTCTTTTCTTTTTTTTTTTTTTTTTTGAGATGGAGTCTCGCTCTGTCACTCAGGCTGGAGTGCAGTGGTGCGATCTCGGCTCACTGCAACCTCCGCCTCCCGGGTTCAAGCGATTCTCCTGCCTAGCCTCCTGAGTAACTGGGATTACAGGCACGTACCACCACGCCCGGCTAATTTTTTGTATTTTCAGTAGAGACGGAGTTTCACCACTTTAGCCAGGACGGTCTCCATCTCCTGACCTCGTGATCCACCTGCCTCGGCCTCCCAAAATGCTGGGATTATAGGCGTGAGCCACCACGCCCAGCAAGAGGCATCTTTTCAACCATATGGATTGTGCCCATGTGATGTTAAGAGAGTGGTGAAAAGAAGCTGGAGGAAGCCTGGTGAGAAACGAGGCTGTGAGTGACACAGAGCAGGTAGTTGCCGGGTGGGGCTTCATCTGTGCTTGCCCTGACCAAATAAAGGCCTTGCTCCTCCCCCACCCACCACCTCATCCAGCCCACCCCCAGATTCATGGTCGCCCATCTTGGAACCTCACTTGCCCGCTGCCCAGACCTGGCAAAGTCAGTTTCATCTACCGAGTCTAGAAGTTCTGCCTGCCTTTCTTCTTCCAGCGAATGAAGCATGAATCCAAAGTCCCTGGGGCCAACCTCTAGCATGGCCCCCAAAAGTAAACAGGAATGGGAAAGAGGGCAGATGGGATGTCTGCGAGTCAGTGGGTCTTTTCTTTTCACCAGACGTTCTAGAAGGCTTCCCAAACACACTTGTTCTAATGGTGTCAGAAAAGACTCTGGCCGCATTGTTCACAATTGTTGGGGACAGAACATTCCAGAGCCTATTGAAGCAAAAAGCAGGTAGGGCCATCTCCACACCAGGCTGTTCTGTGAATTAATCACCCCTGAAGGTTTTCCCCAGGGCTCTGGAGCTGACAAATGCGCTTTTGTTACCTGGATATCCCTTGGGACTTGGCAGAGTCTGAGGACAGGACTCACAGCCACAGAGTCTCTCACCCAAAGCCACTCAGTGTCCTCGGCTGCCCATCTGGTAAGTGGCCCCACAACTGCCACCCCTCCCAGCCCCACCGGCCCAGCCTCCTCATTTCCAGCTGTAATTCGTGACCAGGGGGCCTATGGGACCTGGTCATCTTTTCAGATGGACAGTCCATAGGTCAAGGCTCCCTCGCTGGCCGCATCGTCACATGGGGAGAGTCGGCTAAGAGTATATTCAGAGGCAAAAAGGGCGGTGGGCTTGCAGCATCAATAAGTATGTCCAGCAAAATATGCTGACGGTATACATGGCTGCTGCTTGCTGAGCCCGCGTGTGCTGACGCCACAGAGTTTATCTTCTTAAAATCTGCAGGAGGCGGCCGGGCACAATGGCTCATGCCTGTAATCCCAGCACTTTGGGAGGCCAAGGCGGGCAGATCACCTGAGGTCAGGAGTTCGAGACCAGCCTGACCAACATGGAGAAACCCCATCTCTACTAAAAATACAAAATTAGCTGGGTGTGGTGGAGCATGCCTATAATTCCAGCCACTCAGGAGGCTGAGACAGGAGAATTGCTTGAACCCAGCAGGTGGAGGTTGTGGTAAGCTGAAATTGCACCATTGCACTCCAACCTGGGCAACAAGAGCGAAACTCCATCTCAAAAAAAAAAAAAAGAAAAAAGAAAAACCTACAGGAGGCTGCGAGAAGTGTTACCAGTTTCATATCCCTGATGAGGAACGTGAACATGAAGTACCTAAGACAGGTCTCAATCCATTTAGAAAGTTTATTTTGTAGCCGGACTCGGTGGCTCATGCCTGTAATCCCAGCACTTTGGGAGGCTGAGGCAGGCAGATCACCTGAGGTTAGGAGTTCAAGACCAGCCTGGCCAACATGGTGAAATGTTGTCTGTATTAAAAAGACAAAATTAGCCAGGCATGGTGGCAGGCGCCTGTAGTCCCAGCTACTTGGGAGGCTGAGGCAGGAGAATCACTTGAACCTGGGAGACAGAGGATGCAGTGAGCCAAGATCATGCCACTGCACTCTAGCCTGGGCAGTAAGAGCGAAACTCTGTTTCAAAAAAAAAAAAAAAAATGAAAGAAAGTTTATTTTGCCAAGGTTAAGGATGTGTCTGCGACCTCAGGAGGTCCTGATGACAGGTGCCAAGGAGGCTGTGGCACAGCTTGCTTTTATACATTTTTGGGAGACATGAGGCATGACTCAGTATGTGTAAGATGTACATTGCTTCAGTTCGGAAAGGCAGGACAACTGGAAGCAGGCATTTCCAGGTCATAGGCATGTAAAAGACAAATGGTCGCATCCTTTTGAGTCTTTGATCAGCCTTTCACAGAATACACAATTTCCATGTGAGTGGAGGGTAAAGGAATAGTCCTGTGTGCCCTAGTCTGGCTCAGGGAATCTGCATTTTCACATAAACAGTAGGGCAGAGGAAGCAATCATATATGCATTTGTCTCAGGTGGGCAGAGGGCTGACGGTGAGTTCTGTCCTTTGTCCCACATCTGTGAAGATAAGCTGTTGATTTACATTGCCAGGGTGAAATTCAACAGAACTGTTTTAGGGTAAAGATCCTGAGGCCCACAAGGAATTTCCTTGTGGGCAGATTGGGAGGGAGGTACGCAGCTTGTTTATCTTTGTAGCTATCTTATCTAGGAAGAAAATGGGAGGCGAGCTTGCCTGATGCAGCTCCCAGCTTGACTTCTCCCCCTTGGGCTTTGCGAGAAGAAAATGGGAGGCGAGCTTGCCTGATGCAGCTCCCAGCTTGACTTCTCCCCCTTGGGCTTTGCGATTTTGGAGTCCCGGGATTTTCCTTTCACAAGAACTAAGGGCTAGAGAGGAGAACTCACTTTCCCAAGATCCCAGAGCCAGTTCAAGATGGAGCCAGGAATTGCACCCAGTTCTAAAGTCCCAGCTACCTCTGACAGAATGCCCCCAACGAGACAGTCAGTAGAGCTCCAAGTGGTGAAGACAGGTGACAACACTCTAGTGCTTTTCTCTAGCTTGACCTCTGCTGTGAATTCCAGGCTCGGTATCCAAATGTCGACTTGATAGCTTTACTTGGATGTCTAACAAGCAGGCAGTCAACATGAAGGCATTTGAACAGAACTGGTTTCCCTCTACCGACACCTGTCCCTCCAAAGTCTACCCTGTTTCAGGCTATGGAAACCCCATGCTTCTGATTGCTCAGGCCAGAGAGTTTGGATCCTTCGTTGGGCTTTCTCTCTCTCTCCCCCATACACCCGATCCATCAGCAAATCTTGTTGGTAAGACTTCAAAATATAAAACAAATCTGGCCAGCCACAGTGGCTCACGCCTGTAATCCCAACACTTTGGGAGGCCGAGGTAGGTGGATCATCTGAGGTCAGGAGTTCAAGACCAGACTGGCCAACATAGTGAAACCCCATCTCTACTCAAAAAAAAAAAAAAACAAATTAGCTGAGAGTGGTGGCTGGCACCTGTAATCCCAACTACTCAGGAGGCTGAGCCAGGAGAATTGCTTGAACCTGGAGACAGAGGTTGCCGTGAGCCAAGATCATGCCATATTTGTTGCATGAATTGGTGAACTGTGGGCGTGAGTTTCAGAGCCTGAGCCTGAACACCCAGGGTTCAGGTATACTGAGGACAGGTCTAGAGAGCAAGGAATGTGGATCCTCCAGAGACCCCAGGGTTCAGGTATACTGAGGACAGGTCTAGAGAGCAAGGAATGTGGATCCTCCAGAGACCTCTCTGTGATGATGGAGGAGCTGCTGGGAAAAATCTCATCCTAGGGGCCGTGTCAGTCCAGGCACACAGATGTGTCCTCATTACAGTGGCGTGATTGATAACGAAGAGAGCTGGGGCTCAGCTCTGTGGGGTCTGTTAGAGGTCTGGGGGAGGGCACTGGAATCCAAAGGCTAGTATCTCTGTGAGCCCTAGGGGGCACAGGCAGCATGACCCCACAGTGGCACCCAAACCATGGCCCAAGCTGTCAGAGAGTGTGATCAACCAAGCCTGGACGCCAGGAAAGTGGCACCAGCTCCTGGCAGTGGAGAGGCCATGTCAAGAGGCCGGAGCAACACGGCCTGAATCACACCTACCCCATGCTCAAAGTGCAGCACTCCTAAGGAATGCATTAGTGCTGCATCCCTCTCTTTCCTAGGTTCAGAGGTGAGAGGACATAGCTTCTGTTGCGGAGAACTCATGCTCTGGAAGTCAAGGCTGCAGTGAGTCGTGATGGCACCACTGCACTCCAGCCTGGGTGACAGAGCGAGGACCTGTCTTAAAAAACAAACAACAACAACAACAACAATAACAACAAATGAACACGTAAAATATGTGTTTATCAAGATCCCACAACAATATTCCCAAAGTTCTGGACCTGGGCTTCTGTAGTAATGAAGAAATCCTGGCTAGGCGTGGTGGCTCACACCTGGAATCCCAGCACTTTGGGAGGCCGAGGCAGGTGGATCACCTAAGGCCAGGAATTTGAGACCAGCCTGGCCAACATGGCAAAACCCCGTCTCTACTAAAAGTACAAAAATTAGCTGGGCATGGTGGTGGGTGCCTGTAATCCCAGCTACTTGGGAGGTTGAGGCAGGAGAATTGCTTGAACCCGGGAGGTGGAGGTTGCAGTGAGCCGAGATCATGCCACTGCACTCCAGCCAGGGTGACAGAGTGAGACTCTGCTTCAAAAAAGAAAAAAAAAAAGATTGACACCTTTGGAGGGTTTTGAGCAAGGAGCGATTGGACTTCCCTGCTGGAATGACCTGTCTGGCTTCTGGGATGAGACTGGAGTGTAAGAAGGCAAGGATGGAACAGAGAGACCAGAGAGCACAGGAAGTGGTAATTATCCAGGTCGGAGACAGCAGTGGCTCAGATCCGGATGGGCAGCAGAGATGGTGAGAAGTGATTCGCTACTGCACAAATGTAAGGATGGAGCCAAGAAACCTGCCAACAGATCAGACGTGGGGTGTGAATATGGGTCAAGGATGATTCCAAGGTTTTTGGACCTGGCAATTATTTGAATAGAGTTGTGGTTACAAAAATGGATGTCTTCTTTCAAAAGGATCCCTTGGGCTGAGCTCACCAAGCAAGGACAGGCACTGGGCATTGGAGTTAACCCTTCTGCAGCCCCTTCGGTCCTGGTTGTCCAGTGGAGGAGACACCAGGCAGCAGATGGTTTAACCAATCAGGTGGGGCACAGCTGTAAAGACAGAGAGACCTGGTGGAAGTGAGGAGCGGAAATAGAATGCACCTGTGACCTTGTTTCTTCTTCTGGGACACGTATTTTAGGAAGGGCATTGACAAATTGATGCATTAAACGAGATCCAGGGCCAGGTGCGGTGGCTCACACCTGTAATCCTAGTACTTTGGGAGGCCGATGCAGGTGGATTGCCTGAGGTCAGGAGTTAGAGACCACCTTGGGCAACATAGTGAAACCCTGTCTCTCCTAAAAAAAAAAAAAAAAAGAAAGAAAGAAAAAAATCTAGCCAGATGTGGTGGTGCGTGCCTATAATCCTAGCTACTTGTGAGGCTGAGGCAGGAGAATCTCTTGAACCCGGGAGACGCAGATTGCAGTGAGTCAAGATTGTACCACTGCACTCCAGCCTGGGTGACAGAGTGAGACTCCGTTTCAAAAAAAAAAAAAAAAGATCCAGTGATAAGTCTAATAACTACCCTATTTTGAAGTAAAGGCAGCCATATTTATTGATGAACTGGTCACAGGTGCTGCTAAACTTCCTCTGGAATGTTCTGTACCTCCATCATGGGAAGAAGCGCTGCATTAGGTGACGGGCTGGTTGGAATAAAGGAGCAAGTTTCCCCCGTTGTATTTCATGGGCTCCCTTCTCCTCCGGCTTCTCCCTTCTCCATAGATCTCTTGGGAATCTGTGGACTCAGCTCAAGAAATCCTGTATTGGCTGGGAGTGGTGGCTCATGCCTGTAATTCCAACACTTAAAAAAAGTTTTTTCAAGCCAGGCATGGTGGTTCATGCCTGTAATCCCAGCAATTTCGGAGGCTGAGGTGGGCAGATCACAAGATCAGGAGTTCAAGACCAGCCTGGCCAACATGGTGAAACCCTGTCTCCATTAAAATAGAAAAATTAGCCAGGTGTGGTGGCTCACACCTGTAATCCCAGCACTTTGGGAGGCTGAGGTGCTTGGATCACCTGAGACCAGGAGTTTGAGACCAGCCTGGCCAATATGGTGAAACCCCATCTCTACTAAAAAATACAAAAAAAATAGCTGGCTGTGGTGGCATGTGCCTGTACTCCCAGCTACTCGGGAGGCTGAGGCAGGAGAATCACTTGAACCCTGGAGGCAGATGTTACAGTGAGCCGAGATTGTACTACTGCCCTCCCATCTGGGCGACAGAGTGAGACTCCATCTAAAAACAAAATTTTTTCGAATATTAAACAAAAGGAACCCTGAATTACACTCATTTTGCTGATGAGTTGAATAAAACGAGGCTCAGGTAGGTGAAGAGACTTGCTCGAGACCATGTGGTCCTGAGCTGGATGGGAATGCGGGCTGCGTGGCCGCAAAGCCACTTCAGACTCCTGCCCTCCATCTGTAAATTGGAGATCACCCGGCTTACCTGGCTCGGCTGCTGTGAGAATTTGGTGCAATGTGTGTGCAAAGGCCCAGTCCATGGGAAGGGCTCCATCAACAGCCACTCCTGGGATCCTGGGATCGCCAGATGAGATGGAGGCCAGACAGAGAGAATGGACTCTGGGCGCTTGCCCTGTGGCTGTCAGCGGCCTGGATGATTTGAGGCTGTTTTTGAAGAGCCCAGCCCTCCCTCAGGCTGTAAGTTGGCAAGCTGAGTCCTAGGCCCGGCCGGTGGCCTGGGGCCAGCTGGGTGGGGCAGGGAGCTGGCTGGTCACTGAGGCACCAAGTGGGGAGGAAGAGAGAGGCTCCCCCAGCCTTGACCCAACCCCGCCTCGCAAGCAAGCCCCAGAGGAGCGAAAGAATTGACTCCATCTCTCAACTCCTTTCATGTGGCCATGTGCACAAGATGAATGGCGGGGGAGCTGTCAGGAGGAAGGCCTCGGCCTCTGGATCTGGGTGGTCTCCCTTCCTGTGGAATTAGCTGCACAGGCTCCACGCTGTCTTGCCACCTTGCCAGGGTTCCCAAGCCACACCTGGTACAGTCAGAATTGCACTGAGGCCCCTGGAACCTCCTGGGGGTTTCTTTATTATTTATTTATTTAAGACAGAGTCTTGCTCTGTCTCCCAGGCTGGGAGTGCAGTGGCACGATCTCAGCTAACTCCCAGGTTCAAGAGATTCTTGTGCCTCGGCCTCTTGAGTAGCTGGGATTATGGGCACCACCACGCCCAGTTAATTTTTGTATTTTTAGTAGAGATGGGGTTTCGCCACGTTGGCCAGGCTGGTCTCACACTCCTGGCCTCAAGTGATCCGCCCGCCTCGGCCTCCCAAAGTGTTGGGATTACAGGTGTGAGCCACCTCACCCAGCCTATTTATGTATATATGTATTTTTTCCAAGACAGAGTCTCACTCTCTTGCTCAGACTGGAGTACAGTGGCGCAATCTTGACTCACTGCAGCCTCTGCCTTTCAGATTCAAGCAATTCTCTTGCCTCAGCCACCTGAGTAGCTGGGACTATAGGCATGTGCCACTACACCTGGCTAATTTTTGTATTTTAGTAGAGATGGGGTTTCACCATGTTGACCAGGCTAGTGTCAAACTCCTGACCTCAAGTGATCCTCCTGCCTTGGCCTTCCAAAGTGCTGGGATGACAGGCATAAGCCACTGCACCTGGCCCTATTTATTTAATTAATTTATTTATTTATTGAGACGCAGTCTCGCACTGTCATCCAGGCTGGAGTACAGTGGCGCGATCTCGGCTCACTGCAAGCTCCGCCTCCCGGGTTCACACCATTCTCCCCCCTCAGCCTCCCAAGTAGCTGGGACTACAGGCGCCCGCCGACACGCCTGGCTATTTTTTTTAGTTTTGTATTTTTAGTAGAGACGGGGTCTCACCAGCCTGGGTTGGTCTTGAACTCCTGGGTTCAAGAGATCTGCCTGCATCAGTCTCCCAGAATGCTGGGATTACAGGCGTGAGCCACTGTGCTGGCCCTCTTGGGGGTTTCTCGGGCCAAGCCATTACCTCTCAGCCTCCGTGCCCTGGTGGGCTCTGAAGGAGCCTGTTTCGTCCTGAGCAATGGTGGAGGCGGAGGCTGCAGAGGAGAGGTGAAGTCCCGGGACTCTGGGGGAGACAAAGAACCCTGCTGGTGTCCCTCAGACCCGGGTTCTGGCCCTCTGCTTTGTGTAACTTCAGACAAGTCGTTTTCCCTCTGTGAGGCTGTTTCCCCAGCTGTAAAATGGGGATGGTAACACCAACCTTCCTTTCAGGATCCCCAAGAGGAGGCAGTAGGTGAATGTACAAGAAGGCTCTTCCCACCCAGCCTGGGCACTGCTGGTGCTCACAGGGACTCAGGAACAGTGCGTCATGGGGCGTGGGTCACCTTCCCTGGGCTCAAATACCAGCTTGCCTCTCACTGGCCGTGTTCTCTTGGAAAAATGACCTACATTTCCTAAGGCTGTGTTTCCACATCTGTAAAATGAGGATGATCCGCAAATAGTTGTCCCAGTATTATTCTGAGAGTTAAATGAGATACTTCATTAAAGTACTTGGTGCATAGGATGAACTTAATAAATTACTATGTAACGATACACTTTTGGAATATGTAAGGCCTGTGAGTGGAGAACGCCATGCCGGGGATGTTATTTGGAAGCATCCAGAATCACCAATACAGAATTTAACAAGGAGAAGGATAAAAGTTCTCCATTAAAGTTCCAAACATGAGTTTCGTATATTTTTCCGTTTCTGTGTCAGAGAAGCCACACCTCTCCCATCACCAGCCCTTGGAACCTGCAGAAAGAAATGCCAGATGGGAAGACCTCGCATGTGCTGGCTTGTGGCATTCGCCTGTTTCTTTTCACAGCCAACGAACCCTCACTGAGCACCATCTGTGTGCCCCGAGGTAAGGGGCCCGGGGAAGCCCCAGGAAATGAGCCTGGGTCCTCATCCCTCAAGGGTTCACCCTTTAAGGCTGTTCTGCCTTCCTGGTTGAAAGTTCAGATGAACACCCTGAAACTGACCAAGTGGCTGGCTGTCTTCCACCCAGAAACACATTGGGAAATGGATATTCTAGAAGAGTTCTCCAACAACCATTTCTTGGAATCGTAAATGTCTGAGGGCTGCTGCAATACTTCAGATTATCTTGTTTTCTTGATCCGTGGAAGCCAAGATTTTAATGCTACATCTGTGTGAGTATCTTTTGATAATAAGAACCAAATGTTGTCGGTGGAAATGACTGGAAATTACACTTAGGATCAGAATGTGGGGTTTTAGATTCCCTCTTGGAAGGCAGTGCTGAGAAACAAACACAAGGGACATTTTCCCTATAAATCACTCAGGATGTTGCAATACTCGGGGCTCCTGCCTGCTCCTCTCTCCGGGCATCAGGAAGCCTGGGATGGAGCACCCTGGGCGAAGGCGTCCACTGGTCAGTAGTAAATATCCCATAGCTCAAATTAAACCTCCAGTTCCCATCTCCCCTCTAAATTCCTTCTTATTTTTTTGAGACAGAGTCTCACTTTGTTGCCCAGGCTGGAGTGCAGTGGTGCAATCTCGGCTCACTGCAGCCTCCACCTCCCAGGTTCAAGCAATTCTTCTGTCTCAGCCTCCCGAGTAGCTGGGACTACAGGTACACACCACCACGCCTGGCTAATTTTTGTATTTTTAAAATCAAGACGGGGTTTCACCATTTTGGTCAGGCTGGTCTCGAACTCCTGACCTCAGGTGATCCACCCACCTCGGCCTCTCAAAGTGCTGGGATTACAGGCATGAGCCACTGCGCCTGGCCAGTTCCTTCTCTTTCTGCTGCTAGAAAGCTTCACCTGCAGACTCCACATTGATGAAAGATACCACCTGGCCCTGGGAGAGAAACCTGGGAATCGTTCCTGATCCTCCCCGCCGTGCTGCCCCCACATCAATCAAATCCTGGCCCTTCTCTCTCTCACTTGGCTCCCCCTTCGCGCCTGTCCTGGTTTGGGGTCCTCCCGCAGAGCTTGGGCTATTGCTTCAGCCTCCTCTTGCCAGCCCCCAGCAGTTGGCCTCCCACTCCTCCAATCTCACCTCCAGCCAAAGTAATCTTTGGAAAAAGTCAGTTCCCACTTGGCCATGGCTCTTCTTGAGGACAAAATTGGAACCTGAATGCGTCAGTTTCCTCCACTTGAACTCCGCCTTCACATGAAAACATAGATGACATCCGTATAAACTGAGATCTGGGATTTAGGAAAAGACGGTAGGGAACTTCCAGGAACTGTCCTGAGACCAGGACACTCAGGGTGCAGACTGTCCCCCTTCCTTCTGTCCACTATGTCCTGAACAATGGAACTGATGGTCTGGTGGCAGGATCTGGTACCTGTGCTGGGCAGGGCGCAGGACACAGAGATGACCCAGAGGCAGTCCCTGCAGTGAGGGGCCCTGAGGATGGGTCGTTGAGAATGACTGAAAGGGGAGGGGCCAGACAGGGGCAGAGCCAGCTTAAGAAGCACCTTGGAAGGCAGGCCAAGAGCTGGATCCATGCCCGTGGGCTGGGGGTGATGGCAGAGCATTGGCAGGATGAGGAATGGGCGATGCCGAGCTTTCGAGCAGTCCGGCTGAAGTCCACAAGCTCACCTATACCCCTTTTCAAATCTCAGCCTGTGGCTTGGGCTTTGCATTTGGGAATCAGGATGAAGGACAGAGACCACCCTGGGCCCCACCATCCCTCAGCTAGAACTGCTTCTTAGGCCTGGGCCGGCATCTCCACAGTGCTGGGAGGCCTTCCTGTTGCAGCCTGAGAGTTTCTGATTAATAACAGATTCATGTGCATTTGATTCACTTTGCTTTTTAGAGGGCCTCAAGGAAATAAATATTTGCTTGGTGAATGAACAGTCCTCATTTCTCTAACATAACTCCCCTCTCAGTCTGCCGTGAGATACCCAAAGAGCAAGGCTAACAAGAGCTCGATGTGGTTTTGTCAATGAAGCGGGTATCTCCAGCACGACAGTAATCATGGCTAATGCCTGCTGGGCCCTATCATGTTCTCGGCATTTTGTTTGGATGACTTCATGTCAGGCTGACAACAATCTGTGAGCTCCGTGCTCTGATTACTCCCATTTGCAGATGAGAAATTGAGGCTGCTGTGGGCTAAGCCACCTGTACAGTCACCGAGTCAGTGAGGATCTGGACCCAGGTGGTCTCACTCCAGAAAGCCCACTGTGATGCATGGTGCTGGGCTGCCCTGGCCCCAAGATCCAGCAAAGCCCCTTCCTGTGGCACATTCTCTTTCTCCCCCTTCCTCCTGCTAGAGCACAGGCCTGAGCCAGCCACCCTCTAAGCCTGTGATCAGTGGGCGCACAGAGTCTAAAGAACCGTATTGAGGCCGGACGAGGTGGCTCACGCCTGTAATCCCAACACTTTGAGAGGCCAAGGAGGGTGGGTGGATCACTTGAGGTCAGGAGTTCGAGACCAGCCTGGCCAACGTGATTACAAAAATACAAAAATTGGCCAGGCGCAGTGGCTCACACCTGTAATCCCAGCACTTTGGGAGGCCAAGGCAGGCGGATCACGAGGTCAGGAGATTGAGACCATCCTAGCTAACACGGTGAAACCCCGTCTCTACTAAAAATGCAAAAAATTAGCCGGGCGTGGTGGCGGGCGCCTGTAGTCCCAGCTACTCGGGAAGCTGAGGCAGGAGAATGGTGTGAACCTGGGAGGCGGAGCTTGCAGTGAGCTGAGATTGCGGCCACTGCACTCCAGCCTGGGCGACAGAGCGAGACTCCATCTCAAAAAAAAACAAAAACAAAAACAAAAATTAGCTGTGTATGGTGGCGCATGGCATGCCTGTATTTCCAGCTACTCAGGAGGCTGAGGCAGGAGAATCATTTGAAACTGGGAGGTGGAGGTTGCAGTGAGCTGAGACCACGCCACTGCATTCCAGTCCCAGCCTGGGCGACAGAGCAAGACTCTGTCTCAAAGAAACAAACAACAACAACAACAACAGAAACCAAGAACTGTATTGCACAGAATGTGGGACAAACTCAGAACAGTCAGTACTCAGCAGATGCCTGCGGAAGAGTGTTGGGTGCCTTCCCTAATAAGACAGTCAACAGCCCCCACCACTGCAGGACCCTGCCTTCCCCAGGACAAGCACCTCTTTTGGATTCCAATACTAAAGGCTGCTGGGCAGCTGTAAATTGATATCTGGGAGGGGAAGTCCTCACCCCTCAAGCCAGTTGATATAAATGGATCCGTCTGTCCTTTCCAAATGGCTGGTCCTATGAGCAGTCAGCTCTGTGGTCAATGAGATTCACTGAACACCTTCAGAATGGTCAGACGTTTCGGTGAATCCGTCATAAATCAATGTGTGGTTTTCCTTTGGGAAGGCAGGCATAGGCTTTGGGGACAGGAAAGTCACAGAAGTGACAGTGGAGTACACTGTCCCCACCTTCCCGCAGAGGAGCCCATCCTAAAGGGGCCACTTCCAGCCACCCTGACTGCAGTCACTGCCTCCTAGGCCCTGGGTGCACATAATTGGTTCTGCATGGTGTTTGTTATGGTTTATGTTGAAATCAGAAAGAAAGAACTTGGTGGGGAGGGCCGTGTCAGAGACCACATGGTTGACTCCCTACTGGCGTCTCTACTAACCTGTTCCCAATTAGAGGTTTGTGGGGCTCAGGACCTGGAGTTTGTTTGCAAAGCTCTCGACCAAATTCGGCCTCCAAGGGCCCTTTTTGGAGCCATGTTTCCTTTTTAAAACGTAGGCTAAAAAATTGGAGGTGAGAAACAGCAAGATCTTGCAGCCCGGAAGGGTTGGGATATTATTAACCCTTGTCCTTCTGCACCAGGCCGAGCCCAGCAACAGGTTTACGGTGCTGACACTCCTCCAGCCAAAGCTTCCAGCCGTCGCTGGCCACCTGGATTCAAGAAAGAGCTAGGTGGAAATTTGGGAAGAAGCAGTATTTTCTGCCAGGGCTTGGGTACCATTTTTGCCGTCTACAGAAATACACTTTGCTATATTTAGGCAATGCTATTAACAGGACTCTCTCTCTTTTTGCTCCCCCTCAAGAATGTTTCTCAGTTTGTTTTTGTCATTTAACATTTTTTTCCTACCACCTGGAGAAATCATCAAACACTCATATCCATGAATCAAGTTTTCCTGCCGCTTGCTAATTAAAATAAACCTCTGGCAAGATCACGGCCGTCTAACCTAATTTAGGTGTCAGTGGAAAATATGTGTGCATGCATGTTTCCCCCACCTCGGAGAGATGGTCGCTGGTATTTATGGGCACCTGCTCTGTGCCAGGCACTGCTGGTTGCCATACACACATTCGCCGAGTTCAGGCTTTTGTCCGCTGCATTGTGGGAACCGTGATCCTCATACCACGTTACAGAGGGAACGCTGTGCCCTAGGGAGGTCACGCCACTTTAATTCCACAGCCACAGGGGATCGGGGAGATGGAGATTGGAATTCAGATTTGCTTGACTCTCATCTGTGTCCAACATGATGCTAAACAGCCTCCCTTGGTGTGGTGCTCAGGTCAGAGCTGGAAGTGAGACACATTTGGGACATCCACTTCTGAGGTTCAGCAGATTTTATTTTAATTTAGAATTCCACTGGCGTCTGACGAATTGATCCTGCCCGAAGCGTGTTCCATCAAAGTGACCCTGACCTAGGGACTCGAGGGGGGCGGACTCCCTCCGAATACACCAGCCTCCATCGGCACTACCCTGAGAAGTCTGCTTTTAGCTTCTAGACCTCTCCCTAAAATGAAAGTGACAAGTGAGGCCCTCTTTATTGCTCCCAGGGGCCCCAGCATTTTAAGTATTTTAGGTATGAATTAGGAAAACCCACCCCCGCCCCCATGCAGGGCTCTCTGGGTGGGCGTGGTCCCTTGTCCAGACACACGGCTTGGCCAGCTTCCAGTGGGTGACGTTCAGGGCACAGCCTTTATCCCAACAACGGATAACCACAGGGTCCCAAGAACATGGGTCGTATTGATCCTACAGAGGGAACTGCGTGCAGACACCGCTCTAAACTTTTAGTTATGTTAACTCATTTAATCTGCACAATAGTCATATGAGGTAGGTTCTATTACTATTGCTACTTAACAGATGAGGAAGCTGGTCGGGCACGGTGGCTCACACCTATAATCCCAGCACTTTGGGAGACTGAGGAGGGTGGATTACTTGAAGTTAGGAGTTTGAGACCAGTCTGACCAACATGGCGAAACCCCGTCTCTACTAAAAAATAAAAATTAAAAAAATGTTAGCTGGGTGTGGTGGCGTGCACCTGTAATCCCAACGACTCAGGAGGCTAGGGCAGGAGAATCGCTTGAACCCAGGAGGCAGAGGTTGCGGTGAGCCAAGATCATGCCACTGCACTGTATCCTGGGCAACAGAGCAAGACTCCATCTCAAAAAAAAAAACAGATGAGGAAGCTGAGGTTGTCGTTTGAGAATGCAGGAACCATGGGCCAAGGGTTTTTGTCTTTTTTTTTTTTTCAGACAGGATCTCCCTCCATCCTGGTCACTCAGGCTGGAGTGCAGTGGTGCGATCACAGCTTACTGCAGCCTCAGCGTCCCAGGTTCAAGCAATCTTCCCACCTCAGCCTCCTGAATAGCTTGGACGACAGGCGTACACCATCATACCCAGCTAATTTGTGTATTTTTTTGTAGAGGTGGTGTCTCACTATGTTGCCCAGGCTGGTTTTGAACTCCTGGGCTAGAGTGATTCTCTGACTTCAGCCTCTCAAAGTGCTGGGATTACAGGCGTGAGCCACCACACCTGGCCCCAGGATTATTTTATAGGACAAACTCCTCCACGTGACTCTCCTGAATCTTCTGGGCAGCCCTCACTGTAACATCACAGCAGATGGACATGGCCTCCGAAGCCCCCTCAGTCACGTTCCTGCCTTGCCCCTTCCAGGGCCCCACACCCACCCTGCTCTGGCAGCGCTCCAAAAGCGCTCTGAGCTTTTGCACTGGCTTTCTATACTCCTCAGATTATCCTTCCCCACCTGATCTGCCTGGCAAACACCTCTTGTTCATCTCTCAACACTTCTTTGAGCACCAGTGGTTTGGGGCTCTTTTCTTTTTATTTATTTATTTTTATTTTTATTTTATTTTTATTTTTTTCCAAGACAGTGTCTCACTCTGTCACCAGGCTGGAGTGCAGTGGTGTGATCTCGGCTCACTGCAAGCTCCGCCTCCCGGGTTCACGTCATTCTCCTGCCTCAGCCTCCCAAGTAGCTGAGACTACAGGCGCCCGCCACCACGCCCGGCTAATTTTTTGCATTTTTAGTAGAGACGGGGTTTCACCATGTTAGCCAGGATGGTCTCGATCTCCTGACCTTGTGATCCGCCCGCCTCGGCCTCCCAAAGTGCTGGGATTACAGGCGTGAGCCACCGCGCCCGACCTGGGGTCCTTTTCAAGAGCAGTTTCTTTCTTCCTTCCTCCGGGTCCTGCTGTGTCCACCACATACATCTGTCACAGGACACCTTACAGCTTTTCTGTGTTCACTGTCCACCTCCTGCAATCAACAGTGGGTCCTGGGAGGACAGGTGCCAGGCCACTGTAGGGGTCTTGTGCCCTAGGCATCCTGCAGGCTGGCCCAGGCTAACTGCTTAGTGCTTGGGAAGGGCCCTGCCCTTCTGCCAAGCCCCAGCCCAGGCCAGCCTTGTTCGATGAGTCTGCCCCAACCCGATCCCTATGCCACCTATGTTAGGCTCCTCGGGGATGATCCAAACCATACTTAATATTTGCTGAAACCAAAATACCTTCTGTCTAGATCTGATGGTTACAAAATTCTGGATAATATAATCTAGCCTGTTCTTTTCTCGTACTTGTTTGGCGGCACTGGTTTGTCTTGAGCATCTGTGAAACAGTCCCACAGGGGCCTGGGGAGAAAGCAAACAGATGTAGAAATTTTACAGACATCGCCACTCATTTCAGTGAACCCGAGGCCGTGTTCTCAGCAGAGCATCCTGGGAAACACTGGGCTAGGCATGCGTGGCAACCATGGGTCCTCAGACTCCCAGCTCCTCAAGGGAGGTGTGCTCAAATTCATGGTGACAGTATTCAGATCGTCCAGGGAAAGGCCTTGCCAAATTGAGAGAAGCCCTCGGTATAGACCTCTTGCACTGCTGAATACCTCACTCAGAAATTGCATTGTAATGGTTTTGCATGGCTATAAAAGGGCCTGGAGTAAGCCGTGTTGGCCAGGCCTCATGGCCAAATTCCTGGGGCATTTTCCCCATCCTACAGCCCCGCACCACTGGGGCTTTGTAGTAATGTCTGGGCGGCACTCACATGCAGGCCCCCTGTCGCCATGAAATGACGGCCCACTGGTGCCCTACCTGGCTGTGTGTACTGGGGTGACAGGTCCTGAGGAACATGGATGGTGGTGGTGAGAGAGGAGGAGGCAGCACGAATCTCAAGGCTCTTTCTGACTTGGGCAGATGGCTGGGTGGGAGTCTCTTTCACAAAGGCAGGAAACACATGAGGCAAGCCAGGGCTGGAGTGGAAACACGTAATGAGCGTCCTAGGGCTGCCATGACAAAGCCCCACAGACTGGCAGCTTAGACCCCAGAGTTCTTTTTTTTTTGGAGACTGAGTTTTGCTCTTGTCGCCAGGCTGGAGTACAGTGGCGCGATCTCAGCTCACTGCAACCTCCACCTCCTGGGTTCAAGTGATTCTCCTGCCTCAGCCTCCCGAGGAGCTGGGACGACAGGCGCGCACCATCACACCAGCTAATTATTGTATTTTTAGTAGAGATGAGGTTTCACCATGTTGGCCAGGTGTCGAACTCCTGACCTCAGGTGATCCACCCCCCCTCGGCCTCCCCAAGTGTTGGGATTACAGACGTGAGCCATTGCGCCCAGTTTAGATCCCAGGCTTCTTTCCTCACAGTTCTGGAGGCTGGAAGTCCAAGACAAAGGTGTCAGCAGGGCTGGTTTCTTCAGAGGTCCCCCGCCTTGGCCTGTAGATGCCTCCTCCTCCCTATGTCTTCACGTAGGCATACCTCTGTGTGTGTCTGTGTCCTAGTCTCCGCTTATAAGAAGAATAAGGCAGGCCGGGCACAATGGCTCACGCCTGTAATCCCAGGACTTTGGGAGGCCGAGGCGGGCAGATCACAAGGTCAGGAATTTGAGACCAGCCTGGCCAACATGGTGAAATGCCGTCTCTACTAAACATACAAAAATTAGCTGAACGTGGTGGTGGGTGCCTGTAATCCCACTTCTCGGGAGGCTGAGGCAGGAGAATTGTTTGAACCCAGGAGGTAGAGGTTGCAGTGAGCCAAGATCACACCATTGTACTCCAGCCTGGATGACAGGGCGAGACTCCGTCTCCAAAAAAAAAAAAAAGAATAAGGCAACCTCAGCTTTCATCTGTTAAATGGGAAGACAACCAGTCACATTCTTATAAGAACTCACCCTAATGGACTCATTTGACCCTAATGACCTCATTGAACACCCCGTCTCCATGTGCAGCCACATTCTGAGGTTCCGGTGATGACAGACTTGAACATGTGGATTTCTCGGGGACATGATTCAGCCTGGAACAGCATGTGTGCAGTTCTCAACAGGCCAACTTCCGAGAACCTCTGAGATGTCCAAGAGGTGGTGTTGGAGGTATGTGTCTAGGTTCAGAGGGAGGGCGGAGCTGGGGCTGGGAAAACGGTGGTGCCTAGAGCCACAGAGGAGGGAGAGCTGAACCAGGATGGAGCATGGAGGGAGAAGCCAGGACTAAACACACAGGAAAGCCACGGGGAAAAGGGGGATGGCAGCTGTGACTGATGGGACACGGGAGACCCAGGGGACAGTGGAGTCACAGGAGAGACCTAAGGAAGGGACTGCTTCAAGGAAGAGGAAGTGTGGCCATGCTGAATTTGTCTGGTTGGGGCAGGCCTCTTTCCCTCTGGCCCTCATTCTACTTCATATCTTTCCCAAGATGGTGGACATCTTGAGACAGGAACTTGGTTTCATCCAAGTCCCCAGCACTCACCCCAGGGGCTTGGTTCAGGAAAGAAATAAAAATTGAAATATAAAAATATCCATAGGCCGGGCGTGGTGGCTCAAGCCTTGTAATCCCAGCACTTTGGGAGGCCGAGGCGGGTGGATCACCTGAGGTCAGGAGTTCAAGACCAGCCTGGCCAAGATGGTGAAATCCCGTCTCTACTAAAAACACAAAAAGTTAGCCAGGCGTGGTGGCGGGCGCCTGTAATCCTAGCTATTCCGGAAGCTGAGGCAGGAGAATCGCTTGAACCCAGGAGGCGGAGGTTGCAGCGAGCCGAGTTTGCGCCATTGCACTCCAGCCTGAGCAACAAGAGTGAAACTCCGTTTAAAAAACAAAAAAATTCATTCACAGTTTTCCTTAATCAGGTATGAATTTCTACTTTAATAAAATCAGCCTCCTTTCTGAGAGTTAAAGATGGGTAGACATAGACTTTGATCATAAGAGGCTTATACCCTGCCCAGCAAATGGTTCTGAGCTAAAGCGAAATACCCAGACAGGCTGTTCTACTTGGAAGATTAAAAAAAAAAAAAAGAAAGAAAAAGACCCAACCCAGCCTGTGCTCACTGTGGCTTTCTTTGGCTTTTAAACACTGATTGGTTGAAGTGAATGATGTTTTCCAGATGCTTCCATCTCCTCCAGCCTGGAGTCCAGCTGGCCAGCTGGGCCCCCACTGTGGGCCTCTCCTTCAGTCCAGCCTCCTGCGCAGCCAGGCGGCCTTCCCCCGGCCCGGCTTCCATCCCTCCTCCCTTCAGCGGTGTGGCTGTGGCCTCGCTTCCTGCGTAGAGGAGGGCTGGGCCCATGGTCCCCGGGGACCCTTCTGGCTCTAACGTTCTACAGCTGTGTGCCTCCTGGGCTTACAATGCCTCAGAATCAAAGTCAGGCATTCAAGGAGCCCCAGAGGGTTAGCAGTCGTGATGCCTTTTATTTGAAAAGTGCTTCATGATCCTCAGAGACACCCCCTCCACATCTGTCCCCAGCTGCCTGCCTGGCCCCACCTCCTTGAGCACGGGTGCTGTTCCGGGTCCCACTGCCTCGATAAACTCCCTCCTGTTGACATGCGCCCCATGCGCCTCTGCCTCTGAGCTGCTGTCCTGGGGCTCCTCCACTACCTGGCATTCCTCACACACTGGCTTGAATCAATAGATAGCTTTCTTCTCTTAGAATAAATACCTTTCTGGCTGGGTGCAGTGGCTCACGCCTGTAATCCCAACAGTTTGGGAGGCCAAGGAGGATGGGTTACGTGAGGTCAGGAGTTCGAGAGAGACCAGCCTGTCCAACATGGTGAAACCCAGTCTCTGCTAAAAATACAAAAATTAGCCGGGTGTGGGAATGCACACGTGTAATCCCAGCTAGTCAGGAGGCTGAAGCATGAGAATCACTTCAACCTGGGAGGTGGAGGCTGTAATGAATTGAGATCGCGCCACTGCACTTCAGCCTGGGCAACAGAGTGAGACTCAGTCTCAAAAAATAAATAAATAAATAAATAAATAAATAAATAAATAAATAAAATATCCTTATATTCAGCTACTTAAATTAGTGAGACACCAATATTGGAATTTCTCTTTAACTTTTCATTTTGAAAGAATTTATGCATTCACAGGAAGTTGCAAAAAATAGCACAGAGACTTCAGTTTCTGTAAAGATGGACAAGATATACTTTTTCCCTATTTCTCCCGCTGTGTACGATCCCAAACCCCAGACATTAAATATGAAACAAACATAAGAATATTCTGAGAGAAGGCTGGGTGAAGTGGCTCATGCCTATAATCCCAGCACTTTGGGAGTCCGAGGTGGGTGGATCATTTGAGGTCAGGAGTTCGAGACCAGCCTGGCCAGCATGGTGAAACCCTGTTTCTACTAAAAATACCAAAAAATTATCCAGGCATGGTAGCACATGCCTGTAATCTCAGCTCCTCGGGAGGCTGAAGCAGGAGAATTGCTTGAACCCAGGAAGCAGAGGTTGCAGTGAGCTGAAAGCACGCCACTACACTCCAGCCTTGGAGACAGAGGGAGACTCCATCTCAAAAGAAAAAGAAAAAGAAAAGAAAATTCTCAGAAGGCAAATCGACAAGGGACCACAGGACCCAGGGAGCCAGCATGATGGTGGGCTTTCTGGGTCTTCCTTCTGCCTTGTATATATATTGTAGAGTGGGAGCTAGGGGAGCTGGCATCTAGAAATGCCAAGAGACCCAGACAAAAACAAGTCCCACCAAAAGCCTGTTCTCTCTCACCAAAGGACTAGCAGAGGGGCAGTCTAGCAAGACAGAAAACTTAGACAAAAACTGCTCTAGCTAAACACCACAGAAAAACACGTTGCCCCACCCACACCCACAAGAGGCTGTAATGAGGTGGCCCACCATCCCCAGTGAGCTGGAACTGGAGAAGGTCAGGTGGAGAGCCAGGTCTTTCGTCCCTGCCAGCTAGTGATGAGGCGCCCCACCCCCCGCCATCTTGGTATCAGTGGAGACACACAGGGAGTCTGGGCTTCCACCCCCACCTGGCATTAGCAAAGCATCCCTCCTCCTCTGCAATGGGACAGTACCCTAGGAGGCATAACAGACAGCCAGGACTTTTTACCATGGCCCAGCGGTAACGAGGTCACCCCTTCCTGCCATCCCATGGCTTCAGATGGGAAGAAGTGATAAGGAATTTTCATTTCACCCAACCAGGGAAGTATCAGTCGAGGTTAGCAGGGAGCCTGAACTCCCTCCCTGATCCAGCAGCAATGAGGAGCACAGTACCCTCGACATCCAGGTGTCAACAAAGGCTAAGTGAGAAACTTGGACTTCTGCTGCCATCTGGCAGTCATAAGGCAATGCCCCTTGGTTCCCCTGCCTGAACAGTGTCAGAGAAAGTCAGCTGAAACAGAAGGTTTAAATAATATCCAGAATCTTGTTTTTTTGTTTTGTTTTGTTTTGAAACGGAGTCTCACTTTGTTCCCCAAGCTGGAGTGCAATGGCGTGATCTCAGCTCGTTGCAACCTCCGCCTCCCGGGTTCAAGCAATTCTCCTGCCTCAGCCTCCTGAGTAGCTAGGATTATAGGTATGTGCCACTGCTCCCGGATAATTTTGTATTTTTAGTAGAGACAGGGTTTCACCATGTTGGCCAGGCTGGTCTCGAACTCCTGACCTTAGGAGATCTGCCCACCTCAGCCTCCCGAAGTGCTGGGATTACAGGTGTGAGCCACCACACCCCGCCTAGAATCTTGTATGTTATATACGAATACCCAGGTTACCACTGAAAATCCCTCATTATACCCAGAACCAAAAAGATCTCAACCTGAATGAAAAAAAGGCAATAGATATCAACCCCAAGATGACAAAGATGTAGATTATTGAACAAAGATTTCAAAGCAGCCATGATAAAAGTGTCAGCAAGCAATTTGCTTAAAACAAATTTAAAAAATAGAAAACTTGGCTGGGTGCAGTGGCTCACGCCTATAATCCCAGCACTTTGGGAGGCTGAGGTGGGCAGATCACCTGAGGTCAGGTGTTCGAGACCAGCCTGGCTAACATGGCAAAACCTCATTTCTACTAAAAATACAAAAAAATTAGCCAGGCGTGGTGGTGTGTTCCTGTAATCCCAGCTACTCAGGAGGTTTGAAGCAGGAGAATTGCTTGAACCTGGGAGGCAGAGGTTGTAGTGAGCTGAGATTGTGTCATTGCACTCCAGCTTGGGCAACAAGGGTGAAACTCCATCTCAAAAAATAAATAAATAAAAAATAGAAAACTGGCTGGGCATGGTGGCTCACACCTGTAATCCCAGCACTTTGGGAGGCCAAGGTGAGTGGATCACTTGAGCCCGGGAGTTCAAGACCAGCCTGGGCAACATGGCAAAAACCTATCTCTACAAAAATACAAAAATTATCCAGGCATGGTAGCATGAGCAGCTGGGACACAGGGCACCAAGTCCCTAGGCTGCACACAGCTCAGGGACTCTGGGCCAGGCCCATGAAACCACTTTTTCCTCCTAGGCCTCTAGGCCTGTTATGGGAGGGGCTGCTGCAAAGGTCTCTGACATCCCCTCAAGACATTTTCTTGGGGATTAACGGTTGGCTCCTTGTTACTTATGCAAATGTCTGCAGCCTGCCTGAATTTCTCCTCAGAAAATGGGATTTTCTTTTCTATTGCATTGTCAGACTGCACATTTTCTAAACTTTTATGCTCTGTTTCCCTTTTAAAACCAAATGCTTTTAACAGCACCCAAGTCACATCTTGAATGCTTTGCTGCTTAGAAATCTCTTCTACTTAGATACCCTAAGTCATCTCCCTCAAGTTCAAAGTTCCACAAATCTCTAGGGCAGGGGCAAAATGCTGCCAGTCTCTTTGCTAAAACATAACAAGAGTCACCTTTGCTCCAGTTCCCAACAAGTTCCTCATCTCTATCTGAGACCACCTCAGCCTGGACTTTATTGTCCATATCACTATCAGCATTTGGGGCAAAGCCATTCAACAAGTCTTTAGAAAGTTCCAAACTTTCCCACATTCTCCTATCTGCTTCTGATCCCTCCAAACTGTTCCAATCTCTGCCTGTTACCCAGTTCCAAAGTGGCTTTCACATTTTCAGGTATCTTTTCAGCAACTGGTACCAACTTACTATATTAGTCCATTTTCATGCTGCTGATAAAGAGACATACCCAAGATGGGGCAATTTATAAAAGAAGGTTTAGTTGGACTTACAGTTCCACGTGGCTGGGGAAGCCTCACAATCATGGCAGAAGGCAAGGAGGAGCAAGTCCCATCTTACATGGATGGCAGCAGGCAAAGAGAGAATGAGGAAGACGAAAAAGTGGAAACCCCTAATAAAACCATCAGATCTCGTGAGACTTATTCACTACCATGAGAACAGCATGGGGGAAACTGCCCCCATAATTCAATTATCTCCCACCAGGTCCCTCCCACAACATGGGGGAATTATGGGAGGACAATTCCAGATGAAATTTGTGTGGGGAAACAGAGCTGAACCATATCAGATGGAAAAAGTTATATCATGCAAATGTTTATTAAAGGAAAGCAGGTGGCTATATTAATATCAGATAAAGTGGACTTCAGAGCAAAGAAAATTACCAGAGACAGAGAGGACATTATATAATGATAAAAGAGCCAGTCCACAAGAAGACATAGCAATCCTAAATGTGTAAATATCAAAGAATAGAGCTGCGAAATATGAGAATCAAAAACTGGGGCCAGGCGCGGTGGCTCACGCCTGTAATCCCAGCACTTTGGGAGGCCAAGGCGAGTGGATTGCCTAAAGTCAGGAGTTCAAGACCAGCCTGGCCTACATGGTGAAATCCCGTTTCTACTAAAAATACAAAAAAATAGCCAGGCGTGGTGGTGTGCACCTGTAATCCCAGCTACCTGGGAGGCTGAGACAGGAGAATCACTTGAACCAGGGAGGCAGAGGTTGCAGTGAGCCAAGATTGTGCCATTGCACTTCAGCCTGGCGACAGAGTGAGACTCCGTCTCAAAAACACAAAACAAAACAAAACTTTGCCAAGCGTGGTGGTGACTGCCTGTAATCTCAGCTACTTGGGAGGATGAGGCAGGAGAATCACTTGCACCCAGGAGGCAGAGGTTGCAGTGAGCCAAGATCATGCCACTCCACTCCAGTCTGGCTGACAGAGCAAGATGCTCCCTCAAAAAAAACTGAAAGGACAAATGGATAAATCAAGAATTATACTTGGAGACTTTAATACCCCTCTCTCAATAAATTATAGACTAATTAGGCATAATATCAACAAAGATATAGAAAAAGAAAACTCAACGGAAACATCAACCAACAGTATCTCAACAATATTTATAGAACACTCCACCCAACAAGAGCAGAACATATGTTCTTTTCAAGTGCTGTAGAACATATACCAAGATAGACCATATCTTGGACCATAAAACAAACTTCAACACATTTTAAAGAATTGAGATCATGAGGGTATGCTCTCTAATCACATAGAATCCAACAAGAAATTAATAGCAAAAAGATAACAGGAAAACCTCCACATACTTAGAAACTCAACAACACACTTCTAAATAATCTATGGGTCAAACAGGAAGTCTCAAGGGAAGTAAGAAAAACACATTAAATTGAATAAAAATTAAAATACAGCCAGGCGCGGTGGCTCACACCTGTAATCCCAGCACTTTGGGAGGCCGAGGCAGGTGGATCATGAGGTCAGGAGATCGAGACCATCCTGAATAACATGGTGAAACTCCATCTCTACTAAAAATTAAAAAAAAAAAAAAAATAGCCAGATGTGGTGGCAGGTGCTTGTAGTCCCAGCTACTCGGGAGGCTGAGGCAGGAGAATGGCGTGAACCCAGGAGGCAGAGGTTGCAGTGAGCCAAGATCGCATCACTGCACTCCAGCCCAGGCGACAGAGCAAGACTCTCTCTCAAAAAAAAAAAAAAAAAAAAAAAAACTTCCCTGAGACTGGGTAAATTGTAAAGGAAAGAGGTTTAATTGGCTCACAGTTCTGCCTGGCTGCAGAGGCCTCAGGAAATTTAACATTATGGTGGAAGGTGACAGGGAAGCAAGTCCTTTCTTCACAAGCCATCAGGAGAGAGGAGGATGAAGGACAAGTTTCCAAACACTTATAAAACCATCAGATCTCGTGAAAACTCCCTCATTATCCCAAGAACAGCATGAGGGAAATCGGCCCCATGATCCATTCACCTTCCTCCCTCAACATGTGGGGATTACGATTGGAGATGAGATTTGAGTGGGGACATAGAGCCAAATCATATCATCTGCCTATATTGAAATGATTACATGATTTATGGCAATGTGGTGAATTACACTGATTGATTTTCTTTTTTTTTTTTTGAGACGGAGTCTCGCTCTGTCGCCCAGGCTGGAGTGCAGTGGCGCAATCTTGGCTCACTGCAAGCTCCGCCTCCCGGGTTCACGCCATTCTCCTGCCTCAGCCTCCCGAGTAGCTGGGACTACAGGCGCCCGCCCCTGCGCCCGGCTAATTTTTTCTATTTTTAGTAGAGACGGGGTTTCACCATGGTCTCAATCTCCTGACCTTGTGATCCGCCCACCTCGGCCTCCCAAAGTGCTGGGATTACAGGCGTGAGCCACCACGCCCGGCCGATTGATTTTCAAGTGTTAAACCAACCTTGAATTTCTGTGATCAGTTTGACTTGGTCATGATGGATTGTCCTTTTTTGTATATTGCTGGATTTGATTTGATCATATCACATTAAGGATTTCTGTGTGTGAAAGGAACATCAAATCTTGGGACCCCCAAATCACTAAACTAAAGGAAAAAGTCAAGCTGGGAACTGCTTCGGACAAACCTGCCTCCCATTCTATTCAAAGTCATCCCTCTGAGGTTCCCCTGAGACAAATGCCTGATTGCTTCCTCTTCCCTATCGTTTATGTAAAAATGCAGATTCACAGCCAGGTGCGGTGGCTCACGCCTGTAATCCCAGTACTTTGGGAGGCCGAGGTGGGTGGATCACGAGTTAGGAGATCGAGACCATCCTGGCTAACACAGTGAAACCCCATCTCTATTAAAAATACAAAAAATTAGCTAGGCGTGGTGGTGGGTGCCTGTAGTCCCAGCTACTTGGGAGGCTGAGGCAGGAGAATGGCATGAACCTGGGAGGCGGAGCTTGCAGTGAGCCGAGGTCGTGCCACTGCACTCCAGCCTGGGTGACAGAGCGAGACTCTGTCTCAAAAAAAAAAAAAAAAAAAATGCAGATTCACTGAACTAGAGTAAATGGTGTATTCAGTGGAAGGCTGATCAAGGACTCAACAGAATGCAACCTTTTGTCTCGTGCCTACCTCTAACCTGGAAGCCCCCACTTCGAGTTGTCCCATCTTACAGGACCGAACCAATGTACATCTTACAGGACCGAACCAATGTACATCTTACACAGGAAGCTCAGAAAGCTTAAAATAATGGCAGAAGGTGAAGGGGAGCAGGCACGTCACGTGGCAAAAGCAGAAAGGTGAGAGAGAAAGAGAGAGAGAAGAGGGGGAGGTGCCACACACTTTTAAATGACCAGATCTTGTATGAACTCAGGGTTAGAATTCACTTATCACCAAGAGGATCTTGGCCCAAGCCATTCATGAGAAATTGCCCCCATGATCCAAACACCTCCCACCAGGCCCCACCTCCAACTGGGGATTGCAATTCAATATGAGATACGGCTGGGGACAAATATCCCAACTGTATCAGCAAGGATATTTCTTTTTTTTTTTTTTTTTTTTTTGAGACGGAGTCTCACTCTTGTTGCCCAGGCTGGAGTGCAGTGGCCGGATCTCAGCTCACTGCAAGCTCCGCCTCCCGGGTTTACGCCATTCTCCTGCCTCAGCCTCCCGAGTAGCTGGGACTACATTAGCTGGGACTACAGGCGCCCGCCGCCTCGCCCGGCTAGTTTTTTTTTGTATTTTTTAGTAGAGACAGGGTTTCACCGTGTTTGCCAGGATGGTCTCGATCTCCTGACCTCGTGATCCACCCCTCTCGGCCTCCCAAAGTGCTGGGATTATAGGCTTGAGCCACTGCGCCCGGCCTTCAGCAAGGATATTTCTATATTTTGGAAATCTTTCCATTCAAAATTGACAAAATGAAAAAACAAAGGCTTGTCACTGGAAGGGGTAAACTTCAGTATTGCGGGGGGTTGTGGGGGGCAATTGCGCAGGGGGAACTGGCATTTCCCAGATTCATTCCATCTCATTTGATCAACAAGTCATTACTGTGTGGGGTTTTTAAAGAGTGGTTGAAATATTCTATTGCTGCAGCAGAGAAGGATCCAGGCAGCCCAGCTTCACGTTTTGAGTCTCCGTGGTGACTTCAGCGTTTAGAAACAGTTGTTTTTGGTTCAGTTCTAAAGCATTATGAATTCTGTTTAACCATGAACAAATTCTTACTTGACCCTCTAAAGTAGATCTCCTATCTTTATGATCTGTTTCATTTTCCATTAAAGTTTTAAAAACGTATTTCAAATATTCCCTGGCATCAAAATGAAGTTATAAGACCTCAGAATCACCAACAAAGGCTGTCTTTCCACAATGCGAATGTGTGGGAAAGTTTTATTCAAGTGATTTTCGTGTGCAAAAAGAGATTAGGCACGTATAAAGCCTGCCATAAAAAGCACACACGTTCTCTGGGGGATGTCTCAGTTTTGATTTCAGGGTTCAGTCTCCGCGAGATAATGATCGTCTTTAACATATGCATATTTCTTTTCTTTCTTAGTTTGGGCTTGTTTTTTGTTTGTTTGGCCTGTGTCCCCATTGTGACTCTAACTTGCCAAAACTTCAACCTGGAAAATGGCATTCGAGATTAGGCATAACATTACGAAATTATACATACCTCCAAATTTTTTCATGCATTTTGGATAGTCTCAATTCCAACGTTCTTTTATGCCAATAATGAGCATGTGCTGAGATGCAGTGCGGGTTGTTAAAAGTGCTTGCCAAACATACTTCTAAAGCTAACCCCATTAGGGGAAGAAAAAAAATCACATTACAGCACATTGGCTCAAAAGCAATTTACCCAAAGGTTGGCCCTCAAATGTTTCTCATTAAGAATCTTCCTTCCCCGAGGGCAGGCCTGGACTTGTTTGTTCCTTAATTTTCAGCCTTCAGCTCAGGGCCCAGCAGTGTGAGGTGGGTAATTGCTGCCAGCCAGACAGGTTATTTGAAAATATTTGCCTTTAAGAGGTGTGTTAAATGAACAGTCCCCAGAAGTAAGATCCACGCCTCAAGGCAAAGGATGCTGTACCGCTTTTCACTTCCAAAGTGGACTTTCAAACTGAGATGTTGCCCTGAAATCTAAGAAGCTGCTTGGCCTGGAGGGAGAGGTTTCTGAGAGGAGCAGAAGAGAGCGCTGGCACTGCCGTGTGCCTGGGTAGGACTGTGCCATGCCATGTTCCACACTCTCCTTTATTTTTATTTTTTATTTCTTTTTGTTTGAGACGGAGTCTTGCTCTGTCAAACAGGGTGGTGTGCAATGTCACGATCTTGGCTCACTGCAACCTCAGCCTCCTGAGTAGCTGGGATTACACGCACTCACCCCCATGCTTGGCTAATTTTTGTATTTTTAATAGAGATGGGTTTTTATCATGTTGGCCAGGCTGGTCTTGAATTCTTGACCTTAAGTGGTCCGCCCACCTCAGCCTCTCAAAGTGCAGGGATTAAAGGCATGAGCCACCACGCCCAGCCCACACTCCTCCTTTAGAATAGTAGGGCCTGCACCCTGGTGGGTTGAGGGCTGGTGCAGACAGGACTCGCTGGTGGCTTCTGTCTGGAATAAGCTTCCTCATCCCTAAGTAATTCTTTTTTGTTTTGTTTTGTTTTTTTTGAGACGGAGTCTCGCTCTGTCGTCCAGGCTGGAGTGCAGTGGCCGGATCTCAGCTCACTGCAAGCTCCGCCTCCCGGGTTCACGCCATTCTCCTGCCTCAGCCTCCCGAGTAGCTGGGACTACAGGCGCCCGCCATCTCGCCCGGCTAGTTTTTTACATTTTTTAGTAGAGACGGGGTTTCACCATGTTAGCCAGGATGGCCTCGATCTCCTGACCTCGTGATCTGCCCGTCTCGGCCTCCCAAAGTGCTGGGATTACAGGCTTGAGCCACCGCGCCCGGCCCATCCCTAAGTAATTCTTACCTGTTCTTCCAAACTCTGGTAAGAAGCTCCCACTCTGGGGAGACTACCTTGAGGCCCAGCCTGGGTTGCCTGTCTCCTCTCCTGGGCTCTCCTGGTCCTCCCTGTGTCTGCCTGTCACAAGCTAAGCCCAAGGTATCGCCATCCTGTCTCCCTCCTGGCCTGTCAGCTCCTTTGGGAGGGGACCACGTGTGGCTCCTCTTTGTGTCTCTGTGACCAGCAAAGGATGCTCCTGCGTTTCCCCACTAGCCCTCCCTCTGCCTACCCCAATTCATCAACGTTCTTTTGAAGGTGCTTTGTCTTCCCCAGCCCATCACCACCCCCAGCTGCTTTTTCTTGTGCTTGCTTTCCAGCACTTTGTGCTGTGCCTAGAATGTGGTTTTCTGTATGTTTATCTCACTGGGGCTAAGTAGAGCTGCTTTATTCTGTGGATTGCCATCTTTTATTATTTTCTGGAAATTCCCTTTTTTTTTTGAGACGGAGTCTCGCTCTGTCCCCCAGGTTGGAGTGCAGTGGCATGCTCTCATCTCACTGCAAGCTCCGCCTCCTGGGCTCCTGCCATTCTCCTGCTGCAGCCTCGGGAGTCGCTGGGACTACAGGCGCCTGCCACCACTCCTGGCTAATTTTTGTGTTTTTAGTAGAGACGGGGTTTCACCGTGTTAGCCAGGATAGTCTTCATCTCCTGACCTCGTGATCCGCCCGCCTCAGCCTCCCAAAGTGCTGGGATTACAGGTGTGAGCCACCGCGCCTGGCCATTTTCTGGAGATTCTTGGCCATAATCTGTTTCTTTCTCTACTCCTTTCTCTGCTCCCATTCCTCTCTCTCTCTCTCCTGGGGCTACGCTTACTTGAAGGGGTGATATGGTTTGGCTATGTGCCACCCAAAGCTCATGTCGAATTGTAATCCCCACATGTTGAAGGAGGAGCCTGGTGGGAGGTGATTGGATTATAGGCGTGGATTTCCCCCTCGCTGTTCTCGTGATGGTGAGTGAGTTCTCACAAGATCTGATGGTTTAAAAGTGTGGCACTTGGCCAGGCACGGTAGCTCACGCCTGTAATCCCAGCACTTTGGGAGGCGGCGGGTGGATCACCTGAGGTCAGGAGTTTGAGACCCCAGGCTGGCCAACATGGTGAAACCCAGTCTCTACTAAAAATACAAAAAGTAGCTGGGCGAGGTGGCGTGTGCTTGTAATCCCAGCTACTTGGGAGACTGAGGCAAGAGAATCGCTTGAACCCGAGAGGCAGAGGCTGCAGTGAGCTGAGATCGTGCCACTGCACCCCAGCCTAGGTGACAAAGGGAGACTCTGTCTCAAAAAAGTGTGGCACTCCCTCCATTTCCACACCTCCTGCTCTGCCATGGTAAGATGTGCTAGCTTCCCCTGCTCCTTCCACCATGTGTAAGTTTCCTGAGGCTTCCCGGTCATGCTTCCTGTTAAGCCTGCAGAACTGTGAGTCAATTCAACCTCTTTTCCTCATAAAATACCCAGTCTCAGGCAGTTATTGTTATGATTTATTTTTTAGCTTTTTATTTTTATTTATTTATTTATTTTTGAGACAGGGTCTCACTCTGTTGTCCAGGCTGGAGTGTAGGGGCACAATCTCGGTTCACTGCAACCTCCGCCTCCTGGGTTCAAGTGATTCTCGGGCCTCAGCCTCCCAAGTAGCTGGAATTACAAGAACCTGCCACCATGCCCAGCTAATTTTTGTATTTTTCGGTAGAGACGGGGTTTCACCATGTTAGCCAGGTTGGTCTCAAACTCAAACTCCTGACCTCAATTGATCCACCCACCTCAGCCTCTCAAAGTGCTGGGATTACAGACATAAGCCACCGCACCCAGCCTCAGGTAGTTCTTTATAGCAGTGCAAGAACAGACTAATATAAGGTGAGAGCTTTTAACTATGTCCTATAGATCTTTTTTATCCTCTGATTTGTTTTTCCAATTCTTCTTTCTGTGCTTCAATTTATGTATTTTCTATTAGCTTGTCTTTGAGTTTACTTTTCTTGGCTTCTGCTGTGTCTAACCCATTGTTAAACTCTTCCCTTAAGTTTTTGTTTTGTTTTGTTTCGTTTTTTGAGATGGAGTCTCGCTCTTTGTTGCCCAGGCTGGAGTGCAGTGGCGCGATCTTGGCTCACCGCAACCTCCGCCTCCCGGCTTCAAGTGATTCTCTTGCCTCAGCCTCCCGAGTAGCTGAGATTACAGGCAAGTACCACCATGTCCAGCTAATATTGTATTTTTAGTGGAGACGGGTTTTCTCCATGTTGGTGAGGCTGATCTCGAACTCCTGACCTCAGGTGATCCATCCGCCTCAGCCTCCCAAAGTGCTGGGATTACAGGCATGAGCCACCATGCCTGGTCCTCTTAAGTTCTTAATTGTTTAGTTCTAGAATTTTAATTTCGTTTTTTTCTTCAAAGATGCCAATTTCTCATTGAAAAATATAACTTTTATTATTTTATCTGTATTTCCTCTATTTTCTTTGACACACTGATCATTATTACTTTTATTGACTTTTTGTTTATTTATTTTTAGAGACAGTGTCTCACTCTGTCCCCCACGCTGGAGTGCAGTGATATGATCATGGCTCACTGCAGCCTCAAACTCCTGGGCTCAAGGGATTCTCCCACCTCAGCCTCCCTAGTAGCTGGGACCACAGGCACAAACCACCATGTCCAGCTAATTAAAAAATTTTTTTGTGGAGATGGGGTCTTGCCCAGAGTACTCTTAAACTCCTGTGCTCAAGTGATCCTCCCACCTTGGCCTCCATCAGTGCTGGGATTACAGGTGTGAGCCATCGTGTCTAGCCTCATTATTATTTTAAAGTCCTTGTCTACTAACTTTAATATCTGCATCTGACTCTTTTCATGTCTAGTAATTTTAATGAGGTGCTGAACATTGTGTATAAAAAGCAAGGAGGCTCTAGGTGATGTCATTCGCTCCAGGGATGGGTCATTTTCACCTCCTAAAAATATTCATGCTTAAGTGAAAAAGGCTGTATACAAACTATCCCTATTGGATAACTAGTATGAAGGGGTTTTTCACCTCATTCTAATCAAAAACTGAGAAGTAAAGGGGCGGGGTTGCAGTTCTCATCATACTCAACCTATATCCAGGGTGTCCTTGTTTCCAGACTGTGCCTTCATAGTCTCTCTCTCTCTTTTTTTTTTTTTTTTTTTTTTTTTGAGATAGAATCTCACCTTGTTACCCAGGCTGAAGTGCAATGGCGCAATCTTGGCTCACTGCAGCCTTCGCCTCCCTGGTTCAAGCTATTCTTGTGCCTCAGCCTCCTGAGCAACTGGGATTACAGTTGCACACCACCATGCCCAGCTAATTTTTGTATTTTTAGTAGAAACGGGGTTTTGCCACGTTGGCCAGGCTGGTCTCGAACTCCTGACCTCAGGTGATCCGCTCGCCTCGGCCTCCCAAAGTGCTGGGATTACAGGCTTGAGCCACCCTACCCGGCCCATAGTCTTTTTATTGAGAACCCCCTGGAACTTTGTTTCCTGAACCCTAAAAGATTACAGGACAGCAGCTCTGTCCGTCAGAGGTTCCAGCCTAGCTCTCCCACCTCTTCCCAAGTAGCCTTAAAATCTGGCAAGTGTCTGGAGAGGAGACATTGGCAGTGTGTTTGAGACAGGTCTCCTCCCCGGCTGATCTTTTGTTCCCTGAGCATAATTCTGCCCGTTAGAAAAAGTTTCCTCCCCACTCCCCAGCTTCCAGCACCAGAACCCAGCAAATGTACCTCCAGGGAGAACAGGCCAGATTCCCAGATTCCCGCAAGTCTCCTTAGCATACTCTCCCAAGTGACAGCTCAAATATCTGCTGCTTCCCCCACCCTGCAAAGGCTTTCTGCCTTGAGAAGTCCAATCCTCAGCCCTCAGGAAAAAAAACAAAAAAACCCAAAAAAACAGCTGGAGACCGTCTGCTCACCTCAGGGCCTCCCAACACTAGAGTCTTATCTAATCTAAGCCGTATTGCCTCCACATACTTTGATGTCTTTCAAAGTATGTTTTTTGCTATTTATTCAGCTTTTTCTAATTGTGGCAGTGGGAACTTTGGCCTGTGATGATCTACTAAGTATTCCGATTTAAAAAGTAGAGAAACGGCCGGGCGCGGTGGCTCAAGCCTGTAATCCCAGCACTTTGGGAGGCCGAGACGGGTGGATCACGAGGTCAGGAGATCGAGACCATCCTGGCTAACACAGTGAAACCCCGTCTCTACTAAAAAATACAAAAAAACTAGCCGGGCGAGGTGGCGGGCGCCTGTAGTCCCAGCTACTCGGGAGGCTGAGGCAGGAGAATGGCCTGAACCTGGGAGGCGGAGCTTGCAGTGAGCTGAGATCCGGCCACTGCACTCCAGCAAGGGGGACAGAGTGAGACTCCGTCTCAAAAAAAAAATAAAAAATTAAAAAAAAAAAAAAAAGTAGAGAAAGAATGTCTCCTAATAGCTTATCCACATACTTGCTTTTTAAAAAAATCATGCTCAAGTGAAAACACTAAAAGCACAATTGCATGGATACTAGGATTGCAGCTGCAGAAAGCCTCCATGCAAGCAAACCAGAGCTAGATGGAAATGTGGACAAATGAGGACTGCTGGGCCCGGCGAGGTGGCTCACACCTGTAATCCCAGCCATTTGGGAGGCTGAGGTGGGAGAATCACGTGAACTCTGGAGGCAGAGGATGCAGTGAGTGGAGGCTGTACTGCAGTCTGGGAGAGAGAGCGAGACTCCATCTCCAAAAAAGAATGAAAAAAAGAAACCTGGTGGGCTGGGTGGTGGGATTGTGGGCCAGTGTTTCTCTGTGCTTTTGATTTCCTTTAATATGACTTAAATGACTCAAACGAGGTTTATGGAATTTTCCAACGTATCATTTTGAAAGTCCAGGCTTGGCTCTGTGGTTCCACCTAAGGTCTGCTTGAAGCTTTTGTCCCGGGTTCTTGAATGGACCAATGCCCACCCACTCTACCTGTTCCGCGTCACCCCAGGTGATTCCCTGCCCTTTTTCTTTTCTCTTTTTTTTTTTTTTGAGACAGAGTCTCACTCTATCACCCAGGCTGAAGTGCAGTGGCACCATCTCAACTCACTGCAAACTCCGCCTCCCGGGTTCAAGCAATTGCTGTGCCTCAGCCTCCCGAGTAGCTGGGATTACGGGCGTCCGCCACCACACCCAGCTAATTTTTGTATTTTTAGTAGACACAGGGTTTTCACTCGCTTTGGCCTCCCAAAGTGCTGGTACTACAGGCATGAGCCACCACGCTGGGCCAATTCCCTGCTCTTTTGAAGAAGCCCCTACACCTCATCTTGCCCCTGTCATTAAGAGTCTTACAAAGGTTAAGGTCTGGGAGAATAAACCACATCAATCCATTTAAGTCTCCTATTGTCTGGTGCTTTTGTGGACTGAGCTCTGAACTTGGAGCTGGGGAGAGAAGAGAACCAGGCTGAGCCTCTCACACGCTGTGTGCCACCTAGAAAGCCACTGCCTTTCCAGCCTCAGTCTCTCCATCTGTAAAGTGGGCACAATATACCTGCCTCTCAAGGTTGTTGGAGGACTCAGGGCCATGCTGTGTGTGGTGCCAGCCCCAACCCATGGTGAGAAAGATTGTCAAACCGTCAATGCCAGCATGAGCTGGCAGGGGGGAAGGACCCGTGGGGACCCAGAGGAGGGCAGAGAGGAGAGGAAACACACATCCCACACGCCCCCACAGACCACCCACCCTGCACCCCACATCTGCACACTGGTGCACATTGCACCATCAAACCCTGAAACCCCAGGAGGAGTTAAAGGCATCTGGTGGTCTGAAACATGAGAGCACATACAACATGGTCATAAATGAAGTCAGCCTTATAAAGTGTGAAATCCAAGACGTGGGCTGACTTTTTCCAGTTTCCGAATAAACTCCGCAGATTTTACATTCAGAAGGAAACTAAGACCAGAGATAAAGTTGGAACCCTGTTCTGCGGTGAGATCACCACCTGGTATCAAGTGTACCTCTCAGACCTAGAAGCTTCTGTCTGTGATCAGGGAGGGGGAGTGCAATGCTGAGATAGTTTTTGTCTGTTTGGTTCGATTCCGCTCCCAGGACGATGCTCGGCGCATAGTCACGCTCAAGAAAATCCTTGGTGAGCGAGTGCATGAATGAGTAAAGAAGCCGTTCGCTGAGCGTGCAGAGAGAGGAGGCTGAAGATGCAGCTGAAGAACACAGAGTAGAGTGTCCCTAGGGCCACACGTGGCAGTTTGGGAGGCTGGACTGAGTCCTGCAGACACTGGGGAGTCAGGGCACGTGGCAGGATCCCTCTGCTGTTGCCCAACCGTCCCTGTGCTGCAGGAGGAAGGGGCGGGCGTGGGGATGGCTGGGCCTTGGGCGTCCCCAGAGACGTCACAGCCTTCCAGGACAGCCCAGGGACTTGGCGCAGTGTCTTGTTGTAAAGCCTTTGGGGCCTGCAGGGCCTGTTCTGGCTACACCCACCCACAAGGCCACGCAGCCAGAGGCTGCGGGAGACAAACAGGAGCCGAGCCAAGTGGCCAGAAGGAAGGCCCAAGCAAGCCCCAGCAGAAGCCAAGCCCAGTAGACAAGGTTAGTGACATCGAGAGGAAGCCACTGTGGTGCCCTGGGCACAGCGTGGCAGGGGGACGGTGTGAGGGGACACAGAACACCCCACACCTCCCTCTGTAGAAAGCAGATTCCCAGGCCTCGGGGTTAAATGGGAACGAACAGGCAGCATGGGGCCAGGCCTTGGTTAGAGCTCCGTAAACACATGCTGGCATGGAATGGGTGGGAATGGCTCACGCCTGTAATCCCAGTGCTTTGGGAGGCTGAGGCAGGAGGATCACTTGAGCCCAGGAGTTTGAGACCAGCGTGGGCTACACAGTGAGACCCCTGTCTCTACAAAAACTAGAAAAATTAGCCAAGTGTGATGGTGCGTGCCTGTAGTCCAAGCTACTTGGGAGGCTGAGGTGGGAGGATCGCTGGAGACTGGGAGGTCAAGGCTGCAGTGAGCCTTGATTGCACCATGATTGCACTCCAGCCTGGGCAACAGAGTGAGATTCTGTCTAAAAAAAGAAGACATACCAGCATGTGGCTAAAACAGTGACGGAGACACCCACTCCACCTACAGAGGCTAAGGCCTGTCTCCAAACCTTTGCTCTTCTCTGCCTCAGATGCCTCTCCCCTCCCATCTCTGCCCACAGAACTCATTGTACTCTTCCCAGCTCAAGTTTCAGAATCTCCGCGAAGTTTTCCAAGGTCACCTCTTCCTGCCACATCCTCCTCCTCCTCTATCATAGCCAACACTTACCAAACAGTGCCAAGCACATGGCTAGAAGCTTCCTATGTGTTATCTAATTTAATGCTCCCAATACCAGCACGAGAATGGTGTCATCATCCTTTTGTACACAGAAGCCATTGCAGCTCGGAGCAGGTAACTGGCTTCCCCAAGGTCATTCAGCCGGTGACAGATAGAGGCCATGTTCAAATACAGGTCTCTGAGGGCAAAGCTCATTCTTAAGCATTAGGACCCCTTGCTACCCGTGAGACAGTGGACATGGCCCCCAACATTGTCCCTTGGTGCTCTCTCTTGATCTTTTTCTTTTAGGGTTTGTTTTATATACTTTTCTCCACCCAAGAGACCAGGAGCTGAGTCTCTTGAGAGCCAGGACCTTGCCCCAGTTGCCCAGATGGCTGCGTGCTCTCCTCTCTTGTTCCTAGCCCTCACCCATGCTGCCCTTCCCTCCCTTCCCTGCCCACCTGGCAAACCTGCTGGGCTCCAGGCAAACACAAGCTCCTCCAAGGGCCCTCCCTGCTCCTTGCAGGTCACCTCTTCTCAGGGATCCCACAGTTCTCCATGGCACTGAAATGACTGGTATAGGAATCTGTCTCCCTGAGACCATGAGCTCCTCAAGAAAGCTAGGACTGACACCTCCATGTTTCCAGGGCCCAGCTCAGGACCTAGCACGGGTCTGTGTTCAGTGTTGGTTGAATGGATGAATAGAGTCCACCATGAATTGATCCCGAAGTGGACCTAGAGTTGGAGGGACTAGACTATTGATTTTGCAACTTATTAACTATGTGATCTCAGACAAATCCCTTCACCCATTTGGGCCTCAGTTTTCTCATCTGTAGAATAGGGATGATTTGAGGAAAAGAGAGGTTGAAGCACTTCATAAACTGAGTTGCTGCATAGTTGTGAGGTGAGATGATGGAGGTCCCCAAGCCCAGGCTGCAGGGAAGGACTTTGGCACCTGCTCCTTGCTAAACAAGCATGCAATTTTAAAGGCTCACAGCTATCACAGATTTTCCTAAAACATGCGTCAATACAAAAGATTGTGGAGTTCCTTTAGAAATACACTGTAACAGAGACTCCCTGCACTGACAATTTAGCTGAGCAAGTTTGCTCTGGTTGTACAGGCCCCAGGGACTCCTCCATACCTGCAGCTGGAACCCATGAATAAACTTTAGGCTTTAATTAGAACCATTTGTCCTTCCAATGAACGGCAGGTGGCTGGGCCAACTTAGAAAGAGATGCTCATTAGAGCAGTATGTGCCCTTTGATCCATCCGTCTGACTGCTGGGACTCTGTCCTAAAGAAATAATCCCAAATATGGAAAGGCTTATGAACAAATAAACCATCTTTGGAGTATTTCTTGTAACAGCAGAGAAACTGGAATCAACCGGAATATCCAATGGGGAATGAGTTGGTGATGTTTCCTCAACGTGATCAGACTTTATTGCCCACTGAGAAGAAATGGCTGGGAAGGCTTTGGAGCAACATAAAGTATGTTTATGAAAGAATGTTAAGTAAACAGATCAGGTTACAAAACTATGTACCCTGAGATGAACTATGCAAACTATGCATATAATATTAGAAATAGGCCGGGTGCGGTGGCTCATGCCTGTAATCCCAGCACTTTGGGAGGACGAGGCGGGCGGATCACGAGGTCAGGAGTTTGAGACCAGCCTGACTAACATGGTAAAACCCCATCTCTACTAAAAATACAAAAATTAGCCGGGCATGGTGGTGGGCGCCTGTAGTCCCAGCTACTCAGGAGGCTGAGGCAGGAGAATCACTTGAACCCGGGAGGCAGAGGTTGCGTGAGCCGAGATCACGCCGCTGCACTCCAGCCTGGGCAACAGAGTGAGACTCCGTATAAAAAACAAAAACAAAAACAAACAAACAAAATATATGTATATGTTAGAAATAAATACACCACAATTCTAGTTGTATCTCTTGACAGGATGGGATTATGGGTAATTTTTGTCTCCACATTCCAATTTTTCTGCTATGTAGTTATGGTTAAAAGTTAATTATAGGCCAGGCACAGTGGCTTACGCCTGTAATCCCAACACTCTGGGAGGTCGAGGCGGGTGGATCACTTGAGCCCAGGAGTTCGAGACCAGCCTGACCAACATGGAGAAACACCATCTCTACTGAAAATGCAAAATTATCCAAGCATGGTGGCGCATGCCTATAATCCCAGCTACTCGGGAGGCTGAGGCAGGAGAATCGCTTAAACCAGGGAGGCAGAGGTTGTGGTGAGCTGAGATGGCACCATTGTACTGCAGCCTGGGCAACGAGAGCAAAACTTCATCTCAAAAAAAAAAAAAAAAAAAGTTCGTTATAAAATTTTAAAAATCAAAAACATAGACTGTCTCTAAAATAAAATCAAGACAAAACAAAAACAAAATAATTAAAAATAAAAAAGAAACAAAGAAAGGGCTAGTTTTCCAAGGGCAGAAGTAAAACCTGACTTTGTAAAAATATATTCTGGAGAATCATTCGTATGGCCTGTTTTAGATTTCTTTTCTTTCTTTCTTTCTTTCCTTCCTTCCTTCCTTCCTTCCTTCCTTCCTTCCTTCCTTCCTTCCTTCCTTCCTTCCTTCCTTCCTTCCTTCCTTCCTTCCTTCCTCCCTCCCTCCCTCCTTCTCTCCTTTCTTTCTTTCCTTTTCTTTTCTTTTCTTTTCTCTTTTCTTTTCTTTTCTTTTCTTTTCTTTTCTTTTCTTTTCTTTTCTTTTCTTTTTTTGAGACAGAGTCTGACTCTGCCACCCAGGCTGGAGTGCAGTGGTACAATCTCAACTCACTGTAACCTCCACCTCCCGGGTTCATGCCATTCTCCTGCCTCAGCCTCCCAAGTAGCTGGGACTACAGGCGCCCACCACCACGCCTGGCTAACTTTTTATATTTTTAGTAGAGACGGGGTTTCACCATGTTAGCCAGGATGGTCTCGATCTCCTGACCTTTTGATCCGCCCGCCTCGGCCTCCTAAAGTGCTGGGATTACAGGCGTGAGCCACTGTGCCCGGCCCTAGATTTTTTTTTTCTTTAATGAAAAAGTAACACATGTACAGGGTAAAAAATATTCTTTGTGAAAGATATACAAACACCACTATCCTAATGAAAGTGCCTTTTTCTTCCAATATTTTATCTATATTTGTGTATACTTTTACAAAGTCTAGTGTAGACACAATTCAAAATTCTGGCTCGACATGGTGGCCCATGCTTGTAATCCCAGCACTTTGGGAGGACAAGGTGGGAGGATCCTTGAGCCCAGGAGTTCAAGACCAGCCTGGGCAACATAATGAGACCCTGTCTCTATAAAATACAAAAGAAAAAAAATAAATAAAAGCTGGGTATTGTGGCATGCATCTGTAGTCCCAGCTACTCGGGAGGCTGAGCTAGGACTGCTTGAGACTGGGAGGTTGAGGCTACCGTGAGCTGTGATGGCACCCCTGCACTCCAGCCTAGGCCACAGAAGGAGACCTTGTCTCAAAAAAATTTTTTAACTTTAATTTTTATTTTATATAAAAAACAAATACCTTGGCTGTAACAATCTTCATATTTATAGATTTAAAGAGTTATAGGATACTCCATAGTAGAAATATATTTACTTCACTGTTCTTTGATATTATATATTAGTTGTTATGTTTCTATTTATGATTATGTTTCTTTTATATATCTCATGGAAATACATATGGTTGTACTCAATGCATATATAGTTGTACATAATTAATATGTAAAATTCATATGTAATATGAAAAATGAGATTTTTCCTTTATATTAACAATAACAAATTAGAAAATACGATACAAAAATATACTCCAATCAGAAAGAAAATAAAAATATTAAGTGCTTAGAACTGAAGAAGGTACCCACAACATGGATGAACCTTGAGGATATTGTGCTAAGTGCAGTAAGCCAGACACAGAAAGAAAAATATTGCATGATCTCACTTATATACGGAATTCAAAGAAGTTGCAGACATAGAAACAGAACAAAACTGTGCTTATCAGGGGCAGATAGGGCGGGCAGGAAATGGGGAGATGTAGGTCAATGGATACAAAATTATAAGATTTAATGTATAATGTGAGGATTATAGTTAATAGTATCAAACTAAATTCAGAGTTTTTCTAGAACAGGGGGATATAGTTTGGCTCTGTGTCCCCATCCAAATCTCATGGTGAATTGTAACCCCTGCATCAACTGTGTTGGAGGAGGGGCTTGGTGGGAGATGACTGAATCATGGGAATGGACTTCCCCTTGCTGTTCTCGTGATAGTGAGTGAGTTCTCATGAGATCTGGTTGTTTAAAAGTGTGTAGCACTTCTGCCTTCACTGTCTCTCTCCTGCCCCCTTGTGAAGATGTGCTTGCTTCCCCTTTGCCCTTCCTCCATGATTGTAAGTTTCCTGAGGCCTCCCCAGCCATGCCTCCTGTACAGCCTGTGGAACTGTGAGCAGATACAACCTGTTTTCTCTGTAAATTACCCAGTCTCAGGTAGTTGTTTATAGCAATACAGACATTGGGGACCCCTTGTATTAGTCTGTTCTCACATTGTACTGGTCCATGGTCTGTTAGGAACCAGGTCATAGAGCAGGAACCTGAGCGGCAGGCAAGCTAACATTATCACCTGACCTCTGCCTCCTGTCAGATCAGTGGCAGCATTAGTCTCACAGGAGTGTGAATCATTTTGTGAACTGTGCCTGCGAGGGGTCTAGGTTGCACGCTTCTTCTGAGAATCTAATGATAAGTGTAAGGCACTTGAATAATCCTGAAACCACCTCCCCACCACCACTGCCCCTCGTCTGTGGAAAAATTGTCTTCCATGAAACCAGTCCCTGGTGCCAAAAAGGTAGGGGACCACTGTTCTAGGGAGTAGATTTTGGGAGCTCTTGCCACACACACACAATGGAAAACTGTGTGAGATGATGGCTATGTTGATTTGCTTGACTGTAGTAGCCATTTCACTATCTACAGGTATATCAAAACATCATATCATACACCTTAAGCATATACTATAAAAAGTTTAAAAGGTGCAAGATCTAAATATATACAACAAAAAATAAAGAAAAAAGGTGCAAGATTTATACTTTAAAAAACTGCAAGATTTTAATAAACACATATAAAAGAAGACGTGAATAACAATAGCTAGAGCAACAACTTCGTCACTGATAGAAAGAATCAATATTGAAAAGATGTGGCTGGGTGTGGTGGTTCATTCCTATAATACGAGCACTTTGGGAGGCCCACGTGGGCAGATCACTTGAGGTCAGGAATTTGAGACCAGCCTGGCCAACATGGTGAAACTCTGCCTCTACTAAAAAAATAATAATACAAAAATTATCGAGGCATGGTGTCAGGCACCTGTAATCCCAGCTACTCAGGAGACTGAGGCAGGAGAGCTGCTTGAACCCGGGAGGCAGAGGTTGCAGTAAGCCAAGATCACACCACTGCACTCCAGCCTGGATGACAGAGTGAGACTCTGTCTCAAAAAAAAAAAGAAAGAAAAGATGCTATTTCAGTCAAATATCTTTGCCATGAACAGGAGGCATTGCCTTAAACGTCAAGGGAGATTGATGGAAGGATTTTATAGAGCAGGGGTCTCAAACTTGCCCACATCCCAAGATTACCTGGGGATGCCTGACAGCCAGCCCTGGAGATTCTGGCTTAATTGGTCAGGCTATGGCCTAAGTATCAGGATTCCTACAACTCCCTAAAGCCCATTAGAACAATGTGCACTATGGTCAGGAATCTCACAGAGTCCAATAATCAGATTAGCTGGGTCCAGGGATGGGGGTAGGGGCCGCAGAGGGTCATGTAAGAGAAGCCCTGTGGTCAGTGAGAAGGGTGCAGTTCTCAAACAAAAGGAAGTCATGGGCTGGGCACGAGTCCCAAAAGGTGCCCACACATTCCATCCCTTGGCTACGCAGTCCAGACAAACACCCTTTTCCCTATATGTACAAACTCGCCTTGGTTTAATTCAACCCAACCATCTCACACACACCTTCCAAGTTCTTAACTTTCTCCTTACCAGAGGCAACCAAAGTCATGTCCAGCTATTCCATCCAGAGGCAATGAAATTGGGGCCACTCTTCTCAGTGTCCACCATATTTGGGGGTGTCCACCCCTCCTCTATTTCTGTAACAGTCCTAGTATCAATGATGACTCTTTTTTTTTTTTGAGATGAAATTTCACTCTTGTTGCCCAGACGGGAGTGCAATGGCACAATCTCAGCTCACCGCAACCTCCACCTCCAGGGTTTAAGTGATTCTCCTGCCTTAGCCTCCAGAGTAGCTGGGATTACAGGCAAGGTCCACCACACCTGGCTAATTTTGTATTTTTAGTAGAGACAGGGGTTTCTCCATGTTGATCAGGCTGGTCTCGAACTCTCAGCCTCAGGTGATCCACCTGCCTCAGCCTCCCAAAGTGCTGGGATTACAGGTGTGAGCTGCTGTGCCCAGCCAATCATGACTCTTAGTTGCAAATAATGGAAACCCACTCTGGCTGCTGGAAATAGGAAGAATTTGTTGACATGATATTTGGCAGCTCATAAAATCATCAGGAATACTGCAGATTGAGCCTAGAAGCTGGGCTTATACAGGGACATCTGGAATACAGACAGGGCCATAAAGTCAGTCAGATGATGGCATGGCCACCATACCACCATGCCACTGTCACTCCACGCCGGATGCCACAGGTCACTTTGCCATCAGTGCTGGCCCTGAAACCCACTTTCCCACTGCTGCTGCTACATCAGGTGACCAACAAAATGGCCTGGCTACCAGCCCTGTAAGGAGCCCTCATAAGATAAATAAGCAACCAGGAGGAAAGGGCCCCAGGTCAGGGAGGGCTCTAGGTGGGGAAGCACAGTGAACAATTGTTCTGAGAAATGGCTAATCACAAACAACCTGAGGGCACGATGACTTCAGTGAACACAATGACCTCTGTCTGCAGGTAGCCCCCTCCGGCAGGACTTCATGAAACTTCCCTTCAGCCCCTGCCTCTTCGCAGACAGCCCCTTCTCTGCTGTACTGCCCGTTGCAACCTTGCAACGTATTTTCATACCTTCTCTCATAAATCTGCCTTTCTTTACTTACCACTGTCTTCATTAATTCCCTTACTGCCTGCAACACCGGTCCTTACTGCCTGCGACACCGGCCCTAGCTAGTGACTACTTGCAACATTTTGGTGGCCAGTATGGGGACTCTCTCTTCTTCCAGGGAACCATCTCCCCTCTCTTTATTTCTTTTATTTCCCAACTCAGGACCCTCAATGGACTGCGTCTAAACACAAACACAACTGAAAGTCTGTAGCCAAGGCTGCACTGTGGTGAGACTGAAAGGTGTCCACGTGGAAGCCTCTGACTGCTGCTGCTTGATTGGGTGACAGTTCAGAGTTTGCTTTCCTTTTTAGTATCCCAGTGGACAAACGCTAGTATCCCTCCGGCGATTGACTGCAACTGGCCAGGGCCACTCCCTGGCATGGCCTGAAGGCCAGCGGGTGAACAGGTTTGGCTGCCTTGTGCAGAAGGGAGGAAGGGCCTCTCCTGTCCTTGCTGGCCAAAGGACCCCGATCCCTCTGTGTGTTGCAATTGACACACGTGTTTTGGGGAACTCAAACCCTTTCTTTCTCTTTCTAAATTCTTCCATGACGACAGTCACACCTCCTGCTCTGGACATCTCCAAATCAGGTGATCTCACGTGGCCTCAGAGTTTCCACATTCCTGCCCCCTCTCCTGGGCTGGCACCAAGCTGAGTTCATCCATTACCCTTTTTTCCTCATACCTGGGCTGATCACTCTGCGTGACAAGGCACCGGAGCTGAGAGGTCCTTTCTAATAGGTGGGACACCCCTTTAGAAGGTGTACCCGAGTCCCTCAGTGGACATGAGTGGAACCCTCTTCCTCAGTGCTAAGCCCCAAAGCAAAGTGCAATTCGTGTCCCAGCAGATGTTCCTCCCTGGCAGCTCCTTTTCCAGCCCCACCAAGGGACAGAACCCATCTATCCCTTCAGATTCTCCTCTGGGTTGCATCCTAGAACACAGACAAATTTAACCCTCAGACTCTCAAAAAGAAACACCTACTTTTCTTGTGTAATACAGCATGGCCCCTATGCAGGAAATCCTCAAATTAGCCTCCTCAGTCTTTTATAACGGAGAGCATAATAAGGAGGACAGGGCTGAGGAGAAAGAAAAACGCAGGGACAAGAGGCAGGCTCAACTGTTGGCTGCTTTACAAACCCCAACCTGGCTCCAGGTTGTCCCAAGGACACTCCTCCAGGTAACTGGCATCAGTGCAGAAGGCCAGGCCACTGGAAGGCAAACTGCCCCAATGGGACACATGGAAAAAAACCCCACACAGCTCGCCCACTCTGCTACAAGCCCAGCCATTGGAAATGGGACTGCCTGAGGAACTGAAGGGTCCCCAGGACAGAATCCCAGCTGTTGATGGCCTTAAGCTGAGGGGGTCTCTCTGCCCTGGCTGGCTTCCAAATCAAACATCATCATCAACAAAATAAAGCCAAGGGAAACTCTGAAGGCGGCAAGTAAAATTATAAATTTCCCTATTGCGTTCAAGAGCTGCTTATCATAAAGATGGCTCCTCTACCCCTTTCCGCAAATGTATACCTTTTACCGTATATAAGGTAAAAACCTGGAAAATTACTATCTAGACTTAGGCTTTTAGATTGAGTCACTCTTGGAACTGTGTACATCATTGAATGAAAAAGGTTAAGTTAAAAGAAGGATGCATAACAATAACATGACTAGTCTTAGAAAATTCTCTTGGGCAGTTAAAATCTTTCGCAAGCTTGAAAATGCCCTAAAGTCCTTCTGGAAAAAACAACAGCGGTCACCTTGTGCTGTAGGTCAGTTGCTAAGGCTTTGCCCTTTTCATAGCAGTAACCTGGAAATTCCTGGCTTTGGAAGTGAGTCCTTTGAGGTTTGATACTTGTGGAACTTTTGCCATTTATTGATTCTTTTCCCCTTCCATGGACAGCTTCTGATTTCCTGTCTTGTCGCTGAGTTACGTTTGGGATCATTCTAGATGCTGTAAATTGCTTACTGTCTCTTTGGAGACACCTTGTGCATCAGTGTTTAGGATATTGGGTTAGTTAAGACTTGTTAGTTTCAGGTAGGAGGTTACCTTTAGTAAAATATTCAAAAGCCAGAAATATTGGCCATTTGTCCTGGCTAAAAGATTTTAAAAGGATTTTTCTTTCGAGAGCTCTGTAGTCAGAAATCCACTTAATTAAAGCTGACATTTGGGCTGTATGCATACAGATATTGTTTATAAAGCCTCTGTTTTCCCTCTAAAAACTTCTCAGTTGATGGAATTTTGTCTTGTATTTCTGTCTGTGTATTTATATGTGCTGTATGTGTGATGTCTATATAAAAGATCTCTAATTGGCTTAAAGAAAAATAAGCACTTAAACATATTGTCACAAAAATAGAAACTTTTGTTTCTTTGAGACGAAGTCTCGCTCTCTCACCCAGGCTGGAGTACAGTGGCGTGATCTCAGCTCACTGCAACCTCCGTCTCCCAGGTTCAAGCAATTCTCCTGCCTCAGCCTCCTGAGTAGCTGGGATTACAGGTGCCCGCCACCACACCTGGCTCATTTTTATATTTTTAGTAGAGACAAGGTTTCACCATGTTGGCCAGGCTGGTCTTGAACGCCTGACCTCAGGCAATCCACCCGCCTTGGCCTCCCAAAGTGCTGGGATTACAGGCGTGAGCCACCATGACCGGCCCAGAAAAATAGAAACTTTAATGCCTTTTAGGTCACATGACTCTTATCTTTAAAAAATAAAGATAGTCTGGGCTGGCGTGGTAGCTCACACCTGTAATTCCAGCACTTTGGGAGGCTGAGGTGGGTGGATCACCTGAGGTCAGCAGTTTGAGAGCAGCCTGGCCAACATGGTGAAATCCTGTCTCTACTAAAAATTTAAAAATTAGCCAGGCACTGTGGTGGGCTCCTGTAGTCCCAGCTACTCAAGAGGCTGAGGCAGAAGAATCGCTTGAACCCAGGAGGTGGAGGTTGCAGTGAGCCGAGATTGCACCACTGCATTCCAACCTGAGCAACAGAGTGAGACTCCATCTCGAAAGAAAGGAAGGAAGGAAGGAAGGAAGGAAGGAAGGAAGGAAGGAAGGAAGGAAGGAAGGAAGGAAGGAAGGAAGGAAGGAAGGCAGGCAGGCAGGCAGGCAGGCAAGAAAGGAAAGAAAGGAAGAAAGAAAGAAAGTCTGAAGATTGTTGGTAAAGTAAAACAAAAATGTCTTCAAAGTTCACACATTTGAACTAAATTTGGCAGGTCAGGTACTGTTTGCCAGATACTTTAAGGCCATAAACTGCCCCTGCAATTTCTATTAATAATAATAGTTTGACTTGTCTGTTTACGGCCATTAGATTCTTTTTTTTTTTTTTTTTTTTTTGAAACAGAGTCTTGCTCTGTCACCCAGGCTGCAGCGCAGTGGTGCGATCTCGGCTCACTGCAAGCTCTACCTCCTAGGTTCACGCCAGTCTCCTGCCTCAGCCTCCCGAGTAGCTGGGACTACAGGCACCCACCACCACGCCTGGCTAATTTTTTTGTATTTTTAGTAGAGATAAGGTTTCACCATGTTAGCCAGGATGGTCTCGATCTCCTGACCTCATGATCCGCCTGCCTGGGCCTCCCAAAGTGCTGGGATTCCAGGCGTGAGCCACCGTGCCTGGCCGTTTACAGCCATTAGATTCTAGGTAAGGCCTGGAGAAATATGGAGTTAGTCTGGTTCCCTGGCTAGGCTGAGAAGAGTCAGACATGATCTGCAGCTCCATCCTTGTCCTGAGCTCTGCATTCCTGACATGGTTAAAACTGCTTGCTAACCAGGTTTTTCACCAAAAATAAAAGTTGCTAAGAGTTAACACTGTAGCATGTACTTGAGACTACAAGTATTAGTCTGTTCTCAAGCTGCTAATAAAGACATACCTGAGATTGGGTAATTTATAAAGGAAAGAGGTTTACTGGACTCACAGTTCCACATGGCTGGGGAGGCCTCACAATCATGGCAGAAGGTGAAGGAGGAGCAATGGCACATCTTACATGGCAGCAGGCAAGAGAGAAAGAGAGCCAAGGAAAAGTGGAAACACCTTATTAAAACCATCAGATCTTGTGAGACTTATTCACTATCACAAGAACAGTACGGGGGAAACTGCTCCCATGATTCAGTTATCTCCCACCAGGCCCCTCTCACAACACATGGGAATTATGGGAGCTACAATTCAAGATGAGATTTGGGTGGTGACACAGCCAAATGTATCACTACTGGAGGAACAGTTTAGGTGCAAATTAGAGAAGGAAAGTTGAATGTGTTTTGGGTGGGAGGTTAGAAGGAGGCATGGGAATATGGTTTTTGTTAAAGCAGTGGTCCCCTCACCTTTTTGGCACCAGGGACTGGTTTTGTGGAAGACCATTTTTCCATAGACAGGGGGCTAGGGGAATGGTTTGGGGATGAAACTGTTCCACCTCAGATCATCAAGCGTTAGAGTCTCATAAGGAGTGCACAATCTAGATGCCCCGCATGCAGAGTTCATGATAGGGCTCAGGCTCCTATGTGAATCTGCCGCTGCCACTGATCTCACAAGAGGCAGGGCTCAGGCAGTAATGCTCGCTTGCCCGCCACTCACCTCCTGCTGTGTTGCCCAGTTTCTAACAGGCCACAGACCAGTACTGGTCCTTGGCCTGGAGGTTGGGACCTAGTGTTAAAGGGAATGTAATCTTGTCTAGCTCAGAGGGTTTTAAGGATTGGCCTAACCTAAAAGAGTCATGAGACAAAACTGAAGGTTTAAGCAAGTTGAAAAGGGTTTGTAAAGGGCTAATCTTGTAAAAAGTTCTGTGGCTATAAGGAAGTTGGCTAAGATATAAAAGGATTATTTAGTTTTTCCATAGGTTGAACATTGAAATAAAAGCACACTGATGTAGAGCTGGAATCTGGGCCCATGTGTCTGAATAATAGTTTTCTTAGGAAATTGATCTGTTTAACAGAAAACTGTAAAGAGTTAGAAGAGGTTTATGGAAATGTTACCTTATGGTCAAACTAATTAAGACTGTATAGATTTGTTGATAAGGTTTTATTAATAATTGGATTTAATGTTAGTAATACAGTAATGCAAAGGTGAAATCAGGTTTTCTCTTTTAAACAAGACTTTCATATAATATTTAAAAATAATGAAAGATTTTTGTTTACCTTTTAATAAACAACAAGAAAAGGAGGGGAGAGGAGACAGATTCAGTTGGCCTCATGGTGTCTTTATTGCATCCTGTTTGGAAAGTTATGTGTCCCCTCTATCAGCAAATAAAGATTTTTGCATTTAAAACATTTTGGAGTTATCATTTTCTTTAAAGAAATGACTCATAGTGATTCTATAATAGTCTGCTTTTCGGAGCAACTCTCCTCCAAATCCTGTTGGGTAATGGGAACAAGCGGCACTCCCTGACTCCAAAAGAAAAAATGTATATATCTTTATATTATTTAAGGGACCAATTGCCATTGTTCCACCAGTCCCTGGTAATATCTAAATACCTCACACCCCTTCCGGCCAAAAATATACTTTCCAGGATAGGTGCCTGCTTCATATTTACACAACCTCTGAGTTCATCTTTCCCTCTAGTAGTCCTATTTCTCCCAAGAAAGCTACCTAAATCTTGAACCAAAACTTCAACCCAGATAGTCCTGTCCCAAGGGTTAAAAATAGCCCGCATTTATTCAGACAAGCCCTAGGAAGAAATCTAACTGAGCAGTCTCTTGAGGGGGGATAACATCTACAGTGTGTAGATAACCTCCTTAATCTGTTGCCCCTTCACATAGAAATCACACAGCAACATGCAGTACAAACCTTAATTTCCTAATAAATTATAACATGGTCTACTCTGTGTGTGTGTGTGTGTGTGTGTGTGTGTGTCTGTGTCCTCACCCCCTTTTCTTATAATCCTCTTCCTATTGGACTAGGGAAGGCCCGCTCATATACCTCTGCAGAGACCCTGCCTCCAAATACAGGCACATGCTGAAGGACTAGGGTTAGGATTCTAACAGATGAATTTGCGGGGGACATAGTTCAGCTCCTAACACTAAGCAATCATTTGGCAGTGTGCTGTGTGGGCACGGTGTGGTGGTGAGAAATGGCTCAGGTCCCAGGCATGCCTGGGTTGCATCCTGTCCCTGCCATGTGTCCCCATGAAGTTGGCCGGTTCCTTTATGATCCTGCCTCCCTTGTTGTGAGACAGGAGAGCATGCGTCTCTCACGGCTGACTGTGTAAGTGAAATGAGACCGAAGGCCTGGCACACGCTAGGGCGTACAACACATGGAAATTAACATCCTTAGATAGAAGTGCAAGACGGGCCTCCAGCAGGAGCTGAGAGGGCAGCTGGCTTCTGCCAAATTTCTTTTCTTTCGTTTTTTTTTGAGATGGAGTCTCGCTCTGTCATCCAGGCTGGAGTGCAATGGTGTGATCTTGGCTCACTGCAACCTCCGCCTCTCTGGTGCAAGTGATTCTCCTGCCTCAGCCTCCCGAGTAACTGGGAATACAGGCATGTGCCAACACTCCAAATTAATTTTTTGTATTTTTAATACAGACAGGGTTTCACCATGTTGGTCAGGCTGGTCTTGAACTCCTGACCTCGTGTTCTGCCCGCCTTGGCCTCCCAAAGTGGTGTGAACCCCAGCACCCGGCCTAAATTCTTAACCCTCTTTGAAGCCTTTGGGATGGGACCACTCCCTACTGTCCACCCTTCCTGTGGCAGCCCCACCCACCTTTCAGCCCCTCCTCTCATCACCCTCATCCCCAACCTCTGCTGAACTACACCTCTACTTAACCCAACATCCTTCCTCTAGACCTGTACACAGGCTGCTGCCTTATCTGGGATGTTCGTCACCCTCCCTGAGGCCACTTCTCCTACTCCTGAATCTGTTTAACTCCTACTCATCCCGTAGACTGTGACAGTGCCAGTGTCGGGTCCCTCCTCCAAAAAGCTTTTTTTATTGTTTTGAGACAGAGTCTCACTCTGTTGCCCAAGCTGGAGTGCAGTGGCATGATCTCAGCTCACCGCAGCCTCCGCCTCTTGGGTTCAAGTGATCCTCCCACCTCAGCCTCCTGAGTAGCTGGGATTATAGGCATGTGCAACCATGCTCAGCTAATATTTTTGCATTTTTAGTAGACACAGGGTTTCACTATATTGTCCAGGCTGGTGTCAAACTCCTGACCTCAAGTGATCCACCCACCTCAGCCTCCCAAAGTGCTGGGATTACAGGTGTATCTGGAAAGCCACACTGGGTACAGGGACTCTGCCACCTCTCTAAGCCAGTCTCCCCTGCTGTAATATGGAGAGAATGCCTATCTCAGCAGTGGCTGTCTTGTCACACATGGCTCTGACTCAAAACACATGGCATTGCCAGCTGCCAGGCATTGCCCTCTCCATTCATGCACCAACAAAAATGTACTGGGCATCAAAGATGCGCTCAGTAACCCAGGGCATAGCAGCAAACGGGGCTGGCACTGTCCCTGCCCTCAGGGAGCCCAAAGACTAATGGGCAGAGGAAGAAAATCGATACATTAGCAAAGAAATAAAGGAATGCGAAGGGGGTATGTGTCATAAAGAGGGGGTTGGGTGTAGGGCACCAAGGCGCAGGGACTTGTTCAGGATGATGGGCAGGAAAGGCTCTCTGCAGAGGCGGCATCTTGGCTGAGACTTGAAGGACAGGAAGGAGCCTGGGTGAGCAAAGAGGCAAGGAAGGGAGGTTGGAGCTTGGGTGCTCTAGGAGCCCTGCAAAGGCCGGGGGCTGCTGCACGTGTGCAAGAGACGTGAGGCTGAGGTGCGCCCGGAGGGGTGAGCAGAGACCAGGGCAGCTGCTCTTCTCTAAAAGCCAAGAGAGGGAGCAGACGGGGCGTAGCAGCAGCAGCACCATGTGCAAAAACCGATGGAGGCTTGTGCTCCAGAGGTTGGGAAGCGTCAAAGCTGTCTGTATCCTGACTCAGGGAAAAACAGTCCACGCGTGCCAATAATGATCTTTCAAACATTCGGAGGGCTATTTGTTATCAGGGGAGAGTGACCTGTTGTTCTGCTTCTCTGGGATGGAAAAAAGCTGGACTGTCACAGCAGGACATAACGAATGACTTCCTGCTTGGAGCAGATTCCTTGGGGTGTGTGTCATCTTGCCCAGGACCCAGGGATCAAAGGGTGGGGGGGCCTCCCTCGCCCCTAAATCCCCTAATGGAACTTTTCCAAAGACCAGTTTCATTTTTTGCAAACTACAAGCAAATTTGCTGCTCATCAAGTCTCTTGACTCTTACTTAAAGACTCAGGAGAGCCGGGCAAGCTGGCTCACGCCTGTAATTCCAGCACTTTAGGAGGCCGAGGCGGGTGGATAACCCGAGATCAGGAGTTCAAGACCAGCCTGGCCAACATGGTGAAACCCCATTTCTACTAAAAATACAAAAATTAGCCAGGCTTGGTGGCGCACATCTGTAATCCCAGCTACTCAGGAGGCTGAGGCAGGAGAATTGCTTGAACCTAGAAGGTGGCGGCTGTGGTGAGCTGAGATTGCACCATCGCACTCCAGCCTACTAGGCAAGAGCGAAACTCCATTTCAAAAAAAAAAAAAAGACTCAGGAGAAAAATGATGATAATTTAATGCCAGAAACAACCATGTCTCTCCTAATGGTGGACTGTCTTTGGTCAGGAAACAAGAGCAGTATAATCATAATTTGATCATGATTTGAATTTTGCTTTGGTTGCCAAGAAACTCAGTGTCAGATTGAAGTGCAGTGACTATATATGTCTCTAGGTTTTTGGCACAATTATTCCTCCCTGACTCAATTGTTTCCTGAAACAAAAATCAACAACAAAAATTTTTCACTAGTCAAACACACCATCCACTTTCTTTTAGTTTCCTTTAGTCTTTAGCCACATGAATACAGCTTTTATGTAGTCCTCACTGCACACTCACACTCAATTTGGTTTTCTATTTTTTCACATAATATTAGTTCAAAAATACCATATTTCTATTTGTGTATCCTATTCTGTCTTTTCAACAATGGCACAAATATCCCACTGAATCATGAAATATCAATAGGGTTGAATCCAACTGTACATACCATAAATGGGCTATTTTGTTGAACTCTGTTTTTTTCCTAGATTTTCACTGTTCTAAATAATTCTATTACAAAAATAAACGAGTAAAAGTTACAAAGGGAGCCATCAAGAGAGAAATAGAAACGGCTAATAAGCATATGAGAAGGGTTCAACCTCTCTGATGATTAAAAACATACTTTGAAAGAAGATAAGGCTTTCTTTTCCCTGTGGAAATAGCTCAGATTAAACAATGAAGTGACACAATGCTGGCTGGAAGTGGACAGACTCACAGCTGCTATGTCTCTCTCTGGATTGTGAATTTGTCAGTTTCTTGGTGCAGCACTTACTCTTCTAGGCCGTCCCTGCTAGGAGCCACAGAGGTACAGCAGAACCTGGAGCACACAGGTTTCACGGCAGCATACTTTCTAACCCTGCAAAGTTTAAATGACCAAAATGTCCCCTAATAGGAGAGTGAGTGGTTAAGTAAATGTGTATGTGACTTTTAAACATATCCACTCACTGGATATGTAATGGAGATTTCTAATGAGACAGGGAAATGTTACAATGCTGTAATGTTTAGTGAAAAACAGAACCCGAGATACAGAGGGAGTCAGATGACCTCCATTCAAAGAGAGGTGCTGCCAACCTCCAGTTCTGAGACTCCTGGGTCAGAGACAGGGACTTTAATAGTTGAAGTAAAATAATAGCTGGAGTTTCAGCATGGAGTTCACACAAGTTCCCTGTGTCTTCCAAGGCCTAGGGTCAGTGTGGGGTGGGCGAGGCCAAGGGCCCATCATGGATGATGGATGCCTGCACACACGATGGGCTGCATTACACAGCAGAACACTGAGTTTGGGGAATTTACTGCTTTTACGGCAAACTTGTCCAGAGGGAGATGGTACCTCCTCCTTTGAGGTTGCTCGTTGCAAACACGACCCTGAGACACGGGTACGGAGCGACCAGGGCTTTGCATTTGGGGCATACTCAGCACGAATGTGCAGGAACGCCCGTGCCCATGATAGATTCTTCTCCCAACACCTGGGTGTAGCTCACCTGGACTGCAAGAATCTCGGGCCTGTGATCTTCCAGTGGGCCTCTGGAAGCTGGATGTGCTGAGAACTGGAGAAGGGGGCCAAGAGTCAGCCTGGATTCTGGGGTCTGAAGCATGCTTAGAAGCAGCCTGGTCCGCCTCCTGCATTTTGCAGATAGGGAAACTGAGGCCCAGAAAGGGACTTGCCCAGAGCCAGACAGTGAATGAGGAGGGGGTCAGGACTGGTGCTCCCCTGCTCTGGTCCTGAGGGCACATCACCAGCACCACCAGCACAGCAGCTGACAGGGATTGAATTACCGAGTTTTCTCTGTGGGGCTCATGTGATGGCAATCAGCATCTCCTTCAATTCTCACGACCGTGCAAAGTCCTAATCCTTGCCCCACGTGACAGGTGAGGAAACAAGATACCAAGAAGTCAAATGCTCAATGCCACAGAGCCAGAGAGTAGCGAGCTTGGATTGGGACCCAGGTGGTCCGGCCTCAGAGCCTGTCCCAGGCTGTCAGGACCTCTAGCTGGTCCTGGGGGAGAGGGGTCCGTGGTGGTGCCTACTTTCCTGACACCCAGTGCCTGACTTTCAAAGTCACCAGCCACAGGGACAAGAGGATGTGGAGAGGCCATGGAGGACAGGCCTGGGACGAGGACCAGAGTGAGCGCCTAAAAAGGGGGCTCCTTGGCCGGGCGCTGTGGCTCACGCCTGTAATCCTAGCACTTTGGGAGGCTGAGGTGGGCAGATCACAAGGTCAGGAGTTCGAGACTAGTTTAACCAACACAGTGAAACCCCGTCTCTACTAAAAGTACGAAAAATTAGCTGGGTGTGATGGTGTGTGCCTGTAATCCCGGCTACTCTGGAGGCTGAGGCAGGAGAATTGTGTGAACCCGGCAGACAGAGGTTGCAGTGAGCTGAGATCGCACCATTGCACTCTAGCCTGGGTGACAGTGTGAGACTCGCCTCAAAAAAAAAAAAAAAAAAAAAAAAAGGTTGGGGGCACGCCTCAGAACAGGAGTAAACTCTCGAAGCTTCGGGAAAGGCTTGGGGAGGACAGGTTTCCATGTCCTCTCTCCTGGCTCCAGCCTCCCTCTCCAGCTATTGCAGGCTTGGCTCAGCCCTCCTCCTCCCAGCAGTCCCTCTGCCTGCCTAGGGGCAGTGTCAGTGCCTAGCTGAATGAAGGAGAGTCACTGTTTCCTCATCCCCACTCCCTTCTCGGCCACCCACAACACAGCCGCTCCTTCCCCATCCCCAGAAAGGGCCCCAGTCATCACATCACCAGGGGCCACCTGCTCCAACCTCATTGGGACTTCTCAGTCCTGGCTTCACTGAGCACTGGGCCACACTGGGTGGTCCCAGCCAGAATCACTTTTTTTTTTTTTTTTTGAGGTGGAGACTCACTGTGTCACCCAGGCTGGAGTGTAGTGGTGCAATCTTGGCTCACTGCAACCCCCGCCTTCAGGGTTCAAGCAACTCTCCTGCCTCAGTCTCCTGAGTAGCTGGGACTACAGGCACGCACCACCACGCCCAGCTAATTTTTGTATTTTTAGTGGAGATGGGGTTTCATCATATTGGCCAGGCTGGTCTTGAACTCCTGACCTCAAGTGATCCGCCCACCTCAGCCTCCAGAGTGTTGGGATTACAGGCGTGAGCCACTGCGCCCGGCCCAGAATCACTTTTTGATTCCTTCTTGGATATTGCCTTCTCCTGGTTTCCTCCTACCTCTCTGCCTGTTTCTACCACTCTTCTTTCTGGATCCCCCAGGTCCCCTGGCTCCCCCTTCCCCCTCCACCACCTTCTCTTAGTCATCTAGACTCCTTACAGGGCATCCCTAGTCTCTGAAGGCTTAAGCAAATTAAGTTAATACTAAAGTAGTAATGAGTGCCCAACCTGTTCCAACTCAGAAATGCCTCCTTTGGGCCATCTGCTGATGTGCTGTGTTTCCACACCCCACACCATCCAAAGTCAAAACGAACCAGGATCTCTGGTGCCTCCAAACCTTTGCAGAGACATCAGGAAAGCTGGCACCACCAAGGAAACCCTTCCACCCCTGCTCACCTTTCACTGGCCAGTCGCATGTCACCTCTTCCTGGGGGGCCTCCTTAACCTCAGAGGCAGTGAGCATGCCAGTCCCCTTGGTAAGCTTTCCTGGGCTCTCTGCAAACTTCAGACTTGTAAGACGCCCTGTGGGGAGATGAGTTCTTGTCCTTTTGATTTTCATTTTAAAATTTAACATGTGGCCGGGCACGGTGACTCACGCCTGTAATCCCAGCACTTTGGGAGGACAAGACGGGTGGATCGCCTGAGGCTGGGAGTTCAAGACCAGCCTGACCAACATGGAGAAACCCCGTCTCTACTAAAATACAAAATTAGCTGGGCGTGGTGGTGCACGCCTGTAGTCCCAGCTACTTGGGAGGCTGAGGCAGGAGAATCACTTGAACCCGGGAGGTGGAAGTTGCAGTGGGCTGAGATCTTGCCACTGCACTCCAGCCTGGGCAACAAGAGCAAAACACCATCTCAAAACAAAAACAAAAACAAAAACAAAAAACCATGTATTCAGAAAAGGGCACATGCCATAAATGAACAGCTCAATACATTCTCACAAACTGAGCCCAACCTTGTAACCAATACCCAGAGTGCAAAAGCTGAACCTAACCAGCCTCTGAAAGGCCAGCATGCTCCCACTCCAGGATCACCACTCTCCTCACTCTCCTGACCTCTGACTTGTTCTTGCCTTTTTTTTTTTTTTTTTTTTTTTTTTTTGAGACGGAGTCTCACTCTGTCGCCCAGGCTGGAGTGCAGTGGTGAGATCTTGGCTCATTGCAACCTCCATCTCCTAGGTTCAAGCGATTCTCCTGCCTCAGCTTCCCGAGTAGCTGGGACTACAGGTGTGCACCACCATGCGTGGCTAATTTTTTTGTATTATTATTATTATTATTTTTTAGTAGAGACAGGGTTTCACCATGTTGGCCAGGCTGGTTTCCAACTCCTGATCTCAGGCAATCCCCCACTTCATCCTCCCCAAGTGCTGGGATTACAGGTGTGAGCCACCACCACCGGCCTGTTCTTGCCTTTTATGTAAATTGAATCATGCAGAGAGTGTTCCTTTGTGGCAGACTCTATTACTCTGACTTATGTCTGTGAGATTTACCCGTTATGTGAGGTGTGGATCATTCATTCCTGTTCAGTTTGTCGTACTCCTAACCCCGAATACTCCACGATATTCATCTGTTTTGATGACGTTGGGCTTCCCAATTGGAAGAATGATGAATGCGCGGCTATGGGCGTTCTCCTACAGGTCTTTCTGTCTTTTGGAGCACACATTGTGTGCGTTTCTGCTGAGTGTAAGGCTGGGAGGGGCGTTGGTGGCTCAAGGGGGTCCATCGTGAACTCACAGGAACACCGCTTCGAGCTCGGTGGCATTCCTATGCGTCTCATCCCGTTCCTCCGCATCTTCACCTGCACCATTTTATTTTTCTTCTTTGGAAAATAAATCTACTTGTGGTTCCAAAGACTAATTCACCCTCAGTAACCCCCTCAGCCATGAATTCCACAAGAAGCAGCTCCCGCAGGCCCAGCGCCAAAGCTGCCTCCCCCTGCAGCCTCGGTGACTTCCCAGGTCTCTCCCTCAGGCTCTGGTGTCCCGGGTGAGCCCAGCACACGTTGGGATTTTGGTTGTCTGTTGGCCTGGCCCAACTGTCCCTGTCTCTGAGGGCAGAGCCGGGTCCCACCCCGGGACACGCCTGGGTTCACCGACCTGCAGCCTCCGGGCCGAGGGTGCGGGCTTGGCGGTAGGGCCCACCCCTGTCCCCCCAGCAGCCGGGTCTCTACTTCAGGCCCAGGTCCCCGCTCCTACGCGCAGAGTCGGCAGGGGCTAACCTTTGGTCCTGAGCCCGCCCATCGAGAGGGGGTGGGGGGAGGAGGGGATCAGGTTTCACGGAGAGTTGGGGGATAGGGATGGGGGCATTCGGCCCGAAGGCTCCCCCTCTGTGCCCCATCCGGGGAAGTCTGGGGTCCAGGCCCTCGCCCCCAGTCGTGGGCGCGCGCCCCTCGCAGCCGGGTTGCGGGGAGGGAGGGTCCCGGAGGGCCGCGGCAGGGGGCGCCGGGGAGGGAGGACCAGGCGACCCGCGGCCCCGCCTCCGCCGCGCCCTCCTCCCGGGCGGGATAATTGAACGGCGCGGCCCTGGCCCAGCGTTGGCTGCCGAGGCTCGGCCGGAGCGTGGAGCCCGCGCCGCTGCCCCAGGACCGCGCCCGCGCCTTTGTCCGCCGCCGCCCGCCGCCCGCCGCCCGCCGCCCGCCGCCCATGGAGCGCGCCGCGCCGTCGCGCCGGGTCCCGCTTCCGCTGCTGCTGCTCGGCGGCCTCGCGCTGCTGGCGGCCGGAGGTAGGGGCGTCCCGGGTCCGCCGACCCCACTTAGGGTCCCCACCCCCTCGGCCTCGCGCTCCCTGCGAGTTTCGGAACCACGGGGACTCGGAGTCCGTACGCTGCCCTGCGTGGCGCCCCCGGACAGTCACCGCCGAGGCCCCGGCGACAACCTCCCCTCCCCCACGGCCAGCTCCGGCCCTCATCTCCTCCCCGGCCTGGGGACTTGTTTCAAAACCGGATTCCACCACCTCTCAAACACACGCTTCTACCCCAATCCTGACAAATCCAGCCGTCTCCGGGGGCCCCACCCCGGGCCCTGGGGGTTCAGGGGCGCTGGCTGGGCTGGGGGCCTCTGGCTGGGGGTTACCGAGCCCAGGGCGCCTTGCACTTGGCGCTGGAAGCTCCCTCGGGTATCTTTCCTCACTGCTTCCCGCCTCCTCCCCCAGGTAGGGGCTGTTGTACCCAGCTTTCGGATGTGAAAATTGAGCCTGTTGGGTGGGAAGCAGTCATTTCCCCAGGAGACACTGGCAGTCCTGGGATAGGGGCTGGAGAGGAAGACACGAGAAAGCCGGGGAGCAACCTGGAGGTTTTGGGGGCCATAGCTGGGAGGATCGAGGGGCTGCGGACCTGGCCACCTCCTCGCTGCCTCCCTTCTGGGACAGAGGACCCAAGGCAGTGGTTCTGCCGGGCGGTGCTCAGCGGGGACTGAGGACAGGTCACTTCCACCAGTGGCAAGGGGGATGGAGTTTCCAATAGCAGATCTGATCGATGGCCCAGACCTTAGGCCTCAATCCTGGGACTGACAGTTCCGGGACAGTGCCCACCCAGCCTGCGCTTTTCTCCCTGCTAACCCTCAAGGCCTGGTCCCTGGGGGGACCACCACGAGGTGCTGTGATCAGAGCAGCTGCTGGGTGGCAGAGCCATGACCTGTGACCTCTCTGCTGACCCATGGCTTCTCAGGGCCACTAGCCAGGCCCAGCACTCATGGCGTCTTTGTTTCTCCGGGGGCCCCGGTCCAGGGGAGTGCCCCAGACCACCCTCGGAATCCTGAGTCTTAATCCCTGGTTTAGTTGAGTTCCTTTTAACCTCTGGTGACCGCCTTTGTTAGTCAAAGGGGTCACTTGTCCCGATCAGTGCTCACCGGGGGATTCCAGGAAGGGGGTTGAAAGGGGCTGGAGGGGGAGGGGAGGCGGGGAGCTGAGCTCTACAGAGCTTTCTGGACTCGCTGCAGCAGAGCCCCGTGGAGCTCTGATTGTTCAGGCGGTGCTGGGCACGGCCTGGGCACCTCCTGGGGTTGGAGACGGTGTGGGGAGGCGCAGAGCTCAGTGTTGGCACCAGGAGCCTTCTCAGCCCCTGGGGTCTCCCTGGTGGCTCCTTAGAAGAGATGGAGCTTGATGCAAGGGGAGCGTGGGAAGAGGGCATTCCAGCAAGCAGCAGCGGCCGGGTGGCTGCCAGCTGGAGGGAAAAGCCAGAGGGGCCCTGGGTGGTGGGCGGGTGGGACATCGGAGACCCCTGTTAGAAAAGGAAGGAGGCTCAGAGACCCCTGATTGTATAGATGAGGAAGCTGAGGGCCTGAGAGAAGGCGTGGTAAAACTCTCCCCGGCCCGCGAGTCTCTGCATTCTCTCTCACTGTTCTTTTCTGTCTACGGTTTGCGAACAATTTCTCCCTGTGCGTGTGTGACTGAATGAACACCCCAGGACTTGCGGGCAGGAGTGGCTCACTGCGCCGCTGATCCTTTTCCACAGAGAAGTTTGTAAGTGGAAGGGTTTCAAAAAGCCTCCTAATTGCACAGTTCGATAAAAACAGCTGGATGTCCTGTGGGCCTTTTGTTTCTTTTGGGAAGGAGTGTCTTTGAGTTTCAGCAGGTTTAATCTGGTACGGTTTGGGAAGGGGCTTTGAGAGACTGCCTGGCCCCTGTGTGCAGCTGTGAGGCCCCCGGAGCCCTGTATGTAAGGACACAAGTGGCACCACCCCTGCTCTCCGAGAGCTGTGGGGCTGCAGACGGTGAGCCTGTTAGCTGATCTGCAGAAACTCCTTTGGTGACGGCCACTTAAATGGAGAAGGGCGCTGATCTTTCTTGCCAAAGGGCCGAGAGGAGCCGCCTGTCTGTCCTGCGTCTGTCGGTCCCGTTGGGCTTTACTGAGAGCTGGGTGGGAGGGAGAGGAGAGGAGGAGGTGTTAGGAAAAGACGATTGTGTTTTCTCCAAAGCTTTCTTGGCCTCTGGCTGCGGCTGGGCAGCATTTCCAACTGATTAAAAGAAAGTTGGGAGGGAGAACAAAGACCAGGGAGGACTTGGCTTGAAAACATGTGGTCTGTGCCGCCACTCCTGGAAATTTCCCAGTCAGGAGGTGGGGTTCAGGGCACCCAATGCGTGAAGATGAGACTCTGTGCCCTGGGGGTCAGCTCTGGGGCCTCTCCTGCCACACCCACAGCTCTAGCTCACACCCTGCTCCTGAGCCCCGCTCCTGGCCCTGCTGAGGGACCCCAACTCAGGGCTGCATTTGCCACCCCTGCAGGTGTGTGGGGCAGGAGGAGGGGCACGCGGCTGACTCACGTTCAGGTGCTGGAGGCTCCACAGGCCTTGTGAGACTAGAAATCAGTTTGCATCAGAAAAAGCCACGATATGCTTTGGTGGTTTTCTCATTTGTAAAATGAAGAGAACAAAAACCTACTTCTTCGGTTGCCTTGAGGATTAAGAGAGAGAACCTAGGATGGTGTCTACCATGGCAGCTATATTATTATTATTTTATTTTTGAGACAGAGTTTCGCTCTTGTCGTCCAGGCTGGAGTACAATGCCATGATCTCGACTCACTGCGACCTCTGCCTCCCGGGTTCAAGCAATTCTCCTGCCTCAGCCTCCCCAGCAACTGGGATTACAGGCGCCCGCCACCACGCCCAGCTAATTTTTGTATTTTTAGTGGAGACAGCGTTTCACCATGTTGGCCAGGCTGGTCTCGAACTCCTGACCTCTGGTGATCCACCTGCCTCGGCCTCCCAAAATGCTGGGATTACTGGCATGAGCCACCGTGCTGGCCAGCAGCTCTATTATTAATGTTAGCCATTATTCCTGTTGTCCCCTTCCCTAGGAAGTGTTGGCACCAGGTGCTTTCGCAGGCCTTGGGGGCTCCCTGGAAGCTCTTTGGAGGAGATGGGGCTAGATGTGAGGGGAGCACGGGAAGAGCACGATTCTGCCAACACCCCAGAATCATTCTCCCCAAGATGCCTCTGAATGTTCTACTACTGCTGAATTTCCCAGCCAGGCGCTGAGAAGAAGGCCCCATGGGGCTACAGGACTGGCAGCTGTCAGTGCCAAACCCCTGTCGGGAAAGGTGGTGTTCTTAGCCGTTCGGTCATTCATTCACAAAGGGAAAGCTCAGTGCCAGACACTGCTCTATGTCTTGTGGCTATGGCAGGAAAGGAGAGATACCTGGTCCCGCCCCCCGCCCCCCACCGCCCATGCAACTCACATTCCCTAGGAGATCCAGAAAAATGAACTGAGCCCTACTGGCAGAGTCAGGGAAGACTTCCTGGAGGAAGCGGCATGCAAACTGGGAACCTGAGGAGGAAAAGGCAGTGGCTAAGTCTGTGGGTGGGGCTGGGAGGATGGGGGAAAGGGTGTTCCTGGCAGGGGAAATGGCAGGGCCAAAGACCTGGAAGGAACAGAAAACATGAGACTTCCAGGGAAACCCCCTCCTTCTACCCCCTTCCAGTTCCTTCCAGTTCCACCAGTTCCTTCCAGCTCCTTCCAGCTCCTTCCAGTTCCTTCCAGCTCCTTCCAGTTCCACCCCCTCCTCACCACTGGGGGGACTGTGCTGTCTAGGGACTTCTCCAGCAGCTTCCCCGACCTGGCGAGACTTTAAAGCTGGGCTCTGAGCACTGGGCACCTGGGCAGGGCCGCTTTTCAGGTGAAGTTTATTAGAACAGTTCTAAGAAGGCATGTAGTTATTTTGCCAGCATATTTTATACAACAAGATTTTCCTTTTGCAGAATAGCAAATCATAACAATTTGATGAATGAATCCTTTTGTAGGCCCCATATGGTTCCAGTTTCCTTGTAATGATCTCACATGTGGCCCCATAACTGAACAGGGTGGGAGTGGGGAACCATTGTGTCAACTTCCCTGGGATCGGAGACCCCCTCAGGCTGGAGGGGAGCTCAGGGCTGGCTAAGTCATCTGCCGCAAGTCACCCAGCGAGGAGCGGGGCTGGGGCTGGGCCTAAAGCTGGGCTGTGCCCCACCTCCTTTAACCCCACAGTGGTCCTAACTAGAGGCTAGGGTGGGAGGGAGCGGGACGCCCGTCACCCTAGCTGCTTACAGGTTATTTGCGGGTTACTACACTGTGCGGAGCCAACTTTAGAAGGGGGTTAGGAAGCTGTGTGTTGGTCCCAATTCTGAAAGTGCCTGAAGAGATCTCGATGACACCCACAAACTCTCTGCCTCTTTTTCCTTCACTATGAGATGTGAAGGTCCTCTGGGTAATTATTATAGGTGAAATGCTTTCCATTTAGTAATGAATGTCGTCTTCTCAGCAGCCCTACGAAATAGGTGATCCAGTGTTGTTTTGAACCTGTTTTTATTTTTTTATTATTATTTTTGAGATGGGGTCTCACTCTGCTGGCCAGACTGGAGGGCAGTGGTGTGATCTCGGCTCACTGCAACCTCCACCTCCTGGATTCAAACCATTCTCCTGCCTCAGCCTCCTGAGTAGCTGGGACTACAGGCGTGTGCCACCACATCTGGCTAATTTTTGTATTTTTAGTAGAGATGGAGTTTCACCATGTTGGCCAGACTGGTCTCGAACTCCTGACCTCAAGTGATCTACCCGCCTCGGCCTCCCAAAGTGTTGGGATTACAGGTGTGAGCCACTGCGCCTGGCCCTATTTTTCCTTTTGGATCCCGTCACCCACTGAGTGAAAAGGTCCTGTGAGTTTTGCTACCTAGGTATGAAGCCTGGCTTCTTGTTTTGGCCTAGAACTCCTCTGTGGACCCACACAGTGCCATTCCTGAGAGCCATTGATGCATGTGGTGGGTTGAGGATGGAAACCCAACACCTGTACACCCAGCGTGGTCTCCCCACAGCATGGGGAATCGCCCCTTCATGCCCCACCCCTGCCCCAGTTCACCTGTGTTACTTAGCTATGCCCTCACCCTAGCCCTGCAAAGGAGGTGCTGTCATTGTCCCCCTCATCAATGGGGGGACATGGAGGCCCAGAGAGTCCAGGTAGCAAGCCCGTGGGCGCACAGCTGCTAAGTGGCAGCACCAGGATTCGAGCTTGGGCAGCTTGGCCCTGATGCTATACCCCTCACCAGCACACTGGACAGCCTCATGTATCTGTTTTTTTTTTTTTTTTGAGATGGAATCTCGCACTGTCATGGGCGCGATCTCGGCTCACTGCAACCTCCGCCTCCCAGGTTCAAGCAATCCTCCTGCCTCAGCCTCCTGAGTAGCTGGGATTACAGGCGCCCACCATCATGCCCAGCTAATTTTTTGTATTTTTAGTAGAGACGGGTTTTCAGTATGTTGGCCAGGGTGGTCCTGACCTCGTGATCTGCCCACCTCAGCCTCCCAAAGTGCTGGGATTACAGGTGTGAGCCACCACGCCCGGCCAGCCTCACGCACCTTTAGAAGACTTGAATCTTTAAGTCTAGTTCAGGGGGAAGCCTATTTCCTTTGGAGTGTGATGGTGGGGTGTGTGTGAGCTTTGGAGTCACAGCTGGATCTGAAGCCTGCCTTTGCAGAGGCTGCATGGCCTCGGGCAACTCGGTGATTCTCTCTTTGCCCCCTTTCATAGAATAACTAGGATCACGTGAGCTCATTTGTGCATTCATTCATTCACAGACGTTTATTGAATGACTGCTCAGGGCAGGCATGGGGGCAGGATGCAGAATGAGACTGTCTGGCTTAGCCTCGTGGCACTAAGTACAGAGTTAATTATTTGTGCCAAGTGCTGGGCAGCTCAGGGTACAAAGAGACCATGCAAGAAAGAAAACATATATGTCCCATGTGCATACGTGTGTATGTGCATATGTGTGTGCATTGGCGGTAGTTAGGGAGGACTTCCTGGAGGAAGGGATCTTTGAGCCGGTGTGGCATGAACAAGCTGGCCTGAGGAGAGCAAGTGTCCTGAGACCCTCCAGCCTGTGACGCTCCAGGTTCCAAATGCCAGGTGCGTAGGATGCATGACAGGTGGCCAGAGCAGCGAGAGGAACACCGGGGGAGATGCGTCCTGGAAGCCCAGGAGGCCCTTGGAGCAGGGTGGGATGTTGCAGAAGGATGAGGATGCCCCTCTGTACACTGGGCTGATGTAGGAAGTTGCTGCCTGGGCCAGAGCTGCCTGGAGGGAGCTGTGGGGAGAATGCTTCTCACTTTCCCAGAGAGGTGCCTTCTGCTCCTCCCCTCTTGCTGCCTTCTCCCGGCTGGTTCACCACCCAAGACCCCTGTCATCTCAGTGACAGATGCTGGGGACAGGCTCAGCAGTGGACACAGGCAGGTCTTGTGTTGAGTATGGGGCCAGGAGCCCTAAGAGCAGGCTCCAGTTTGTCCTGCTTCCTCCTTCAGAGGCCAGGTGGCCTTGGAGAGGGCACACAAGTCTGTCCTCATCCTGGACCTGTAAGGGATGCAGGGACATAGGCCAATCTGGCTGGATCCCTGCTGGCTTCCCAGGCTTGGAGGGGCAGGGCGCAGGTGGGGGTTGGGAGTAGTCGCCCAGTCCTGTTTGGCTGGAACTTTCCATCAGAATCTCTGTGGTTGACATCTCGTTGCATTTCAGGCTTTTTGGTACCTTGGTTCTGGACACCACGGAGGCCACTCCAACTCTTTGCTGTAGCTTTAGACAACGCTATGGGGCAGGTGGGGCGGGGGCGTGATCCTTTTGGGTGGTGAGTCCAGGAGGCACAGGGAACAAAGCCTCAAGCTCCCATTCACTTTTCAAAACTCCTGATGCCCTCGGCTGCCTCTGAGTGTTTGAGCTTGAGCAGAGGAAATCAAGGAAATTGAGGCTGGCTTCTCATCACATGCCCTTTCTTCATCCCCAGCTATTCACGGAGCTTTGCAACTTTTAAAATATCCTCGTTTGCCCGATGAGGATATTAAAATAAAAAAATAGACACCTAATCAACCACCATCTCGTATCGTCACCACTTCATAGAGGTAGGGAACATTTTGATGCCCCGGATTTTGGAAGGACGCGGTCTCACAATAAAAGACAGCATTGTAGATGGAATCGGGCAGGCTTTGTAGAGGTCCCTGGGTCCTGCTTTGATTTCACCCTATTTTGTTGCAACCCAGTGGAAATTTTGTCAGAGCAATGCCTGTACACGGGGTGGGATTTGGGAAGTCTGCTCTTAACTGCAGGCGAAATCCTCCATTCCTCCATTTACCCTCCATCTGCAGAACTTTTCATATTCCCAAACTCCATTCCGTTTGTAAATGAAAAAACTGAGGCCCGGACTTGCTCCAGGTGGGAAAACTCTCAGCCGTGAGATCAGAAGCAGATTCCAGGCCTCTGGGTTCCCAGCCCCCAGTCTCCCCTCTGTGACAATCTGCATGGTCAGCAACCTGGGTATTAAGATCCTAGTGGCTCACGGGCTTCCAGGAATGGGATCAGACATTGCCCAAAGCTTCTGCGATGTTTACAGCTAGCGGGCTGACGTTCTGGAAGCTTCCACCCAAGGAGTGGTACAGAATCTCTCTGAGCATCTGTATTCTTAGAAAGAGCACGTGGCCATATCCTTCCCAGGCCTCTAGGGCATGGTCCCTGCAGGCCATGTGACCTGTTTCTCTGCATGCCTTGGAACCTGGGGCATGCCACTGATCTATACCATAATCTTTATGGACGCCTAAGTCACCTGGAAAAAATGTAGTTTTAGCAGCTGTCCCAGGCAACAAACGGTATCTGAGGCCTGTGAACTGAGCCATCTCCATCCAGTTACTCTGGCAGGCATGTCTCTCTCCTGAAGAGAGGTGGTGGACGTGGTGGCGTATTGGCCGTTGGGCACCGTGTCAGCCTGGAGGAGTGTGCGGTTCCTTTGAAAAAGAATGTTCTCCCTATCCTGGCGCGGTAACTTTTCCCTTTGTTTAATTGTGAAGCTTCTGTTTTTTCTTGTGGTCAGTGCGCTGATGTAAGTACTTTTCCTGGATTGTCTCATCAGTCTTCCCCCATGCTTTTTTTTTTTGAGACAGAGTTTCACTCTTGTTGCCCAGGCTGGAGTGCAATGGCACAATCTCAGCTCACTGCAACCTCAGCCTCCCGAGTAGCTGGGATTACAGGCATACGTCACCACACCTGGCTAATTTTGTATTTTTATTAGAGACAGGGTTTCTCCATGTTGGTCAGGCTGGTCTCAAATTCCCAACCTCAGGTGATCCTCCTGCCTCCTCTGGATCTGGAGGTTGCAGCTCACTGCAACCTCTGCCTCCCGGGTTCAAGTGATTCTCCTGCCTCAGCCTCCCGAGTAGCTGGGATTATAGGTGTGAGCCACCACGCCTGGCTTTTTTTTTTTTTTTTTTTTTTTTTTGACAGTCTCACTCTCACCCAGTATGGAGTGCAGTGGTTCGATCTCGGCTTACTGCAACCTCTGCCTCCCGGGCTCAAGCGATTCTCTCGCCTCAGCCTCCTGAGTAGCTGGGATTTCAGGGGCCTGCCACCATGCCAGCTAATTTTTATATTTTTAGTGGAGACAGCGTTTCACCATGTTGGCCAGGCTGGTCTCGAACTCCTGGCCTGAAGTGATGACTGCCCACTTCGGCCTCCCAAAGCTCTGGGATTACACGCGTGAGCCAGCGCTCCCGGCTTCTTCCCCCATTTTTACAGATGAAGGAAATGAGGCACCCTGAGTCTTAGTAAGGGAGGGAGCCAGATTCAAGGCTGAGCAGTTTTAACCTGCAGTGTTGCCTTCCCTGGGAACGTTCGAGTTGAAGGTTAACAAGATTTTGAGAGAGTTTGCTCTTGGTTTATATCTAATATTATGCTTTGGATCTAACTCACGTGGTCAGAGGCAGGGTCAGATTGAGACTGGTTGATTGAGACTCCTAAGAAACAACAGGAAATGGTCTGGGAGAGAAGATTCTAGGTCCCCTGAGGCCCTGCTTCTCTCTTGAGCCCCCACATCCCAGCGTGGAGTTTCCAGCGAGTGCCTGTTCGGCTTGGGTGGGTGTCCATTGTGGGACTGGTCAGAGGTAATTTTTGGATCTCAGACCTGCTCACAGCTGTCGGTGGTCGGGGATAGAAGAAGCAGGCGTGGCTTCGTTTGGCCAACATTACCCTCCTGACTCACAGTGTTCCAGGGCTGCTCGGATGCCCTAGGGTTTGTGTACAAATGGCCTTGACTTTACACCCTTCTGAAGGTGGGGGGTCTGACTGATTAGGCAGTTGGTTGGATGCTGTCGACCCCTGCAGAACTCTTGGTAGCCATGAGGTGTGGAGTTGGCGTGGGGGATCTTTTAGCCCCAGTCCCCTCTTTGCCCCCGCCCCAGCCTGGCTGAGGGTCCTGGGCAGGCACTGAGAAGGCACCACATGGGGTAGCACTTGATGAGCAGGTGGGTAGGAGAGTGAGGTGGGAGGTGCCTCCGTGGGCCTCAGATGGTCCCCAGCCTGTGTGATGGGGCAGTGAAGCTCAGGACATCCGGTGTTTGGATATCCACAGGTGACCCGATCCCCAGGTAAATGAGCAACTGGAAGTGCCTGCAGGGATGCTGGAGGCACAGCCGGGGTGGGGCTGGACCTCAGGCCCTTCCCCACCCCCATCTCCCCACCCTCACAGGACACACCGGGTAGCTAAGATCCTTGTTTTTAGGATTTTTGTTTGTTTTGAGATGGGGTCTCCCCCTGTCCCCCAGGCTGGAGTGCAGTGTTGCAATCATGGCCCACTGCAACCTTGAACTCCTGGGCTCAAGCCATCCTCCCACCTCTGCCTTCCAAAGTGCTGGGATCACAGGCCTGAGCCGCGATGCCTGGCCTTTTGTTGTTGTTGTTCTTTTAAAGTTGTTAAGTCATCTTTATTTTGGTTGCAAAGTTGCAAGCTGTTTTTTACTGAACATTTTAAGTCTCATTTGAAGTTTCATAGCTTGCCATGTAAACCATTGCATACATGGTCAAACTGCGGTACAGAACATTCTGAAATACAATCTATTAAATTAATTCACTTGACACTGTTCAGATTACTGCATGAAAACAACATTGATTGAAGAAGGCAAGTAAATCAATGGGCAAAACATCTGATTGCTTTCATAATGCAGGATGTTACAAGATGGCCAACAAACACTAAATTATTTTGCTTAAGAAATGTACTTTTTATTGTGGTAAAATATGTGTCACATAGGATGTGTGCCATTTTAACCATTTCCTTTTTTTTTTTTTTTTTTTGAGACAGAGTCTCACTCTGTCTCCCAGGCTGGAGTGCAGTGGCATAATCCCTGCTCACTGCATCCTTTACCTCCCAGGTTCCAGTGATTCTGCTGTCTCTCAGCCTCCTGAGTAGCTGGGATTGCAAGCGCACCCCACCAAACCCGGCTAATTGTAGCTGGGATTACAGGCATGAGCCACTGCGCCCGGCCCATTTTAACCATTTCTAAGTGTACGGTCCAATGGTATTAAACACAGTCACATTATTGTACAGTCATCACCACCCTCCATCTCCAGAACTTTTCACATTCCCAAACTGTTAAATACTAACTCTCCGTCCTCCCTCCCCCAGCCTTTGGCACCTATCCTTCTACTTCCTGTCTTTGACAAATTCCGTACAGATTTAACTCCTCTAGGGACCTCATAGGTACTCTTGTCCTGGGTCACTGTACCTGCCTTACTGGCCTTTCTTGATTTTCATAACCAGAGTAAAGCTTGTTTATTTTATTTTGTGACGGAGTCTTGCTCTGTTACCCAGGTTGGAGTGCAGTGGTGTGATCTTGGCTCACTGCAACCTCTGCTTCCCAGGTTCAGGTGATTCTTCTGCCTCAGCTTCCTAAGTAGCTGAGACTACAGGCGTGCACCACCATGCCCGGCTAATTTTTGTATTTTTAGTAGAAACAGGATTTCACCATGTTGGTCAGGCTGGTCTCGAACTCCTGACCTCATGATCCACCCACCTCAACCTGTTGGGATTACAGGCATGAGCCACCGCACCCGGCCAAGCTTGTTTATTTAAAAGGGGACAGAGACAACTTTTTTTCCTTTCTAATCAGAATGTGTCTTGGAAAGGATATGTCTGAGGGATGGGAGTGGGGTTGGTTTTGTGCTTGAGGGAAACTGTTCCCACCCTGTCCCACGGTAAGCTTGTAAAGAGGTCGGTGCCCTTGTTTTGGAACACAAGTTAATGACACACCTTTTCTTGTGTGGGCTACACACATCTCTAACCTGCTGCTGATAGTACTTTTGTTGGCATCTGGAGCCATGATGCCAGGCCCCTCTTCCTGAAGCTCAGTTTTCCTCGAATGGGTGGGAGGTAACCAGTGCTGAGCCCACCAGGGAAATCGAGGCATATCTCCAAGGCTAAGAAACGCAGTTCTGTAGCCTCAGCCACTCCCCGACCCCCAGCTCATCCCTGGCCTTTGCCGAAATTCTAACGAGCCCCGTATTTTGTGTGGGTGGGCTCTGACCCCTAAGGATTTTCCTGGGGGTCACTGCCTCCATCCCCTGGGATGATGGAGGAGGAGGAGGCTTGTTTGTGGGGCAGAGGATCCTGCCCCAGCAGCCTTTGCATGTCAAGAGTGGTCTTGCTGATGGGGCCCCTTCCCCTGGCTCTGTTTAACCGGTGCTTACTGAGCCATGATGTGTGTGCTGGGCACGGGCAGGTGCGACATGGACAGTGAGAGGAGGAAGACACCATCTCTGGCCCCCAAAGGCGGTTTTAATTCAGGAGGAGCAAGAAAGAACAGTGTAGGAGGCTGCCAGGACTGAGCCTGATGCCAGAACCCAGGGCCCAGGACCCGTGGGTGAGAGCAGTGGGCAGGAGGGCGTGGAGGCCACTGAGCCCTGTGAGGAGCTGGCCGCACACTGGTTTGTGGTGGGTGCAGCACAGCCTGGGTGGGAACAGGGACACCTTAATATTTATGTTCATGTCACTGGTGACTTGACGCTTTTCAGCTTCCTCTGTTCTTAATTCCATGTGGAGCCCAGGCAGGATGATAGCAGAATGAATGGAAGGGGTCGAGGCGTGAGAGCCGGTGAATGAGAGTGGCCTTGTCTGTAGGCCCATGTGGGTCAGGGCCTGGCAGTTGATTGGTGAGTGTTACAGTGAGGATGATCGTCCCCTTCTCAGGCCCCCTCCCCATGCCTCTGCCTCGTCACCATCCAGCCTGGCCAGGGACCCTGCTCGGCTCGTCGTGGACTCTCTGATGGGGCTGTGCAGGAGCTCTCCCTTGGCTAATGATGGGGTGAGCTCAGCTTCCCTCGGGCACAGCCCCCAGACGGCTCTGCTTTGCAGAGTTCCAGCTCTGGGGCTGCTCAGAACATGGGAGCTAACTTCCGAGTTTCTGGAAGACCGAAGGACTTCACATTTGATTTTCATCGTCCTGCTGAGCTTAAGGTTCACAGTGCCCAGGCTCCCCAGCAGGAAGCATTTCCAAACCATTTCTGCAGCTCTGGGTGCAGAATTCCCAGGGCCATGGGAGCCTGCCCTCCCATGTGTTTTCCTTTCTCAGAGTCTGAAGGAGGCTCCGGGGCCGCAGCTCACCCGCGGGGGATTCCGCACACCAGCACTCGGCTGTGTCTTCCCCATTTCTTATGAGCATCGATAAGTCAGTCCCCTTCGATGGTTTAATCCTCCAGCCAGTTTACAGAGAGCTTTCTGTGTGCTTGGAACTTTATAAAGTGCATCCCTCTTCTCAGCAACCCTGGGAAGATAGTGCAAGCCCCGTTCTCCCACTGGGGAAGCTATGGTTCAGAGAGACGATGCCGCCTGCCCAGGGTTAGAGAGCAAGAGAGTGCTGGAGCCAAAGGCTGTTTGGCTCCAAAGCTTACACTCTTTTCACTCAACTCTGTGGCTGCCACGTGCTGGCATGGATGCTGGGGGTATACAAGGACAGGAGACAGAGCCTGCCCTCAAGACATTTGTGGCTATGAGTGTAGGGCAGGCAGGCAGGGTGCTGGAGGATGTAGAGACATGCGCCAGGCACAGGGTGATGTGGGAGCAGAGGGGCACCTGAGCCATGCGGGGGGGCAGGCCAGGAGAAGGTGACAGGGCATGGGAGGTGGGCTAGGACAGGAGACAGGCTGCAGAAGACATGAGGGTGAAACTGCAGGCGGGGGCTCAGTGGGCCTGGCCAGAGAAGGGGTGAAGGGAGTGTGGGGGCAGACATGGGAACCGGGCTTGGCTGCAGAAGCGATGAAGGGAGTGGGGACAGATGGGAACTGGGCTTGGCTGCACAGGGGAAAGCAGCCTCGCTGTCAGGACACATGGCTGGATCACATCATGTTCATCCAGGAGTGCACCACGGCCTGTCTCATCTGTAACAGATAAGGTCATTGGCTTAGTGAGTGCTTTTGCTTTTCTTTTTTTTTTTTTTTTTTTTTTTTTTTTGAGACGGAGTCTCGCTATGTCGCCCAGGGTGGAGTGCAGTGGCCGGATCTCAGCTCACTGCAAGCTCCGCCTCCCGGGTTTTTACGCCATTCTCCTGCCTCAGCCTCCCGAGTAGCCGGGACTACAGGCGCCCACCACCTCGCCCGGCTAGTTTTTTGTATTTTTTTAGTAGAGACGGGGTTTCACCGTGTTAGCCAGGATGGTCTCGAACTCCTGACCTCGTGATCCGCCCGTCTCGGCCTCCCAAAGTGCTGGGATTACAGGCTTGAGCCACCGCGCCCGGCCGCTTTTGCTTTTCTTAATGAATTAGAGCAAGAATGAATGAATGAATGAATGGGAACATTCAAGGTTATCCCTATGATAACGTGGCTGTCACTCCGGATGACGCTTTGGTGCTGGGAGGCCCGCAACTCCAGACAATCTGACGTTATCTCTGGCTCCTGGTGAATCTCACGTTCCATCGTTGGAGAGGGGACACCTGAGGTGGGGGATGGGCTGAGTGGTCAGGCTGATGGACATTGTTGGGCTTTGCTGTGGGACGGACCTTCACGCTTACCCACACCACTGCAGGGCTGTTCCTGCCAGCCTGGGGGAGCCGGGTGAGAGTAAGAAGGGTGGGTCTACCTTGCGCTGCAGAAAGCAGCTCTGAGTTTCCTGGAAGCCCTGGGGAAAAGGGAAAGCCCAGAAGTTGTCACTGGGGGGCATGGTTCTAGGTGAGACCCCCTCCTCGTGGCCGTCTGGAATGGCCTGGCTGAGCTCCAGCTCATTTGTGCACGGACCCTATCCATTCTGGAATGTTTCTGGAAGTTTCTCCTCCTCCCCTGCTGAGATCGGGATGGAGCATCTGAAGGCCGCATAGTCTAGAAGTGCTTACAGTGGTGGATGACCAACAGCACCCTGTGTGGTTTAGCAAGGTGCCGCCTCACCGAGCAGACAGCAGCCTCCCTCCGGGCCACCCCGAGGGCCCGGCCTGGAAGAAGAATGCGCTCAGGCAGAGCACCCAGAGTTGTATGTGCGGAAATGGAAATGCTGCCAGGCCCAGTGGGATTTACCCTCTAGGGTCTGGAAAGCCATTAGGAAGGAAAAGTGGTGCTTCTTAAAGCCCAGTTTTGTAACGTCCTGCCGAGAGGTGACCTTCTGCCCAGCAACTGAGGCTGTCGGTGCTAATGCTTTCTGGCGTTTGAGTCCTTTAGACTGAGGGCCAAGTATGTGGGCACCTGGCACCCGGCTGCTCCTCCCTCGGGGCACAATGGGGTTGTCTCCCTTCCATGAGCTGAGGGGCTGGGAGGGTGCCCATTGGGGCTGGGGCATGGGGCACAAGGGCCTACGCGCCCAGCTCATTTGGGCTGTGGTCTGGCTCTGAGGGTGCGGGCCCGCTGCTTGGTGCGTGACCCTTTCATCTGCCCTTTTTGTGAGTGGGAGATAAGATGGCCAGACTGCTGTTCCTCCTGAACCTGTGCTCTCTGCTTTGCCAGTCCTGTCCTCACCAGTCTTCTCACAGGTCCCCGTTTCTGTAGAAGAGGGGGTCTTGTGGTAGGTCAAGGGCAGAAACCATCACCAGCCTTGGTTTCCTCATCTGTAGCTTGAGGCTTATGTCCTGGCTCCTGCCCCTTTGCTCCCAAGATTAAAGGAGAAAACACAGATGTGGGTCACAGAAGCTGGTTTAGAATTGGTGGTTTTTAGGCTGGGTATGGTGGCTCACGCCTGTAATCCCAGCACTTTGGGAGGCCAAGGCGGGCGGATCACCCAAGGTCAGGAGTTCGAGACCAGCCTGGCCAACATGGTGAAACCCCATCTGTACTAAAAATACAAAAAATTAGCCGGGTGTGGTGGTGGGCACCTGTCATCCCAGCTACTCAGGAGACTGAGGCAGGAGAATCACTTGAACCTAGGAGGTGGAGGTTGCAGTGAGCTGAGATCGCGCCACTGCACTCCAGCCTGGGCGAGAGACTCTTACTTGACTCAGCTCGAGAAACTCTTACTTGACTCAGCTCGTTGCATTTTGAGCCCCCTCCCTGTTTGCAGTCTCTCCTCTGGAAAGAGTGGTGTCGGCTGTTCCCTGACCTGCTGGGCTGGGCGGGCCGGCAGCGTGGCCCTGCCTCTGTCAGCAGGGGCTTTCTTGCCCGCTGGACTGTGAAGGCAGGGACCCGGCTGGACAGGGGTGGCATCGGCATCTCCAGCGTGTGACTGGAGCAGGGATCATGTGTGCTTGGATCTCAGGGCTGAGCCGCAGCCCTGTCCCAGTTGGATTCAGACAGGGGAGGATTCAGGCCTTTCTTCTAGGAAGGAGTGGGGTGTGGGCTCCCAGCTGGGGCCTGGTGGGGCTTTCAGTACTGGTTTGCAGAGTGACTAAGGGATGTTAGTCACTAGCATCACCCCAGCCTGATGCTGTTGTTAGAAGGACGTGCATGTCCTGGTGGTGCACCTGGGAGGGGCCCGCCGCCCGTTGAGTGGTGAGCCACCTTCAGCTTGTTCTCTTCCCTGCACAGTGGATGCGGATGTCCTCCTGGAGGCCTGCTGTGCAGATGGACAGCGAATGGCCACTAATCAGAAGGACTGCTCGCTGCCATATGCCACGGAATCCAAAGAATGCAGGTACGTTTGCCAGTGGCCACTGTTTGACTGGAACAGTGTTCCTTTAGAGGAAAGTGGGGGAGGAAAGGACAGTGTGTGCCAGACCTCTCGGGAGAGGTTGGACACCAGGCCCGGATCCATCCAGGCTGGATGGATTTAAAAAAAGGGGGGACAGTTGTGGGGGAGCAGAGGAGATGATGTGACTAAAGAGCCTTGTGAACGGAAACACGGACCACCTACAGACCCCCAGAATGCCGGGGAGCCGGCACAGAGTGGAGCGTTTCACCAGCCGGTTTTTCACCTTCCGCACTAACCAACATCTGGATCGACTGTTTTTAGTCTTCTCTCCCTACATTGACTCCAGCTCTCTGAAAATTCTGAGACCATGTAAGCTTAGAATAAATGATGAGAGGCCGGGCACGGTGGCTCACGCCTGTAATCCCAGCACTTTGGGAGGCCGAGGTGGGTGGACCACCTGAGGTCGGGAGTTCGAGACCAGCCTGGCCAACACGGTGAAACCCCGTCTCTACTAAAATTACGAAAAAAATTAGACAGGCGTGGGTGGTGGGTGCCTGTAATCCCAGCTACTTGGAAGGCCGAGGCCAGAGACTCGCCTGGGAGGCGGAGGTTGCAGTGAGCTAAGATTGCTCCACTGCACTTCAGGCTGGGCAACAAGAGCGAAACTCTATTTCAAAAAAAAAAAAAAAAGAATAAATGATGAGATTAGGTCATGCTGGTCATCATCATAAAAATAATAGTGAAAACCCCAGCAAGCGTCTGGAGCACCTGCTTTATGTGGAGCCTTTGATGTACATGATCTCATTGAACTTTGTTATGAACCCCATTTGACAGAGCAGGAGACCAGGCTTTCCCCAGGTGTCCAGCTGGTAAGCAATGATGTGAGGATCTGAACTCGGGGTACGCGCCTGGGAGGCGAGGCTGTGGAAGCAGCCGGCATTTGCCATCCATTTGTTTTCTCTGCCTCAAGTCCGAGTCTAAGCAGCCGTGATGCTTGGAGCCAGGGGCGCGGGCTGGAGAGCTGTCACGGGAAGAATGCACGGGGACGGCTCGCCGGCCTCATCCCGGAGATTTGCATTTGTGCTGCGGTGTGTGTGGGCTGCTGCCTTCCTGCGTGATGAAGAACGTAGATCCTGATGAAGGAAATTCTTGAAAAGTCGAAAGCATTATAGAGCAAACAAAGGAAAATAGGAAACTCGCGTGGCTTGAATTGACTGGGAGACCATGCAGTCGGGATTTATGGGACATCTGATGAGTGGGAGCCGTGATCCTGGCGTGCAGCGGGTGCAGGAAGTGCTGGAAGTGTCGTAGGGGCCGCTGGCCTTTCTGCAGTGAGGCTGGGTGATGAGCACTGAGCATTCTGTGTACCATCTGCACGGACAGCAGCCAGCCTGGCCCTGGGAAGGACAAGGGCTGGGGAGGTGGACCAACCTGGGTGGGTTTCTGGCTGGGTGACCTGAGCCAGCTCAGAGGCACCATGATACCTCCTTTTCGGGGTTGTTATAATGATCAGAGATCGCCTGGGCGCGGTGGCTCAGCCCTGTAATCCCATCTCTTTGGGAGACCAAAACGGGTGGATCACCTGATGTCAGGAATTCCACACCAGCCTGACCAACGTGGTGACACCCCGTCTCTACTAAAAATTCAAAAATCAGCTGGGCGTGGTGGCGAGCGCCTGTAATCCCAGCTACTCGGGATGCTGAGGCAGGAGAATCACTTGAACCCGGGAGGCGGAGGTTGCAGTGAGCTAAGACCGTTCGTTGTACTCCAGCCTGGGTGACAAGAGTGAGATTCCGTGTCCCCACCACCAAAAGAAAAAAATCAGAGATCGTCTATGAAACCAGCACCACAAAGCCAGACCGCGGCGCTGTATTGGTTTTCCAGGTCTGCCAGAGCAGAGTACAAGAGGCAGAGCGGCTCAACCGCTGGCTCCTCGTAGTTCCGGAGGCTAGAAGCCTGAGACCGAGGTGTCGGCAGGGTGGGTTCCTTCTGAGGCCCTTCTGGGCCTGTAGATGTCCTCTTCTCCGTTTGTCCTCATACGGCCTTCCCTCTGTGTGTGTCTGTGTCCTACTCACCGCTTCCTCGAAGGACACCAGTCCTATTGGTTTAGAGCCTGCCCTAACGACCTCATTTAACTGTATCACCCATTTAAAGTCCCTGTCTCCAAATAGAGTCACATTCTGAGATACTGGGGGTTAGGACTTCACCAGATGGATTTGGGAAGACACAGTTTAGCCCATAATAGGGAGCCACTGTTACTAATACTTACTGAAATAAAAGAAAATGAGGCATCAGCCCGTGTAACCCCTCTATGTGCAGACAGAGAAACTGAGGCCACAGATTCAGCAACTCTCTGGGCCTTGCTTGTGAATGGGGATTTTAGTTACTATCAAATGTATTCTGACTTTTTTACTCACCAATGTCTTTGATAAATTTGGGAGTTATCTTTTTTCTTTTTTGTGTGAAACAGAGTCTTTCTCTGTCACCCAGGCTGGAGTGCAGTATGTCGATCTTGGCTCACTGCAACCTCCGCCTCCTGGGTTCAAGCGATTCTCCTGCCTCAGCCCCTCGAGTATCTGAGATTACAGGCACGCACTACCACACCAGGCTAATTTTTGTATTTTTAATAGAAACAGAGTTTCACCATGTTGGCCAGGCTGGTCTCAAACTCCTGACCTCAGGTGATCCTCCTGCCTCAGCCTCCTAAAGTGCTGGGATTATGGGAGTGAGCCACCGTACCCGGCCAATTTTGGGGTTATCTTTAATCTCCTTTGGGTCCCAGAGGACAAACACATTGCCTTCTTGTAAATTTTAAACATTCATTAGATTTCCTGAAATGTAAGAAATACCATCAGAATGGCTGAGAGGGCATTCCTTCTCTCTTTAAGTGCGCGTTCAAGTCCAGACTCCTGGGTATCGTGAGTTTCCATATGACAGTGTCCCTGAAATGTGGCTTAATGCCTGGGACACCACTCAAAGGTCACCGGATGCAAGTGACTGGCCCTTTGACTCATCCAGTGGACACACAGACCAGGGGCCACATACTGTCCTAGGCTGCCCCTCCAGTGAGCCACTGAGCCACCCTGCTCTGCCTACGTCACTGCCCTGTGGCCCCAGGTGCTGTCTGCTGCCCTCCAGCCCTTCCTGCGTGCTTCCCCTTTACGCTGTTCTCATTGGGGTCCAAACCTCATGCAGCCTGTGCCAATCAGAGGCCGCGCCTGGACTCCAGCTCACAGTGAGACGAAGCCCACGTAAGGGTTCAGCAGGCAGGCACTGATGTGACTGTGGGGGTCCCCAGGTGAGCAGGACCCTGCCCCAGCCTCCCCAACCCAGGGAGGTCAGAGCTCCTATCTGGGTGAGGCAAGGGCTCTGGGTGCAGGGCGTGGCCAGCAGTGCAGTGATGCTAATGAAGGGACTTTCTAATGAGTTTTGTACAGATTATCATTTTTAGTGAAGGCAGGGAAGGGATAGGGCAGATCAGGAATCAAATCTGATTTACAAGAATCCTCTTAATAGTGATATTTAAAAGATGCAAGAAACAGGGGTCACTGACACCTGGTTTGCCTGTTGTGTTAGCCAGTTCCTTTTTTTTTTTTTTTTGAGATGGAGTCTGGGCGTGTCGCCCAGGCTGGAGTGCGGTGGCGCAATCTCAGCTTCCTGCAACCTCCGCCTCCTGGGTTCAAGCGATCCTCCTGCCTCAGCCTCCCGAGTAGCTGGGATTACAGGCGCCCGCCACCACACCTGGCTGATTTTGGTATTTTTAGTAGAGACGGGGTTTCACCATGTTGGCCAGGCTGGTCTCGAACTCCTGACCTCAAGTGATCTGATGCCTCGGCCTCCCAAAGTGCTGAGATTACAAGTGTGAGCCACTGCGCCCAGCCGAGTTCTCTTCTTTTGAAGTGGCGTCCTGTGAGGCTCACCAGCTGAAGTAAAATCAGTTTTTGTTCATTTGACAAAGCTGTATCGGCTCTTGATGCTCAGGAAGAGGCAGGATGAAAGCCAGGGGCAGGAGAGCCCAGGGCAGCCCTCCTGGGCAAGAGTCGAGGGTGTGAGGCCCTGAGGGTCCGCGGGGCCCAAAGGAGGGGGTGTCAGCTCCCCGAGTGGGTGAGAGGCTCAGAGAGGACTGCAGGGAGAGGCCGACCTCTCTGCAGCCGTGGGCTCTGGCCAAGCAGGGGTTAAGCAGCCTGCAGCTTCAACAAGGACACGTTTGCGCTGGTCAGAAGATGGCAGCTTTGATGTTTTCCCATCATGTATCATCTTGACTCTAGGTCTCCACCAAGGCCCGACATTCCTTGGGATCCAGATCTAAATCCACCTAAAACCTTGGATTAGGTTAAACCCACATGCCCTTCAGCGTCTTTTGGAGGAATTTGAACACACCCAATGAAACCTAAAGCAGGTCCCAAGCTGACATTTTCCAGCCCAGCATTTCTCTAACCCCTTCTTTATCTTGCAAATCTCACTGAGGGCCTGCTAGGTGCCAGGCTCCGTTCTGGTGAGTGGGGATAAATCGGTGAACGAAATATGCAAAGTCCCCTGACCTCGTGTAGGTGGCATTCTACAGGGGATGTCGAATGCAAAGAAAGTCATAAGCCAGTCTGATGGTTTGCAGGAAGGCAGGGTGTGCCGTGAGGGAAACAGGGAGGGATGGGGCTTCTGCATGGCGGGTTTACAATTTTAGAGCTGTGGGGTTGGCCTCACTGTGCCAGGACCTGAATGGGGCAAGGGAGTGGGCAGTTTGGAAAGTGGGAAGAGCATCCCAGGCTGAGGGAACGGCCCAGAGGAGAGGGTGTGCAGGTGCTGGGCAGCACAGCAAGGGGATCGGGGTGGCTGGAGTGGAGCCAGCAAGAGCCAGTCCCAAGGAGAAAGCACCAGATACAAGGGTAACCAGGTGGCTGAGGGGGCCGTGAGATAGAGGCCAGGGGGATTGGAGGTGAGTCTGAGGCAGCTGGACACCCTGAGGTGCCTGGGACACTTGATTGCTTCCACCTTTTGGGCGTTGTAAATGATATTGCTGTGAGGCCGGGCGCAGTGGCTCACGCTTACAATCCCAGCACTTTGGGAGGCTGGAGTGGGCAGATCACTTGAGGTCAGGAGTTTGAGACCATCCTGGCCAACATGGCAATATCTCATCTCTACTAAAAATATAAAAAGTGAGCTGGGCATGGTGGTGGGCGCCTGTAATCCCAGCTACTCGTGAGGCTGAGGCAGGAGAATCACTAGAACCCAGTAAGCGGAGGTTGCAGTGAGCCCAGATTGCAACATTGCACTCCAGCCTGGGCGACAAAGCAAGACTCCATCTCAAAACAAAACAAAACAAAACACAACAACAAACTGCTGTGAACATGGGTGTGCAAGTATCGGTTTGAAACCCTGCTTCAGTTCTTTGGATATATACCCAGAAATGGAATTGCTGGGTCCTATGATTATTCTATTTTTAATTTTGTGAGGAACTGTGCCTCACGGCATCTGCCCCTTTTCCATTCCCACCAGCAATGCGCACGGGTTCCAATGTCTCCACATCCTCACCAACACTTGTGATTTTCTGGCCAGCCAAGATTTTTTGAATGGATGCATGCATGTCTAGTGGCTCGCTCTGGCAGTTTCGTGAAATGCCTGTTATTTGCAAATCCACCGAAAGCATGAGTGAAACGTGGGCTAGCTCAGCTCGGTAATTCCATCCCGGAGCCTAAAGGCAGTTTTGGAGACGCATGGGCAGCCGGGTGCAGACCTCCAGTCCCCCAGGGAAGGTTGGGGGAAGGTGCGCTGGCAGCTGCCATTTTTGTGCAGAGGTGACCTGGTTGGCAGTGCAGGGAAGCTGGGGAGGCCCCCACCCTCTCTCCTGGAGGCACGGGTTGGGTGACTCTCCGGTGACACAGTCCTCTTCTGCTCATTGCCTTTGGAGCCCACCCACACCAGCCCCTAGCTGTCACAGCCTTGTGGTTGTGTCAGAGAAGCTGATTTTGGCAGGTCGAGGACCTCTCCCCAGAGCCCCGGCACGGCTGGGAGGCGTGGGCTGTGCAGCCAGGTGCCATTGTAGCCCCCATCCCTCCCTCTGGGGCCTTGGGCAGGCTACCCCACAGGACTCTCAGAAGCTGTTTGCTCTGAGCCTGGAATATGGATGAGCACTGAGAAGAGTTCGACCTGATAAAGGGATGGAAGGTCAGGCCCAGAGTCAGCCCCCCGCCGCTTTTTGGTTTTCAAATCAGCAGGAACATTTTGCGGGTGAAGCCTAGTGCTCAGAGGAGTGACATGGCCGCTCTGGAGACAAAACTGGGCCTCCTGACTCTGACTCCAGACACCATGCTGCATTCTGTCTTTCTTTTTTTTAAAAAAGAGGCCAGGCACGGTGGCTTACCCCTGTAATCTCAACACTTTGGGAGGCTGAGGTGGGTAAATCACCTGAGGTCAGGAGTTCCAGACCAGCCTGGCCAACATAGTGAAACCCCGTCTCTACAAAAATACAAAAATTAGCCAGGTGTGGTGGCGCATGCCTGTAGTCCCAGCTGCTGGGGAGGCTGAGGCAGGAGAATCACTTGAACCTGAGAGGCAGAAGCTGCAGTGAGCCGAGATCACACTACTACACTCCAGCCTGGGCGACAGAGCAAGACTCCATCTCAAAAAAACAAGTGAGAAAGAAAGAAAAAAACAGGGTCTTACCATGTTGCCCAGACTGGTCCCAAACTCCTGGGCTCAATTGGTCTTCCCGCCTCATCTTGTCAATGCGCTGGCATTACAGGTGTGAACCACTGTGCCCGGCCCAGCCTTTCTAACTAAATGCTAATTGAGCTCCTTCTGTGTGACACTGGGGCGCTGTGTGTTTCTCTCTGTGTCTGTGGGAGCAGGGAAGGGGAGGCTCAAAGGTGAGAGCACCCCCACCCCCGAGGACCTCGTACCCTGGGCCCCCTGCCCACAGAGCCTTGGCCCAGCCCACCCCTCCCCCACAGGATGGTACAGGAGCAGTGCTGCCACAGCCAGCTGGAGGAGCTGCACTGTGCCACGGGCATCAGGCTGGCCAACGAGCAGGACCACTGTGCCGCGCCCCGTGGTGACAACGCTAGCCTGGAGGCCACGTTTGTGAAGGTGAGAGCCAAAGACCGTGTGGGGTCGCTGCCTGTCCTCACTAGTCGGCAGACCCAGGCCCTCCCAGCCGAGCGACACTGTCCGTCAGCGCTCCCTGCCTCAGGCCACCTTTCTTTGTGAGCAGCTGGGTGTAGGGGCAGGAGGGAGGTGGAAAACCCCAGTATTTCTCCCCCTCCCCTGTAGCCGTAAACCCCGGTGGACACCTGGGCCGAGCCTCCCACGAGGCGGTGGGGGTGAAGTGATCTGGCCTTGCCCTGAGAACTGCCCGTCTCCAGGCTTTGGGCAGACGCGGAAGTCAAAGCAGGGCTCCTCTTGGGCTTTCAGAATCATCTTCTCAGTTCGGGGTAGGCACCCTCACCTACCCAGGAGGCTCTCAGGCTTCTCTACCCACAGACTAGTCAGGGTCCAGAGGTAAAAATGGGCCCTCACTAAGACCTCTGATAAGATCTGACCTCTATAACCACCCTAGAAGAGGAAACTGAGATTCAGAGAGGCCCATCCTCCAAAATGGCCTCTCTGCAGTCCTGTCAGGGACCCAGACGGGATGCTACCCTGAAGGTAAGCTGTGAATAAATGGCAGAGTCCTCTTCCCTGAGTGCTCCTAGGACCCTACGTGCTAGCAGGTCACTCAGGACGGTCACTCAGGACCGCTATGGCCATGGAAGGGCTGCGTTTTTGCAAGAGGTGGAAAGGTGCGTGATCGCACCCCCGGTCTGAACACTGGCAGTAAACCCGAGGTGTCCAGGCCATCCCTCCTTCACCACCCCGCCAGCAAGGAAAACAAACCCCGCCAGGAGGAACTTGGGCCTGGAGGAGCTCGGGTTGGGAAGCTGGGCTCCTGTTGGAGGCGCCAGATGACGAAAATACATTCCCTGGAAGAAGCTTCCCGTTCCTGCTTAGGAAGGTGTTGGAATCATTTTAAGAAGCAAGAATCTGAATGAAGTCTGGATTCCAGGAGGGGGTGTGGGAGCTCCTTTGTGGGGATTCTCCACATAGACGGGGCTGTGGAGGGCCTCTGTGTGGAGGAATTGGGGGTCCCAAGCCCCCTGCCCACCTTGGCCTGTGTGGGCTTTCACAGGGCAGGGCTCTGGCCCAGGAGGGAGCTGGGTGGGGTGAGGGTGGGAGTGCCTGGGAACCAGGACTTTGGACGTTTAATGACTGCCCCCACCCCCGGCACCCAATGCAAGGCTGGGCCTTGCGGATGCCGTCTGTCCGGTGCACAGCTGTGCCCATGTCCCCAGACTTGAGAGGTGTGTAAAAACCACAGAACATTCTAGCAGCAGTGGGAACAGATCGCTTTGACAGATGAGCGATTTGTGTTTCCGGGAAGGATTACTCACACCCCAAAAGATGGACGAGGTAACGGATGCTCCCTACACTTTCTGGCAGCAGAGGGCGTAGGATACGCGGCCTGGAAGACCCGTCAACGCCACGTAACTGAGGCAGACACCTCCCGGCTCCTGCTGGGGACTGTTTGGAAAGTTCTGAGCTCCTTCTTAGGATAACCACTTAATAAAGACTGAAGCAGGGCTTTTCATGTGTCAGGGCAAATGTTGCTTCTGGGACTCAGGTGTGAGGCCACAGGGACTTGGAAGTAACTATGGGGACCTGGGTCTGGGTGGCAGAGAGCCACCCTGTCCTTGGACCTTGCTTGATGACTCGTCTTGAAGTTCCTGTGCTTTCAAATGCACGGTACGATTCCTGCTGCCTGAACCCCCCTAACTCAAAAACGGAGAGGCAAGATGCATGCGTGTCATTCTTCCGGGCATGGTAGAGAAACCTCAGACCATGCAAAGGGAACAGAACTTTGGAGCTGGTGCACGGTGCTATAAGAAGCTCCCTCCTCCTGGAGGTGTGTGAGCAGAGCCAGGTGGTCGCCGGGCAGGGCAGGGATGTTGAGGGGTGCAATTGCGTGTTGGGGTGGGGAGGGGAGGTGGATGCCAGGCCCTTTAAGGTTCCTTTCAAAACTGGGGCCTAGATGGTTTGGGGTAGGGGGATCGGCTTGCTTTGCTATTTGTTGCTGACATTTAGAAGTGGTATCTAAGCCAGACTTGGGTCACCACTCTCCAGGTTGTGTGGACAAGGGGCTCAGAGAGGCATCCCCTGAAGCCTCTCATGGACCCCACTGGGCTGTCTGTCCCGCTCCTCCATCTGGGATCTCCACCTGTGTTTGCAGAGGTGCTGCCATTGCTGTCTGCTGGGGAGGGCGGCCCAGGCCCAGGGCCAGAGCTGCGAGTACAGCCTCATGGTCGGCTACCAGTGTGGACAGGTCTTCCGGGCGTGCTGTGTCAAGAGCCAGGAGACTGGAGACTTGGATGTCAGGAGCCTCCAAGAAACAGGTAAGTTTCCCCCTTCCTTCCCTTGTGGGCAGTGTATTAAGGTTCTCCAGGATATGTATATAGAACGAGATTAGAGAGAGAGAGATTTTAAGGACTTGGCTCATGTGATCGTGGGGTCTGGCAAGTCCAAAATCTGCAGGGCAGGCCTGCAGGCTGGAGCCCCAGAGAAGGAGGGGCCTTGCAGCTGGAGTTCAAAGGCAGTGTGCTGGCAGAATGCTGCCTTCCCCGGGGGAGGCCAGTCTGAAGGCCTTCTGCTGATTGGGTGAGGCCCACCCACAGTATGAAGATGATCTGCTTTTCTCAGCATCAACAGACTTACATATTAATCTCTTCTGTTTTTTTTGAGACAGAGTCTTGCTCTGTCACCCAGGCTGGAGTGCAGTGCAGTGGTGTGATCTCGGCTCGCTGCAACTTCCACCTCCTGGGTTCAAGTGATTCTTGTGCCTAAGCCTCCCGAGTAGCTGGGATTACAGGTGTGCACCACCACGCCTGGCTAATTTTTGCATTTTTAGTAGGGGCGGGGTTTCACCATGTTGGCCAAGTTGATCTGGAACTCCTGACCTCAGGTGATCCACCTGCCTTGGCCTCGCAAAGTGCTAGGATTACAGGTGTGAGCCATTGTGCCGGGCCAATATTAATCTCTAAAAAATAGCTTCACAGCAGTGTCCAGGCTAGTGTTTGACTAAACAGTTGGGGACCATACCCCAGCCAAATTGACACTTAAAATGAACCATTACAGGTAACATGTGCATCCATGTCACCATTGCCTTAACCCCGCATGGACTGACTCCAGTTGTCAGAGACATTCATGTTTGTGACCTTATCTGAGAGCCGCCATCCTGGAGTGACGCTGCTTGCGTGGAGTCCGGGATCAGACAAATGCGTGTTCCCATCCCAGTCCTAATGTGCACCTTGGTCCCCTTATCTGGAAAGTGGGGATAGTTGCAGTCCTACTTCATCAGATACTGGGAGGATGGAGTGTGAGATTAGGTATCAAGGGTTGAGTGCAGCACCTGGCCCCATAAGCGTCTGCCCTCACTATCTCCCCTTGTCCCTTCAGCTGCCTGGGGCAGCGTGGGTGGCTGGCCTTGCTCTCACTTTTTGGGTGAGGGTCTGATGCTCAAGATCACACGGCCAGCATGTGGAGGAGGGAGACCCTGGCCTTCCACCTCCCGGCCAGTGCCTTCTCCATCTGGAGCTGATGACGTATGAATGAGCAGCTGGGGGCCATCGCTGGCTAATAGCTGGCTATGCTCTGTCAAATCATAGACACTTACTCAGCAAAGGGGCATGTGACCCCAAGAGCAGCTTCAAGATCACTCTCAGCTGTGTGACCCCAGTTCTGTGTCCTCGCCCTGCATTTCTGTGTGGTTCAGTTATAGGGTTCAGGAGACTTCGTGGCTGTCCAGTAGTCTCTTACACTTACGCCATGGTTTCGTGCTGTAACAGAATTAACCTGGAAGAAGGCAGGACTCTGCCTGGGCCAAGCTTGCTGTGTGGTTTTCAGGCCATTCCCTCTTCTCTCTGAGTTTTCCCCCCACTCTCTTACGAAATAAAGAGGCGCAAGACGGGCACAGTGGCTCATGCCTACAATCCCAGCACTTTGGGAGGCCGAGGCAGGCGAATCACCTGAGGTCAGGAGTTCGAGACCAGCCTAACCAACATGGATAAACCCCGTCTCTACTAAAAATACAAAAATTAGCTGGGCGTGGTGGCGGGCACCTGTAATCCCTGCTACTTGGGAGGCTGAGGCAGGGAGAATTGCTTGAACCCGGGAGGTGGAGGTTGCAGTGAGCCAAGATGGCACCATTGCATTCCAGCCTGGGTGACAGAGCGAGACTCAGTCTCAAAAAAATAAAAAAATAAATACAATAAAATAAATAAAGCAATGGGGCGGTGCCTGAAGGGGTGAAAGGGAAGAACTCTCAGACCTGTAGTCTCTAAGTCAAGCTGATGGCTGTAGGATCCCAGGTGACGCAGGGAAGCTTTCACTTCTCGTTCTTAGCTTTTCAAGTCTAGGCTGTAGGGTCCCGGGACACAGGGGACCCGGGTCACCTGGGACTCATCTTTCACTTCTTGTTCTTAGCTTTTCAAGTCCAGGGCCCCATGGATGCCACTGAGATGATTTCAGATGTCACAGTCATCAAGTGGGATTGGGGCCACATTCTGCCTCCTTCCTTTCCTTGGGTTTTGAAATCAGAGATGACATTTTCACTTTAAACAAACCCAAACTTTTCGTGCTAGAGGAGGATTTCTCCTGCGTCTCAGGGGCGGATTTTCACTGATTTGTGTCTGCAGCGTGAGCAATCTCTGGGCTTTTCTGCAGCTCCAGATGTTTGCTTTATCTCTCCATCTTTTATCTGCTTCAGTCCTTGCCCCAGACTTTCCTCGCATGCTCCCTCCTCTGGGAGCGCTTCCTGTCTTCACAGCCGCACCTTCCTCCTACTGCTACCTGTGCCGTGGACCCACTGTTTGCTTCCTCGGGGCCATGCAGAAGGTTCCCAGACCGGTGCTGGCCTGCGACAAATAAGTACCGAAATGGAGAGTAACCCTTTACAAACACATAATAGCATTTGCTAGAATCAGTCAGGAGACACAAGTTTTTACTGCGTGCATCGCTTTAGACTTGGAGGGCGCGTGTTAATTGTTATAGCAAGGCTGTGACTGCATTTGCTGAGCTGGTCGAGTAATCTGGACTATGGCAACAGCACCCAGCATGAAGTCAATGATTACAGGCCTTTGTGTCTGTGCTCTTTCTGTTATAATTGATCCCTTTTTTTTGAAACGGAGTCTCGCTCTTGTCGGCCAGGCTGGAGTGCAATGGTGTGATCTTGACTTGCTGCAACCTCCAACTCCTGGGTTCAAGCGATTCTTCTGCCTGAGCCTCCTGAGTACCTGAGATTACAGGCACATGGCACCACACTCGGCTAATTTTTGTATTTTTAGTAGAGACAGGGTTTCACTGGATTGGCCATGATGGTCTTGAACTCCTGACCTCAGGTGATCCGCCCGCCTTGGCGTCCCAAAGTGCTGGGATTACAGGCATGAGCCACCACGCCTGGCCTATAATGGATCAGAGATCAATTATACATTTACAAGTGTAATTCTATCTTAAAGAGGATAAAGTTAATACTTAGCTGTTTATGTAAGATGTTCAGATGGGCATTACTGCCTGATAGTGACAAGAAGAGAGAATGTTGGGAGTTTCTTTTAAGATAAGATAGGTGTTTGGATAAATGTTTGACTTGGTCTTTTTCCCCCTTAGATAAGATCACTGAGGTGCAGGAGGAACAAGAGGACCCATACCTGAATGATCGCTGCCGAGGTGAGACTCCAGCGTCTCCCATAAGTTGGTATTTAAACAAAACCCCAAGGGGCCGGCTAGGTGGCTCAGGCCTGTAATCCTAGTACTTTGGGAAGCCAAGGCAGGAGGAGGATCCCTTGAGCCCAGGAGGTTGAGGCTGCAGTGAGGTATGACTGCACCTTTGCACTCCAGCCGGGGCGACAGAGCTGGACCTTGTCTCAAAACAAACCAACCAACCAAAATAAAGCCAAGGAATCTCAATGCTGATCTCATTGGAAGTTGGAACCCAGGTTTTGCTTCGGTTTACCCTGCAAAGTGCCCTTTGGCTGGGAGCCAGCCGTGAGCCACTTCCGCCCTGAGGAGTCCTGGACTCCCAGCTCCTCCTTCCCTTCCCCCTTCCAGATCTGGGGCCGGCTGGGGAGGGGAAGGGTGGGCTTACCGAGGAGGGGCCCTGGTGAGGGCTGGTGTGGAAAGCCTGCACATTACCGAGTCCCCAGGCCTTGCGAAGGTGACAGGGGCCTCCCCCAGGCTCTCAGGGGAGAGGAGGGGGTAAGTGTTCCTTGCCTTTGTACCCCTGGAGCCCCAGCCACGGTTCTGTCACCATTGGTGATATTCATTTGCCTCACAAGGAGATGTTTGCACATTTAAGTAAGGGCCTTGCAGGTTTGTTTTTCATATGATAAAAGTGTTTTTCTTTCATGGAACATTCCGGCATGTCTAGACCTGCAGATCTGCCCCACAAGCTCTTTCAGTGGTTCGCCTTGTGGTGAGGGTGTTAATTAGGAGCCAGTTTAATCCCCAAATGATGCAGTCAGTGCACGTTGATAGTCGGTCCAGGGACCTGGTAGAGGGAGGAGGGGAGTGACCGAGAGCCCCAGCCAGCCTCAGGGCTATGGGAAGAGCTTTCTGGGGAGGGGAGAGCTGGTCTGCAAGGAGGAGGCAGGATTAACTGGGAAAATAACCCCGAAAGGGTCCTCAGGGAGACCTGAAACCGTGTAAAGGGCACGGACCCACTGTAGCGGGGCTCTGGGTGGCAGTGGTCCGGGGAAGGAGGTGGGGTTAGAGGGCCAGAGGGAGGGGCCCGAGAAGCAGGCAGACTGGCAGCAGTTAGAAGTGTGTCTTGTAGAATCTTTCCCTGGTCGAGGCTTATCCTGATGAGATTTGCACTCTGAGCATCACTCTGGCCGCCCTGTAGGAAGAACAGGTTGTGGGGTGCTACTGGGCTATGCAGGTAGGAGGCTGTGGCCACAGCCAGCTGGGCAGCTGCAGGAGTTCAGGCCATGGTAGTGGGCTTGGAGCAGCGAGACAGCTCGAGAGTTCAGTGAGGAGCAGGTACATGAGGCCTAGTTGGGGCCTGACCTTCCACGTGGAGCCCACACCCGCCATGTCCGTGGCCAGCGGTGAGCTCTTCTCTGCCTCGCCCCTTCCAGGTCTACCCCAGCCTACAAAGGGCACTCTGCACACCACCTGATTTTTCCAGATGGGGAGGTTGGGACCTGAAGCAGCAGCCCCTGGGGGGTGTCCAGAGCCAGATCCTGGGGGTCTCCTAGGAGAGCTGCAGGTGGGCTCCAGCCAGGTCAGCCTGCCTTCCTGGGTTCGTGTGCCCAGAAGGCGTTTTCTGTGACCCAGCCTGAACGGAGCTAGAAACCACGCAGTGCCTGGGGTGCGTCCAGCCCTGGCTCACACACGCTGTCCTTCCAGGAGGCGGGCCCTGCAAGCAGCAGTGCCGAGACACGGGTGATGAGGTGGTCTGCTCCTGCTTCGTGGGCTACCAGCTGCTCTCTGATGGTGTCTCCTGTGAAGGTAAATGTCTCTGTCTCAGGTGCCAGCAGGACTGGCAGGTCACTGTGCTTGGGAGCCTGTGCTGGAGAGCTGAACAGAGCCTGCCTTGTACAGCCCACACCCCATTCAGGGGTGGAGAGCAGCCCAGGACTCGCTTTCTCGTACCCTGGAGTTTGCAGTGCAGAGGCCCCTGCCAAGACTCCCCTCCAAGGCAATATAAGCACCGGGGTTGGGAAAGAGGACGGATTTGGGGCCTAACCAGGTTCTGGTTCCAGGATCTGCTGAGTGGCCTTGGGCACATCCCTCAGTCTGTGAGATGGGGGAGATGGAGAAGATGCTGCCTCCACTTACGGGGTTCTTGAGGACCCCATAACTCCAGTCTCAGAAAAAGCAGTAGATAAGAAGGTTAGCCTGGGAGAGAAATCACTGCTTTCGGCTCCATGTGGTCCACAGCCTAGATGTGCACATGGTGGGCCTCAGCTCAGTTTGTGAGGGTGCAGGGAACCACTTCCACCGCGGCTTCGGCACATTCCTCCTGAGGATGTATCAGGATGGGTCGTTCTTGCTGGTCACCCCTGCCCTGCCTCGGTCTCTCCTAGATGTCAATGAATGCATCACGGGCAGCCACAGCTGCCGGCTTGGAGAATCCTGCATCAATACAGTGGGCTCTTTCCGCTGCCAGCGGGACAGCAGCTGCGGGACTGGCTATGAGCTCACCGAAGACAATAGCTGCAAAGGTACAGCACGCGCTCCGAGTCCGCAGACCTGGTCTCCCGGGTGTAGATACGGTGCGGTGGGAAGGGCAGCTCTGGGGTCTGGGCTCCCGCAGTCCTGCGCTCTGTGTGGCTGCCTGGGCCACTGCCTGCTCATCTGCAGGAGGGAGCTGGTTATACCCACCAGGGTGTCTGGACGGGTGGGATGGAAAGTGAAAGTGCTTGCCAGTAATGTTCAGAACACTGAAAAAGTTGACAGTAGTGCACCAGTACCGGTTAGTTCTGCTATTAGGAAAGATTTATGTTCTTACGGTGTGGAGTCAATGATGGCAGATTTGGGTTTCTAAAAAGGCTCAGTGCCTGATTATTTAAAATCAAGACCAGAGATGAATTTCAGGTTCTTACATGTACTTTCTAAAAAAAAAAAGAAAAGAAAAAAGCAAAAAACAAACAAACAAAAAACCCCACAACTGTTTTTGCACAACAGCTGCCTTCCATCCGAATCCAGGCTTCCTTGAAGTTCAAAGCATATCCCCTTCCACTGCGTAAACACATGGCATTTCTGGCTGCCAGCCCTCCCCGCCAAGCCTTAGGTGTTATTAGGCAGATGGGGAGGCTCTGATGAGGATCGTTTAGAACACAGTTTTTGCAGAGGGTTTCAAGCCTTTCAGAAGGACAAATCCCCTTGTGTAAAAGTGTCACTCACTGTATCATGAGAGTAACTTCAAAGCACACATCCCTTCTGACATCTGAGGGCCACAGAGCAAGTTCTGTCCTCCCCACCCCCGCACACCAGCTGGGTGGTTTGGACCCCAAGAGCCCAGTGGCCAAGCCAGCTGAGTATACACATGTGACCATTTGACAGCCATGAACTTCAAGGGAAGGGCAGCCCATCACATCCTGTCATGACCGTAACCCTTGTTAATATTTGGAATATTGTGAAGGCTTCAGAATGAATATGTTTATAGAGACTGTGTTTGTTGCCACTAAGATAATTGCTTTATGATCTAAACTAAACATACACTTAGCCTGAATGAATACTAATATATATATACCTGCCAGGAAAATGCCAGGGTGATTTATTATAACAGACAGTTTGCCTCATAAGAGCCTTGGGAAAGAAGTCAGCTTTTTAAGTCTTTAGCAACTGGAGCACGATTTGGCTCAGTGAAGTCCTTTTTGTGTATGATTTCCCTATTAGAATGTTTTGGGTTATAGTCTGAGTAATGAGCATTAGAAAAATCTTTCTTGTGATTTTAAAGTGTTGTAAGATGCTTCTGGCAGGACTCTTGCTAACAATTTCCTTTTTTTATGATGTACCAGATATTGACGAGTGTGAGAGTGGTATTCATAACTGCCTCCCCGATTTTATCTGTCAGAATACTCTGGGATCCTTCCGCTGCCGACCCAAGCTACAGTGCAAGAGTGGCTTTATACAAGATGCTCTAGGCAACTGTATTGGTAAGACGTGTGCTGCCAGGACTAGTGGGTTATTCCAGGAGGGGCCAGCGATCTAGCCTTGGGGCAGGCCTCTGGAATCTGAGGGGCCGCATGGTGTACGGAACAGGGGTTGGCAAACTTTTTGTGTAAAGGGCTGGACAGCAAATAGAGCAAATACCCTAGCCGTTGTGGGCCATATGGTCTCCGTCATGATACTCAACTCTGCTGTTATAGTCTAAAGCAGCCAAGGGCCGTCTGTAAACAAATGGGTGTGGCTGTGTTCCAATAAAACTTTATTTACAAAAATAGGCAGCAGGCTGGGTTTGGCCCAAGGGCCACAGTTGGCTGATCTGGGTTTAGATGAAAGAGCTTGGGTTTTGGAGTTAGAGACATCTGGTTTTAAACAGAGTGACCCAAGAAAATGACTTCTTCTGAGCTTTAATTTTTTCCTCTATAAAATGGGAGTAATCATAGTATCTGGCTTATAGATTTGAGGCCAGGATTAGGCGAGTCCTTGCGAAGTACTGATACACAGGAAGCACTCGGCGAGTGGTGATTCCTTGCCACAGGCATTTAGCCTATTAAAAAATTGTTTTAAAAAATACTTGGCTGGGCACAGTGGGTCACACCTGTAATCCTAGCACTTTAGGAGGCCGAGGCAGGAGGATTGCTTGAGCCCAGGTGTTTGAGGCCAGCCTGGGCAATATGGTGAGATCCCATCTCTACAAAAGATTAGCTGGGTGTGGTGGCATACGCCTGTAGTCCCAGCTACTTGATAGGCTGAGGTGGGAGGATTCCTTGAGCAGGGAGGTCGAGGCTGCAGTGAGCTGTGATCGTGCTACTGCACTCCAGTCTGGGCAACAGAGCAAGACCCTGTCTCAAAAATAAAATAAAATATAAAAGTAAAAAATAGTCTGTGTTAGTATTTGAATCATAGAGACAGAAAGTAGAATGGAAGGTGCCAGCGGCTGGGCAGTGAGTGTTTCATGGGTGCAGTTTCAGTTTGAGAAAAATGAAAAAGTTCTGGAGATGGATGGGGGAGATGGTGGCACAACAGTGTGAATGCACTGATGCCCCTGAACCGTCTACTTAAAAGGGTTACGATGGCATGTAAAATTTGTAGTTCACATGTAGTTCATTTGGTAAACATGTAGTTTACCACAATAAGAAAAGCAACTCTGGCCGGGCGCGGTGGCTCACACTTGCAATCCCAGCACTTTGGGAGGCTGAGGCGGGCGGATCACCTGAGGTCAAGAGTTCAAGACCAGCCTGACCAACATAGTGAAACCCCGTCTCTACTAAAAATACAAAAATTAGCTGGGCGTAGTGGTGGGCGCCTGTAATCCCAGCTGCTTAGAAGGCTGAGGCAGGAGAATTGCTTGAACCCGGGAGGCGGAGGTTGCAGTGAGGTGAGATCACGCCACTGCACTCCAGCCTGGGTGACAGAGTGAGACTCCATCTCAAAAAAAAAAAAAAGAAACTCTGCTGATATCAGAGAAATCCTAATATGAAAAGAGAGACTCTCATGTGAACTCAGTGTTAATGCAGGAGGCCTGGGAAAGACCGCTTACGCTAGAGGAGCGGCATGGGGTGCGAGCGGGGAGCCGGCTGGCCTGGGTTTCTAGTTCTGGAAAGACGGGAGGTGACTCTTGCTTTCCCCTGCCGTTGTCAGGTTAACTGCCTGGCTAGGCCACTGCGGTCAGCGCCTAAGTCCCGCTCCACCGGCTTTCCCTCGGCCTCTGCTTGGCAGACGCTCCTGGGTCCTGCCTTTGAGGTCAGAGAGACTTTTTAGGAGAAAAGATGAGGAATCCCAGCTACAGATCACTAGTCAGAACCGCTCCATCTGGGGTGGCCACATCACCTCTTCCCTGCCCGGAGCAAGGGAGTGTAAATTTCTATCTTACTTCTATTTCAACTTTTTCTTTTTTTTTTTTTTTTTTTCTTTTTTTTTGAGACGGAGTCTCGCTCTGCCACCCAGGCTGGAGTGCAGTGGCCAGATCTCAGCTCACTGCAAGCTCCGCCTCCTGGGTTCACGCCATTCTCCTGCCTCAGCCTCCCGAGTAGCTGGGACTACAGGCGCCTGCCACCTCGCCCGGCTAGTTTTCTGTATTTTTTAGTAGAGACGGGGTTTCACTGTGTCGGCCAGGATGGTCTCGATCTCCTGACCTCGTGATCCGCCCGTCTCGGCCTCCCAAAGTGCTGGGATTACAGGCTTGAGCCACCGCGCCCGGCCACTCAACTTTTTCTTAGAGAAATCTGTATTGATTGTTTATTTGAAATAGTGGTTTGGAGAGAGAGCTCTTCCCCCACTGCATTTTTTGAATCACCGAGATATTTAAAGACAAGTGGATGTGGCTGGGCGCGGTGACTCATGCCTGTAATCCCAGCACTTTGGGAGGCCAAGGTGGGTGGATCACTTGAGGTCAGGAGTTTGATACCAGCCTGACCAATATGGTGAAACCCGTCTCTACTAAAAATATAAAAATTAGCCGGACGTGGTGGTGGGCGTCTTGTAATCCCAGCTACTCAGGAGGCTGAGGCAGGAGAATTGCTTGAATCCAGGAGGCGGAGGTTGCAGTGAGCTAGGATCCCGTCACTGCACTGCAGCCTGGACAACAGAACAAGACTCTGTTTCACCAAAAAAAAAAAAAAAAAAAGACAAGTGGAATAGTGAGCCCTTAGGACAGGGGCCGTATCTGAAACCCGCCCCAGCCTTCCACTGTTACAGCTTCCCTGTCATTCCCTGGGGGAGACTTCTGAGCTGGGGGCTGTGGCTCGGCTGCCAGTTGGCCCCTTGCCAGTCCCCTGCCAGCAGGGAAGGATGGTTGTTTCTCAGTGCAGGGGGTGGTGAGTAGGGAAGCCATGGGCTCTCCAGGGCCAGCGGGGAGGATAGTCCTGCTCAGACTTGCAGCCTGCCCAAAGGGGGGTCCGGAGGAGGCTGGCGTGGACTGCAGACGGAAACCCTGACTCATGGCAAAATCAGCCCCGAGGCAGCGTTTGCAAGTCTCAACCTAGCCCTGACTTTCCTCTCTACAGGGTGCAGCACTGTGTAGGGGCTGAGGCTCGGGAGCCGCCCCCTCACTGTCCTTCCAGGACCGGCAAGCAGGCTGTGGGCTGAAGGCCAGCCTGGCAGCCCTGAGCTGTTCCTTGCCATCTCCCTGGGTCCTCAGTGACGGCATCAAAAGCCAAATGTTCATCTCCCTCAGGGTCCCCTCAGCGTGGGATGCCGGGATGGGGGTGGGGTTCCCCTTTTCATGTACTCTCAATCCTTGCAGTCAAGCTCAGGATTCGTTGTTTTAAAAGATCTCTGTTTATTTCAAAAATTATGTGCGTCTTGATGTACAAATCAGCAAACAAAACCAAACCTAAGTGTAGGAAGTAAACGCTCCTCCCCCGCGATCCTGCCTGCCTCTTGGCAGAGTCTGTGAGCCCTTATGGGCTCTGTTCCCTGGACACTTTTTGTTTTGTTTTGTTTTGTTTTTTATGAAAATGGGACCCGACTGTTCTGTCACTTGCTTTTTTCCCCTCTTGACAGGGTACTTAGAAATCATTTCATGTCAACACCTTTATGTTAAAAAAAACGACTCTTAAAAAACGTTTCTCTTAAAAAACGACTGCATCAGCAGAAATATTTCTTTCTAACGAGGAAATACGTCAAGATAGAAGATAGTTTCAGGCCGTCTGGGAGAGGGCTGAAAGGTTCTATGTCAGGTCCTGGTCCCCCAGCACACACCCTGGGTCCTCTGCTCCCACACCTCTGCCCGTGGTACCCGCTCCCTCACCCAGGAATAGCACGGTCCATGGTGGGAAGCGCCGATTCCCTTGTGTAGCCAGAATCCATCTTCCTAGAGCTCCGAGAACCATCCTGGGATCCCAAGAGCCCCTCTGAGCCTCCTGCCTGTAGCAGAAGAGCTCTTCCTGCAGAGCTAGCACAAGGGGTGGGTCAGGGTTCCAGGAAGCAGAGGTCTCTGCCCCTATCATACATGGAGAATTTTCTAGGACCTTAAGGTTGGGTCACTGAGGGCTTTGAGACCAGCATGGCTTTGTTGGGTTTTCTTTGCTCTTTTTCTTCGAATCCTTTCCTGCTGCTGCTGTCTTCCTTTCTCTTCCTCCTCCTCCTCTCCCTCCTCCCCTCCCCTCCTTCCCTCCCCCTCCTCCTCTTCCTTCTTCTCTTTTTTTTTTTTTTTTTTTTTTTTTTGAGACAGTCTCGCTCTGTCACCCAGGCTGGCGTGCAGTAGCACAATCTTGGCTCACTGCAACCTCCTCTCTTCTGGGTTCAAGCGATTCTCCTGCCTCAGCCTCCCAAGTAGCTGGGATTACAGGAGCCCACCAACATGCCTGGCTGATTTCTGTATTTTTAGTAGAGATGGGGTTTCGCCATGTTGGCCAGGTTGGTCTTGAGCTCTTGACCTCAGGTGATCCACCCCTCTGCCTCCCAAAGTGCTGGGATTACAGGCATAAGCCACCACCCCCGACCTCTTCCTTTCTTCTTGAGTGGGGAGGAGGGAATGGGCCAGGACTTCCCACATGCCCCGGCTGACCTGTGCCTGGGATGTCGGCATGTCCTGGGGCAGGAAGGGGTTCCGCTGAATCTAGGAAGCACGTAGGGAAGCAAGTGAACAGGGACCTTGGCAGCTTGGGCTTTTCCCATGTGAATCCCTGAGAGGGAAAGATCGGGCGCCATGTTCCCAAACTCAACCGATGTTTTACATTGATTTTCTCTCTGTTTATTCATTCCCATTCATTCATTCAGTCATTCATTCACTCATTCATTCATTGATAGCCAGGTCTTACCCCTGTGGAGCACACGATGTTCTGAGGGACACTGTTGTTCTGGGGAACAGAGTTTGGGGAATGCAGTCTGAGTGAGGAGCCTGCAGCACCTGGGGGAAGGCAGCCACCACTCTGCTAAACGCTGCATTTATTCATGTTACAGGGCAGGGGCCACCCAGCTGTTTCTCTAGAGGGGCTAGATGGTAAATAACAACTTCAGTCTCTGTAGCAACCACTCGACTCTGCCAGTTGCAGTGTAAAAGCAGCCCTGAGCAATGTGTAAGACAGTGGGCCTGGCTGCACGCTAATAAAACTTCATTTACAAAAGTAGGTGTAAGCCAGATTTGAACCAAGGGCCATCATTTGCTGGCCACTGATTTAAGGGAGCTGGAAAGCAGGAGATCCTGGTTCTAGACCTAGGTCCTGGTTGGCTCCTGACTCCACCCATTCAGTCTCTGGACCTTGGTTTCCTGTTTATAAAGCGCAGGCAGTAATGATAGTGATACCGGCATCACCTCACTTGCAGGCTGGCTGTGGTGCTCGAGAGCAGTAATGGATATAAAAGCTTTTGTAAACTGTAAATTGCTGCATGGTCAATGCGAAGACGGACTCATTTGACTGAGGAGGGTGGACTTGGCTGGCAGGGAGAGGGGTACAGCTGTCCTCCTTTCTGACTTACGCTCAGGGGTCTTCTACCATCACTCCCTCTCTTTGTCCCCCGGCCCCAGATGCTTTGTAAGTGTCTTAGCAAGGTTCTCCAAGGTGATGTTTAGACACTGAGGTCCTTTTCCACTCCCTCTCTCAAGAAGTGCAATCTGTGCATTCTTCCTCCGAATTTGAGCAGAAGGAGGGAATCCATGTGTGGCATGGTCCTCCTGGACCATTCACGGGTTCACACTTGCTCATTGTATGTCATCAAAGATAAATGCCCTACGGTCCTCATGTCAGAGGTATGTCCACTCAAGGAAGGAGATTGCCATGCAGTGAGCTCGGAGCCATGGCACCTCCCGGGTGGGCCTGGGTCAGCATAGGCCCTGTGAAGCCCAGTCATTAGGGGGGGCCTAGAGCCTCGCTGGGAGCCAGAGTTGCTGGCACCACGTGGACGATCACCTGTCTCCTTAACACCTTGCCCAGTGTGTGGAGTAGATGAATGCAGGAAAAGCCAGGCAGGCAGGTCCCGATTTGGCACAGCGAACGGTGGAGGTGCTGGAGATTTAGGGACAGGAAGAAGGCCCAGAGAGGTGGTGTTTGAGGCAGTGTGCAGTGATAGAATTTGGGAGCCAGTTGGGAGACGGCTGTGTGGTCCAGGGTGAGGGGGTTGAGCCCCTCCATTTGTGGTTTTGCAAAGAGGTGGGAAGGGGAATTTCTTTGGAGATCCAGTTTTTGGGTTCTGGGACACCCTCCAGGTTTAACCACGTGGTCTCTATCTTTTCCCGCCGTAGATATCAATGAGTGTTTGAGTATCAGTGCCCCGTGCCCTACCGGGCATACATGCATCAATACGGAGGGCTCCTACACGTGCCAGAAGAACGTGCCCAACTGTGGCCGTGGCTACCATCTCAACGAGGAGGGAACTCGCTGTGTTGGTTGGTATTAAGAAGCCAAATCTGAAATCCACTTTCCTGTCTGCTTCCAGCACACACCCTCCCTTCTCTGGAAGCAGAAAGTTGATCCCCAAAGCAAAGCCGTTTCTATCAGCCCATCCATCCCATTGTCAATTCCCAAGCATGGGGCTTCATTGTCTTGCCTGGACTGGTGCAGTAGAACACCAGCCCGTCTACTGCCTCAACCTTGTCCAGCTTGTCCTGAGCCCAAAGCTCTCTCACCCCGTCCTGTTTACAACTCCATCAGCTCCCCACTGGTGACAAAGGACAGATGCCTCTGCTTACTGGCCAGTCCCCTAGAGCTGGGCCAATTCCACAAACCTTGTAATTCAGGCAGTGTGGGTCCTGCCACTCACCACACAAGCACTGTCCTTTCCTCTCTGTGTGGGTGTTTGCTCTTACGTCATTCCCTCTGCCCACCTGCTCCTACGTTCCTTTGGATCCAGGGCACCCAGCCTGCCTAGATCCTGCCAGAGAAGGAGCCTTCCTCACATAATCCCCAGGACACTTCTTCAGTGTCTCTCTGGGTTCCTGGCCTGCCAGCCAGGTAGGGCTGCCTCTGGGTCAGCTGTCTCCACAGTCTGGGACTCGCACACATTAGGTGCTCTGTGAAGTCTAGTTGAAATGGAATGCCCGTTTCCATGTGCTCGTTTCTTGCTTTCCTTTCTGATCATCTTGGGGGGAAAAAACCCAAACTAAAGGTTTTCATCATGGCTTTCTTTCTCCTTTGCAAGACGTGGACGAGTGCGCACCACCTGCCGAGCCCTGTGGGAGGGGGCACCGCTGTGTGAACTCTCCCGGAAGTTTCCGCTGCGAGTGCAAGACGGGTTACTATTTTGACGGCATCAGCAGGATGTGTGTGGGTGCGTGGGGGGCCCACAGGCCTTGGGGGAACCCGGCCACGTGGCACCAGGGACACATTCTGTGGCATCTTGAGCGATGTGGTCTGATCCTCATCTCAGATAATCCCAAGTGCAGACAGACCCCAAGAGAAGACCCTGAGTCAGGAGACCCCATTCTAGCCTCAGCTGTGCTGCTGCCCAGCCGGGCGGCCGGTGGCACAGCCCCCTGTATGTGAGCTTGCTCCCCACCTGTAGAAAGGGGTTCTGCTCGACCCAGGACCTCCAAGTGCTGTTGAGCCAGGTCTACACATGCGGGCAGCGTCAGTGATTTCCTGGAGGTTCACCGCTGAGCTGCAGAGCCACCGGAGCTGGAGTGTGCCTTTAGCCCAGGGCAGTGAGGGGAAAAGTTGACCAGGAGTGGGGTCAGGTCCTATCCAGCCAGTGCCTGCTGTCACCAAACCTAGGTGCCCAGGGAAGCCTGGCAGCTGCCACCCCACTCCCCCAAAGCAAGCACTTTGCTAGATCCTGACAGACCCTCCTGTGGGCCCTGGGGAGGAGGACTGGCAGGAGGGCACAAGATCAGCTGTGCTGCCGCGGAAGGAGCACAAGGCTGGCCCGGCGGGCAGGCACACCGCGGCAGTCCCGGCTCTCCCACTGACTTCCTGCGTGCTTGGGACAAGTCACTTTACATTCCTTGTGTGAGAAATGAGGCTGGAGGCCAGGCGTGGTGGCTGGTGCCTGTAATCCCAGCACTTTGGGAGGCTAAGGTGGGCGGATCACTTGAGGTCAGGAGTTTGAATCCAGCCTGGCCAACATGGTGAAACCCCGTCTCTATAAAAAATACAAAAATTAGCTGGGCGTGGTAGCCTGCACATGTAATCCCAGCTACTTGGGAGGCTGAGGCAGGAGAATCACTTGAACTGGGAGGCGGAGGTTGCAGTGAGCCGAGATCGTGCCACTGCACTCCAGCCTGGGAGATAGAGTGAGACTCTGTCTCAAAGATGAAGAAAAAGAAAGAAAGGAGGCTGGAGGAGGTGGAGGACAAAGGACATGAGCTGACCTTGTTAGGAGGGTGGAATGTGGCGCCACTGTGTTGGACATTGCCCTGAGCTGACCCACCCCTCACTTTCAGATGTCAACGAGTGCCAGCGCTATCCCGGGCGCCTTTGTGGCCACAAGTGCGAGAACACGCTGGGCTCCTACGTCTGCAGCTGTTCCGTGGGCTTCCGGCTCTCTGTAGACGGCAGGTCGTGTGAAGGTGAGGCTGGGGCCCCGTCCACTCACTTCCGCCACGTCAGCTTCCTCCTGGGGAAGCCACTGTTTTCCTGCAGCCCCGTTTGGAGCAGGTCTGCCTTGGTTTCCCCAGCACGTGTTAAGTGACATGTTAGCAGGGGAAGCGCCTGTAAAATATTGTTCATCAGAGGGGACTGCCCGCCTGCCAGCCCGATGTCTCCTGATGACATCCGCCCTCCGAGGCCGTGTCAGGGTTCACAGGCTGCGGCAGAGGCCATGTGGGATGTGGCTAGGATTGTGGGGCTTGGAGCATGAGACCCACCAGTCACAGGGCCTTGGTTTTGCCCAACCTCTCCCTGCCTCCATGTCCTCACAGGGGAGAGGGGTTGATGTTTGAAAGAGCAGCGAAAACTGGACACTTGTTTTGCACAAAGACCGTGTGCGGATTTTAATCAGATGCTGCCTAGGGGAGAGAGGCCTCTGTGTCCATTGATCTCAAGTCACGCAAACAAAAGGAGGGAGGCTTTGTAAATGAGCCGTGAGAGGAAGTACTGAGGTCCTTAGGGCATGGGTCACTGATTAGGGCACCTGCCTCAAACTTCTTTTTTTTTTTGAGATGGAGTCTTGTTCTGTCACCCAGGCTGGAGTGCAGTGGCACGATCTCGGCTCACTGCGACTTCCGCCTCCCGGGTTCAAGCAATTCTCCTGCCTCAGCCTCCCAAGTAGCTGGGATTACAGGTGCCCGCCATCGCACCTGGCTAATTTTTGTATTTTTAGTAGAGACGGGGTTTTACCATGTTGGCCAGGCTAGTCTCGAACTCCTGACCTCACGTAATCCACCTGCCTCAGCCTCTCAAAGTGCTGGGATTACAGGCATGGGCCACCGCACCCAACCTACCTCTAACTTTTTTTTTTTTTTTTTTTTTTTTGAGATGGAGTCTTGCTCTGTTGCCCAGGCTGGAGTGCAGCGGTACAATCTCGGCTCACTGCAAGCTCCGCCCCCCGGGTTCACGCCATTCTCCTGCCTCAGCCTCCCGTGTAGCTGGGACTACAGGTGCCCGCCACCATGCCCGGCTAATTTTTTTATTTTTGTATTTTTAGTAGAGACGGGGTTTCACCGTGTTAGCCAGGATGGTCTCGATCTCCTGACCTCGTGATCCACCCGTCTCGGCCTCCCAAAGTGCTGGGATTACAGGCGTGAGCCACCGCGCCCGGCCTGCCTCTAACTTCTTATTGGAGTTAGGCTTTCCCTTCCGATAGAGACAGGGAGAAGCACCCTGGCCTTCCCGATGACGACATTCCCCAGTCTCGTCCCCAGCCCTCGAGAAAGACACTTCTGGGTTGCACATCTCAAAGGGACAGAGAAACCATTTACATTTGCAAGTTTTTCTAAAGTAGATGCTTCTAAGGAAAATGGAGGTCAGCGCCTGTAGTCAGGTTTGGGCTGGAACCAAGAGAAAATTCTTTTGGCAGCATTGATCTTTCTCAGGCAGGCATGCCATGGGGGCTGGGTCTGCATCCTGGGTACGTGGTCTTAGGCCAGTGGCAGCCATGCTGAAGTTGGGTCAAGTCTCTTGGTATGTGGGGGTTGGACAAAGTTGTTCTTGCCAACAGTCTTGTGGTTCTCAGATAACACCTCCTGGGCTGATGGGAAGGTCACATGAACAGCCTGTCAGCCCAAGGCCTGGCACATACTAGGTGCTTGGCAGATGTCGTGTCTTATGCAGGGATTAGGTTCTGAGCTGAGCAGACACTGAGAGCTTTGGACGGCCCTCAACAATTGTCCACATTGCCCATGACACCCTGTTGAGTGCGGTGCACTGACCCAGAGGACGGCTTCTGTAGCCTGACTCAAACGTGGCAGGTCCTAAAATTCTGCCATGAGAATTTTCTTTCGTGATGAGATGGTCACAGGGGTTAGATACGCCAGGGTAAGTTGTGGTGTGCATAATTCTTCAATCGGAGGATGGACGGTGTGAGGGGGTCCTGGGATTAGTTCACAAGAACGTGTATGGACAAGGAACAAGATTCACGAGTTGAGTCTCTCAGGCTTGTGTTCAAACCTCACTTCTGCCATTTCTATGGCCTTGAAGAGGTAACTCAGTCTTTCTGGGCCTTGGTGTGCTCATCTGTAAAATGGGCATAGTAGGACCAACCCCATAGGGGGTTGTGAGGATGAAACGAGATTACGCATGTGAAGAGCTTATCGCAGGGCTGAGCACAGGATGAAGAGCTGGCAGTGTGGAGGCTGCTGGCTTTATTATTATTTAGTAGAAGTAGTGGGATTCCTGGCTTGTGCTTCCTCTAGTCACTCGTAAATTACTGAAAAGTTGGCATTCATATCCACATTAGTGGACAATATTGTGGACACAGAACCAGGGCCTGGCCAGCCTTGCCACGTGACCTTACTAACCATGTGTTAAGCACCTGCCGCGGGTGTGTAGTGAGAACTAGGTCCTGCACTGGGGAGTGTCTCTAGTGGGGGATGAGAGACCCCACTGGGCAGGTGGAGGCCAGGTCTGGTGTGTGGGGGCCACCGAGATGAAACACGGGCTGGAAGGCTATTGGACGTTCTCTGACAGCCACAGATTTAAGGCTTTTCCAGCCACAATCTCGGTTGCAACCGCTCAACTCTGCTGTGGTAGCAGAGAAGGGGCCAGAGGACCATGGTAAAAGAATGAGTGTGGCAGGGCGCAGTGGCTCACACCTGTAATCCCAGCACTTTGGGAGGCCGACACAGGCAGATCACTTGAGGTCAGGAGTTCGAGACCAGCATGACCAACATCGTGCAACCCCGTGTCTACTAAAAATACAAAAATTAGCTGGGCATGGTGGCGGATGCCTGTAATCCCCTAGCTACTCAGGAGGCTGAGGCGGGAGAGTTGCGTGAATTCGTATCCACGTTAGTGGATAATGGGCTCCCAGAGGTGGAGATTGCAGTGAGCTGAGATTGAGCTACTGCACTCAAGCCTGGGCAACAGAGACTCTGTCTCAAAAAAAAAAAAAAAAAAAAAAATTAATCTGGCTGTATTCTTTATTTTTTTATTATTATTATTTTGAGACGGAGTCTCTCTCTGTCACCCAGGCTGGAGTGCAGTGGTATATCTTGGCTCACTGCAACTTCTGCCTCCCGGTTCAAGCAATTCTTCTGCCTCAGCCTCCCAAGAAGCTGTGACTACAGGCACGTGCCACCATGCCCAGCTAATTCTTGTATTTTTAGTGGAGACGGGGTTTCACCATGCTGGCCAGGCTGGTCTTGAACCCCTGACCTTGTGATCCACCCACCTTGGCCTCCCAAAGTACTGGGATTACAGGCATGAGCCACCATGCCTGGCCTGGCTGTGTTCTAATAAAACTTTATTTATAAAAACAAGTGTTGGGACGAATTTGGCCCATGGACTGTGGTTCACTGACCTCTGCTCTAGGTAGAGGGGACAGTTGAGCAGTAGTTCAGAGTTGCTGGGTGGCCCAGTGAGTTCTGTGCATTGGAGTATGAGGAGTACTGGGGTATGGGCTGGATGGCTGAGGCGTTCCTTGAGTGCCGTCATCTGTGTAGGATGCCATCTTGGAGGTGAAGTGAGGAGCACAGGATCAGATTTCCATTTGAGGACTAGAATGGACTCTGGCAGCCAGGTGGGGGCTGGCTTCCAGGGGCTGAGGCTGGAGGCTATAGCTGCCGTCCTGACAGGAGAAGGTGTGGTCAAAGCAGGCAGGGGCAGGGAGGGAGGGTCTGGAGTCACCAGTGATGACACCTCTCCCTCGGCCACACACCCCAGGACCTCCGCCTCTCCGAGTGTGTTAACCTGAGGGAGGTGGAGAGGAGGTTTTCTGTTCACTGACCCTGAGGGCTGCTGTGGAGGCAGGGACATGTGATGTCGCTCTGAGCAGTGACCCTCGCTTTGTATTTCAGACATCAATGAGTGCAGCAGCAGCCCGTGTAGCCAGGAGTGTGCCAACGTCTACGGTTCCTACCAGTGTTACTGCCGGCGGGGCTACCAGCTCAGTGATGTGGACGGAGTCACCTGTGAAGGTGCGGACGCCCCTGCTTGCTGAGGGGGAAAACCACCTGTGGCCTTTGACATGATATCCGCCATGACACCCGCCATGACACAGCAGCACGGCCTCTGACTTTCAAATCCACGGGAAGAGCCAGCTGGGATTTCGTCACCTGGCAAACCTTCCATGTCCACCCTTGGAGGCTAGTGGGTAGTTTGCTGTTTTCCCTCCAACTGAGATTTTTTTTTTTTTTTTTTTTTTTTTTTTGAGATGGGGTATTGCTCTGTTACCCAGGCTGGAGTGATATGGTGCAATCACTGCTCACTGCAGCCTCAGCTTCCCGGGTTCAAGTGATCCTCCCACCTCAGCCTCCCAAGTAGTTGGGACCATAGGCGTACACCACCACGCCTGGCTGATTTTTTTTATTTTTTAAAAATTAGAGACGGGGTCTTGCCTTGTTGCCCAGGCTGGTCTCGAACTCCTTGGCTCAAGTGATCCTCTTGCTTCAGCCTTCCAAATTGCTGGGATTACAGGCATGAGCCACCGTGCCCGGCCCCCAACTGAAATTCTAATATACTTTTCCCATCCTTAAGCATGAGGGTGGGAAGGCAGCAAACCACTCCTGACTTGTTGTTTAATAATGTGCATGGTGGTGATTGCGATGTGCCCTGGGACCTTGGGCTGCACATCTCAGAGCTTGGTGGTGGTGTGTGGCCGAGAGGTAGGGGAGGTCTCACGGACCACCTGTATCCCTGACTCAGAGCTCTAACTCTTCGTCTGTAACATGGGGATTAACTCCAGCCTCACCAGATCATTGGAGGATTAAACCAGATGATAGCAATTACGGGCAATTAAGGGCAATTATGATGATTACCGTTTTCGTGCGTAAGGTGTGTGTATATTTTGTTTGCTTGTTTGTTTTTGAGACAGAGACAGCTCTGTCACTCAGGTTGGAGGGCAGTGGTACAAATACAGCTCACTGCAGCCTCCATCTTCTGGGATCAAGCAATCCTCCCAGCTCTGCCTCCTTGAGTAGCTGGGCCCACAGGCATGCACCAGTATGCTTGGCTAATTTTTTTGATTTTTTGTAGAGACAGGGTCTCACTTTGTTGCCGAGGCTGATCTCGAACTCCTGGGCTCAAGTAATCCTCCTGCCTCAGCCTCCCACAGTGTTGGGATTCCAGGCCTGAGCCAGTGCGCCCAGCTGAGCTGTGTTTCTTATTGTTGAACTGCGGTCCATGTTTCCCCCTACCCGCCACATGCATACTTCACACCATGAACTTGCTGTGTGACCCTAGGCTAGTCCCATCGCCTCTCTGAGCGTGATGGTCTCTAAGGCTTCTTGTCTTCAGCTTGTCCCATGCTGCTGCCCTCCCGGGCCCCAGTGCAGCCCCCAGGGCAATGTAGCGTGGCCAGCAGCCATGGCCAGGTGCCAGGACACTGAGGCTGAGGTGGGCTTTGCCGTTGCAGACATCGACGAGTGTGCCCTGCCCACCGGGGGCCACATCTGCTCCTACCGCTGCATCAACATCCCTGGGAGCTTCCAGTGCAGCTGCCCCTCGTCTGGCTACAGGCTGGCCCCCAACGGCCGCAACTGCCAAGGTGAGCAAGCGGAATGCCCTGGTGTCCCTCATGCTGTGCTTGGGGCTCTGCAGTGTGGTGGGGCTGAGGCCGGGCTCGGGGGCTGTACTTCCCCAACCCAAGGGCCACAGCACAGATGCATTCAGGAAAAGGAGGCCCTCCCACCATCCGAGGGGTGTCCTGGGGTCTGCAGCACCCTGGTCTCCCACACCCAGGCCCCAGCATACTTGTCCTCTGGGTTGTCTGAGCCCCATGACGGCTGCATCCAGCAGGAACACTTGAGCCCTCCTATGCTCTCCTCAGCAGCCCCTAAAAGGCTGGAACAGAGTTCTTTAGGAAGATGCCCACCAGGGAGGAAGCAGTCCAGGCCAGGGGATGGTGTGGCCTGGTGTGGGATGGCCCAGGGACACTCATGACTGTGGGTCAGCTCCAGCATGGACTAAGTGATGGGGGCCAGTGGCATTGGTTCTGCATTCAGCCCCCATTTTATGAACGCTCTAGGGGGCTGTGTGTGCCACCCAAAGCCATCCGACGACCATCCATTCAGTCACTGACAGCAGGTGCTGAGTGGGTGTTTGTGAGCGTGTGATCCCCAGTGTACACGCTGGGCCCAGAAGCTGAGTCATGGAGGTGGGGCTGTCCAGCCAGTGCCTCGGGAGCCCCACACAGGGCTGTGGATCCTGGGGCTCCAGAAGCCTCCTGGGTCCCACAGATGTAGCTTCTGGTCATGAGGAAGGTGGGTGACTTTGATGAAAGGCAGACAGGAGCTGCGGTGTTTCCTGGGAGGCCCCCTCCGCTTGCCCCGGGCCTGAGCCCGGTTGTGTCTGCATTTCTGACGGAGCAAATGACTTTTCTCCTGGCCAGGCTCCCTCACCGCAGCCTGGGGTCCCGCCCAGACTCAGCGTAAACACATTCCTGAGCCGGGCCTTTGAGGCTGGGGAGTGTTGTCTTTGCCACCGATGCTCAGGCATTTGGCACCTCTTAATGGACGTCTCCCAGGGCTGGTGACAGCCCCTGAGCCCCGCTGTTTGGCTGCTCCAGAGTCTGTGGGGATTGGGCTGCTCACCCATCTCCAGGGGCCTCTCGGTGTGGTGCCCCAGGCCCCATCTCAGGAGTCCCAGTCCTGGTGGTTCCAGTCCCCCCTGAACAGCCACCAACCCCATCATACAGGGCAAGACGTATGATCCCTCGAAGCCTGTTTTTCTCATTGTTGTGTGGAGCTAGCAGCTCCTGCCCTTTTCTCCTTAGAGGTTGAGTCACACCTCGGGTAAGGGTGCTGTGGCTTGGGAGCCACAGAGAGGCCCTGGGTGGTTAGTGCATGGACTCTGGCACCAGCCCGCCTGGGTTCAAAGCTCGGCTCTGACATTTATAAAATATGTAACCTCAGGCAGGTCTCTAAAGCTCTGTGAGCTCCTCATAAAATGAGGATCATAACAGTATCTGCCTCATTGAGTTCTTAGGAGGATTCAGTGAGTTATCCTGCCTTGCGAGGCACTCCCAGGACCCGTCATGCAGTGTTTACTTTTACCATTGTCACACTCCCTCCATGGATTGCAAATGATAAGTTAACACTCTATAAATGTAAATATCCTATAAATGTAAGAACTGGCACAGGACACTGCTCTGAAGATCAGCCAGTGGAGGGCATGGATGGCCTGATCGCCACCCCTAACCCTAGTTGATGGGAGGCCTGGGCTCCTCCGTGTCCAGATGGGGATGGCTCCTGCAGCCTCTGCCTTCATTGTGCTGCTGTGGGGGTCTCTTGCAGACATTGATGAGTGTGTGACTGGCATCCACAACTGCTCCATCAATGAGACCTGCTTCAACATCCAGGGCGGCTTCCGCTGCCTGGTCTTCGAGTGCCCTGAGAACTATCGCCGCTCCGCAGCCACGTAAGTCATCTGGACCATGCCATCGTCTGTCTGTGTTGGCCTTCCTGGTGACCCAGCTCCCGGGTGGATGGGTTATCAGGCTGTGACCTCAGTGTCCTCCCATGAGGGACACAGGGCACTCACCTGATCCCTGGCCCTCAAGCCTCTAAATGCTAGTGACACTGGTCTCAGAAAGTCAAAGGAGTAACTGCAAATGAATCTGGGGTCTATAGTCATGCTTTCAGGCCAAGGCTGTGCACAGAACCAGGCAGAAACCACAGCCCTCTGTTTTCCTAGGTGGAGCCTTGGGCAAGCTCTCTGGGCCTCGGTTTTCTCATCTGTAACATGCAGATGTCAGAACGTGCTCTGACTCAGATGCGTAGGTAACAGAGTCTCCATGTCAGTCCAAAGTCAGGGAGCCGATGTGACTTGTTGGACATTGTTGTTAGGTGCCTCCCTGAAAGCCAGAATTCATCCAGCCTGGTGACTGTGGGAACAGCATCAAAGATTCCAGATCCTAAACGGGGGGCTGCGTGCCCCTATGTCTTTGTAAGCTCACTCACTCCTAGGCCATCACGGCGTCCACTTGAGACCACGGTTCCCACTTCCTATCCCCCTTACCCCTAATTGTATTCGTCAAGTCTCATTTAGTGCTACTGTCAGTTGCTTCAGGAAAAGCTCCACGCTGGGACAGATCTCAGGACTGTGGACTTGTGACCTCCCCCAGCACTCTTAGTGTGCAGTGCAGGCAGCCAGCCGTTTCCCAGGCCTTGGCCTCTTGACCTTCAGCCTGCCTTGGGTTCTTGGCCAGCTGCCCCCACCACCTGAGGGTCAGTGGTAGTGTTCACCGCCTGACCCGAGGGGCAGCTGCCCTGGCTCATGGCATAGCAAGACTTCTGGGTCACCGAGCGGCCCCGTTGTCCCTGGCAGCCCTCCATATTCTTCCTGGCATTGGGATGGCCCGTTGGCTGGCCCGGCCGCTTCCCTGATCTGCTGTTTCCCAGCATGGGTTTCTGTCTGCTTGAAAACCCAACATCTTGTTTCCTTCCTGAGCTTGGGTTAGGAAAAAGCTGCCCCAAAACTGGGTTTGCAAGTCTGTAGCATCCTGAAGAGCTCATGGTTATGCAACAGCCTGGCAGGCAGTGACAGTGCTTCTCTGAGCCATTAAGAAAGTTCCATGGCCTCAGCTGGAGGCTGTGCAGCCGTCTGTCATTGTAAGTTCACTCTCTCCCCAGCCTTTGTCAGTGCCTGGGCTTGAGGATTCCAGGAGGCTGGCTGTGGTTGTGACCTCGATTTCTAGCTTGCACACAGTCATGAAACCACCTTTTGACAAGGAGGAGGCTGCCCTGCACAGGGGCCCTGGCGCCTTCTAAGCCCGAGGGTGGGCAGGTTGGCCATGTCTGCTAAGGTCATGGCTGAAATCGGCAGAACCCAGCTCCACCCCTCATGTTGGCTGTGGAAGCCTCTGCCACCCCTCAGTGCTGGAGAAAGTCATTTCTTCCTGGACCTACTGTGTGCAGGCACCTGGGTAGACAGTGAGCCCACAAAGGCCTTTGTCCCCGCACTGGCTCGGCCTTTGGAGCATGCGCTAAGAGGGAGGAGGGGCCCCGACGTGGCTGGGTGTGAGGGTGGGCAGGGGGCTGTCTGGAGTGGGCCATGCCGTCATGAAGGTGGAAGGGGAATCGAATCAGGCAGAAGGGGCGGGAGTATGGACACGCGTGGTGAAATGGGGAGTTCAGCCGGAGACCTGGGCCCTGTGTGCTGTGTAGTAAGGGACTGACCTGCCGGGCGCCTGGCTTGTTCCAGCCTTTGGACTCCCAGGGTTGATAGCAAGGAGGGGCCACGGCCGCTCAGCACTGCTAACCCCTCAGACTGGAGTTTTGTATTTTACAGCCCCTTTTCCTGCTCATCAAAAACCCAAACTTCTTAAAGCGTTTTTTCATCTAAACTTCAGAAAGCAATTTTTAAAATCTAAAAGAGCCATATTGAGGAGGGATCTGTGGCCAGCGCTTCTGTGGTTAACAACTCAGCAAGACTGCCTCACTCAGGAGCCTTGACAGACAGGACTGCAGAGTCCGCTTCTGCGGCTTTCTCTCTCTCTCCAGTCACACGGCTTCCATCTGGGGAACATCCCGGAGGCCGAGGGCTGGTAACTGGAGCATGACCCAGGAAGCTGGGCCGCAAACCACAGGGCTCGGCCTTGTGGACAGGACCAAGCTGTTACAGTCCTCCCCATACAATTCCCTCCTGCCCGCAGGAGGAAGTGTGCAAAGCTGTCCCACAGCCTTTGATGGGGCCGGACACATCCTCTTTATCCCCTCAGTGGGGCTGGCCCCTGATGACCTGTGGTCTAGAAAGCTGGAGCAAAGCCGGGTGGCCTTGGTTGCCGCTTCTTGGGAATGGGACGTGAGTGAACAGCTGTGGGCCTGAGGGTGTAACACGGTGACGGTGGCGGAGATAGAGCCGTCGATGGCCCCCCTGCCTTGGCCAGTTCTGGGGCTTGTCTCCCGGACGACGAGCATGTGAAAGTCACGAAAATTCCGGCAGGGATGTCCACAAGCACCTGGGGTGGCCAGAACTGCTGTGCCTCCCAGGAGAAGGAGGGGGCCTAGACGGCCTTTTCTCTCTGGTACGTGGTGGCTTAGGATCATCTCCACAGAGCTTGGGGTGTTAGGGTCAAATATGTTGAACTGGCAAGTTGGAGCACATTGTTCTCTAACACATGACATGGCCCAGGAAGCGTGGCCTGCCGAGGGGACATGTCTGGAAACCAGGGCCTGCATGGCAGGCGGGGACGGGACGGGCTCGCCTGTGCCCAGCTCTGTAATAGATTCAGTGATGACAGCCCGTCCCTGACCTCGACACACTGGCTAAAAGGGATTTTTGGGCCGTTCCCAGTCTGACAGGCAGTTTGCCAGATAGTTATGTTTCTGGTGTTTTATTAAGTTCGAGTAGAGTGAAGTAGGATCATTGAAGCCAGGACTTAACCAGGAAAATCAAGGACGTGTTTATTTTTGTGCATTAGTCATTTGCTAAGCACATAGCAGGTGCCCCAGGCCCTGTTCTTGTCCAGAAGGAGCCAGCCCAGAAACTCCTAGTGTAGAGAAGGTTTTGGGGTACTCTGAGGAATGACTGTGTGGGGTTGGAGGGGGAGCCTCCAGGGAGGAGTGACCAGCTCGCTGTGTGTGATGACGGCGTGAGCTGCACCAGAACATCACGCACACCTCCCATTGCTTTCCTCCGGCGTGCTGGCTGAACGCTTCCCTGTGGCAAAACAAAACCCCACCCCTGATTAGTACCGGCCCTGCTGAGAGACGCAGGGAAGCTGAAATCCCACCAGGGCGACTCTAGCGCCACCTGCTGATCAGCCTCATCCAGGCTGGTCCCGAAGCTGCTGGGTTGTGTGCGCGTGCGCGCGTGTGTGTGTGTGCGCGTGCCTGTGCGTGTACACTGTGTGTGTAAAAGCTTTGAAGTAAGACAGGCTGACTTTGAAAGCCAAGCCTGCCCCTTACTACACACCATGGAGCCATGAGCAAGTTCTGCGTCCTCACTGGGCATCTGTCTTCCCGCCAGTAGAGCGGGAGGACGATGGGAGACAGTGGCAGGAGCGAGTACGGTTCACCTGCAACCGGAAGCACAGTTCACGGGTCCCATGCTCCTCCCCCAGTTCATGGACGCTTCGGTCGCAGCTCCTCAGAGGCCCCTCTGGGGAAGAGCTCTCAGATCACCTGGAGCACTCCTGTTTGGCCTGGACCTGGGCATCTCTGGGGCAGGCTGCCACCAGCAGCACCCGTGCCCACCTTCTTTCCTGCCTCTGCTTTGGGCCCCTCCCAGGCAGGACTCCCCCTTCAATGCCCCTGACTCCCAGGCCAGTCCTTTCTAAGAGCTTGGAATGGTCATTAGCCAAGTAAATGCAAGGCCTCCTGTCAGTCCCGACAAACCTGGAAAGAGGAGGTAAAAGGAGACAGTCTCAATAAATGCCTCAAGCAAGTCCAAGTAACCCAGCACGAGACACAGAAACTTAAAAAGCCAAAAGGGAGATGTGATGGAAAGCCAGGACGAGAGGATGATCCTGACTGCAGAATCCAGACACAGCCCAGATGGCGGGACTTCCTGGAGCACCTGGGCCAGGTCCTCTGGGGCTCTGCACCTGGGCCCTGCTTCTTAAGGCAGCCACCTTCAGAGTGTGATGGGCTAGGAGTTCAGGACACAGGAGACGACCCCTGTCCCATCTTGTGACAAGAAATTAGAACTTGTTACTATCCTGTAGCAGGAAGATAATACCTATCTTCATCCTGTCACAGGAAGTTAGAATCTGTAACAGGAAGTTGGAATCTGTGCTCATCCTATACAGGAAGTTAAGACCCGTCCCCGTCTCCACCGAAGGAAGTTAGGACCCATCCCCATCTCCACCCCAGGAGGTTGGAACTTGTCCCTGTCTCCATCACAGGAGGTTGGGACCCGTCTCTGTCTCTACCGCAAGAAGTTTGGACCTGTACTATTTAGAGTTCTCTAGAGGGACAGAACTAATGGAATATACGTATATATGTGTGTATATACGTATATTCCATTATATATATATACACACACATATATACACATTATATATATCCATATATATCCATATATATACACATATATATACACACACACATATATCTAATATATATATTAGATATATTATATATACATGTATATATATACGTGTGTATATGTATATGTATATGTATTATATGTGCATTAGTCATTTGCTAAGCACATAGCAGGTGCCCCAGGCCCTGTTCTTTGTCCAGAAGGAACCAGCCCAGAAACTCCTAGTGTGTGTGTGTATATATATAGTACATGTATATTCATATATACATATATATGTATATTCCATTATATATACAAAGGGGAGTTTATTAAGTACTAACTCACATGATCACAAGGTCCCACAATAGGCCATCTCCAGGCTGGGAGCAAGGAGAGCAGTCTGAGTCCTAAAAATGAAGAGAAATGAGTCTGATGTTTGAGGGCAGGAAGCATCCAGCACGGGAGAAAGATGTAGGCTGGGAGGCTAGGCCAGTCTCTCTTTTCACGTTTTTCTGCCTGCTTATGCTGTAGTCGTGCTGGTAGCTGATTAGTTGGTGCCCACCCAGATTAAGGATGAATCTGCCTTTCTCAGCCCACTGACTCAAATGTGAATCTTTTTTGGCAACACCCTCACAGAAACACCTAGGATCAATACTTTGTATCCTTCAATCCAATCAAGTTGACACTCAGTGTTAACCATCACAAGTCCACCCCTTGTCAACTTGAACCCATGCACATCTCCTGAGATCATATAAAATCTTCAAATAAAGACAATAATAAGGTCATAATTATGCCTAACATAACACAACTATCCTTCGTACAACCAGAAACTCACCAATCCCCAACCTAAATACTATTATATAAAGTTAACGATATTTAAATGCTGATGTGAATTCAGTAAATCTTATGTCACTTGATAAAGGAGAAAGGAAATAAAATGAAGACATTTTTGTTAGTACAAGTGTATACATGCACAAACATTTTTGTTTGTTTTTTGTTTGTTTGTTTGTTGAGACAGAGTCTCCCTCCGTTGCCTAGGCTAAAGTGTGGTGGTGTGATTTTGTCTCACTACAACCTCCGCCTCCCAAGTTCAAGTGATTCTCCCGCCTCAGCCTCCTGAGTAGCTGAGATTACAGGTGTGTGCCACCACACCCAGCTAATTTTTCTATTTTAAGTAGAGACGAGGTTTCATCATGTTGGTCAGGCTGGTCTCGAGCTCCTGACCTGAAGTGATCCGCCCACCTCGGCCTCCCAAAGTGCTGGGATCACAGGCATGAGCCACAGCGCCTGGCCATGCTTTTAACAAAAGAAGGAGGAAATACTCATGACAATTACAGCCCTCGTTTCTGCAACTGGTCACATGGGTCTTAGCTGGTATTGATGACTACCTTCTTCTACTACCCATTCTGTATTTCGTTGCCTTCAGCAAGCACCTTGGCATATCGCGGTTATTTTCCTGGTGGAGTGACCCAGACCTTCATTCCTAAAGGGTCTGGGTCATTTGTAGTCCTGCCTGGATTGGGCTATTGTAGTTTCCCATTGACCTTAATCACAGGGCATGGTAATACTAAGAGATGCCCTAATGGATCTCCTGTGTTCCTTGCATACTCTAACTTATCTTCATTGTGGAGTAGTAGACTGATTTCATCTTGATAGTCTGAGTCAGTCACCCCAGTTACACTGTAACTCCCTTCTTAACCTGTTGACTTAAAGGTAGGAGGAGCCCAAAGTGTCCAGGGGGCAATCTTAACTTCCAGTTTAATGGAATCATTGTTGTGTCTCCTAGTGGCAGCTAAGACCTCTGAAACTAAGACCTCTAGGCCAGCAGAACGTAATGTTGCAGGAATAGGAAGAAAAAATTTTGCTAGTGGATCACTAGGGGTGATGATGAGTGGTGCCACTTCCATTTCCACCCTTGGATTCCTGGACCTGTGAATCCTGGCTATGGAAGAAACAGTGTCATATATTGGATGCTGATTCAGAGCATACATGGCCTTCTGGAGAACTTTGCCCCAGCCCTGCAAAGTACTGTCACCTAGTTGGCATTGTAATTGTGACTTCAAAAGGCCATTCCACCGTTCTATCAATCTGCTGTTTCAAGACAATGGGCAACATGGTAAAACCAGTGAATTCTGTGAGCATGAGCCCACTGCCGTACCTCTTTAGCCGTAAAGTGAGTGCTTGCATTCCGTGAACCCACGGATGGTAGTCTTGGCAGAAGCATTGTGTGCAGGATAGGCAAACCCATATCCAGAGTAAATATGTATTCCAGTGAGGACAAACCTCTGCCCTTTCCATGATGGAAGAGGTCCAATAAAATCAACCTGCCACCAGGTAGCTGGCTGATCACCTCGAGGAATGGTGCCATATCGAGGGCTCAGTGTTGGTCTCTGTTGCTAGCAGATTGGGCCCTCAGCAGTGGCCATATCCAGGTCAGCCTTGGTGAGTGGAAGTCCATGTTGCTGAGCCCCATGCATAACCTCCATCCCTGCCACCATGGCCACTTCGTTCATGGGCCCACTGGGCAATGACAGGGGTGGCTGGGGAAAGAAGCTGAGTGGTGTCCACAGAATGAATCATCCTGTCCACTTGCTTATTAAAATCCTCCTCTGCTGAGCACTTTTAAGTGATATGGTGAGCACTCTCATGTGATACAAATATCTTCACAGTTTTTGACTCAAAAGAGGTCTATCCACATACCTCTTCCCCAAATTTCGTTGTCACCAATTTTCCAATCATGCTTCTTCCAAGTCTCTGACCATCCAGCCAAACCATTGGCCACAGCCCATGAATCAGTATATAATCGCACATGTGGTCATTTCTCCTTCCATGCAAAGTGCACAGCCAGGTGCGTTGCTTGAAGTTCTGCCCACTGGAAAGATTTCCCTTTGCCACTGTCCTTCAGGGATGTCCTAGAAAGGGGCTGTAGTGCTGCAGCTGTCCACTTTTGAGTGGTGCAAGCATATCGTGCAGAATCATCTGTGAACCAGGCCCTAGTCTTCCCTTCCTCTGTCAGCTGATCATTGGGAACTCTGCATGAGGCCATCTGTGCAGGATGGAGGACAGAAGGCAAGTTGGCAGGAGTGGAGACCATGGGCATTTGAGCCACTTCCTCATGTAACTTAACTTGTGCCTTCAAGACCTGCTCAAGCCCGATCACATATATACCACTTCCATTTGATGATGGAATGCTGCTGTGCATGACCAACTTTATGGCTAGATGGGTAGAAAGCACCCAGTTCATGATGGGCAGTTCAGGTCACATGGTGACTTGATGACCCAGAGTCAAACATTCAGTTTCCACCAAGGCCCAGTAACAGGCCAAGAGCTGTCTCTCGAAAGGAGAGTAGTTATCTGCAGAAGGTGACAGGGCCTTGCTCTGAAAGCCTAGAGACCTCCACTGTGATTCACCTATGGGGGCCTGCCAAAGGCTGCAGACAGCATCCTTGCCTGCCACTGACACCTCAAGCAACATTGGATCTGCTGGATCATATGGCCCAAGTGGCAGAGCAGCTTGCACAGCAGCCTGGACCTGTTGCAGAGCCTTCTCCTGTTCTGGACCCCACTCAAAACTGGCAGCCTTTCAGGTCACTTGATAAAGGGGCTGGAGTAATACTCAAATGAGGAATGTGTTGCCTCCAAAATCGAAATAGGCTCACTAGGCGTTGTGTCTTGGTTGTAGTGGGGGCCAAATGCAGCAACTTATCCTTCACCTTAGAAGGAATATCTCAACAGGCCCCAAACCACTGGACCCTTAGAAATTTTACTGAGGTAGAAGGTCCCTGAATTTTATTATCGGATTTATTTTTCATCCTCTGGCATGCCAGTGTCTCACCAGTAAGTCCAGTGTGTTTGCTACTTCTCACTCACTGGAACCAATCAGCATAATGCCACCAATTTTAATGGACCAGCGTGATATCTTGCAGAAGCAAAATGCGATCAAGGTCTCTCTGAATAAGATTATGACATGAATAAGATTATGACACAAAGCCAGAGAGTTGATAAACCCGTGAGGTACGACTGTGAAGGTATATTGCTGGTCTTGCCAGCTGAAGACAAATTGCTTCTGGTGGGCCTTGGAACAGGAATGGAGAAAAATGCATTTGCCAAGTCAGTGGCTGCATACCAGGTACCAAGAGATGTGGTAATTTGCTCAAGCAAGGAAACCACATCTGGTATAGCAGCTGCAATTGGAGTCACCACTTGGCTAAGCTTAACGATAATCCACTGCCATTCACCAAGATCCATCTGTCTTCTGCACAGGCCAAATGGGAGAGTTGAATGGGGATGTGGTGGGAGTCACAGCACCCCTGAGTCTTTCAAGTTTTTGATGGTGACACTAATCTCCTCAGTCCCTCCAGGGATGCGATATTGTTTTTGATTTATTGTTTTTCTAGGTAGAGGTAGCTCTCATGGCTTCTATTTGGCTTTTCCAACCATAAAAGCCCTCACCCTACCAGTCAGGGAGCCAGTGTGGGGGTTCTGCCAGCTGCTAAGTATGTCTGTGCCAATTTTGCATTCTGGCACTGGGGAAATGACCACAGGATGGGTCCAGGAACCCCCTGTAAGTCAGACCTGAGCTAAAACTCCATTAATTACCTGACCTCCTTAAGCCCCTATTTAACTGGAGGGCCACGATGACGTTTTGAGTCCTCTGGAATCAACGTCAGCTCAGAGACTATCTAGTATTCCCCTAAATGTCTGATCATTTCCCTTTCCCCAGTGCACAGTTACTCTGGTAAAAGGCCGGAGGTCTCTTTGGGGAAAGATGGGAGAAAGATTCACTGCATAAATTGTTGGTAATGTAGTGGGGTCCTTCCTCAAGGGGACCCGGCCTCCCCTTCATTTAAGGGGTTTTGGGTCTGTAAACTGGTTCAAGTCTGGAAATTGAGGGGCCATGATTCTCTGTTTTTATAATTCAAATTAGTCTTTTGTCCATGTGACCTAGAAGTTTTCTGCTTATACAAATCAAGTACGAATGCAGTAGGCTTCCTATCAATTTCACTTCTAGGAACACTGTGATTAATTAGCCAATGCCAGAGCTCTACATGAGTCAGACTATTCCAATTGCCGCTTTGCCTCTGCTGTCCATTACAGTAACTACACCCACCTTGCCTTTGACGGTTGAGTGCTACCACTTGGCCACTGCCACCTCAGGATCCAATTATTTCCATTGTATTTAAATTTTGTAGTTGAGTGACTGCGGTTCCCACTGTTAGATCTGACATACTAAGAAGAGCAATTACAGGACTCTTCAAAGATGCAGGTGCTGCCTTCACAAATCTATTTTGAAAGGCATTGGTCAAGGGTATATCTTCTGGACCCTCCCAGCTTGGATGAGTAGGTCTAAAGTGACTAATCCACTCCACCATCCCAATCTCCCTAAGTCTTTGGATCCCTTCCTCTACATTAAACCAAGGAAAGCCAGGCATTTCCAGCTCGCTCACAGTGGGCCATCTCTTCATCCATATTTCTGCTAAACAAGCAAATAAACTGTTAGAACCTTTTTAAACTCCCTGAGTTGCAACATTAAATGCAGAGTCCCTGCTTAGTGGGCCTAAGTCGGTAAATTCAGCCTGATCCAGTGCTATGTTCCTTCCACCATTCTCCAACACCCTTGCTATCCATTCTCATGCCCGTTCTCCAGATTTTTGTTTCTATAAATTAGAAAACTCAAGCAGTTCTTTTTGAGTGTAGCTCACTGCCTCATGGGTCACACTCTCAACCTCATCTCTAGCGGCCCGCCACAACTTTAGTCTAGTTATATGTCTAGAGGCAAACGGGGGTGTTAGGGGTGGCTCCTGAGGAGAATCAACATTATCTTCCCTGGCAACTGCCTCACAGGAGGCCATCACTGTTGCCTCAGGCAGCGGGGTTTATCTTCTAGGACAAAAGTGGAAAGGCTGATGGGTAGGGGAGGGGATGTTGCCACTACTGGGGATGGGGAAGCTGTTAAGCTATTTCTTCTGGCAAAAAAGGTTCATCAGAGTTTACAGACTCAGTGTCCCTAGCTTCATCTGGCTCCTCCGACACATCCCCATTCCAAGTTGCAGAGTTCCATTCTTTTCCAATCAGTGCCCTCACTCTAACAGTAGACACCTGGCGAGGCTGTGCATGCATCTTTCATTGCAGATCAGCCACTCGCATGATAAGAGCTGGTGTCTGTTTTCCCACAATTTCAGCTCTTCCTCTACGTGAGATAAGACTCTCACTCAGGGCAATCTTAGCAGATTTGAAGCTCAGTATCTGCTTCTGAAGCCGGGAGATAGAATCCCTGAGTTCATCATTTTCCTTCATCACTTTGTCCACTGAACTTAGGAGCAAACAACCAGCTTCATTAAGTTCCTTGGTTCTCCACATATGATCAAAAGTATTATGTATAGAGTCACTAAACTTGCCTCTCATGAGCGATGAATCAGGAGTTTCAAATGCATTTATTTTGCGTAACTTTCTAAACAGTTCATGCCAAGGACTATCAGTGTTCTCCATACTGTTAGAAGTAGAGTCCTTAGCATTTTTGGGTCTAATCGTTAACCAGCCAACTCCAGAAACCCCAAAACCAATGAAAGAACTCCATCTTTAATATTCTGTTCCTCTAGAACCACTCCTGGTACCCACATCTGTAGTAGTTAGGGTTCTCTAGAGGGATGGAACTAATGGAATTCGTATATATAAAGGGGAGTTTATTAAGCATTAACTCACATGATCACAAGGTCCCACAATAGACCATCTGAAGGCTGAGGAGCAAGGAGAGCCAGTCCGAGTCCCAAAACTGAAGAACTTGGAGTCTGATGTTCGAGGGCGGGAAGCATCCAGCACGGGAGAAAGATGTAGGCTGGGAGGCTAGGCCAGTCTCTCTTTTCACATTTTTCTGCCTGCTTGTGCCGTAGCTGTACTGGTAGCTGATTAGTTGGTGCCCACCCAGATTGAGGGTGGGTCTGCCTTTCCCAGCCCACTGACTCAAATGTAACTGTCTTTTGGCAACACCTTCACAGACACACCCAGGATCAATACTTTGTATCCTTCAATTCAATCAAGTTGACACTCCGTATTAACCATCACAGGACCCGTCTCCACTGCAGGAAGTTAGGACCCACCCCTGTCTCCACCCAGAAAGTTAGGACCTGTCTCTGTTTCTATTGCAGGAAGTTGGGATCTGTCCCCATTTCCAATCCAAGCCCTGAACTGGCCCTATGGACCCAGAGGTACTGGCCTGGAACACAAGGGCTTAGTGACAGGAAACTGGGAGCCGACCTCACTGGCTGAGCATAGATATGGCTCCCTCACTCACTTTGTGACCTTGGGAAGTGGGAAGGCCACATTCTGTCTGAGCCTCAGTGTCTTCATGTGAAAAATGTCACCGAAGCCACTGTCATGGTGTAGTGGCAGTGATCACACTAGAGAGTATGTGGTGAGGAAAAGCTGAGCACTTGGTAAACGGCAGCAGCTCTGTTTGCTAGTGGCAGAGATAGTCATTTCACGGGTCACCTCCGAGACCCACCCAAGATCCCTGTGTAGCCCTGGCCACTGCCTGGGTGAGGGCCTGGGAAGGGCAAAGGTGTGCCTGTGGAGTGCCCGTGGGGTGGGGCTCTGCCAGTGAGGAGGGGACGCACCTCACTCCGGGCACAGCCCTTGGTCTCCCAGCCACCCAGTGCCCCAGACGGTGTTGGAAGAGGCTAGTGCCTGAATCAGCAGCCTGGAGGTCCACAGCGCCTCCCGCAGGTGAGTGAGGGGCGCCCTTCGTGTTGGCTGAATCAGCCAGAGGGGCGGCGGGAGGCCCCGCCTGCCAGCCCCGCATCCCTGCGCTCTGCCGTTTCTCCGCTTGCTGGACCGGCCCTAACCCTCTTCTTGTCTCTCTGCCCACTTTTCTTGCAGCCGCTGTGAGCGCTTGCCTTGCCATGAGAATCGGGAGTGCTCCAAGCTGCCTCTGAGAATAACCTACTACCACCTCTCTTTCCCCACCAACATCCAAGCGCCCGCGGTGGTTTTCCGCATGGGCCCCTCCAGTGCTGTCCCCGGGGACAGCATGCAGCTGGCCATCACCGGCGGCAATGAGGAGGGCTTTTTCACCACCCGGAAGGTGAGCCCCCACAGCGGGGTGGTGGCCCTCACCAAGCCTGTCCCCGAGCCCAGGGACTTGCTCCTGACCGTCAAGATGGATCTCTATCGCCACGGCACCGTCAGCTCCTTTGTGGCCAAGCTTTTCATCTTTGTGTCTGCAGAGCTCTGAGCACTCGCTTCGCGTCGCGGGGTCTCCCTCCTGTTGCTTTCCTAACCCTGCCCTCCGGGGCGTTAATAAAGTCTTAGCAAGCGTCCCACACAGTGAGCCTCGCGTGCCTTGGTTTTATTTGGCATGGTTGGGAGTCTGTGCCGCTTGTTACCTGGGGGTGAGCTGGGCACTGGCCGCCGCCTGGTACCCCCGAGGGGAGTGCTCCCCATTAGCGGGTGTGTACTCGGGGGTCCCTGTTCACAGAGCCCACTGTCTGTACTGACAGGGAGGCCGGGCCGGGCACATCATTTCACATGTGTTAACTCATCTTCATTTGTGTTGAACCCAAAGAATAAAGGTGGTGGTGGAGAAGGGCCCTCAGATTGCTGAGCACAGTCCCCTCTCATTTTACAGATGTGGAAACTGAGGCCCAGAGAGAAGGGGAAGGGTTGGCCAAGGCTGCTTGACCTGCTGTGGCCACGCTAGGTCGAGGAAGCGGGTCTGCTGGCCCCTGCCCGATTCTCTGCTGTATCCCCGGAGGTGAGCGTTTCACTGAGACAAGAAAGCTCTCTCCTGAGATTCAAGCCTCGTGTTCTGTTTGTCTTGATCAGAAGCCCAAATCTGCAGTGCAGAAACACGGAATGCGGTTGTGGCTTCTAGGATGCAGCTCTTGCCTCGGTGAAGTTGTTTGCGCCCACTGAGAATGCTGGCCCTGTGCCGGGGGAGGCAAAGGACCACACAATACGTGTGGTGCTCACAGGACCCTCCAAAGGCCCTTACACCAGTCCTACCAGGCAAGTGGCCGTCCTCATGGAGACTCAGAGAGGGCAAGTGATTTGCCCAAGATTACACAGCTGGTATCCGAGCCCTGGTTTACTGACTCCACAGATCTGGCTGTTGCATTCTGCCACAGTACCTCCACTGAGGGCCTTAACCAACCCTTCCTCCCTCCGTCTCCTCCATCATGGTCCAGCCAAGCCAGTTACCTCTCCGCCTCTGCTGCTCCCAGCGTCCATTCACCTCCCCTACAGCTCATTCTTTGCTTTGCAGCTGGAATGATCTTTTAGCCTCTGCCTAAAACCATTCCTGGCTTCCTTACCATTTGGGTTAAGGCCTCCAGATCCTTAAGATGTCTGAAGGCCGTGCCTAATTTAGTCCTTGCATGCAATCTCCAGCCTGGTCTTAACTTGTTCTGTCCTTGCCCACGTCCCTTGAGCCGTGCTGCAAGCTCTGCTGCCTCGGGCTCCTGGCCCGTGCTTTGCACCCTTGGCCTGAATGTTGCTTAAGCTCATGTGCCTTCCTCAGAGAGGCCTTCGCTGCCACCCTGGCTTCTGTTTTCTCTGTCCGTCGTTCTCATGACCCCTTTCTTTCGTGGTGCTTGTGACAGGCTGCGGTTCCTGTTGACTTGCGTTTCACGTTTGTCTTCCCCACCTTCCAGAAGGCCCTGTGAAGGCAGGGACCAGGTCTGTCTCATTCAGTGCGGTGTTCCCAGCTCCTTGCAAAACATCTGACGTGCCGAAGGTGCTCTGTCAATGTCTGTCCAGGGAACAGATGACTCTGCCAGCCCTGGCTTATGTCACTAGCATTTCTGTGGCTGTGACACTGTGCTTACACCGTCTCCAGGCAGAAATCCAAGCGGGGAAGGCAGACACCCCAGCGGGGTCAAGTAAAGAGGACCGCAGCGTTCTTCTATGGAAGCAGGGATTGGGGGATGCCCACCTTGATGCCTAGTGAGGAAGATGGACCGGGACAGACAGATAGCCCCACACCTTGTGCTGAGGCAGCTGTGATTGTGCCATGGGAGCACAAGCCCTTTTCCCCGTGGCCCTCGCCACTTTGTCTCCCGGCCCTCTCTCTGATCATGCCTGGTCTGCACCAGCCTCGAGTCTCCCATATTCTAGTACGCATTCTCCAAGATGCAGTCCAGGAGCCTCTCTGAAGGACCAGTCTGGTTACAATGGTCTGATCTTCCTTAGAACCTTCCGTGGTTGTCTTTTCCTAGCAGATGAAGCATAGCCTCCTTGGAATGGCATTGGAGGCCTGGCCTGATCTGGCCTCTGCCCACCCTTTGAGCTGCACCTGCCCCGCTCCAGCTCATCCATGTGCTTGTGCCCTGGCCCCACGGGGGGGTTTGCGCTTCCCTGAATCTGCCTTCTTGTGGCTTCAGCATGTGCCATGCTGTTCTCCTGAAGACTGCCATTCTCCTTGCAGACTCGGCTCGGGGACTGCCATTCTCCTTGCAGACTTGGCTCGGAAGTGACCTCCTCAATGCAGTTAGCCTGAGCTCCCCTGGCCCCGGGCTCCTCCGTCAGAGCATTTACCCCATTGTGTTGTGGCTGTTTCTTAACATCCCCTCTAGACGGGCTCTTTGAAGGCGGGGATTGTGTCTGATTAATTTCTGTATTCTTTGCAACTTTGCAGTGTTTGGCCTGAAGAAGGAGCTCAGTAAACATCTGAATAAACGTGGGTGGATGGATGGATGGACAGACCGATGGATGGATGGATGGGTGGATGGATGGATGGATGGATGGACAGACCGATGGATGGATGGATGGATGGATGGATGGATGGATGGATGGATGGATGGATGGATGGGGATGGATGGATGGATGGATGGATGGATGGATGGATGGATGGATGGATGGATGGATGGATGGACAGACCGATGGATGGATGGATGGATGGATGGATGGATGGATGGGTGGGTGGGTGGGTGGATGGATGGATGGATGGATGGATAGCATTTTTAAGGCTTAGTTCAAATATCTTCTCCTCGGCCAGGTGCAGTGGCTCACGCCTGTAATCCCAGCACTTTGGGAGGCCGAGGCGGGCAGATCACCTGAGGTCAGGAGTTTGAGACCAGCCTGGCCAACATGGAGAAACCCCGTCTCTACTAAAAATACAAAAATTAGCTGGGTATGGTGGCGAGTGCCTGTAATCCCAGCTACTCGGGAGGCTGAGGCAGGAGAGTCGCTTGAGCCCAGGAGGCAGAGATTGCAGTGAGCCGAGATTGGACTGTTGCACACCAGCCTGGGCAACAAGAGTGAGACTCTGTCTCAAAAATAAATAAATAAATAAAAATGGTCTCCTCTGTTTAGCCAGCAAGCCACAGCAGGGGTTCTTGTCCTATTCAGTCATCCATTTGTCATGGGCCGGATCACTCAGGCCGGAAGGAACACCTTTGCCTTCATGTGCGTGGGAATGTGAAGAGGTGAGGGGAACCTCTCAGGAGCTTTGGAGGCCACCCAGTGACCCTCCACAGCTTCCTGTGGCTCCTCCCTTCCAGAAGCTCCTTTGCAACATTCCCACTGAGGGGCTCTCCTGTGTGGGTGGAACTCCCTGCCTCCTGAGGGGTCCTGTTGCATTTTGGGACCCCACCGAGGTTTGTGTGTGTGCCTGAGCGCACCGTGGGAGTGACCGCTGAATGGCCTGAGTCCTCACCCCTGTCCCGCAGCTCCTTGGGGCTCCTTAGCCATGTTCCCAGCTCATGCTGCTGAGAGAGGACACCGTGCAGGAAAAGCAAAATAAGAGCAGGAGGTTGAATTTCCGTCTTGCCATTTGCTAGTTCTGTGACCCTGGATACATCGGTCAGCCTTTCAGAGCCTCAAGGCCCACCTCATGGTTGATTTTGAAGATGGCCTGAAATAATCCAGCAGGCAGCGCCTGATACAGAGTAGGCACTCCGTAAGTGTGAATGTGGGTTTCTTCATTCATTGGAAGGCAACTGGGTGCTCGTGTAGCTCTTCACTGAAACGGGGATGAAGATTCAGAGGGTTTGGAGGGATCCAAGGTCACATGTGGAACTGACATCACTTTTGATTCCTAGACCTGTGCTTTCCTGGCTGTGTCACTAGTAAATCAAGCTCCTGAGGAGAAAAGACAGTAATAAGAGTGATTTTAGTTGTAATGATAATAATAACAACTCCAACAGCTATAGTGCTGACCATGAGACAGGTGCTGTTCCAAGCACGTAATTCGTTTATTCCTCACAGCAGCCTAGGGAGGCAAGCACTGTTAATATCCCCATTCCACAGGGAGGACAGGGAGGCACAGAAAGGTGAAGGAACTTGCCCAAAGTTCCACGGCTGGTATCCAGTGGGGCTGGGATTCGAACACAGGCAACCTGGGCTGGGATCTGTGCTCTGAACCCCTGTCCTGCACTGTAGCAAATGCTGGGGAGAGGCAGCATCCCTGGAATGAATGAGACTGTTGCTCTAGCCCCATCTCACAGAGCCCGCTCTGCCATTCCCAAACCCAGAACAGGATATCTTACTAGCTAGAGGAGGCAGTGTGGTAAGGAGGAAAGGGCTGTGAGGCTGCAATGAAATAAGATATGCAAAATGGGCCAGGCGCAGTGGCTCATGCCTGTAATCCCAGCACTTTGGGAGGCCAAGACAGGCAGATCACTGAAGGTTGGGAGTTTGAGACCAGCCTGGTGAACATGATGAAACCCTGTCTTTACTAAAAATACGAAAATTAGCCAGGCATGGTGGCACACACCTGTAATCTCAGGTACTCAGGAGGCTGAGGCAGAAGAATTGCTTGAACCTGGGACACGGAGATTCCAGTAAGCCGAGATTGTGCCACCACACTCCAGCCTAGGCGATAGAGCGAGACTTCATCTCAAAAAAAAAGATATGCAAAACGTGTAGCATAGAGACTCTGGAAAGATGCTGATGCATTATTTCTGAAGTTCTCTGGATCCCAACCAAAAAACGCCCAGACAACTAGATAGGAAAATAAACCTCCATGGAAAATATGTACAACTAAACAAGGTTTACTGTTCAGGCCCACCTGCATGACTTTGGCATCTGTGCAGGAAAAAACAGTGGCAGAACCCCAAAATAATCAACAGGTATCCTCAGACAGTGCACTAGGCGCTTTGAGGGAACAGCAGCTGAAACTGGGGGGCGTTTTGCTCACTCCAGGGGCCAGAGTGTGCACAGAGCCAGTGGGAGGGAGGGAGGGGCTGGCGCAGGCTCACTCTTGGAAGCTTTTGAATGTTTGCCACCACAGCTCCCCCTAAGGTCGAGGGAGAGACTGCTGGAAATGGAACAGAAATTGTGTAGGAAAGAGACCATTGTGGGAAGAGAAGGGCCAGGTAAATGTGGAAGAATGTCAGGAGGTGAGCTCTGCAAAGTCAGGAAGATAACTGTGAATGAAACTCTCTCCCAAATTCCAGGGAAACTAATTTCCTCTAAAGAGGATCAACCCAAAAGCATCAAGTTCAAATTCCATGGATGAGTTTCTATAACAAAGTACCATAGACTGGGTGGCTTAAAATAATAGAAATGTATCATTTTGTGGTTCTGGAGGCCAGAAGTCCAAAATCAAGATGTCAGCAGGGCTGCACTTCCTCTGAAACCACCGGGGGAATGCCTCTTCTGGTGAGGAGTGCTCCTTCTGTAGGGGAGTGCTCCTTCTGTAGGGGAGTGCTCCTTCTGTAGGGGAATGCCTCTTCTGTAGGAGAGTGCTCCTGTAGGAGCATGACTTGTCCCAGCTCCTGGAGGTTTTTTGGTAATCATTGGTGTTCCTTGGCTTGCAGCCACATTGCTGCAATCTCTGCGTTTGTCATCACATGATCTTGTGTGTCTTTGTCATCACATAGCCCTCTTCTTATAAGGATATCGGTCATCTTGGATCAGGGGCCCACCCTACTCCAGTGTGACCTCATCTTAACTAATTATATCTTCAATGACTAGTTCCCAAGAAGGTTACATTCTGAGGTACTGGGGATGGAACTTTGCCATCTTTCTTGGAAGGACATAATGCAAACCATGACACCAGTGCAAAGTGTTAGGGGCTGAATTGTGTCCCCCCCAAATTCATATGTTGAATTCCTAATCCCTAATACCTCTAAAGTCCCTATCTCCAAATGTGGTCACGTTCAACAAGGTAATTAAGGTAAAAGTGAGATCATATGAATGGGCCCTAATCCAGTACAACAAGAGTTCTTATAAGAAGAGATTAGGGGCCGGATGTGGTGGCTCACACCTGTAATCTCAGCACTTCGGGAGGCCGAGCTGGGTGGATCACAAAGTCGAGAGTTCGAGAGCAGTCTGGCCCACATGGTGAAACCGCCTCTCTACTAAGAATACAAAAATTAGCTGAGCATGGTGGCAGGTGCCTGTAATCCCAGCTACTCGGGAGGCTGAGGCAGCAGAATCGCTTGAACCTGGGAGGCGGAGGTTGCAGTGAGCTGAGATCATGCCACTGCACTCCAGCTTGGGTGACAGGGCAAGACTCTGTCTCAAAAAAAAAAAAAAAAAGAGAAGAAGAAGAAGAAGAGATTAGAACACAGTCATGCACAGAGGGAAGACCATGTGAGGAGGACACAGTAAGAAGTCAGACTTCTACAAACCAAGGAGAGAGGCCTCAGAAGGAACCAAACCTGCCAACACCTTGATCTTGGACTTTCAGCCTCCAGAACCATGAGACAATCCATTTCTGTTGGTTAAGCCACACAGTCTGTTGTATAGCAAACAAATGCACAGCTATTATAAGCAAAAAAGAGAATAAGAGACAGAATGATATCCCTCTGGGTAATGAAAGTACACCAGAAAGACATGCCCAGACTAAATGAAAATTCTAATATTCTATCTTGAAAGAAACCAAAAGTGTTAAGAAAATAAACAAAACATAGAAGAAAAATGGGGCCGGGTGCGGTGGCTCACACCTGTAATCCTGGCACTTTGGGAGGCTGAGGCAGGTGGATCACCTGAGGTCAGGCGTTCGAGACCACCCTGGCCAACACGGTGAAACCCTGTCTCTACTAAAAATACAAAAATTAGTCAGGCATGGTTTGGCAGGTGCCTGTAATCCCAGCTACTCAGGAGGCTGAGGCAGGAGAATCACTTGAACCCGGGAGGCGGAGGTTGCAGTGAGCCAAGATTATGCCACTGTCCTCCGGCCTGGGTGACAGAGCAAGACTCTGTCTCAAAAAAAAAGAAAAAAAAAAAAGAAAAATTGAGTCAGAATTAGAAGAAAACTGAGAAATAAAGTAATAGACCAAAGGAACAAAAAGTTAAACATTTTAGGTGTAAATACTAAACTAGACGGAACACAAAAGTGAATAAACAGATAAATATAAGTTGAAAAGGCCAAAATTTTTAGAAATCAAGGGAGAAATAACAAGAGATGAAAAGCTTGAAGAAAAAGTAACAAATATTCAAAATCTATAAGAAGATCTGACATTTAGATAATAGGACTCCCTGCAGAAGAAGCTGAATCCATGGGGGAAAGTACTGTAAATGATCTCAAAGAAATTTCCCATAAATTAAAAAAGAGATTTGAAATTTCACATTGAGAAAACATATAGCACACCTGAGAATATCGACAAGAACAACCAACACCAAGACACATTCTTGTGTAATTATTGTACTTTAAAGAAAAGGAGGAAGGCCAGGTGTGGTGGTTCAAGCCTGTAATCACAACACTTTAGGGGCCAAGGTGGGCAGATCACAAGGTCAGGAGTTCGAAACCAGCTTGACCAACATGGTGAAAACCAGTATCTAGTAAAAATACAAAAAATTAGCATGGTGGTGCACATCTGTAATCTCAGCTGCTCAGGAGGCTGAGGCAGGAGAATTGCTTAAACCTGGGAGGCAGAGGTTGCAGGGAGCCGAGATCACGCCACTGCATTCCAACCTGGGCAACAAGAGTCTCAGAAAAAAAAAAAAAAAAGCAAAAAGAAAGAAGAGGAGGGAAAAATAAACTATGAACATTTAAACAAAAACAGTAAGTGACTTACAAGGGAAAAAAAATATGTTCTCATTAGACTCTTTGACAGCAACACTTTATGCTAAAATAAAATAAATAACATATTAAGGACACTCAAGAAAAGGTAAGGCCAGAATTTTATACCTAGCAAAACTGACTTTCATGTACAAAGAGCACAAACTATTATGGCCATGCAAGCATTAAACTTTCAGTTACTTCTAAAACTACAGCTAAATGAGTGTTATAAGGAAAAGAGTATAGTATGAATTACTGGATAACTCAGTCAATGTAGACATAGCACATTTTTTTAAAACTCTGAGCTGAATAGGGAGAGTATATCAAAAATTATTTTCAATAATTATGTTAGTCATGGTAGCTTTAGAATGGTCATCCTGAGACTACTGTGGAGGTAATGTGGGATAATGATGGAATACTCTATGTCCTTGAGGACCAGGATTCTGATGTGGAAGAAAGAATATGCCTTTGTAATACAGAAGAGATTAATTAAAAACCATATGGTGCTTATTTTGAATTGGATATCAATATGAACTCTTGGTGTATATTATTTTTTTAAATGTCCACTGAAGAGGTCTAGAAACAATGACCAACCCCCTAGCACTGAGCCTCCCTAGTAACCAGACTGTGATCTTGATAAGCCATTTCTCACTAAAAACAAAAACAGGCTGGGCGCTATGGCTCACACCTATAATCTCAGCACTTTGGGAGGCCGAGGTGGGCAGATCACAACATCAGGAGCTCGAGACTAGCCTGACCAGCATGGTGAAACCCTATCTCTACTAAAAATACAAATATTAGCTGGGCGTGGTAGAGTGTGCCTGTAGTCCCAGCTACTCAGGAGGCTGAGGCAGGAGAATCGCCTGAACCTGGGAAGAGGAGGTTGCAGTAAGCGGAGATTACACCACAGCACTCTAGCCTGGGCGACAGAGCGAGACTCCATCTCAAAAAAAAAAAAAAAAAAAAAAAAAAAAAATCACAATAGCACATGAAGGGAAGCATCTCTTTACAGGAGTATTCCAGCTAATAAATGGAAATGAAATGGTAGAACCAGACTATCAGCATTTTGCAATCCTTGATGAATCAGTGGGCATAAGCCTTGAGCATCAGTAGATGCTGTCCTCACAGACAGGCAGCCAGTCACTGTGTGGCTCTCACTGAAGGCACACTACCACCTACCATCTTGCCAAAAGGGACTGGGCCTGCGTGGAATCAGGACTCTGGATTCGGCTGCCAATGTCCAGGAAATCCAGGGAACAGAGGACCACACTGAACTGCACCATGAGGATGCAATCAACAAAGTCCAGCCTGTAGGACGCAACAGCTCAAATTCTTCAGGTTCTTTAATAGATAAGTTGTATGGAAAATAAAGGAGGCTGGGCACGGTGGCTCATGCCTGTAATCCCAAAACTTTGGGAGGCCAAGGCGGGTGGGTCACCTGAGGTCAGGAGTTCAAGACCAGCCCGACCAACATGGTGAAACCCCATCTCTACTAAATACAAAAAATTAGCCAGGCATGATGGCACATGCCTGTAATCCCAGTTACTTGGGAGGCTGAGGCAGGAGAATTGCTTGAACCCAGGAGGTGGAGGTTGCGGTGAGCCAAGATTGAGCCACTGTACTTCAGCCCGGGCAACAAGAGTAAAACTCCGTCATAAATAAATAAATAAATAAATAAATAAATAAATAAATAAAGGAATGGAGAAGAAACCTGTAGATTAAAATGGACTTAAAAGGCAGAGCAAAAACTTGTTGATGGAGAAGTCTGAATGACTGTGTCTAGAGATGCACGCTTATGTGAGAAAACTATAAAGAAACCCAGGTAGGGGACTGCCGTGGGACTCAGGCTAGGGGTCACTTTTGGGAAGCAGGAGGAGTTGAGCTCTGTCTGGCAGTCGTGGGGCCTTTGGTGGCTGGCCAAGTTCTCTTTCTTGACCTGGGTGGTCATTATAAAGGCGTTTGCCTTATAATAACTCGTTAAACTATACTTTCGTTTTGTGTAATTTTGTATCCGCGTTTTATTTTATGATCAAGAGGTTTTAAAAATCTATCTAGCACAGTAGCTGGAACCCAGACCTCTGAGACTTTAGCCTCTTCTGCCTCCCCATCGCCTGGTGATGTGGAATCGACTTTCCTGTGCTGGGCACCATGCTTGACGCTGTCTGCTCCTTCGTTTATTACCCTGCTGCCCAGCCTCACTGTGGGCTCTGAGAAGGCGGGACCATGTGTCCCTTGTTCACTTTGCTGTCCCTAGCACCTGGCGCCTGGCACTCAAAACATATTTGTTGGGCAAGTGAACCTGTGACTCTATTTTGCGGTTGTGGCTATTGATGCTCAGTTCGTGCAGCTGACAAATTCCCGAGCTGTGCTTCTCCGCCAGGGCCCACGGAAGCCAGAGGGTGTTTCTGGCATTTAGGTCCCGCTCCAGTTTGCAGGAAGGGCCATGAAGCCTCCGCACAGTGCAGCCAGGCTGCAGAGACCACTGTCGTTCTCTGACAGAGCTGTCTCAGGGACAGATGCCCCTGGCCTGGCCACCTGCCCCTCCTCTCTGGACCTCGGCCCCTGTAGGAGCTGCTGTCCCAGCTTCCCCCTCAGCCTCGTGTGCTGTGGTTCCCCTCAGGCTCCAACAAGAGAAGACAGACACGGTCCGCTGCATCAAGTCCTGCCGCCCCAACGATGTCACGTGCGTGTTCGACCCCGTGCACACCATCTCCCACACCGTCATCTCGCTGCCCACCTTCCGCGAGTTCACCCGCCCTGAAGGTGAGTGGAATGGGCCTGGGGGTCCCAGGGCCCCCTAGGGCCCCCCTCGGCTTCAGCTGAGGGCTTGGCCTACAGGAGCCATTCCTTGTAAGACGTGGCCCGAGCTTGGAAATGCAGAACTTTCTTTGCGTCTGCTTATCGCCCCCCGCTGCCTGCACCCACCGGCACGGCAGCATTTGTTGGCCCCTTCTCCGCTCTCTAAATGCCTCTTCTCAGCTCTCCGTTCAGGGGTCTTTGTTGTGGGTCACAGTTGTTCTGCAGCGAGCCATTAAGCGCTGATTCTGTGACCAGCACTGGAGAATCAGGGAGGGCCTCCTCCCGGAGGAGTGACGGCCAGGCTGGGTCCTGGGTGGTGAGGTATTCGAGTGAAAGGGGGAGAAGGGGAAAGGAGGGTGCCTAGTGGAGCAGGACGTGGCCAGAAGGGTCTGGAGGTATGGGGGACAGTGTGGGCGTTTGAGGAACTCAGCCAAGGTTTTCTGCTGGAGTGGTAGAGGCTTGGCAGGAGGTGGGCTGGAAGGATAAACAGGAGGCTAAAATTGGAGTTGGGCCTTCAACCCCCAGGCTTGGGGGAACCATCGGAAGGTTGCAGTGGGTGAGGTTTGCATATAGAAACATCATCCTGTTGACCCAGGGCCAGGTGAACTGGAGGGGCCTGACTGGAAGCAGGAAGCTCAGGTGTAACCCAGTCAGTGCTCCCACACCCTGGCCTGGCTCTCTGGGAAGCTCCTGGCATGCAGTGTAGACATGTTGTGTAGCCTGCCATCAGTGCACCGTTTCTCTGGAGCAGGGCCAGGGCTGCGTGCTCCCAAGCCTGGCAGAGGGCTATGGATGGAGCACTGCCCTGTTCACCTCGCTTTCGGGCTGTGCTGCCCATGTGCCTGGTCCCCAGCCATCCCCGCCCTCTAGGGAGTCCCCATCCCTGGCCTGTAGAGAAGTTTGCCATGATGAGTTCATTCAGCAGCTGTGGACGGAGCCCCTCTGCGTCAGGCTCTGGGGACATGGCGATAAGAAGGGGTCCTCCTACCCTCTCAGGGGAGGCATGCAACGGAGCCAGCCATGAGGACACCGGTGTTTACACCATGACACAACCATGCAGTGGGGGATGGGGGAGGAGAGGCTCCCCCAGCACGTGGTTGCCCAAGGAGCGGTCCCCAGTCCCAGCCCCCCAGGCTTGCCCCTCCCGAAAAGGAACGGCACTGAATCGCCACAGGGTGGCACAGACTTGGGTCAGAGAAAATAACTAACTGGTATTTGCCTTTTGCAAAATGATGGGGTTTCACCAAACCACATACAAATCCTTCCCAAATCCCCAGTGGCTGGTTTTGTGGCCTCTCGGGCCAGCCCCGATCTGAGTGTTCGTTATCGCAGGGAGCTGAGTGCCGTTGGGACACCTGTTAGCATCTCGGGCCCAGGAAATCCAGACCCTGACCCTAAGTGCTGAAAGGACCTTTAGTGGATCCCCGCTGGCTTCCTTCCTCACCTTACAGGGTGAGGAAACTGAGGCCCACAGAGAGGACTCCCCCCAGACAGCCCAGAGCTGGGGCTGCCCTGCCTCACTGTCTGATCTGGGAGATGGACGCACCCCCCAGAGAGCCCAGGCCACCCTGAGCGGTGGCCCCCTGACCCGCAGCACTATAGATGGGAGAGGGGCCCACTCCTCTGGCCTTCCTGCTCTCTCCCTCTGTCCCCCCACTCGCTTCCCTCCTCTGGCCCCCACCTTCATGAATATTCACAGTGACTGATGACTTCTCACCAGCCCTGCCTCTGATTAGCTCTGGGTCCCCAAGGAAGATCCAAAATCTCTCAGTTTCCACCTCGATAAAACAGGGATAGGCTATGATATAGGAAGGTCCAGACCCCCTCCACCCTCCCCGCACGGGGGATCTCTGGCTTCATTGAATTTGCCTCATGAAAGGGCCCTGGGTTAGGTCTTCATTCCCTGAGGGCAAGTTCCTGGGGCGGAGTTACTGGGACTGGGGCTGGGGCCAGGCTGTGCTGAGCCCTTCTCCATGCTGTGCCTCTGCAGAGATCATCTTCCTCCGGGCCATCACGCCACCGCAGCCTGCCAGCCAGGCTAACATCATCTTTGACATAATGGAAGGGAACCTGCGGGACTCCTTTGACATCATCAAGCGCTACATGGACGGCATGACCGTGGGTGAGTGGCCGGGAATATCAGCTCTATCCAGGCACCCCTCCCCGTCCACCCCCAAACCTCTCTGGCCCAGCCCAACTCCCATCTGAGTCCCCTCCCCAGATCCAAGCCCACCCAACCTTCAGGGCCCAGAGCCGAGGCCACCACAGCTCCCAATCGGTCTCAGCCGGAGGAACGGCCAGAGTGGGGGCTCCTGCCTGGGATCCCACCCTAGCTGTGCCACCCGCTCTCTAGGTGACCCCTCTGGGTCTCGGTCTCCCTGCCTATAAAATGGATGGGTTCCAGAGAGCTCTGCTTCTCACAGCCATGAATTTCAAATGATACCACCCAAGTAAAGTGCTTGTCCTGGGACTGGCACAGTCCCGCGGTCAGTGGGAGCTAAGAGGATTGTCATTCTTGGGGTGCAATGGGAGGGATAGCAAAGTAGGAATCAGAGGACCTGAGCTCTGGTCTCTCAGCCTTGGAACTAGCCAGACTCACCATGTGGCCTTGAGCAGTAGTCGTCCCCTCCCCACGCATCAGTTGGTAAGAGGACCAAGGCCACTCTGTGTGCACAGCCCATCGGAACGGGGAACTCACTGCTCTTTCTCCCTGGAGATCCGGTGTTTGGGGAGCGGGAAGGGAGGCTGGGGCATGAGGGGACTGTGGAAGTCCTGTTGATGGATGCAGGCTGGGGAAGTTGTTTACAGGCTGGGGCAGGGCCCTCCCTGGCTAGGAATGGGCTTTAATGACAACGTACTCATGCGAAAAAATATCCAGGCCCACTCCACTCCGCACACTTGTTTCTGTCATTCACAGCCCCTCTCCTGAACCGTCACATTTGAAAAGATTTACAGTCATGGGAAATGAAAACGGTGGCATCTGCCATTTTGGACTTAGATTTATACTCTGAACACTTTCAAAGCAGCTGAGCAACGGACGGACAGTCCCTGCCCTCCCCTGGGCCTCAGTTTCCCCATTGTGAACTGAGAGGAGTGGGCTTCATAGTCCCTTAGGCGCTGGATTCCGGGAGGCCCTAACCAGAGCCGGCGACCGGGCAGTGCGCACTGCGCAGAGCGTTTGGGGGCGCGGCCTCCAGGTGGCGCTGTTGGACCTTGGAAGCTCAGCCCTTGCCGGCCAAACCGTGACGGTTGTTAAAACCGGCAGCTGGAGAAAGGGAATCGTTATTCCCCTCTTGCCAAAGAGCCATTTATAGCACCTTTACAAGCTTTTAAATGGGTTTGCATGTTGTAAACATGACTGAGTCACTGGAGGGGCTCCCCACGCCAGCCTCCTCCTGCGCTAACTGGCAGCAGGAATAATTAGTTAATTACAATTAATGGTGCATTAGCCCTCGCGTGATTCCAAGGGGAAGGCACATGGTTCGGTTATCGGCTGTTGTGAAACTTGCTGCTTGCCCTTGAGTCACTCCCCACTCTGGGCCTCAGTTTCCCCCATTGTGAAATGAGAGTTTAGATGAAGAGAGCCTTGAGGGCCCTCCAGGACCCTGTGCAGGAGGGCAGGCAGGAGGAGGTTGGATCAGGGGTTCGTCCTGCCCTACTGGGTGGGTAGAATATGCACCCTGACACTGGCCCACAGCCACCCCCCGGCCCAAAGGGGCCAGCCCTGTGCTTGATGCTGGGCCTGCAGGTCTGGCTGGGACATGGCCCAGCCCTCAGGTGATTTCCAGATCTTGGAACATGGGAGTGTGGAATCCTAGGACCTTCCAGTTCACTCCCTCATTCTTTCCATTTCTGAACTCTTCCTGAGCCCCTGCCTGCGCCTGACCCTGGGCTGAGCCTTGCAGATACAGAGAGGGATAAACACCACGTAGCCCCTGTGGGCTTTGTATCTCAGCAGCAGGGAGAAGCCACCCCATATCAGATCATCAACATGTGATGCCAAAATAGGCATGCACAGAGAGACAGGCCTTGACGGCCTGTGGAGGCTCTCTCAGGGGAAGTCTCCTGGCAAGTTTTGCGTCTTTAGTTCCCACCTACATCCTTCCTGGGGTGATCCAGGCCAAGAGGTTGGGCAGCTGCTGGGCCTGGAACCAGTGCCCACCAGTGCCTTTCTCTGGCTGCATCTGCTCCAGACAGAAACAACCTGGGAGTGTCTGTTTCTCAGCTTCCCATCCACTGGGGCAGAAAATCCTGGCATGTCAGAGCCTGGAGGCTCCTAGAGACCATCTCTTCCAACTTCTTCTTCTGTAGGAGGGGAAACCGAGGCCCGGAAGGGCGAGTGGGCTTCCAGTCTTCTCACAGTGAATCAGGGACACAGTGGGCAATGGAACAGAGTGCCAGGGTGTGAGAGATGATCGCAGGCACTGTCCCTGCAGCGAGCTTCTGGGAACGGAATGTGGATGAGGCCACAAGGACCCAGCGGCTTCCCCCAGCACAGTTGGTCACGGGTGCCCTGGTCTTTGGAATTCCGGGCTGGGGCTGCGTGAGGGAGGGCCCCAGCCTGGCCCTTGGTATTGTCGTGCCTGTAGCCCTGTGTGCTGGGGAGGCCCCTGCCTCTTCCGCGCCTCGGTCCGTGTGCAGGATGCCCCACCTGGCTGGGCTCCTGGAGTTGACCTGGTGCCCATGTCATCTCAGGTGGAGGACTGAGACTAGCGGGGCAAGCCCTGCGTATTGGGACGTAGGCTGCGTTGCTGGCTGGCTCCTCTCTCTGTCCCCACTGCACTGATCTTATTTCTCCGTCTGGGATCTCTTCCCCGAGCTTCCATATCCCTACTTCCTTCTCGCTCCTCTTCTGCCCAGAATAACTTCCATACGTCCTAGGAGCTTCCTGGTCCCTAGGGGCAGCCATCCCGGCACATGGCTCCTGGCCTGTCCACCTGGCAATAGATGGTTCCGCTGTTGGACTCGAGCCCAGCCTGAAGAAGCCCTGGAAATGTGGGGTTGAAACCTCACCGGCTCCTTACCGTTGCTGGGCACCTTCACCCCCGCATTCCCCAGTCCTCACAGACACTGCCAGCGACAGTGGGTCATGATTGTCTCCCTTGGGCAAAGGAGGGAGCTGAGTTAAATGACCGCCTGAGACTGTGCAACTGAAAAACCGCAGGGCCTGGGGTGTTTTCAGACTTGTTTTTAGCAGTGCGGTTCTGATTTCAAGCAGTGACTTAGACAGAAACTCTTGATGGTGGTGGAGAGGAGGAAAGCGGCTTCCAGGGCTGCTGCTCCTGAGGGGAGCGTGGGAGGCTCTTGAGCCTCCTGGGAAGCCCCGTGCAGCTCTGTGCTGCCTGCAGCGCACGGCAGGGAACGCCGCCTACTCACGGTGCTTGCTGAACACTTGTCTGCTCTAGGCCATGCCCTGTGTGGACACTGGGCACCGGATCAGGAGGGCTTCCTGGAGGAGGCGAGGACTGAGCTGAGTGTCCTTGCACGTGAGGGAGTGACACTTAGTGAGCACCCGCGATGACCAGGAGCCAGGGTTTCATCATCGCCAGGACCCTGTGACGTGGTGGGATTATCTCCTCTAACAAAGGAGAGAGCGAGGGCCAGAGAGGGCAAGAGACTTGCCCGAGGCCACTCAAAGCTGGGGCCGGAACGGGCCTGGAGCCCAGTCTTCCCCAGACACCGCACCCCCGCCCCCGCCAAAGAGCAGGTGCCCAGGGTTGACTGGTGCTGTCGTGGGCAAAGTTGCTGTGAGTTTGGATGTCCCAGAAAAACAATCAGTGCACAGGCCCCCGGGACTCGCCGTGTTCGGTCCTCCCAAAGTAACAGAAGAGGGAGAAATGCCCCGAGTCCACTAAGAGCCTGCAAGGGCCGGGTCTTCCTCTAATGTAGCCTTGAAAGACCCGTTCTTGGCGGGGATCGAGGAGCCCGCAGCAGAGCCCACGCCGCTGTCTTTGTAAAGCCCCCTTGCATTCCTCTTTAACCGGCTGTCAAAAGAAAGATGAAGAATGCGTTTTCGCCCTGTGCAAAAATGCTCCATTAATGCCCCAGGGATTCTCAGGCCACTACAAAGCCTCCTTATCCGGCTCTGGATTCATTCTCAGCTCTGTAGCCTGTAATCCGGGGTGCTCTGGGAAGAGAGCTTTCAGGTAATATCTCCTGAGTGATGACTAATGGGGGAGCCCTGGCTGCAGCAGGGGCGTGCTGTGTATCATCAGTGTGCAGATGAGACAGAAAGGCAACTCGGGGCAACCCGGGATCCCCGGACCCCTGGGCTGTGGCTGCTGTCTGAGCCTCAGACCTCCCCTCCAGCCTCCAGATCTCTACTTCCTTTGAACTCTCAGGCCAGCCACGTGAGTGTCTGGCTCACTCCACTCACCCTCAAGACCCAGCATGTGTGTGATCACTTCCAAGAAGCCCCCCCTGACTGCTCTGGGGTCATGGCTGTGTGATAGGAGGGCCTGGCCTGCAAAAACGCCCTCGCTCTTTCTCCAGGGCGGGAAATCTGTGTGCCATGAGGCTTGGTTGTGGCCACATTTCTGTTAACATCCTGCCAGTGCCAGGAGGCGCTAGAGGGCCTGCAGGTGAAGTAATTCTTTGGCCTACGGATGCATTTTGCACGTGGACCTCCTGACCCTTGGGCCTACCAGGTTGCAGGCAGCTACAGAGTTGTCTGTAGTTTTTTGCAGGCCAGCCCCTCCTGTCACATGGACATGACTGTGGGGCTTCCTGGAATAGGTCACACACGTTCTGGGTCTTGAGGCCGAGGAGTGAGCCAGACAAGTGGGACACCCAAACTCACAGCCATGTCTGTGGCTGGCCCATGAACAGCATGACGAGAGGCAGGGAGCCGGGAAGGGAAGGCACAGCATGCAGTTTGGGGCTACTGGAGCATCCAGGGTACAGGGAGGGTCGAGGGAGGCTGAAAGGGGCTGCAGGGCCCGGCCTTGGTGGATGCTGTCCTGGGGGCCATGGGAGCCACGGGAGGTCTGTGCTGTCCCCTGGGAGGTTTGTGCTGCCCATGGAGCTTCCAGATCCTGCTGCTTTATTTAACCCGCCAGGCCTCCTGCAGCTTGAGGTTGCGGTTGAGGTTGTACCCGCTCAGCAGGTAAGAAGACTGAGGCTGGAGGAGCTAAGTCCCCAGGATCTCCCAGCCAGGAAGTGTTCGAGGATAGGGCTTAGACCTGAACTGTCCAGCTCCGGGACTCCCCATCCCCATGGCCTATGTTAAGCCCTGATTCTGGTCTATACCAGCTGGTATCTACACTGGCTGGCATCTGTCAGCAGTGGTTGAGTCTGAGTCCCAGCCATAGAGGATAAGTAGTGAAGCACCTCCTTTTACACAGTCCCAGTGCTCCCGGCCATGGGGTCTTGGGTCCTTAGCCAGTCCTTGATGAGGAGAGACCTCCCTGTATGTCCAGGCAGTCAAAAGATGAGGTTCAGATGTCACCATTCTGCGGAATGGCGGGGTCCTGGAGGGTTTCTCTCCGGCTCTTTACCTGCCGAGGGCCTACTCGTCCTTGGTCACACAGGCGACTCACAAGGCTGCTCCCTGGGACCCCCAGACCTGCCTCCTTTCCAGGAGCCCTCCCAGCCTCAATGATTCCCCAGTGACAGCCACAGCCACACTCCGTGCAGATAGATGCTGGGGTTGGCTGCAATTTAGGGAGGCTGTTTCTAGGCTGGGGCAGGAGCTTCACGGCTGGGAATGGGCTTTAATGACAACCTACACGTCTTAGAAGACATCCAGACCTACTGCACTCTGCACACTTGCTTCTGGGCAAGCCCTCTGGTGTGACTTAGTGCATGTGTGGCTGGGTGTGGAGTGTGTGTGTTTGTGGGTGGGTGGGTGCGTGTGAGTGGTGAGTGCGTTTGCACAGGGTTTGATCTCTGAGATGTTTTATACTCTCTGGCTTGCAGAAAGGACAGTCCTGTAGTATCAAGACCAGACCTTGTGTCCTCAGCTCAAGGCTACCCTGGGCCCAGGGACAGTATTTGGAGACATTGCTGGCAGTTTTGCTTTGGAATCACCTGGTGCCTCCCTGTACGTCCACCCATCGTGTGCCCAGAGGCCCTTCACAAGCACCATATGCTGTTAGATCCTTGAGCAGCCTTGGGGGACAGCCACCTGGGGCAGGCATCGCCATTTATGTAAGAAAAAAGGAAGCGCTGGCCCAGGGCCCCACAGCCAGCGAGTTGGAGCTGCACTTCCCAAGCAGGTCCTTAAGTCAGCTCTGTGTCGTCCCCCCAGCCTCTCAGCCCCCCAGGCAGCTCTAAGGGCTCAGCTGCTGCAGGGTTCCTCAGAGAAGCTGAAGGGTTTGGGTCCTCAGCTCCTGGGAGCGGCAAGGCCGGCCAAGCAGCATGGCAGCGATGAAGGCCACACGGTTGAAGGGTGGATGACCAGCTGCTCACCTTAGACATGGTCACCTATATTACATTTAGGAAGGAAATGCCCTCATTGGAGACTCTGCATCTCATTAATGGAATCAGATGAAACGACGTATGTGAAAGCTCCCAGCAGTGCCTGGCACACAGTGGGTGCACAGGATGTAAATACTGATGGAAACCTAAATGTTTTGTAAATATCAGTTCTTCCTAATTTGGCCTTGCTGTCTGTCTTGAGAGTGGCTGTACATTCTAGCCCTGATCAGGAAGGAAGCTGGGTTTTGGTGTGCCAGTCAGGTGAGACGCAGAGAAGACAGCGCGATCAACACAGGAAGTAACAGAAGCAGCTTGTTACTCTCAGGGCCTAGAGAGGTGGGGAGCACCCCTTGCAGGGCCAGTGGGAAGGGGAAGCGCCTGCAGCATGAGAAAGAGAGAATGAGAGAGAGAGACAGAGAGAGACCTGTGGGACCAAAGCCTTTACTGGGGTCCAGGGTGTTATCCAGGCGGGTTTCCCGTGAGGAATTCCAACTAGGGGGCTTGGAGCAGGCAGGAGTTTCCTGAGGTCATGCGGTGGCGGATGGGAGTCACTGCTGCATAGACCTGTACCGTCGGGGTAGGTGCGAGGGTCTTTGGGTTGTATCCAGCTGTCCCATAAGGCAGGGGCCCCCAGGAGGTGGTGGTGTAAGGCAGTCATCTGGGTCAGCCACCTTGAGGAACTGGGAGGAGGTGGAGAACTGGAACCCGTAGCAAGGGTGACTGAACCCTGCTCTGGTGTGAGAGTTAAACGCATATTCAGAATGCATGCCGAGGCGACGTAGAATGAGAAGCCGGCACGACACCCAGGCTTTTCCGTGAAAGTGAACTTGACAGCCGCTTTCCCGCATTGTCTGTGCTGGGTCGTGGGAGCCTCTGAGTTTGGCCAGCGTGTCAACACGCTCCTGCAGCACTCACACCCCCGCTTAAAGGGGAACTACCACGGTTTATGTTTGGAAATCGCATTTTAAATTCCATCTGTGGGTGTATAAGGATTATTACCCAATTTCAAGTTTACCATTTGAAAAATAGCAATGGCTTGGGTGACCCCTTTTAGGCAAAGCGTGATTGAGTCGGTGTGGCCGCGGCAGACTGCCCTGGGCTTGCGGCTTTGTTCTCTGTTTCCGGCTTTGTGACTTTAGGCAAGTTTCATAACCTGTCTGAGCCTCAGCTTTCTTCTCAGTAAAATCGCCATGATAATATTTGCCTTGCAGGGTAGTAAGGACTGATGTTTGTACCTATTTTAACATAAGAGTGGTCTAGTCTGGAGGATAAGTGAGCCGCTGGGAGGAAGTAGTTTGGAACTGGAGGACTGGTGGGAGCCCGGAGCCTCCTTAGGGGACAACAGGCCAGAGCAAGGATCATGGGACAGGGCCAGGACCGTCCAGCCCAAAGTGGCTCCAACTGCCCAGGACCTATTTAATAGGCAGATCTCACGGCCTGGGCTGGTGAGGCTGGCCTGGCCGGAAGCAGGTCAGCAAGCAGGCCTCCCAAGTCCTATCATCCTTGAATTATCATATTCATTCAACAAGAACATCCTGGGGTACTGTTCCATGCCAGGCCCTGCACTGGGTACTGGAGAACAAATCTACATCCCGACTTCGCATCCTGCTTTTGAGAAGCTCCCCACCAGCATCCATAGCATCCTGCCAGAGTTCCCACAGCTGAAAGTGCTTGTGGTTTAGGAGTGGGTGTCATCCCTGTTCATGTCTCAGAGGGAGAGAGAAGTGGTATGTGGCAGGGCTGCTATGTACAGTTGAATGTGTTGTGCACTGCAAAACCTAGGGAGCACCATTCACCGGTGAGTCTATTTGTAGCGCACAACCTGCTCAACTGTATGCAGCAGCCCCAGTACAAGGGCTTGTGAAGGAAGATATCTACCTAGCTGCACCTCTCCCCCTGGCCAGGCAAGGCCTCAGTCAAGGCTTGAGACCATCCAGTGTCCCAGCCAGCAGGGCCCAGATCACCTCGTTAAAATGATTACCTCTTAAGGGGTTAAATGTGCGCTGCTGACCGCATCCTGCAACCCATGTGGAGAGTTTGGCCCGGGATCAGTACACATTACAAATGAGATTCAGAAATTCCACCTAAAAACAACAGCACAGCCGTCCCTGCCTGACGATGAGTGATTGCCCTGTCCTGGCTTTCACGGCAAATCCCAGGGATTAGGCGCTTTCTCTATTCTGGGAGGCACAGCCCTGTCACCCCGGGGGCCACACCCTGGCCGGCAGCCAAGTTCTTTCCCAGGATGCCGGGCCCGGCCTCCTCCGGGCTGGGATCAGCTGCGGCCTGACTCCATCTTGAGCTGGGGGTGTCGCCAAGGGTTCCAGGAGGTGAAGGGCATGGGGAGGAGGGTCTCTCAGAGACTGGGAGATGGAAGGAGAACACACATCTTTTCTGCTCCCTATGTCATGACCCCATGGAGCAGAGGTGGGCTCTGAGGCATCAGGCCCCGTGCCCTGCACGACTGCGCACAGCCCCTCTGAAACAGCTGCTGTTATCCCTCCTTGAGGTTATCAACCCCCAATTCCCCAGATACCAAAACTCTCAGAAGTCACCCCCGTCACGAAGCTAGTGACCGTCCCTGCAGCAGCTCCTGGGCTCAGGCCAGACTCCTCAGAGGGCTTGGTTGTGTTGAATGGAGCACAGCCTCTGCTTTTGAGCCTACCTCAGTGAGACACACAGGGGGACCCAGGGACCAGTCCCGGAAACCTCCCTGCTGTGGGTGGCTCCCGGACGGCCTGGGCTGGACCTGCAGTGACACGGACAGCATTCATTCAGAGCTCTAGGCCTCAGCCCCAGGAGACGCTCTGTCCACATGAGTGCCGCACTCCACACCCCTGATTGGTTTTCCAGCCCAGGACCTGGCTAGGAAGGATTGGTGGGGTACAACCTGCCCAGCACCCCCTGCCATGGCCGCCCCTGCAGGAGGAGACAGCGTGGTGGGGAGAGGGAGCCATCTTGCTCCGCTGAACCCCCAGGGGTCAGCTACACCCCTCTCTACAGACCTTTTTGGTGCAGCTCAGGTGAGACGATGCAGCCAAAGAGGTTGGGAGATGACACAGCTCCACATCTGCAGTGTCACCCTGGACGGGACCATCATGGCCCCAGCGGGAGGGTGGAAGGAAGCCAAACTTGAGACACCTGCCTTGCACAAAGGCAGTGGTGCTCATCAAGGTTTGGGCTGGAAGACTTAGCACCTGGCGGGCATCTGAGAATTTCCATCCCCTGTGCCTGCTTGGTCCCCACGGACACATGCCTGAGCCATCAGGGGCGGGAAGACAGGGCTGCACGCTGGGCAGGTGAAAGGTGGTGGGGGATAAGCAGGTGTTTCGGAAGGAGTAGGGGAGGGCCCGGAGCGGGGCAAGGGTGGCATCCGCTCACCCTGCAGTCAGCCCAAGGGCCCAGGCAGGATGGTGTCCCAGTGATGCCTGATGGTGGGTGACATCAGGCCAACCACAGCATCGGGAGCCAGTAGGCAGGGCTGGGCCAGGCCATGTGGACAGGGTCTAGGGACAGTGCAGGGACAGAGGTCCCTATTCTGGGACCTTGATGTGCTGCTGCTCTTGTAAGCTTCTGGGGGACTCCTGCGAGGCATGTGGGCTGCTTCTCAGACCTGCAGGTATCCCGCCTCCCAGATGTCGTCACCGGGATGTGAGATTCACGAGCACATCACAGAGCCTGACTAGATTATCTCCCTTCTCGTAATCCGCGTGCGTATCACAGCGAAATGTGCCTGGCCACTGGTTCCTGGTGCTGGAAGGCGTGGACCCACTCCCATACCCACAGCCTGTGTTGCTGTGACTGCTGTGTTCTAAGCCCCACTTTTCACATCCATCCCTGCTGCCTGGCCAGAGAGATGTCCTCAGCCCAGAGCTTCCCATCTCCCTCGCCTGCTCCTACCCTCCAGAATAAAAAGTGTACAAGGTAGGGAATTTGTGCTTGTCTGCCAGTTGTGGTTACTGCTGCATCTCTTAGAGTGGGGCTTACCCCTGGGGGCTCAGCGCTCAGGGGTGCCTGGGCTCCAGGCTGGAGAGAAGCACCCGGATCCGCCCACTGGCCCTCTGGCTCTGCAGAGCCACTTGCATCTTACTCCTTCCTCTTCCCTCCACTCTGCTTCAGCCACTCCAGCCCATGCCTCAGATCTCAAATATTCCATGGCCTCTCCCCTCTCCTGGACTGTAGCCATGACATTCACTTCCTTCTCCTCTTGGTGAACTCCTATTCATCCCTCAAAGCCCATGTCAGCTGTCACCTCCTCTTGGATGCCCTCCACATGCAGAGTGTGCAGCTCCTTCTTTTGTGCTCCTGCGGCCCCGGATGAACCCCTTTTGCAACTCTCCTCATATTCATTCTCCCAACGAGTAATGTGTGTATCCCTGGGGGCAGGCCCTGCTCTGAGGAATGCAGCAGTGACTAAGGCAGACATGAATGCCTACCTCATACACTTTTTATTCCAGAGGGTAGGAGCAGATGAGAAACAAGCATAATATATACACGGTCAGATGGCAGTGAGGGCTGTGCAGAGCAGGGGAAGGGGATGGGGAGGCGGGGTGCAGCATGGCGGTACAGCTTTAAATCTGGTGGTCAGTGACATTTGTCAAAGACTCAGGAGTTGAGGAAGTGGCCCATACAGAGATCTGGAGGAAGAGGGCTCTGGGCAGAGGGAATGGCAGAGCGCCAGAGTGGCCGTGCCTGGGGAACTCCTTCTAGAAAGTCTGCCGTGCTTGTGCCGGGGGAGGGGTGTTGTAAACAGGGAAACACCAGCAGTTGTGGCACTGGGAGTTTTTCTGCTTGACTTTCGATTCCACCGAACAATTCCTGGACGGAAGAGCCTCCAGGGGTTCATTCATGCAAGGCTGCCCTCTTGTTACCCTGTTTGTCCTTGTTTCTTACACACACAGAACAGATGCACCCATTGGGGTCACCCCAACCCAGCCCCCGGCAGGTGCCCATCACTGGCCGCAGGATCCCACACACCTGCTGACTTCCAGAGTCACCAAGGGGTTAAAAGGAGCTGGGAACAGCCTCTTAGTCTCCAGAGCCTCCCACAGGAATGATTTGTGACCCTCTTAGGCTGCTGGTCTGCACCTTCTGAAAAGCTTTTAATATCACTGGGCACATTCATAAATTATTCTTTTTAAAAAATGAAATGTTTTAGCCAAACAGCAGTAAAGGCATGTTGTGCAAAATTAGCAAAAAAAAAAAAAAAAAAACAAAAAACAAGAATGATGATGGTATGAATCTTTTGACGGCCTCTCCTGACTGTCTTTCCTGACTGTCTTTAAATCCGTGAAAGGACCTCAGTGCCTGCCATTACCCAGCCAGCACAGGGCAGGGTGGGGGTGGGGCGGATGTCAGGTGTTTCCAGGCGGACTCTGCTAGGAACGTTCCGTCTGTGGCCAAGGCTAGAACCCCAGCTATCACAGTCCTTCAATTAACAGCAAAGCCTGTGTGGCCCTTGTGGTGTGCCAGGCACCCTTCTGGGCATGTATGTGTGTATATATATAACTTGCTCCTCATAGCAACCCTGTAGATCATTATCCCCATTTTCCAGATGAGGAAACTGAGGCACACAAGAGCTTCCAGGCTCAGGTGACATGACTTAGGAATGTGCACATCGTGTTGGGACTCTGTGGGGTTCCTGCTGTCATGACTTTCCCCAGCAACTTCGGAGAGGGCAGAGTTCTACTCTGTGAGGCCTGACCCGGTCCTGAAATCTCAGCTGTCGCCTCTGCATCCTGACAACGTGGAGCATGGTCCATAGCGTAGGTGTACCATCAGTGTTCAGTCTGTGGCAGTGCAGACAGTCATCTTTCTGAAGATTTGCGAGCCTCTGGGATGACAGCCTGGAAAAGGGACATTGGGGACATGGCCTTGCTCCAGCCTGGGGGGGCTCTGCGCCGTGGCCCTGCAGCAGGGGGCCCCTTTCTGTCCTGAATTGGCTCATTCATGGGGCCTCTCAGGAGAAAAGGAGAAGAAAGTGATGGTTCTCCGCCAACCTCACCTGTCCCCTCCTTGCTGAACTCCAGCAGTAGCTCCCATGGCTCCAGGAGAGAGAAGGGGCATGGCTGGCTTGCCCCTCTCCTCAGCCTCTCCCCTCGCCCTCCCTCCTTTACTCATCTGCTCAGGGAAACTGAGAGCACCAAGCGGCCTCGTGTCTCTCCCCCCTCCCCACAGAGCACCCTCCCACCACCTTTTCCTTGCTGGGCACCTCGTTCTTCAGTCAGTTCAAGGTTAACCCCTTGGGGAAGCTTCCGTGAGCACCAGTACCTGATTTGGGGTGCGTATTTCTCTGAAGCTCTCCCAAAGGAGCTTTGCTTACCTTTATCAGCCTCTGCGGCCCCAATCCCCTGTGCCTGCTCTCCCAGCGGCTGAGAGCCCGTGAAGAGCCAGACCAGGGCCGGGCGATGTTGGTAACCCCAGCACCCAATGCTGCAACCACCCACAGCAAGCGCTCCGTGCTTGTCAGATAAACAGAGAAGAGAGGGCTCTGCTCTGACTTGCAGGTGTGGGGCTCAGGACCCCCTCTCTGCACTCAAGGGCTGCCCGCCAGGCCGGCCTGTCTTCCCCTCCCTCCCTCCAGACCCTCATTGTGTCTGTAGAAGGAGGCAGAGTAGCCTTCACTCCCGAAGGCAGAGGGCAGGACTTGGCCCCTCTGGTGTGCCCAGGTCTTTGAGTCAAGTTGGCAAGACTTGAACTCATCCTGCCCTTCGTGGCCCCCTCACCTTGGGGGATTGCGAGGGATTCAGTGTGGCTGGGGCAGTGTGCTGAGAGCTGGGCTGGACGGGGCCATGGGCCTCAGCAAGGTGCGTCTCACCTGCTGTGAGCCCGGGTGGGGGTAGGGTGGAGGGTGAGAAGAGCCCCCTGCAGAGCCACAGCGGGCCCCATGGTTGGATTTGCCTCCCGGCTCTGAGCACGGTGGGAAGGGGCATGGGAGGGGTGAAAATGAAGGTGGTACACGTATTCAGGTAGATGCGATGAGGCCGGAACTAAGGCCGGGCGGGATTGTGGGGAGAGAAGGGAGGAGAGTCTAGAGACCTTTGAGAATAGAATCCATTGGCCTCAGTGATGGTTTAACCTGAGGGATGGGAGCAAGGGGCCTGTCAAGGGCGACTCCAAGTTCCTGGCTTGGGGGTAGCTGCCTGGAGGGTGGGGGTAGGGGAGGAAGGGAAGTGGGTTTAGGGGAGGAGCGTGGGTCAGTGTTCGGTGTGCTTGGGTTTGAATTGTCCGTCTGGGAGAGGCGTCTGCAGAGATTGGAGTGGACTGACCAAAGTTTGGCTCTGGGGCCCAGGAGGACCCCACCCAGCAAGTAGGTGGATGGAGGCTGAGGTTGGCGCAGGAGACACACAGAGGGAAATGCTTTCTTATCCCGCTTGTCTCAGTCACATGTTCATTTCTCCTAAAAGGAGGTGCCTCAGACAGCAGATCCTTCCAGAACTCTCCCAGACCTTGTCTCCCTTTGGCAAGGCCACAGAGCTTGGTGGAAGGGGCAGTGGTCCAGGGCCTGGGCTCCAGTTCTGGTTTACTGCTTGCTGGCTGTGTGATTGTCAGCAACTCATGTAACCACACAGAGCCAGATTTTCTCCCCCGTGGGCCCCCGCCGCCTGCGTTTGCGATGAGGGGAGAGACAGTCGATGTGAGCGAGCTCTGTGATGACGAAGCACTGCAGAAATGTTAGCTCCCACGTCACAGGCGAAGGCTGAAGAGCTTTAGTCCAAAGCTGACATTTCCCTTCATATTTCTCCCCGAGGGGAAAGCTGCACCCTGGGAGCTGTGTCTTTCTTTCAGCTACCTGCAGCTGCCCCCTCCAAACCGTCTGATGTAGCTCACGGGAGACCTGCGGAAGGAGCACACTTATAACAATCAAGAAATACGGATGATGAGTTTTGCTGAGACATGTTGACTGACACTTGGTATTTTAAATATGCAGCCCAGACACCTGTCCCCCTTGCTTCCCCGCTTTTACGGCGTTTCTCAGGCAAGCAGAGAAGACCAGGTTTCGACTGCACCACCAGCTCCTGATGCGATTCTCTCTAATTGCTTTCTGCTGTTTTTGCCGTGTGTTTACAACTCTGCTGAGGGCAGTACAGTCAGGAAGTGTCCTGCACGTCATTTTGCAGATAGGAGGAAGGAGATACAGTGGGATGGGAAGATCTGGGCTCTGAGGTCAGTCCCAGCCGGACAGAAACCTGTGGCCTGTTTGCTCCGTGATCTGGAAGGTGCTACCCGTAGAGACTCATTTTTCTCCCCAGGAAAAGGAGGGCGACCGTGTCTCATCACTAACTGCGATGGGGGTTGAATGCGGCTGTGGGCACGTAGGGTCTCTCTGTCTCCTCCCATGTCCCCTGCTGTGTGGCCTCTTTCCAGCCCATCCACACTCTAGTTGGTGGCTTTGTGAGTGCTGACAGTATTTCCACATGCTTTTTTTTGTTTTTTTTTTTTTTTTTTTTTGAGACAGAATCTCGCTCAGTCACCCAGGCTGGAGTGCAGTGGTGCGATCTTGGCTCACTGCAACCTCTACCTCCCATGTTCAGGTGATTCTCCTGCCTCATCCTCCCGAGAAGCTGGGATTATAGGCGCTCACCACCATGCCCAGCTACTTAGAGACAGGGTTTTGCCATGTTGGCCAGGCTGGTCTCGAACTCCTGACCTCAGATGATCTACCCTCCTTGGCCTCCCAAAGTGCTGGGATGACAGGCCCGGCCCCATGTGTTCTCAATGTTTCCTCTTTGCCGTTGGTCTATGCTGCTCATCCTCGCCTGCAGGAACTGTGGAGCCTCTTGGGGTGAATTACTGAGGCCTGGTGATTGTTTGCACCACGGTTGCCCATGGTGCTTGTGATGGGCAAGCCTGCTTGGGTCTCCTCTGAGCTCCTGGCCTCTCTGTTCCAGTACCTTGTCCACATAGCCCTACACTTCCCTTCCTTTCTGCTCATGGCTGGCCCCACATGGTGGCCACAGTTAATTTCCACTGGTATGAGATATTGTACCGTCTCTTGATTCATCATCTCGTTTGCTAAAATGTTCTTTGACAGCCCTGTACACTCCATTACACTTTGTCAGCTAGAATCACAAGCCTCATGTTGGAGGCTGCACTTTAGAAGGGAAGATGACTTGCACAAGGTCACACAGCTGGTCAGTGCAGAGCCACCTAGGAACTTGAGGCTGTAACTCTAGGTCTGTTTATAGACCGATGTCTAAAGTCAGAGATATGGGACTCAGGCAGAGAGACACCGCCCCCCACCCCACCCCGCCGCCACTGACTTTCATCATTTCAAACAATGGAGAGGCAATCAAGTGCAACGTCAAATAGCAGAGCTGAAAGATGCCTTCCAGATGGGGCAGAGAATGTGGACCACAGAGCCCAAGAGGCAGCGAAGGTCTCCTCACTGGACCTAAGCATTTCGTGTTCAGGATCCTGGATCCCCAGCACATCAGCTGCAACTTACAAAGCAGAGCCAAGACATGAAAGTGAAGCGCCCGAGGGGACCTACATTTTTCAACGGGGGAAAAAAAACTGCTTAATTATATCTTTAAGAGGCACAGACACGCCAAGGGATACCAGCAGCGTCTGAGACCTGAAGCAGAAATGCCAGGGATGAGGATTTGGAAGATTAACACAATTGAACTCAGCACCGTGGCCTTTTTTTCTTTCTGGGGCTTCGGAAAGGTGGGAGGCAAACACCCCTGCAGGTAAGACAGACAAGCCAGGCGTGATGAAAATGCACCTCTTTGTCCTGCCTTTTACTGCTGGGGTGGTCCTTCCAACGAAACAGCTCTCGCCTGGAGCCTTCAGTGGCTCCCCTTTCCTTCAGGACAAAGTGTTGCCTTCGTTCCTAGATTGTGAGGCTTCAGGGACTGATCTTCCTTCTTCCTTCTTCCTTCACTCTCTTTTCTTCTTCTGCTGCCGTCATCTTACAATGCGATCGTGGCAGAAGGCCACGGGGTTGGTGGGGCAGAAATGAGCTGACGCTATCCCTAAACAGGCAGGCGGGCTGTGAGCATCCCCTGCAGTAAGCAGATGCAGTGTTGTAGCAGAAAGAGACCAGGTGCCAGGTGACACAGGGGACCCAGAGAAGACTTCTATGAAGACTTCTATGAAGCAGTCCAGCTGGTCCCAGTGTCTGGCACATGAGACATGGCAAAGCAGAGTCTGTAGGATCAAATGGATAGATGGAACTGGGCCCCTGGTGGCAGCTCTCTCACATTTGCGATGCACTGCATATGGGCAGTGAGTGTTCCTTGCTACTTCTTCCTCCTTCCCTTGCCTCCTGTGATAGAGAAGTTGGTGGTGGTTCTGAAAGAACAGTGGTATAGAATTGGTGATGGGGAGGCAGCCAGGAGATGACCCAGTTACTTGGTTCTCTGAGACTGACAAAGTGAGGTCCTGGGGCAGTCCCGCACCAGATGAGGCACATGGCTCAGCTTCATCTGCCTGCCTCTCCCCAAGATTGATACTGTTCCCAGAACTGGCCTGAACCTTCATATTTTGGGGCTTTGCACATGTCCTTCCTGCTTCGTTGACTCCGATTTATTCCTCAAAACCCAATTTAAAGCTTCCTGTTTAAAGCTCTTCTATGCAGAGTAGTCTCTAATGGATGGATGGGTGGATCCATGGGTGGGTAGCCTTTAATGGATGGGTGGATGGATTCATGGGTGGGTGAGTGGGTGGATGGACAGATGGGTTGAGGGGTGGGTGAATGGATGGATGGTTGGATCCATGGGTAGGTGAGTGGACGGATTGGTGGATAGATGGATGGATGGATGGTTGGGTTGATGAGTGGGTGAATGGATAGATGGATGGGTGAGTGGATGGTTGGGTGGGTGGATGGATGGATGAATGGATGGATGGATGGGTGGATGGATGGATGGGTGAGTGGATGGTTGGGTTGATGGGTGGGTGAATGGATAGATGGATGAATGGATGGATGGATGGATAGATGGATGGATAGATGGATGAATGGATAGATGGATGGATGGATGGATGGATGGATGGATGGATGGATGGATAAATGGATGGGTGAGTGGATGGTTGGGTTGATGAGTGGGTGGATAGATGGATGGATGAGTGGGTGGATGGACAGATGGGTTGAGGGGTGGGTGAATGGATGGATGGTTGGATCCATGGGTAGGTGAGTGGATGGATTGGTGAGTGGGTGGGAAGATGGATGGATAGATGGATAGGTGAGTGGATGGATGGGTTGATGGGTGGTTAGGAAGCTATGAATAAAAGCGGTATCAGAAAGATTCTGCAGACATTTATTTGGCATCTATTATGTGTCAGGCACTGAGGACCAGCTGAACTGTTTAAGTCCTCTTTCATGAAGTCCTCCCTGGCCACTGGCCTGGGTTCAGTCGAGGTGAGGGCAAGGAGGTGTAAGTCATGCTCGAACTAGCCTGGGGATGGAGGAAACCTGTTCCCCAAACCAAAGGCTAGGAAAATGTGGCTAGGCTGGAAGAGTGTGGGCAGGTCCACCGATAGGGCATGGCCTGGGAAAGGGGGTCCTGGGTTGAGTGGGGTTGTGCACAGACTGGGAGATGCAATGTGGACTTCAGGTCAGAGGGGAGGGATAGAGAAGCGGATCTGGGAAGGGCAGGAAGGGGTGCACTTTCCTTGAGTGCCCGCTGTGTGCACCCGTACAGTCTGCTGTTTGACCCTCGCAGCATTCCTATTTGTTCTACCGTAATAACTTGTTAAATGCAAAGAACCCGAGAAAATCCAGGCCCCGAATCTGACCAGCAGTGATTCAGCCTAGTGCCTCCCCTCCCCTGCGCAGCACCCTTTTCCCTAGCGCTTCCTTTCTTGTTTCACCACGCAGCTGTTTACAGTCAGCTTGGAGCTCCAGTCTTCAGCCATTGTAGAGACTAAAACCTCATGAAGTACCCTGGTGCGATGTATTTAGGGACAACCATTTTCTATACGTTCAGGGCTTCCCTCTCATAAATCAGCCCAAGAGAAATACTTAACACCTGCGGTATGTTTCTAAGAATTCAGCCACGCTTTGACTGGGAGTCAGATCACTTTAAATATCGGAATGCTTTTTGATAGCCAGTCGTCATTTCTCAGTGGAGAGAAAAAGGATGATATTGAGTTTGATTTGTTTCTGATTTTGAGGTTGCTAGATTTTTTTTTTTTTTTGAGACGGAGTCTCGCTCTGGCGCCCAGGCTGGAGTGCAGTGGCCGGATCTCAGCTCACTGCAAGCTCCGCCTCCCGGGTTTACGCCATTCTCCTGCCTCAGCCTCCCTAGTAGCTGGGATTACAGGCATGTGCCACCACGCCCGGCTAATTTTTTGTATTTTTAGTAGAGATGGGGTTTCACTGTGTTAGCCAGGATGGTCTTGATCTCTTGACTTTGTGATCCGCCCGCCTTGGCCTCCCAAAGTGCTGGGATTACAGGCATGAGCCACTACGCTTGGCCAAAGGTTGTTGTTTTTAATCCCTGTTCACAGAAGAGGAAATTGAGACTCAGGAAGGTCAAATAACCCATCTGGGGTCCTATCACGGAGCCAGGTCAGTTTGTATCCTGCAGGTCTCAAAGGGCCTATTTAGAACATCTGTGGCAGGTCCCCGTCCCACACGGAGCTCACTGCATGAGCACTTTCTTCTTTCTTTCTCTGTCCCAGACTGACCCCCGAGGACAGAGCTTCGGTTTCTCTACATTCTTATTTAGCCAGTGCCAGGCACACATCGTGTGCGCAGACCCTCTGTGCATCGGAACTGCTGATAATATTAACGATCCCACATGCAGCCAGGAAGGTATATTTAAATATAGACATTTAAGATACATGTATACATATATCAACTTAATAATATGGTATTATTACATATTTTATCATGTTTATATTTTATATATAAATTTTAGAGTAAATATAAACATTTTATAAGAATATAGATATTATATATCATTTATATTTACATGTAAATACACTTATGTGTAAATATAATTATATATAAATAATTATATAAATTTATATGTAAATTTGTAAAATACACTTTATCTAAACTATTTAAAATACATTTATATAAATTTGACATACTTTATATTTTAAATAATATATTAGTGTTTTATAATATGTTTTATATGTATAATAGTTATATATCATGTATGAAACTACATAATATACAGAAATATAATAATGACAGAAACAGATCCCTTTTTTTTTGAGACAGGGTCTTGCTCTGTCACCCAGGCTAGAATGCAGTGGCACAATCTTGGCTCATTGCAACCTTGACCTTCCCGGGCTCAAACAATCCTGCCACCTCAGCCTCCTGAGTAGCTGGTACTACAAGCACATACCACCATGCCTGGCTAATTTTTGTATTTTTTGTAGAAACGGGGTTTTGCCACGTTGCCCAGGCTAGTCTCGAACTCATGGGCTCGTGATCTGCCTGCCTAAGCCTCCCAAAGTGCTGGGATTACAAGCGTGAGCCACCGCACCCAGCTGAAACAAAGACGTATCTGACTGTGTAGTTTGTGGCGGCGCCTGCCATTCCTCCCTACAGTGATTCACAGGCTCACCCAGCCTCTCGCCCTTCTCCTTCAAGCCCCAAACCTCTGAATGCCAGGAAAGGTGGTAAGAACCATCTCTGCGCCTAGAACCAGTGAAGTTGGCAGGTCACTGTGGCGGCGGGGGCGCCATTGGTGGCCTCAGGCCTGGGGAGAGAAAAATATGACATATAGGGGATCCACGGGGGTGTGTTTGGGTTCAGCCCCGTGAGCCCACACTGACCCTGGTGGGCAGACCGAGCGCAGGGAGGGGCGGGCGGGAGCGACCCGGTCACCAGGGCCTGCTGGCAAGCCCTGGGTGGTGACAAGTCCGCGTCTTTTGCCGGGAGCTGAAGATGTTCATGGGCTTTCAAGCAGGACAAAGCTGCCATGTCATCACCGCGTAGCAGGCAGAGCAAGGGTGCTGACAGCCTGCAGAAGCCTGCGCTTATCTCTCCATCGGAGCTAAAGCCCGTGTTTGCTTAGGGAACAGCCTGAAATTCCACCCCGGCTGCTGGGCCTTTCACTTTTGAAACATAAGCCCAGAGAGCGAAAGAGGGAACGTTGCGCTCAGATTCTCCTTCTGAGCGTGAACTTATGTTCCCGACCAGGAACCAGCCGCTCGTACCGAAGGCCTTCCTGACCTCTCAGTTCTCCCCTGAACCTTTGCTGTGTCCTGGGCACCAAGAGCTGGAGATAGGCTGTCCCCGTGCACGTTTCCTAAGCCTGCAGAGGAACTGTTCGCGGAATCCAGCCTGGAATCAGCCGTTTGTGGCAAACAGCCGGTAGCTATTTCTCAACGTGTGGTTGTGAAGCTGTAGGCTCCATATTTGCTCTTCACAGAGCATCCAAGCAGGTGTCTCAGAGCCAGCTCACACCGGTTCACACCGCTCACACCAGCTCTGGACAGCTGCTTGCGCACATCTCTCCACGAGTCCACTTTCAGTGATGCCACGTGGTACCTGAAATTGGCCATAGAAATTGGCCTATGGTATGATCAGAGAACCAGTTGTTAGGTAGTTACCCCACATCCGCACCCTTCACACCACTTTCGACAAATCCTACTGTCAGAACATGTGGAACAGAGAAGGGGCCTTGGCGGCTCATTCACAAATGTCAGCACCCGTAGGTCTGCCTGTTTGGCCGCAGACACTGGGGAGCAGCCTGCAGCCTTGGCTTGTGCAGCTTCCTCTGCAAAAGGGGAGTCTCCTCCAAGAAACCTGTCCTGACTCCCCAGCCCTCCCCACCTCCATTCCCACCCCCGCTGGACAGTGCAAACCCTTCATCAGAGAATGGCGCGTACCTTTCATCCTAGATCTTCCAGCAGCTTTGAAGCCAGCATCCTGTTCGTGATGTCTGGAACCCTGGGAACTGTCCCAGCGCCTGTTGAGCACATGTGTGCATGCGAAGGGGATCTGCTGAGCACTCTGCTCTGGCGGGAAGGCCGCCCTGCGCAGCTGGAGCTGATGCCTTGGCAGATGCTGGGCATCTGGATCATGCAGTGCAGGGGCATGGCACCATTGACTTGCCGGGGAACCTTGGCCTCAAAAGGGCCTCAGCCTCTCCACAGTGCAGTGAAGACTGTCCCATACTCTCACCCCGTACAGAGTATGGGAGAGTCTCTGTGAGCCTGTGGGTGCCCTGCAGAGGGAAGGCAGTGCCAGCCAGGCCTGGCCGGGGGCCATGGAGATGGCAGGCCCAGGCTGGGGAAGATTTGTGGCACCCACTCTCTTGCTCCCCTGGAATCTGCAGAATGCCTGGGGTTGCTCCTCTTCCTCCCTGGCGTGGCTGAGCTTTGTCTGTGCCCTGTCCTTTGGCCATGGTGTTTGCCTGGTCCCTACCCTGGTACAGGCAGAGCTCCCTGTGACCCCCAGCTGTTTCCCCAGAACTGATACCAGTCTCCCTCCACCACCCATCCTCCTTTTGACTGCCCTGGGGACTCCACTGCTGCTCTGATCTTCTGTTACTCCAGCCACTTCTTGCTTCCATGTTATCACAAACACTGAACAGTGAGCTCAGGTGTCACCCTCCACAGAGGCATGCACAGCAGGGGGTCCAGAGGCATGTCCCATGGGGAACTGGGAATTCTCTGCTTGCAGAAGGATGCAAGGCCCACTGCAATCCTCAGATGTCCTAGGGGAGAGGATATACCTGCTTCGTTTCTTCTCAGGGGTCAGAACTGGGCACAGTGGGTTGGAAGGAGGGAGAAAGATTTCTGTCAGGCACTCACTCCATGCCAGGCCCTTTTCTAGGCTCCCTTAAAACCTGTCAGGTAGGCCGGGTGTGGTGGCTCATGTCTGTAATCCCAGCACTTTGGGAGGCCGAAGCAGGTGGATCACCTGAGGTCAGGAGTTTGAGACTAGCCTGACCAACATGGAGAAACCCTGTCTCTACTAAAAATACAAAATTAGCCAGGCATGGTGGTGCATGCCTGTAATCCCAGCTACTCGGGAGACTGAGGCAGGAGAATGGCTTGAACTCAGGAGGTGGCAGTTGCGGTGAGCCGAGATTGCGCCACTGCACTCCAGCCTGGGCAAGAAGTGTAAAACTCCGTCGCAAAAACAAAACAAAACAAAACAGACAAAAAAACACCTGTCAGGTAAATGGTGGTAGAGCAGAAAACCTGGGCTCAGAAGCTGGCATTGACCCCAGAGCCATCCAGTTTCCAAGCCCACACCCACAGCTTTCCTCCGGGTTGGGCAGTGCGTGATGGAAAGGCTGTCTTAGCAAGTAGTGAGTTCACTTTCACCAGTCCCTGCAGGCGGGAGCAGAGCCTGAAGTGACCACTTGGAAGGGGATGTTATTCAGGGGACTCAAGCATCTGGCACAGAATGGGGCTCCACGAGGTCTAAGCCCCCTTCTAGCTCTGAAACTCCTTGAGGGAAACCATTTCCCAGATCTCTACATTGCTGCAGTGCCTTCTAACTTCCGGCACACCTTCTGCTCTCTCCGCAGGTGTTGTGCGCCAGGTACGGCCCATCGTGGGCCCATTTCATGCCATCCTGAAGCTGGAGATGAACTATGTGGTCGGGGGCGTGGTCTCCCACCGAAATGTTGTCAACGTCCACATCTTCGTCTCTGAGTACTGGTTCTGAGGGCTGGTCTGCATCACAGCCACGGGTGCACCTCCAGGCCAAATCATTGCTGCCAGTGACTGTGGCCTCTGCTTGTTTGTACTCTCAGACTCGTTTAATGTTAGGCATTTGTTTGTAGCATTAGGCCAATATGTATTAAGCTGAGCCAGATGAGTAAGTCCATCTGACGTATTTTTGGTGTTTAAAAAATGAGTCCAACTGCTCAACTGTTTGGTTGAAAACCTTGCTCATTTTTTAATGCAAAGGCTAAGTGTCGCCCCCTTTCTCTGCCTCTGGGCTGGGCCTTGCTAAGGGCCAAGGAAAGAAAGACATTTTTTAGGGGGCAGCCAGTCCAAATGCCAAAAGAAGACCAATTCTTGCCCTGATTGTATGAAATTTGACATTTTGGTACTTTTTTTTTTTTTTTTTTTTGGCCAATCAGATTTTCTGTGTTCTAAGGACATGGCTGCTGTAGAATAGCACAGAAGTGGACGATACATTCTCCCCAGAAGCAGCGTGACCGAATGCCGCGGGGAGCACTTGGAAGGGAAATTGCAGTTCTGTTGAAATAGAGGAAAATCCCTTGCTAAAGACGCAGCCTGTTAGGCTCCTGTGGGGCTCCAGTACGTTCACCAGGGGAATGGCTGGGATTTCTCGGCACTCTGCATCATCCATCTTTTCTTATAGGTGGGGAAATAAACAACTTTGTGATCCTCCTGATGGCCTGTGCATGACAGTCTTTCAAGGAGAGGGCTCTCTGCCAGCTCAGGAGTCTGCCACCAGCTAAGGGATTGGACATCTTCCCCCCTCCCGCCCCCCTGCCTCACCCCACCCAAGGATGTCTCAATGCTCCTCCTGCCCCTCAAGGTTCTGGGGCGGGGCCCAGCTTCCTACACACATCGTTTTCAACACCATGCCCACCCTCTGAGAAGTGCGGCTCAGGTTCGTTCCCTGCCCCATGTCCAGTGCTGCTAGGCAAGCCCAGGGCTCTGGCTTCTGTGTGACTTGCTTCCAGTAGCATCCTTCGTGGCATCCTGATCCTCTCTAGAAATCCCTGGGGGGAAGTAATGACCCTTCAGCAGCCGTGAGTCCCTGCCAGACACAGGCCGGGGCCAGGCATCTGGCATGAGGTGCTTCACTCATTCCTCCTGGTGGCCCAGTGAGGTGGGTATGATCACACACAATATTGAGATGGGCAAACTGGGCTCAGAGAGAGAGGAACTCGGTTGCCAAAATTCACACATTTGAGAGACAAAGAGGGAATTCAAATTCTATCTGAATTTGAGCCCTCTCTAAACGCTGTGTCAGCAATAGATGTGGACAGACTGAATTTACTGGGAGACTGACACCCCAATTGGCATCAGTGGCAGGGCCAGGAGCTCCCAGTGCCCCAGGGCCCACTCTGACCTCCAGGGACTCAGCATCCAGGCTCTGTTTCCACACATGCCTCTCCTCCAAATCCTTCCCTGGGTTGCTCCCATCCTCTTAGGTATGGACCCCATTTGTGGCTCAGAACCTCTCTCATCCTATGCCTCATTTCACAGCCTGGACCCTAGCACTGGTGAGATCTCAGCCCCACACTCAAGCCAACACCACTCCCAACTTTCAAGAACATGGTCTCCGCCACCTTTGGGAAGACCTCTCCAAGGTCACTTATTTGGGTCACTGGTCCATCAAAGCCAAGCCTGGGCCAACCAGGTACAAGGCCTGCTGGAGCCTTTTGGCCGCTGCAGCTGGTGAGAAAGAAGAGGCCGGGTGTGGGGCTGGATGGTCCAAGGAGCCACATCTGGGGACAAGACCAGTGCAGGGAACATCCACGCAGCTCTTCGTGCCAGGGAATTAGGGAATTGGGGTCCTGGCGCGGAAGTAGGGCTGGGAACTGACTGCAGGAATGCAAGGAAGCCTCAGGGCGAGGAGCAGGAAACAGAAAGGGACATGGTGTTGGGGGAGCGCTGCCACCCACTTGCAGTCTTGGGGGCAAATCTGCCAGAGCCAGGCCATTCTGGGCTCAGCAAAGTTGGTTTCTGGGAGCCTTCTTCAGTAGGGCGGGGTGCGAAGACCAAGGTGCAAGCTGCTTTGGAAAAAGAGTTTCCCATACTCCCAATAGGAACTAGGGCAGGCCAGGCACGGTGGCTCACACGTGTAACCCCAGCACTTTGGGAGGCCAAGGCGGGTGGATCACCTGAGGTCAGGAGTTCGAGACCAGCCTGGCCAACATGGTGAAACCCCCTCTCTATTAAAAATACAAAAATTAGCTGGGCATGGTGGCGGGCGCCTGTAGTCCCAGCTATTCGAGAAGCTGAGGCAGGAGAATCACATGAAACCAGGAGGTGGAGGTTGCATTGAGCTGAGATCCACTCCAGCCTCGGCACAGGAGTGAGACTCTGTCTCAAAATAATAAAAAATAATAATAATAAGGCAGCTGCCCTGAGGACGGCAAATGCCGAGCCAAGCCCCCTGCTGCTGATTGGCTCTTGAATGAGCACATGATCCAAGCTGTCCAATCAGAGCCCTGCCTCAGTGTCCGTCTGCAGCGGAAGAGGGCAGGAGGGGCCCGCAAGTGGGCGGTGAGGGCGCCAGGTTGAGGAGCCCAGGGGAAGAAAGAAGTTCTGACCGTATCTGATTCAGAATCAGGGAGGCAAAAGCAGACCTCTCTCGGCAGGGCTAGCAGGGCGAGTCCCTGCCATCGTCTGAGCTTCAGTTTCTCCATCTGCAAAGTGGAGATTCCCAGATGGCAGTGAGGAGCGCTGGAGAGCATGAGTGCAAGAGGGTTTTGTGCATTGCAAAGTGCTGCATTCGTGTGTGAGGGCTTTTTGTCATTAACCGTTAAAAGCAGCAATGATGGTGATGACGATAATGGTTGTCACTGTCAATTGAGCCACATGAATGTGCTCTGGAAGCTTGGCATCTTTTCAATCCGGCATTTCCTTTTCTTAATCATCCTGGAGAGACTTGGTAGACAGTTGTGTAAATTACCCACCAGCCTAACTCTTCATATTTCATATCATGCTATGGGTTGGGCACCTGATGGACCCATAAGTATCTCATTATACTTGCAAAGTAATTACTGTCAGAGCCTAGCATCAGCGGCATTAAGGCACCAGCTAACGGGAGCTGGAGGTGCCTCTGAGTTCCTCCACAACAGTGATTCCTTCTTAATGGTAGCCTTAGAACAAGATAACTGAGGGGAATTGCTAAAGGCAAAGCAGTTTATAAGCAGCATGAGACAGCAAACACACAGAGACACCAAGTTGAATCCTTCTTGCTGATCTGGTAGAAGAAACTTGGAAGGAAAATTCCAGAAGGTCTCCTAGAGTGGTATTCGACCAGAAAACTCCTGGTGTTTTTTTTTTTTTTTAATTCCCAAAGGAAATCTATTCTACTGTACAGAGGAAGTCTGTGGCATGTGTCAGAAGCGCCTGGGCCACCCAGGGTCCTAGTAGGACCCATTTTAATATGCAGGCGGATGTTGAGTGGAGGGTGCCAGGACCCACCCAGCCAACACAACCAACTAGAACTCGAGGAGGGAAGCCAGCTTTTCCAAAGTTCTCAAGTTTGTCCAGGTGAAAAAACACCTGGAAATCAAGTATTTTTTCCCCTAATATTGTAATATGGAAATTTTCAAATATACAGCTGAGTCGAAAGAATTTTACCATGACTACCAGGGCACCTTCCACCTAGATTCTGCCACCGACATTTTATGAGATTGAGTTGCATTTTGAAGAAATGACAGTATGATGAGATAATAAATACAAATAAGAAACTGCGTGTTTTGTAGGCTTGTGTTCAAACCCAGCCACTTACTAGCTGTGTGGCCTTGGGCACATTGCTTAATGTCTCAGAGCCTTGGTTTTCTCTACAATGAAATGAAAATAAGGACACATACTTCACAGGAGTGATCGTTAGGATGAAAGGGGATGATTACGTAAAACAGTGCAAGAACTTCTACATAGGAGGTCCTCCATAAATAGTACTGTCATGACACACACACCCAAGAGGATAGTCTTTATTCAGTTAGATGCCACATTTTATTAAAGTCTTGTGCGGACAAGCAGTGAAACCTCAGAAGAATGTATAAAGAATAACTGGAGGCGCTTCCATGTGACTTGGCTCCATCCGGACAAGATGACTTCCAGGTGCCAGCAACAGCTCCCCATTTCCATTCATGTTTCCCCACATCATTCATGCCAAAGAGATGGGTGCCAAGAGGCCATCTGTCTTCATTCTGGACATGGAATGAGACGGGAACTCACTCTCGAAGGACTTTTGAAGTCTCAGAGAAGAAACGGAGCCACCGTCGACCTTTTGAAATATGGCCTGTGAGAAGCACGGTGACAGTCACCATTACTCCCAATAATCACATTACTGTTTGTGGAAAAAAAGACCTACTATGTGCCAGGAAGGCTTTGGTAATCATCCCCAACACACACATTCTCTCACACACACTCACAGGTGTGCACGTGTGCACACACATACCACACACACACACACATGTACGCTTCCTCCTCAGCCCCTCTGCCATGCCCAGCTCAGGGCCATCTTCTCCCACGAGGTTGCCGGTCTCATCTCCTGAAATGACCCTGTCCTCCCATCACTGCAGAACTTATGGTGCCACCTGCTGTGGTTATCTCTGTGTAGTCTAGTATGTATCAGCGATTCTCTGTGTGAATGTCTTTCCTCCCCCAAGATAGTGGATCTGTGACTATTACTTTAGTCTATCTATCTATCATCTATCTATCTATCTATCTGTCTATCTATCTATCATCTATCTATCTATTTATTTATTTATATTTTGTGTAGAGACAGTGTCTCACTATGTTGTCCAGGCTAGTCCTAAACTCCTGGCCTCAAGCGATCCTCCCACCTCAGCCTCACAGGTGTGAGACACCATGCCCGGCCACCTGATCTGTGTGTTGTTTTGTTTTGTTTTTATATGGAGTCTTGCTCTGTCACCCAGGCTGGAGTGCAGTGGCTTAATCTCGGCTCACTGCAACCTCTTCCTCCTGGGTTCAAGTGATTCTTGTGCCTCAGCCTCCCAAGTAGCTGGGATTACAGGTGCGTACCGCCACACCCAGCTAATATTTTTTGTATGTTTTAGTAGAGACGGGATTTCGTCATGTTGGCCAGGCTGGTCTCTAACTCCCAACCTCAGGTGATCTACCCACCTCAGCCTCCCAAAGTGCTGGGATTACAGGCGTGAGCCACCGCGCCTGGCCTGATCTCAGTCTTTAAGAGAGCAGCAGCTCATCTGTGGCCACTGCTTCCCGGGGACTTGCCAGAAGGGAGGTGCAGGGCACAGGGAAATAACCCGCCTCTATCTGACGGCTTCGATGGTATTGAGCGTCCTCAGTGGCAGCGCACAGCACGGAAGCCGAGGTGTGGCTGCGTTCCATCTGGAGAATTCCACTGTGATCCATGGTGTCAGCTGCAGGTTCAAGGGTGTCACAATTTAATTATTAAACATCATGAGGCATTAGGAGGCTTGGGCACGCACTGATAAGTGATCCATTTCTAACACAGCTGGTTTATTACTGTTTGTGGCAGCTCCTGCACGAATTGGTGTCCATTAACTAAGCAATGGTATTATAATTACGCATTTAAATTATGTATGGGAAGGCTGTCAGTGGTAGAAGTCAGACTGCAGTGATTACTTTGAGTCGTCAGACCTCCTGGATGTAGTCTCTCTGCAGATAGCTGTAATTCTGGCTTGTTTTCTGCTCATTTTCTGCAGACATGTAGAATCCACTGCTAGGGTCCACTGAGCTGTCTCCTGGGTGGCTTTTGATGCTGCAGGAGATAAACACATGTGTCTTCCTGGCTGGACCCAGTTGATGCACTATCCTAAATTCTGTCCTTTGCCTGCCTTGATCTCCATAGCCTGCTTCTTCCTGGAAATTTTCTTCCTCCTCCTCCTCCTCCTCCTCCTCCTCCTCCCCCTCCCCCTCCCCCTCCCCCTGCTCCTCCTCCTCTTCTTCTTCTTCTTCTTCTTCTTCTTCTTCTTCTTCTTCTTCTTCTTCTTCTTCTTCTTCTTCTTCTTCCTTCTTCCTTCTTCCTTCTTCCTTCTTCCTTCTTCCTTCTTTTTCTTTTCTGAGACGGGATCTCGCTCTGTCGCCCAGGCTGGAGTGCAGTGGTGTGATCTCAGCTCACTGAAATCTCTGCCTCCTGTGGGTTCAAACGATTCTCTCTGCCTCAGCCTCCCGTGTAGTTTGGATTGCAGGCACCCCCCACCATGCCTGGCTAATTTTTGTATTTTCAGTAGAGATGGGTTTTCACCATGTTGGCCAGGCTGGTCTTGAACTCCTGACCTCAAGTGATCCATCCACCTTGGCCTCCCAAAGTGTTGGGGTTACAGGCGTGAGCCACCGCGCCTGGCCAGAAATGTGCTTCTTTAGAGGAAAGCACCGTTGATCCTACCTCCTTGATCTGGTTGGTAAGACTGTATACAAACTGGGCCCATTGGTCTCTGCTCCCTGATACTATCTGATACCATCTGGTCTCATTCCTTCCTGATACCAATTCCATCTTGTTCATTCATTGGTTCACTCATTCATTCACTCACTTTGTGCCCTCCCTGTGGTGAATCAGTTCCCCTCTGTCCTCCCCACTCTGTCCAGTCCTCCCCTAGGCTGCCAGGTTACTTTTCCCAAACTCCGATCTGATAGAGGCCCTTTTGGCCTCAGATCCTTCAAGGGCTCCTGCACCAACCTTATGGTGTGGCTATGTGACATAATAAGAAACATATACTTCTATTTGGTCTCTTTCTGGGTTCCTTCTCCATGGGGACAGAAGCTCCTGTGCTCGGGGCCCTATCAGAGCTCGCCTTGTGTGCCTCTTCGTCTGCCTGTTCATCAATAATGCCCTTTACAATAAACCTATACATGCATCTAAAGTGTTTCCCTGAGTTCTGTGAGCCATTTTAGCCAATTGCCAAACCTGAAGAGGGGTTCTGGGGACCCCCGATGTGTAGCCAGGTCAGACGGAAGTGTGGGTAACCTGAGCACCCAATCCTTGCAACTGACATCTGAAGTAGGGACAGTCTTGCAGGACGGAGCCCATATCCTCTGGGGCCTGTGCTAACTCTGGGTGGCCAGCGTCAGAATTGAATTGAAGTGTCGGACACCCAGATGGTGTCTGCAGAGAACTGGCCGGGCATGGTAGCTCACGCCTGTAATCCCAGCACTTTGGGAAACTGAGGCGGAAGGATCACCTGAGGTCAGGGGTTCAAGATCAACCTGGCCAACATGGTGAAACCCCGTCTCTACTAAAAAAATACAAAAATTAGCCAGGTGAGATGGTGGGTGCCTGTAATCCCAGCTACTCAGGAGGCTGAGGCAAGAGAATTGCTTGAACCTGAGAGGTGGAGTTTGCAGTGAGCCAAGATCGCGCCCGTGCACTCCAGTCTGGATGACAGAACTAGACTCTGTCTCAAAAATAATAATAATAATAATAATGCGGGATAGACAGGAGTGGGAGGTGGGGGAGGGGGCTCTGGGAGGGGGGAAGAGGTGGGTGCCCCTTGTGATGCTAAGAATAGGGGAGTGGCAGAGGGCACATGGTCACAGAACTAGGCTGAGGAAGAAGGGGTTGGCTGGACCCAGAAGCTATTGAAATGTCACAGCAGAAATGTCCACTGAATGCCCCTGCTGAAGTCCTCGGTGGGGTAAGGTAACAGTCAAGTCCTAACATCCTACATGGGAAATCTACACAGTTAGCAGAGCCAAATATGACAGCAACATGAGCCAACCACTTTGAACCTGACATTTTATTGTCACATGAGACTGTAGCTCTCTGAGTCCCATGCCCTGGCCACCTTGTCCTGGTTCCTGCTCCTTTGAGGGTGAGTTATTCAAGTCAGCCAGTGGAGCAGACAGTGTTCCTGATCATTCCTAAAAGGCAACAGCCTTTTCTGCACTTCTTGCAGGCAAAGTCAGACAGATCTGGGGAGAAATCTTCAGATTCCCCAGAAAGCACTTCCTTGAACATCCTTTCCTGTGTGTACACAGCAGGTGTTTAATTCTTGCTCTAGGGAGCAGAGCCCGCCCCAGTGTGAAGAGTGGCTTCGCACACAAGAAACTATTTCTCCATTGTCTCCCTAGATTAGAAAGGCCCCCAGTTGAAATTGCTTCCCCTGAGCCTTTGGTATTAGAAACTGGTAAAACCCTTCCAGAAGCATCGCCCTGGAAACTTGAGCACCTCAGCCCCCAGACCCAGATCCCAGCAGAGAAAGCCTTTGGTATCCCGGGACCGAATGCTAATGGCATCGAGGTCGGGGGGAGTCCGCTCTGGCCTGTGCTGATTGTGACTTACTGTTGAGAACGTCAGCGTTTTGGGTGAACAAGAAGAAATCTATTCCAGCATAATTATTCCAATTGGGATTTAGGAGGACTGGGCATTCTCCACATTCCAGGCTTCTTCAGTTCCACGGGGTTAAGAGGGGGCTTATTTTTTTCTTTCTGTGCCACAAAAACTTGGCAGTGATGACTAACCTAGGGTAACACGAGAAAGCTTACTAGGTCGGTCTGTGGCTTTCCTGCTAGCTTTCCTGTTTGTCATACGACAGTGAGACCAATGCCAGCTCATCATGGCACAGAGAACTTTCGGTGATCTTCGCAGCTGGATGTGAGGCCCAGCTTGGTGGGCTAACACCCTGGGGAAAGGGTACCTTGGGTGTTCAGTGAGAGGCATGGTAGGAGTGGGGTAGGGGTAAGAGGAGACAGGCACACGGACCGCAGAGGTAGAAGCACAGCCTATTTCTAATAGACATTAAAAAGAAAGGACACTTCTGGCCAGGTGCTGTGGCTCACTCCTCTAATCCCAGCACTTTGGGAGGCCAAGGCGGGCAGATCACCTGAGATCAGGAGTTGAAGACCAGTCTGGCCAACATGGTGAAACCTCGTCTCTACTAAAAATACAACAATTAGCCAGGCATGGTGGCACATGCCTGTAGTCCCAGCTACTCAGGAGGCTGAGGCAGGAGAATCGCTTGAACCCGGGAGGCAGAGGTTGTAATTAGCCGAGATTGTGCTACTGCACTTCAGCCTGGGTGACAGAGTGGACACTTCCAACTGGACGAGGATGACCTTCGTTAGAGAAACAGCAGCAACTTGACCTTCACCAGCTCCAAACAACACTGCCAGGTCGAGATCATTACTACCATTTTGCAGAGGACAAACGTGAGCCTCAGAAATGAAGAAACTCCCCCAGAGTAGGACACGGCCAAGCTGTTTCTTACCCTCTGGCCTCCTATGCTCTTTCCACGACAAGCAGAAAGAGGCTACCTTTGGTTTAAGGTCTCGATGAACTTTGACACTGTGGAGCCAATCCTTCCTCCCTGCAAACAACATTCAGTTCAACTTGGTGAATCTCTATTGAACATTTATGACATGCAAATCCCTGTATGCATGAAGTAAAATTAAAAAATAAAATATGCATGAAATAAAAACAACAGCACAACAATAACTAAGCCACCAGGCATGGACACAAGGCCTAGGAAGGGCTTGGCATGAACACACTGGATCAACTTAGCCGAGGAGGCCATTCCCAATATTCCAGAGGGGGCAAGTCTGATATTAACTCCCTGGGGAAAGAGCCCTTTCCTCGCTTACTCCTGGTAGGACCAAACCCCATGTCTAGCACGTTTTCCCAACTCTTTCAAGATCCTCCCAAAGAGTTTTTTCACCTGTATCAGTTTGCTCATCCGAAAAGTGAGCCTAATAATTACTACCTTGTAGGAATTTGGGGAGTATGAAGCAAGATGGTGACTACAAGACGTGGGCATGATGCATGGTCCGGAAGAGGAGCTCAGAAAATATCTGTTCCAGTTCTTCTCTTCCTTTCCCAGGCATGTGCCCTTGTGAGTTCTCAGTAAATGTCACCTCACTCTCTTTTTTTTTAAAAATAAAATTTTTTTGGCATGTCTCCTATAATCTAGGCACAGAGTTAGGCCCAGAGATACAGTGATGAATGAGACACGGTGGTGATTATGGGACTCACCAGCAGGACAACATGAAGTCTGGCATGGGGTCTTTCAGGTCCAGTAAAAGCAAGTTTCTTTCACTGTTTATTGCAAATTCACTGAATTACATTTTGGTTTCATCATTTGTATTTTCTTAGTTTTCTCTCAATGTACCAAACTGTTTAAGACAAAGAAGACAAAGCTGGTTTCAATTTCATAAGAGAAATGAATTCTAGAAGCAGGGTCCAATGAAGCTGGCCATAATTTAACTTGACTAACTTTAATAGAAGCCACCTACGCTTTTAGAATCCTAAGAATCAAAGTATCCCTTTTCACTTCGCTGGGAAGCTCAAATCTAAATTTATTTATTTTTTGTTTCTTTTTTTAAAAACCTCAAATCTAAATTTAACACCCAATTGAATATACCCTATCTGACTTTTATTTATTTATTTATTTTTTGAGATAGAGTCTCGCTCAGTCACCCAGGCTGGAGTGCAGTGGCATGATCTCTGCTCACTGTAACCTCCGCCTCCCAGGCTCAACTGATTCTCCTGCCTCAGCCTCCTGAGTAGCTGGGATTACAGGTGCCCACCACTGTGACCAGCTAATTTTCATGTTTTTGGCTACTCGGAAGGCTGCAGTGGGAGGACCACTTGAGCCTGGGGAGTGAGAGGTTGCAGTGAGCAGAGATCACGCCACTGCACTTCCAGCCTGGGCAACAGAGCAAGACCCTGTTTCAAAAAAACACAAAACCAGGCCTGGCATGGTGACTCTCGCCTGTAATCCCGGCACTTTGGGAGGCCGAGGCGGGTGGATCACTTGAGATCAGGAGTTCGAGATCAGCCTGGGCAACATGGTGAAACCCCATCTCTACTAAAAATACAAAAATTAGCCAGGCATGGTAGTATGCACCTGTAATTCCAGCTACTCGGGAGGCTGAGGCAGGAGAATCGCTTGAACCCCGGGAGGCAGAGGCTGCAATGGGCCGAGATCGCGCCATTGCACTCCAGCGTGGGTGACAGAGTGAGACTCCGTCTCAAAAAAGACAAAAAAACAAACAAACCCAAAATGTGGTCTGTTCATACCATGGAATATCATTCAGCTGTAAAAAGGAAGGAAATTCGGACACAGACCACAAGACGGATGAACATTGAGGACATTGTGCTCAGTAAAATAAGAGTCTAAGTCACAAAAGGACAAACACTATATGATTCCACTCAGATGAGGAACCTAGAGGAGTCAAATTCATAGAGACAGGAAGCATTCATAGAATGGTGGGTGCCAGGGCCTGGGGCGAGGGGGATGGAGAGCTGGCATTTAATGGGGATTTAGGGGAAATGAGAAAAGTTCCGGAGGTGAAGGGTGGTGAAGGCTGTACCACGGTATGAATGAACTTAGTGCCACTGAATTATTTGCTCAAAGATGATTAAAATGGTCAATTTTATCTTATGTATATTTTACCACAATGAAAAATGTTTAAAAATTTTTTAAAAAGTCTGGATGAGGTGGCTCACACCTGTAATCCCAGCACTTTGGGAGGCCGAGGTTGGAGGATCACCTGAGGTCAGGAGTTCGAAACCAGCCTGACCAACATGGTGAAACCCCGTCTCCACTAAAACAAAAATTAGACTAGCATGGTGGCAGGCACCTGTACTCCCAGCTACGTGGGAGGCTGAGGCAGGAGAATAGCTTGAACCCGGGGCGGGGCGGGGGGGGGGGCGTTGCATGAGCCGAGATAACGCCACTGCACGCCAGCCGGGGCAACAGAACAAGACTCTGTCTCAAAAAAAAAAAAAAGAAAAGAAAAAGAAAAAAGAAACACCTGAAAATGAACATTGTAAAACCTCTGTCTTACGGAAAGTTGCCCTAGGCCGATTTCTGCAATTTCTTTTTCTCAGTAGAGGGCTCCTGTCGCAGCTTCCAGGTTTTCATCTATCTCCCTTCCTACTGAAGTGAATCGCGTTCCAGGCTTCTCCCAGGAGGTGCCCAGAGTGCAAATGCTGCCCGGCTATCAGCTGCAGCCGGCACAAGCCTGCTGTAATTTGATGAGCGAGCAAACTCCTGTCCCAGAGCAGGAGGTGAGATCGCTCGTGCGACAGCAGGAGGCAGCCTATTGCTAGCAACAACTCGTGACCCGTCCCTGCGCCAGCGGCGGCTAGCCCACAGGCCTCGGTGGAAAGAAATACCGTAAATGTAGCAGCGACTGTCATCGCTGTTTTATTTTCTCTTTGGCCTCTGGGTATTCACACGGCTTCCCCATTATTAGTCATATTATATCATCAGCCACAATTGTGCTTGTCAACCACTGGGGGAGGGAGCTACCATTAGAATACAGGGGCATGGAAGAAAGGAAAAAGAAGCAATCCTTCTCTGGGGAAGGAGGAAAACAGGAAGTGTGGCTGCTGCATGACGGTGCGCCCGCCGCGTAGCTGTGGCTGGTGACAGACGAGGCAAAGTGGGAGATTTCATCTGGTCAGGACCCCATGCGGACTTGCTGTTGTTTTTCCCGGGCTCAGGGGCCCTCAGAGCCAGAAACAGCACAGTTGTGGACAGAGGTGGACAGAGGCCAGGCCCGCCCATTGGCTGGTGCCTGACTCGGTGGGTCTGTGGGCTGCCTCCTGAACAGGAGGTGACTGTGGCCAGCCTGATGCAGGGCAGAGACACCGTTTCCTTGGCAACCGGATCTAACAATAGTGATGCACATTTCCGGCCGAAGCACAGTGGTGGGAAGAACTCGGACTGGGGAGCCAGAATGGCCTGGATTGGAGTCCAGTTCTGCTACTGACAAGCTGCGTGGTGGGGGCGAGCTCTTGAGCCTCTCTGAGACGCATACGGTGGCAGCGCTGGTGGAAGCGCCTAGCATGGTACCCGAGACCTGGTAAGACCTCGGTGATGCTTAGTCACCTTCCGCCATCCTCCTCCCCTTCAGCCTACGGTGAAAAATACAGTCCTGTCCGTTTTGGTAACAAAACTCCAGACACCATCCTGCCCGTTCGAAACAGTTCTGTACTTCCCTCCATTCATGGAGAAAGGAGCCTCGAAGGTTCAATGATCTCTGTCTCCTTCTGAGAACTGGGCTGGCTGGCATCCTGCAGAGACCGAAGGGCCAGTTTCTAAGGACGTGGCCTGGGTGTTCTGCCCATCTAGTCTCTGCTGGATGGCAGGCCATGACCCCAAAACCAGCAGCGATGATAATGAAGCCAGTGAAGCAGTATGGAGATGGAAAGTGATCACAATCCAGGATAAGTAAAGGCAAATCTGTGGCAAGTAAACTCAGTGACATGTATGTGCTTACCGCAGCGTTCAGTACGCAGTTAGCACGTAGCCAGTGCCAGTCCCCTGGCTTAGCCTCTCCTTTTCTTTTGGAATATGAACAATCCACTTTATGCATAAGAACTGTCAAGCATGGCCGTGCGCGGCAGCTCACGCCTGTAATCCCAGCACTTTAGGTGGCTGAGGCGGGCGAATCGCTTAAGGTTAGGAGTTTGAGACCAGCCTGGCCAACATGGCGAAACCCTGTCTCTACTAAAAATACAAAAATTAGTTTCTACTAAAAATACAAAAATTAATCGGGTGCCTGTAATCCCAACTGCTTGGGAGGCTGAGGCAGGAGAATCGCTTGAAACCGGAAGGCTGAGGTTGCAGTGAGCCAAGATCGTACCACTACACTCCAGCCTGGGCAAAAGAGTGAAACTCCATCCAGAAAAAAAGAAAAAAAGAACTGTCAAGCATGAGGCAAGGTGAGGCCAGTGGCTGGCGGAACCAGCAGTACAGGGGCAACGAGTCCTCTTTGGCCTTGGTTTATTGCTTGCTTAGAGAGTGAAGGGAAGAGCAGCTGCAGGCGTCAGCTCCCCATGGCCCTTGTGCAGGGCCACGGCACAGACAGCAAGGCATTCCACTGCACAGGAGCCCACTGAGACTGCAGCTGAGAGGTTCAACCTCATAGAAAGCTTGTTTTTCTTGTTTTTTTTTTTTTTTTTTTTTTTTTGCTATGAAATTTCTTTAAAACGTGATTTCTATACTTGGGTCTTAGTTTTAGGGGTTTTTTTTGGTTTGTTTTTGAGACAGCATCTGTTCTATTTATTTATTTATTTGTTTTATGTATGTATGTATGTATGTATGTATTTATTTATTCATTTATTTTTTTGAGACGGAGTCTCGCTCTGTCGCCCAGGCTGGAGTGCGGTGGCCAATTCTCCGCTCACTGCAAGCTCCGCCTCCCGGGTTTATCCCGTTCTCCTGCCTCAGCCTCCCGAGTAGCTGGGACTACAGGCACCCGCCACCTCACCCAGCTAGTTTTTTGTATTTTTTAGTAGAGACGGGGTTTCACTGTGTTAGCCAGGATGGTCTCCATCTCCTGACCTCGTGATCCGCCAGTCTTGGCCTCCCAAAGTGCTGGGATTACAGGCATGAACCACTGTGCCCAGGCAGAAGTTCTTAATGTTGATCAAGTCTAGTGTATCAATCTTAATCACTAATCTTTGGGTTAATGATTTTTGTGTCCTGTTTAATAAATCTTTGCCTTATCTCAATGTCATGAAGATATTATATTTTTTCTAGAAGCTTTATTATTTTACCTTTTACATTAATATAGGTCATCTTGAATTAAAATTTGTGCATAACTTGGGGTAGGGGCCAAGATTCATTTTTTTCCACATGGATATCCAATTCGGCATCATTTTTTGACAAGACCATCCTCTTCTCTGCTAACTTGCTCAGGTAACTTTATTGTTAGTTACATAGCCAGCTATGTGTGGGTCTGTTTCTGAACCCTCGATTCTATCTTATGGCCTATATGTCCATTCTCATACCAATATCACACTGTTTAATTACCTTTGCTTAATTAGGGTTGCTTTATAGTAGGTCTTGATATCTAGAAGAATAAGCCTTCCAACTTCGTTCTTCAAAACTGTTCTGCCTATTCTGCTAGGTTGTTTGCGATGCTGTATAAATCTGTTTGTCAATATCCATTACAAAAGCACCGCTGGGATTGTGACTGAGATGACGTCTGTTGTATTTTCCTCTAATTTGCTCATAGGGTGGCTCCCAGTTTACAGAGGGGCTATGAACTCTAGCCCTGCCCTGACAGAGTGCAAGGGCAGGTGGCTGTGGGTGTCACATGCATCTCTCAGGGATCCTTCTTCATCCCGACGGACAGTCTGATGCCTCAGTGTCTGACTGTGACCAGGTGTCCCTCTCACAGGAAACTCGTTTACCCTGGCAGATGCCCTGTGGCTCTTGTTGGACCTAAGTCCAGTTTATTTCCACCAAGACAGACACTCCCTGAAAGAGCCCTGGCCAGGAGAGAGTTAGGTCTGGGTGCGTTGGTCAGGTGGGCCACAGGAGACACAGCACAACAGAACACATGAAATAACAGAAGCAGTTTATCAGCCCAGGTCCACAGAGAAGGGGGGCCTCCCCTCCGCAAGGAACCAGGGAAAGTCTGGAGATGGCAGGGAGCTCAACCAGCAGGTGGTGGGGGGTGAAGAGAGAGCGAGAGAGACCTTCGGACTTTATAAAGCCTTGTTTGGAATCCAGGTCGTTACCCAAGCAGGATTTCCACTGGGGGGTTTAGGGGATGCATGAGGGCATAGGGTCACCCTGTGACTGAGAAAGGGTCACTGCTGCATAGACCAACACAGTCCCTGAGAAGGTGGGGACCTTTAAGGCAAGTCCAGTGGGTTGTATCCAACTGTCCCTTGGGAATGGAGTCCCCGGGAGGTGGTAATGTAAGGCAGACAATCTGGATTGACCATCTTGAGGAACTGGGAGGAGATGAAGAACAGGAAATTATGTCAAGGCTGACTAAGCCCTGTTTCTGGTATGAGAAAGCTAAGCCTATATTCAAAATGAATGCTGAGGCTGGGTGCAATGGCTCACACCTGTAATCCAATCCCAGAACTTTGGGAGGCCAAGGCAGGTGGATCGCTTGAGCCCAGGAGTTCAAGATCAGCCTAGGCAATATGGCAAAACTCCATCTCTACAAAAATATACAAAAATGAGCCAGGTGTGGTGGAGCGCATGTAGTCCTAGCTATCTACAAGGCTGAGGCAGGAGGATCACCTGAGCCCAGGAGGTCGAAACTGTAGTGATCATGCCACTGCAGCTGGGGGACAGAGTGAGACCCTGTCTCAAAAAAAAAAAAGAATGCTGAGGCAATTTACTACAATATTGAATCTATAGATCGACTTAGGAGATTGACATAACAACAACATTGAGACTTTCAATTCATAAATGTGATCTATCTCTCCATTTATCTAGGTTTTTTCTTTTTTCTTTCTTTTTTTTTTTTTTTTTTTTTTTTTTTTTTTGAGACTGACTCTTGCTCTGTCGTGCAGGCTGTAGTGCAGTGGTGCGATCTTGGCCCACTGCAACCTCTGCCTCCCGGGCTCAAGCGATTCTTCTGCCTCAGCCTCCCGAGTAGCTGGGACTACAGGCATGCACCACCATGCCCAACTAATTTTTGTGTTTTTAGTAGAGACAGGGTTTTACAATATTGGCCAGGCTGGTCTCAAACTCCTGACCTCATGATCTGCCCACCTTGGCCTTGAAAGTTGGGGATTACAGGCATGAGCCACCATGCCTGGCCTTTTTTTTTTTTTTTTAGAGACAGAGTCTTACCCTGTTGCCCAGGATGGAGTGCAGTGGTGTGATCACAGCTCACTGTAATTTCAAACTCCCGAGTTTGGGCAAGCATCCCATCTTAGCCTCCTGAGTAGCTCTGAGTATAGCTACGTGCCATAGTGCTTGACTAGTTTTTTAGTTTTTTGTAGATTTGAACTCTCTCTATGTTGCCCAGGCTGGTCTCAAACTCTTGGCCTCAAGTGATCCTCCCACCTTGGCCTCTTAAAGCACTAGGATTACAGGTATGAGCCACTGCTCCTGACCTTATCTAGGTCTTCTTTAATCTCTCTTAGAAATGTTTTGTAGTTTTAAGTGGAGGTCTTACATATCTTTCAAAAGATTTATTCCTAGCTATTTATATTTTCATGCTATTGTAAATTGTCTTTAATTTTGTTTTCTAGTTGTTTGTTGCTAGTATATAGAAACAAACTTAATTTTGTATGTTAATATTTTATCTAGTGGCCTTGCTAAATTTATTAATTCTAATAGTTTATAGACTTTTTTGGATTTCCTATCTATACAGTTATGTCATCAGAAAACAAAAGCAGTTTTACCTTTTTCCTTTCCAATCTTCATGCCTTTTTCTTTTTCTTGCCTTATTGCACTGGCCAGGACCTCCAGTACCAGGTTGAGCCAAAGTGGTGATCATGGCTGACAAGAAGAAAGTGCTCAATAGTTGCATTTATGTTAACAATAGTGTTTTTAAAAATATATACTCCTTATCAGATTAAAGAAGTTCCTTTAAAAATGTATTCTTAATTGTCAGAGAGTTTTTATCATGAACAAGTGTTGAATTTTATCAAATTTTTTTTGCATCAAAGGGCATGATCATGTGATATTTCTCCTTTATTCTGTTATTATGGAAAATTACATTGATTTTTTTTCAAATGTTAAATCCACTTTGTATTTCTGGAATAAGCTCTACTTGGTCTTGAGGTATTATCTTTTTAATATATCTCTGGATTTGATTTACTAACGTTTTATTTAGAATCTTTCATCTATATTCATGACAGATATAAGTCTGTGTATTAGTCCATTCTCACACTGCTATAAAAACACTACCTGAGACTGGGTAATTTATAAAGGAAAGAGGTTTAATTGACTCACAGGTCAGCAGGCTGAGGAGGCCTCAGGAAACTTACAGTCATGGCAGAAGGCAAAGGAGAAGCACGTACCTTCTTTACAAGGCGGCAGGAGAGAGAGCGAAGGGGGAAGTGTCAGACACTCATCAAACAATCAGATCTCATGAGAACTCGCTTACTATCATGAGAACAGCATGGGGGAAAATCGCTTCATTATCCAATCACCTCCCACCAGGTCCTCCCTTGACACATGGGGATCACAATTTGGATTACAATTCGAGATGAAATTTGGGTGGGGACACAGCCAAACCATGTAAGTCTGTAAATTTCTCTTATTGTAAGATTTGTGCCCAGCTATAATATCAGAATTTTTCTGGCCTCATAAAATGAGTTGGGAGGTGTTCTTTTTTTATTTCCTGTGTTCTATTTCTGAGTTTGTATAAGATCAGTATTATTTCTTAAATGTTTGGAAAATTACCAGTGAAACCACCTGAGTCTGGGATTTTCTTTGTGAGAGGGCTTAAATTACAGATTTAATTGTTTTTAACAGTAGAGGATTATTTGGATTTTGCTAAATTGTAGGTTTTTTTTTTTTTTTGAGACGAAGTTTTGCTCTTGTTGCCCAGGTTGGATGCAATGGCATGATCTTGACTCACTGCCACCTCCAATCTCCACCTCCTGAGTTCAAGCGATTCTCCTGCCTCAGCTTCCTGGGTAGCTGGGATTACAGGCATGTGCCACCACACCTGGCCAATTTTGTATTTTTAGTAGAGATGGAGTTTCTCCATGTTGGTCAGGCTGGTCTCGAACTCCTGACTTCAGGTGATCCGCCCGCCTCGGCCTCCCAAAGTGCTGGGATTACAAGCGTGAGCCACCGTGCCCAGCCGCTAAATTGTAGTTTTTAAAGAACATTTCCATTTCATCTAGGTTTTCACTTTTATTGGCACAAAATTGTTTTTAATATCCTCTTGTTACATTTACAATATCATTAGGCTCTACCCTAGTGATGGCCTCTTTTTATTTCTGGTATTAGAATGAAAAAAAATCTGAGTTTTTTCCTGTTTTTTTTCCCCTTGGTCAGTATTGATGGAATTGTCTATTTTATTATATTTTATTTTCGAGACAAAAGTCTTGCTCTGTCACCCAGGCTGCCATGCAGTGGTGTTGATAGTGGCTGCTGCCATCATGCCAACTGCAGCAGGGAGGCATGGCTGGGGCTGCACACTCCATGGAGCCAGTGGGAGCCCTGCCCCTTCTGAGTTGGGGCGGGAGCTCCCCAGGTGCCTCTGCAGCCACCCTCCCAGGTGCAGGACCTGGGTGTATCTGCAGCCTGCACCCTCGAGGGCCCAGGAGAGGCCCCCACCCCATCCCTGCTGGCTTCAGGGTGTCTGCTCTCACTGTCTGGCTTCTCTTGCTCCAGTACCCACTCTGTTCTTGGAATGGGGTTGGGGCCAAGCCCTGGGGCTATGAATGGCAGTGGGAGGCAGACAGATTACTGGGTAGGAGCAGACGGGTCCCCAGTAAGGCCCCACCTTCAGGCTGAGGAGAGCCTGAAGGCTGGAGGCCAGGCTATCAGCCCCGCAGACCACAGTGGGGACTCAGGTGCCTCTTTTGGGCCCACCCATGGCCATCCATTGACCAATTGGCATGCACTTCCTCCCCTCTGAGGTCCATAAAAGCCCCCGGCTCAGCCAGAACAGGGTAGAGAATGGTCAGAGGACCCTCTCCAGGGCCTCCTCTCTGCTGAGAATGGAACACTCAATGATCTGCCTACAGAGAGGAGCTACCCCCTGTGGGTCTCCTCTGGACTGTTTTAACACTCAGTAAAGCTCATCTTTATCTTATTCATCCTTCATTTGTCTGTGTACCTCATTCTTCCTGGATGCAGGACAAGAACTCAGCCAAAGACGCCATGACCACAGAGGTTTCTGGCCAGAAATTAACACCCCAAAGGTCCTCTAACACTGTGATCGCCGTTCACTGCAGCCTCAACCTCCTGGGCTCAAGTTATTCTCCCATCTAAGCCTCCCAAGTAGCTGGGAATACAGGCATCCACTGCCATGCCCAGCTATTTTTTTTTTTTTTTGTAGAGATGGAGTCTCATTATGTTACCTAGGATGATGTCAAATTCCTTGGGTCAAGTGAACCTCCTACCTTGGCCTCCCAAAGTGTTGGGATTACAGGCATGAGCCACTGCACCCGATCCTGTCCGTTTTATTAATCTTTTATTAATCTTTTCAAACACCTACCTGGGCTTTATTTTCTCTATTGCTCCCAATTAATTTATTAATTTCTACTCCTATCTTGATTATATTCTTTCTTTCACTTTCTTCTGTTTTCTTATTATTATACCTTAAGTTCTAGGGTACATGTGCACAATGTGCAGGTTTGATACATAGGTATACATGTGCTGGCCGGGCGCAGTGGCTCATGCCTGTAATCCCAGCACTTTGGGAGGCCGAGGCGGGCGGATCACAAGGTCAGGAGATCGAGACCACGGTGAAACCCCGTCTCTACTAAAAATACAAAAAATTAGCCGGGCGCGGTTGTGGGCGCCTGTAGTCCCAGCTACTCGGGAGGCTGAGGCAGGAGAATGGCGTGAACCCGGGAGGCGGAGCTTGCAGTGAGCCGAGATCGCACCACTGCACTCCAGCCTGGGCGACAGAGCGAGACTCCGTCTCAAAAAAAAAAAAAAAACATAGTATACATGTGCTATGTTGGTTTGCTGCACCCATCAACTCATCATTTACATTAGGTATTTCTCCTAATGCTATCCCTCCCCCAGTCCCCCACCCCCTGACAGGCCCCATTGTGTGATGTTCACCACCCTGTGTCCAAGTGTTCTCATTGTTCAATTCCCACCTATGAGTGAGAACATGTGGTGTTTGGTTTTCTGTCCTTGTGATAGTTTGCTGAGAATGATGGTTTCCAGCTTCATACATGTCCCTGCAAAGGACATGAATTCATCCTTTTTTATGGCTGCATAGTATTCCATGGTGTATATGTGCCACATTTTCTTAATCCAGTCTATGACTAATGGACATTTGGGTTGGTTCCAAGTCTTTGCTACCTTTCACTTTCTTTAGGTTTAATTTACTGTTTGGGGGTTTTTATTTTTTTAGTTTTATGAGACAGAAGCTCAGATCATTGATTTTCAACCTTCTTATTTTCTTATTTTATTTTATTTTTTTAGATGGAGTCTTGCTCTGTCGCCCAGGCTGGAGTGCAGTGGCACGATCTTGGCTCATTGCAAGCTCCGCCTCCCAGGTTCACACCATTCTCCTTCCTCAGCCTCCCGAGTAGCTGGGACTACAGGCGCCCGCCAACACGCCCGGCTCATTTTTTGTATTTTTAGTAGAGATGGGGTTTCACCGTGTTAGCCAGGATGGTCTCGATCTCCTGACCTCGTGATCCACTTGCCTCGGCCTCCCAAAGTGCTGGGATTACAGGTGTGAGCCGTCGAGCCCGGCCAATATTTTCTAATACATGCATTTGAAGCTAAAACTCTCCACTAAAGCACTTGTTAGCCACTTCCCACAAGTTTCAATGTTTATTTATTATCACTCAGTTCAAGGTACTTCCTAATTTCCATTGCGATTTCTTCTCTGACCCACAGGTTATTGAGAAGTATGTTGCTTAATTTCCAAACACTTGGGGATTCTCCAATTATCTTTCTGTTATTAATTTCTTGTTTAATTGCACTATGGTCAGAGAACACACTCTTATGTGATTTCAGCCCTTGGAAATCTGTTGAGACTTGCTCTAGGCCCGGCATATGGTCTACTTTGGTAAATGTTCCATGGTTCCATTGTTCTTCTCCCGTCCTGGCACCATTGATAGGCATTGTAGCATTTACTCCTTTATTTTTACCTTACGTAGCTAACATTTTTGTATATTCATCCAATATTTCCCATTTTCTGCGTTTTTCATTCCTTCCTGCAGTTTGAGGCTTCCACTGGGGGTCCCTTTCCTTCAGCCCAAAGAACTTGCTCTGGGGTTTCTTGGAGGTGGAGCTGCTGGTGATGAATTTTGTTAGCTTTCGTTTGGAGACATTTTTGTTTATGCTTCATTTCTGAAGAACATCTCCTCCAAAAGGTTGGCCAGTTTGTTTGGTTTTTTTCTTTCAGCAATTTAAAGATGTTATTCTGTCATCTCCTGGATTCCAAAAATGTGAAATGTTTCACCAATTTGCATGTCACTCTTGGGGGCTGTGCCGCCTTCCATGTGTCATTCCGATTTTAGGATACGTGCTGCCCAAACAAGCACACAGCATCGTTTGTAAAGCATTTACGCATGCCCTTAAAAATACCTTTCTTTCCAGTTTCTCCATTCGGTCCCTCCCCTCGATGAGGAGCAGAAGGGAGAGGCCACACACCCTCTGCTTGTTTTCTTGGTGCGGGTTTCCAAACGGTCCTAAAAAAAATCATACCGTCTTCCCTCACCCAGGTTCTGAGCAAGCTGAGAAGCACCGCGGGGAGAGGCAGGTGCAGCTCTGCCCCTTTCACCGTGAACACAGGGGCCCAAGTTGAGAGTGGAAGTGACATCTGGAACAAGGACAGCAGCTCCCATTTAATGAGAGCCTGCCCTGTGCCTGACACCACAATGGGCACATCCCACACTTTTTCTCACTCCACCCAGAGCCCCATCCTCTGAGGCAACAGCTCCACTGGACAGGCAGGGGACCAAAGTTCTAAGAATTAAGCTACATTCTCGTAGCAGCCAGGTCAGGATTCAAATCCAAGTCAGTCTCAACTGAGCAAGTTTTTGTTTTTTGTTTTTGTTTTTGTTTTTGTTTTGTTTTGTTTTTTGGGGGGACAGAGTCTTACTCTCTCCCCTAGGCTGCAGCACAGTGGTGTGATCTTGGTTCACTGCAACCTCTGCCTCCCAGGTTCAAGCGATTCTCCTGCTTCAGCCCCACTGAGTAGCTGGGATTACAGGCATGCACCACCACGTCCACCTAATTTTTGTATTTCTAGTAGGGACAGGGTTTCACCATGTTGGCCAGGCTGGTCTCGAACTCCTGACCTTGTGATCCACCCATGTCAGCCTCCCAAAATGCTAGGGTTACAGGTGTGAGCCACTGTGCCCAGCCTCGAGCAAGGTTTTAAAAGTGGAATGGGTTTCCGGTTCCCAACTACCTTGTGGGGAACCAAGGTAGGCTCCCCACATGGCAGCCTTATTAAAGATTTTATCTTTATTTACATGAAATAATAGTATCAAACCACTCTCCCCCTTGCTCGCAATATTTTAGCTATGTTGGCCCCTTTTCCGTTTCTAAGACACTGCAAACTCTTTCCCACATTGGAGTCATCTGTGCTTCTCCTTTGGCTGAGATGCTTGTCCTTGCCCTGTTCATCGGCCAGGTCCCACTCCTGCAGGTCTCAGTGTAAATGCTCCTGTTACAGTTGTCCATCTTCACCCCTCCCCAGTTTAAATCAGGTCCTCATGATAACCTTTTATCATTCCTGTTCATTTGTTTTCTTTCTAGAACTTACCATATTTTATTTATTTATTTAATATTTTTCAAGACGGAGTTTTGCTCTTTTTGTCCAGGCTGGAGAGCAATGACTGCCCTCACCTCACCGAAACCTCCGCCTCACGGGTTTGAGCGATTCTCCTGCCACAGCCTCCCAAGTAGCTGGGATTACAGGAGCCTGCCACCATGCCTGGCTAATTTTTGTGTTTTTAGTAGAGACGAGGTTTCACCATGTTGGCCAGGTTGGTCTCGAACTCCTGACTTCAGGTGATCCACCTGCCTTAGCCTCCCAAAGTGCTGAGATTACAGGTGTGAGCCACCACGCCAGGCCTATACTTTGTAATCGTATAATGCATCTTGTTATTTTTGTAACCTGTGTTGCCTCCTTTATAAGGCACAGGCACATCTGTTTTGTTCCTGGCCACGTGGGCACCTGGCACTGAGTACTTACTTGTCCGTGCTGATTGGTGTCCTCCCCCAGCCCCCATCTTCTTTTCAGAAGTTTCCTCTTTCTGCTCTGAGAGGGGCTAAGCCAGCCGTGGCTCCCTTCCATCCCGATTCCGGTAGAGACAAGCTGGGGAAGTTTCTGGGAGCTGTGTGGGTGAGCAGAGTTGGAGACCTGGCATGGCTGTACTGGCTGCGTCACTGCAGGTAACTGGCGGCTCAGCTTGATAACACGTTTACCTGAGTCGTCTTTGGCAAAGGTTACCAGGCTCCAGGATGGAACACACATGGGAGAAATGCCCCTTCCGTGACACGCCCACCTCGCTCTAAAGTGAGACGAGGGAGGGAGGACGCGGCCACCAGGTAATGAAGTCTAGAGGTTACTAGAGTTGAGGGATTGATGTGTTGGGTAGGGGCTGGGTCTCATTTCTGAGAAGCTCAGGACAAAACCCTGTTCATGTTAGAGTGCTTTAGCCAAATTCACCCTGTGGTGGTTGGGTGAAGTCCTGTCATCACAACTGGTTTTGATTCCTTCAGAGTAAGAATTATTTGTATTTTATTTATTTATTATTTATTTATATTATTTATTTATTTATTTATTTAAGATGGAGTCTCACTCTATCTCCCAGGCTGGAGCACAGTGGCACGATCTCAGCTCACTGTGAACTCTACCTCCCAGGTTCAACCGATTCTCCTAGCTCAGCCTCCCAAGTAGCTGAGATCACAGGCATGTGCCACCACACCCAGTTAATTTTTGTATTTTTAGTAGAGACGGGGTTTTGCCATGTTGGCCAGGCTGGTCTCGAACTCCTGACCTCAGGTGATCCCACCTGCCTTGGCCTCCCAAAGCACTGGGATTACAGGTGTGAGCCACTGCGCCCGGCCTGTTTTTTAAATTTTCTATTTGACAAATGAGGAAATGGAGGCCCAGGCCTGGCTGCACTAAGAGAGCTCTGGATCCTGACCCAGGTCTGGGTGAAGCTCAGGCCTCTTGACTTAGGGTGGAGGTGTAAACAGGGGAAAAAACAAGCCAAACCAAAAAAATGCATAATCACTAATGGCGTTGAAAACAATTGCTTAAGATTTTGAGGCCAGGTGTGGTGACTCACGCCTGTAATCTCAGCACTTTGGGAGGCCGAGGCGGGCAGATCATGAGATCAGGAGATGGAGACCATCCTGGCTAACACAGTGAAACCCTGTCTCTACTAAAAACACACAAAAAATTAGCTGGGCCTGTTGGCATGTGCCTGTAGTCCCAGCTACTTGGGAGGCTGAAGCAGGAGAATCGCTTGACCCCAGTGGGTGGAGGTTACAGTGAGCCGAGATTGTGCCACTGCACTCCAGCCTGGGCCACAGAGCGAGAGTCCATTTCAAACAAACAAACAAAAAAACCATTTTGAAATGTAAAGCTGTAAAACCCTGTACAGCCCCAGGCTTGCTGACAGGCAGAGGTCAAGGCCACATCTGTGCTGTGTTTTTCCACTGCCGTGGGCTCTCCTGCCACAGCTCATTTATCTGCAGCACAAGGGCCACGTGGATTTCAACGCAAGGGGGTGGCACTGGTCTTTGCTTATGCTGGGTGGGTGTCACCTTGGAATTCCTTTCCTGGGACTGCATAAAACCAACCCCCAAACCTCTAATGAAATGGGGTATAACAAATCAATGAAGGTTCTGCAGAGAGGCGGATGATCATGTCTGTAAAATATTTCCAGAAACCCTGGCAGTTCCCAATGCACGTGATGGGAACACTGCCTTGGTGGGTGACTGTCCCTTTGCCTCACCAGAATGAACCTCCGAGTGCGCCGGGAGCCACTCGAGGAAGATGAGAAGGTAAAAAGCTCACTTTAGCAAAACAGATTTGTGGCAATCATGTTGTGGCAGTAATTACAGTCCTTCCTTGTTTAAATACCTCCCCAAAGTGTTCATGAGGTCAGCTTTTTGAAGGGCCACCTTTCAAGGTAGCAGTTGTCACATACATAAACCATTATTGTAAGGGCTGTCCTCTCTGCCCACCCCCTGCCGTCCCCGCCCCCTCCCTGCCTACCCCCTGCCATCACCCCCTCTCTCCCCAGAAGTCGGGGACCACGCAGATATTCTGGGGAAGCCCCCAAGGCCACTGTCAGGCAGCCCACAGTAGCTTGGCTAGCCAGGAAGGTGTGACCTCACAGCAGTCCTCTCACGAATTATCTCCTTCCCGTCCATGCACTGTTAATCTCACCGCATATCCCCACCACTTCTGAAGGCTCTGCCGGGAAAATTAAGCCATATGGGCTACTTAGTAGCTATAGGGAGAAGCGTGGCCCTGAGCAGCTGGAGGATGATGTATGGGCTTGTTGACGTTGCTTTGTCCTTGCCCTTGCTCGCCAGTTGTCCACATTAAGCTGTGAACTAGGCGGTGGGATGTGAACATGGTGAGGGCCTCACATCCCTCCATTGGCTCCTCCAGCAGCACGTGTCAGCAGCCCAGGGCTGTCATGAGCCGTACTTCAATAGATACACCTGAGGTTCCCATTTTAAAAATGTTTTCGGCCAGGTGCGGTGGCTCACGCCTGTCATCCTAGCACTTTGGGAGGCCGAGGCGGCTGGATCACTTGAGGTCAGGAGTTAGAAACCAGCCTGGCTAACATGGCGAAACCCCGTCTCTACTAAAAATACAAAAAATTAGCCGGGCGTGGTGGTGGGAGCCTGTAATCCCAGCTGCTTGGGAGGCTGAGGCAGGAGAATAAGTTGAACCTGGGAGGCAGAGGTTGCAGTGAGCCGAGATCGCACCATTGAGCTCCAGCCTGGGCGACAGAGCAAGACTCCATCTCAAAAATAAATAAATAAATAGATTAATTAAATTAAATAAAAATGTTTTCAAGAGAGGAAGCAGGGGGATGAGAGGAAGCAGGGGGATGAAGCGGGAGAACGTGCTTGCAGTGTCCAAGGAAATGGTGCTGGTGGCTGGAAGAGGGGAGAGGGGGAGAGGTGAGCTGAGCCACTACCCCAGGGAGGTGCAATCAACAAAGTGGGCTATCCAACAAATGTGGATCCTGTATCAGGACCCGAGACCCCCACGTGGGCCGGGTGGAGCACCAGACAGGTGACAGCTATAATCACGCCTGGGGATTAAGAGAGGCGCACACATCATCTCTTTTAGCATCACAAGAACCCCAGAGGCGGCCCAGCTGAGGGGAGCAGTATTGATAAGAATGGGGTTCAGCTGGGTGCGGTGGCTCACACCTGTAATCCCAGCACTTTGAGAGGCCGAGGCAGGTGGATCACCTGAGGTCAAGAGTTCGAGGCCAGCCTGCCCAACATGGAGAAACCCCATCTCTACTAAAAATACAAAAAATCAGCCAGGCATGGTGGTGCATGCCTGTAATCCCAGCTATTCAGAAGGCTGAGGCAGGAGAATAGCTTGAATCCGGGAGATGGAGGTTGTGGTGAGCCGAGATCATGCCATTGCACTCCAGCCTGGGCAACAAGAGCGAAACTATCTCAAAAAAAAAAAAAAAAAAAAAAAAAGAGAATGAGGTTCACCGCATCAGAGGAGGGATGCACAAGCCCAAGTCAACCAGGACAAACCGAGTGAGTCTGGGGGTTGCAAAGATCACCAAGACCCCGGGACAAACAGACAAAATGAGCAGAGGAAACTGCAGATTGGTTTACCCTCTGGGGGTGCCGAGGGATACTGTGGTCTCCCAGACAGCCAGGGAGGGAGGGAGCCAGCCCTGCTCTCAGTTGCCCTGGCAACACTGCCAGCCTTGGTTCAGGGAATTAGAATGAAAAAGCTGCATGCAAATGAGGTAAATTGCAGTTAGCGGGGAAGAGCAAACACTTGGTCTGTCCTTGAGGCCGCACTGGGGAGGAGTCCAGGAGGTATTTGTGCAGCAAAGAATGAGGCCACGAAAAGAACTCGCATTGCATAAAAGCCTACACCGGGCCCAGGGTGCCCAGGGGTCCCTTGGGTCCTGGTGGATCCCCCGCTTAACGTTGGTGGTGGTCAGATGTCTGGTGAACGTCTGGAGTCCCACGGCTGCCCCTGACCGGTATAATGCCTGCTGCAGAGACCAGCGGGAGCAGGATCAGCTGTCAGCACTACTAGAATTATCTCCTTCTTACAGATGAGAAAGCAGAGGCTTGGAAAGAGTGCACGACTCACCCAAGCTCACACAGCTGGTGACAAATTCAAAAGTCAGTTTCCAGACCCTTCAACCATTTACTCACTAAGAACCCCAGGGGGCTGGGCATCGGCCCTCATACCAAAAACAGTTCTCTAAAGATGAACCCCCCATATTCTGACAAGTATTCTGCTACCCACCTAGTCACTCCAAACTGAAACCCACCAATGCAGCCGTGCCCACCTGTATCTTTAATGACTTCCTAAAACATGAGGGAGGGCCGGGGACCGTGATGCACACCTGTAAACCCAGCACTGTGGGAGGCGAAGGCAGAAGGATCAATGGAGCACAGCCTGGGCAACATAGCGAGACCCCATCTCTATAAATAAATAATAAAGTAAAATTAAATGTGAGGGGACAACCAAGGAGCATTGGACTTTGAGGAAAGCCTCTACATTCAAGGTGAAAGTAAACAGCTGGGTGCAGTGGCTCATACCTGTAATCCCAGCACTTTGGGGGGCTGAGGTGGGGAGATTGCTTGAGCCCTAGAGTTCAAGACCAGCCTGGGCAACATGGTGAAACCCTGTCTCTTCAAAAAATAAAAAAATTAGCGGGGCATGGTGGCATGTGCCGGTAGTCTCAGCTGCTTGGGAGGCTGTGGTGGGAGGATCACATGAGCCTGGGAGGTTGAGGCTGTGGCGAGCTGTGATTGTACCACTGCACTCCAGGCTGGGTGACAGAGTGAGACCCACACATAAAAAAACAGAAGAAACAAACAGAAGAAAAATCCCTAAAGTAACAGATAATTAAGGAAATTAGTGAGAACTTCAAAAACCACCACCACAAAGACCTCTAATCAGGATCCTTGGAGAGACTGGAGAAGATGCTGTATTCATAAACCAAGAACAGACTACTCTGAGAAAGGAACATTCTGAAAACAGGAGAGAGATCGTGTCTTCAGTGATCAGCAGAGCAAGAAATAAAGGAATAAGTATATTGCCAAAAGAGAAGGAGGCACAACAAGAGGACAAGAAAAGGTGCGGGGAAACAGAAACTCCCAGCAGAGGAAGGCGCAGGAGCCGGGATTTCTGGGCAGTGCCTGAGGTCCCTGCCAGTCCTGCAGCAGCCGCTCACCTGCCCCACCCCCACACCACCCCTGCCGGAGAAGTGCCCAATCTGTCCTTTCCCCGTGGGTCAAGAGGCAAGTTGTCTACTGTTCCTCTGGCTAACCCTACCTTGAAAGTGATTCCTTATCCCCCAGAGCAGGCAATGGAAAAAGAGAAGCATTGTGCTCTGGTCCGAAACCTGCATTCCCTTCTGTGGGGGCAGGGGAGACAGGGGTTTGGTCGGGGGTGCCAGTGTTTATTTTCCTAACTGACAGATAGCCCGGGATTATGACCTAACTTCAAACCACCCAAGCAAGAATGTGCTTCTATTGTTTTGTCTGCAGAAGCCGCCTTAGTGTGTAGTGCAGGGTCGACCCTGGAAAATAGAAGTCATGGAAACTAAGATGTGATGAGGGACTGGGCTGATAAATAGCTCGGAGCCGGGCAGGTGCCAGCTAATCACTGCTGCAGAGAAGCAACAGCTCTGATTCCCCTAAGTTAGCCCAAACTGGAGGAATGCTGACAGTACTATCTGCCTGGCCTGGGACGGGGACACCAGGTCCCCGGGATGAAGACAGGCAGGGCTGGGCAGTCAAAATCCTACAACACAGCCCCCAAGTGTAGAGAACTCTAGAGGCCACGCCTGCAGATGCAAACGGGATGGAGCCACGCTGGCGGACCAAGGTGCCTTCCTGTGACCCTGAGACCCTGAGGCCAGAAGGATTGTCTTACATTCCCAAAGGGCAGCTGCTTCTCAAAGGGTTACCACTGTCATCCGCCCTTGGTCAAGGGCATCCTAGGTGAGGGGGGGCATTTGAAGAAGCAGTCACATTTTGTGTATTTGTGTTTGTATTTCTCATCCTTATGTCGCGGAGCATCCACTGAGCTGAAAGTGAAAAAACAATCGTGTATGCTTTGAAGTCACAGAGACTTTGGTAAAATCTCTGCCTTTGCCATATGCTGGTTGTGTGATCCAGGATCAGTCCCTGAGGCTTGGTGAGCTCCAGTTTCCTTGTATGCAAATGGGGTAAGTTACTCTTTTTTTTTTTTTTTTTTTTTTTTTGAGACGGAGTCTTGCTCTGTGCCCCAGGCTGGAGTGCAGTGGCGCGATCTCGGCTCACTGCAAGCTCCGCCCCCCTGGGTTCACGCCATTCTCCTGCCTCAGCCTCCCGAGTAGCTGGGACTACAGGCGCCTGCCACCTCGCCCGGCTAATTTTCTTGTATTTTTAGTAGAGACGGGGTTTCACCGTGTTAGCCAGGATGGTCTCGATCTCCTGACCTCGTGATCCGCCCGTCTCGGCCTCCCAAAGTGCTAGGATTACAGGCTTGAGCCACCGCGCCCGGCTCTTTTTTTTTTTTTTTTTTTAAGACAATCTCTCTGTGTCGCCCAGGCTGGAGTGCAGTGGTGCGATCTCAGCTCACTGCAACCTTCGCCTCCCGGGTTCAAGCCTCCCAAGTAGCTGGGACTACAGTCACGTGCCACCATGCCCAGCTAATTTTTGTATGTTTAGTGGAGATGGGGTTTTGCCATGTTGGCCAGGCTGGTCTCGAACTCCTGACATCAGGTGATCTGCCCGCCTTAGCCTCCCAAAGTGCTGGGATTACAGGCGCGAGCCACCACGCCTGGCTGGGAAGTAATTTTTCCCGAGGTGAGGCTCAAGTACGTCTCCCCTCCTCAAGGGAAGGCTCTGTTATTGATGGGTTCCTGTTCTTATATCCTTAATGCCTAAAGGAAGCACTTCTTCAAGACATAACTTAATCATCCTAACGGCCAACACCCTTGTGTGGTGGGTACCATGGGCAGTGCCACTTCTGGGTGCTTTAAAGGCAGCAGCTCATTCGATACCGACACAGCCCTCTAAGCCAGTGTTTCTTTGCATCACCTCCTTTTGCCGATGGGGAAACTGAGGCTCCGAGAGGTTGTGTAATGCAGCCAAGGTCACATGTCAACAGGAGCAGCAGAATTTGCTGGCAGAGAACCACGTTCAGACTCCCTTCCCTTCACCTCTGTGCTCTAGGGCCTCAGAATACTTTCTTTTGAGACAGGGCCTCGCTCTGTCACCCAGGCTGACTGTAGTGGTGCAATCCTGGCTTATTGCAGCCTCCACTCCTAGACTCAAGCAATCCTCTACCTCAGCCTCCTGAGCAGCTGGGACTATAGATGCACACCACCATACCTGGCTAATTTTTGTACTTTTTTTGTAGAGACAGGGTCTTGCTAGATTGCACAGGCTGGTCTCTAATTTCTGGCCTCAAGTGATATTCCTACCTTGGCATCCCAAAGTACTGGGAAGAACACTTTTGAAAATGAATCTTCTGCTGGGTGCGGTGGCTCACGCCTGTAATCCCAGCACTTTGGGAGGCTGAGACAGGAGGATCACTTGAGGCCAGGAGTTCAAGGCCAGCCTGGCCAACATGGTGAAACTCCATCTCTACTAAAAATATAAAAATTAGCCAGCTGTCGTGGCACACGCCTGTAGTCCCAGCTATTTGGGAGGCTGAGGCAGGAGAATCATTTGAACCTGGGAGGTTGCAGTGAGCTGAGATCGCACCACTGCACTCCAGCCTGGGCTACAGAGTGAGACTCTGTCTCAAAAAAAAAAAAAAAAAAAAAAAAAAGAATCTTCTCAGATGGGTTTCCATCAAGATACTATATTCTAAAACCACCTGCTTTGTTTACATCGAGCTTTTCTTTTCTTAAAAGTCCACTTAAGCCGGGCACGGTGGCTCACACCTGTAATCCCAGCACTTTGGGAGGCTGAGGTGGGTCGGTCACCTGAGGTCGGGAGTTTAAGACCAGCCTGACCAATATAGAGAAACCCTGTCTCTAATAAAAATACAAAATTAGCCGGGAGTGGTGGCGCATGCCTATAATCCCAGCTACTCGGGAGGCTGAGGCAGGAGAATCGCTTGAGCCTGGGAAGCGGAGGTTGAGGTGAACAGAGATTGCGCTACTGCACTGCAGCCTGGACAACAAGAGCAAAATTCCATCTCAAAACAACAACAACAACAACAACAACAAAAATCCACTTAAAGTATTTGTAACTGGATCATTCAGAAAAAAAGAGAAGGAAAGAAAGACTTTAAACAAGTAAACGACTCTGGAACTCATCCTGGGGTTTGGGGACTCAGCAAGATCTCCAAGCCAGGCTCCCATTGTGCTCACAAGAAAACTCTGTAGTTAAGTCTCAAGTATGTACTGATTGCAACGCGAACAATTATAAGCTGTAAATGGCCTCTGCTCAGGGGAGAGGTCCAGGGATCTCCCCATGCACGCATGTATCACTAGGAACTGTGTAGAAATGTTCCAGATCCGTTCTCTACACGAACTTAACCCAGTCAGATGAACAGCAGCAAGGCCAGGAGCATTCCATTTACTGAGCGAGTTTAAGGTTTTAGTTTTTTTTTTTGTCTTTGAGACAAGGTCTGGCTCTGTCGCCCAAGCTGGAATGCAGTGGCACAATCTCGGCTCACTACAACCTCTACCTCCCAAACTCAAGCGATCCTCCCACCTCAGCCTCTTGAGTAGCCAGGACTACAGGCATGCATCACATGCCTGGCTAATTTTTGTATATTTTGTACAGATAGGGTTTTGCCATGTTTCCCAGGCTGGCCTCAAACTCCTGAACTCAAGCGATCCGCCCACCTTGACCTCCCAAAGTGCTGGGATTACAGGTGTGAGCCACCACGCCTGGCTCGATTCTTCTTTATAAGCCCTTCGGATTAGGATCAAATGAATCCAGCCACTGGAGTCTTTCAAAGATGACACAGATGTGAGGTGAGTTTCGCGGAATCACAGCCTCGGTTTAGAAGCTGAGGCCGCGGTTGACTCCAGGAGCCTCTAAGGCCTTACTTATTTGTTTAGTGGCTGGAAGGTCAGATGGGGAGAACATGGGGTGATGTTTTCCGGAGAGGTGGACAGCTGTATTCCAGTCTCACCCACCTCAAGTCAGCTATGATTCCCTGCTCATTTGCCAGGAACCTAGCTGCAGATAGGCTGTCCTGCTGGGGTAACAGTTTTACCGGAAAAAAAAGTGCCCGTCACATTTTTTACTGGAAAAGTTGAGAGGGTGGGAGGCAAGCCTGGCTGGTTTCAGATTCCCCTCCTTGCACTCAAGGCAAGCTGGGCTCACAAAAGCACCACTCCCTCAAAACCCAGGGCAGGTTTTAGACCAACAACAGCCGAGTTTGGTTAAAAACGGTGGAAAATGTTCGTGCTTTCTCATGGTTTTGGCCCCAGATCGACTTGATGCCACTCCAGAGGTTCTCCCAGCCTCCAACTGCGGATTCTCAGTTCCTTTCAGAAAACAAGACGCCTCTCAACCAGCTAAATTGGTCATTTTCAATCTCGATTTCCTTCTTGCCATTGTGTAAGTCCAATCTTGTTAAACCTACGAAGAGTGAGGGTCAGAGCCGTGTACCCCTAAGTTATATTCCCAACACTTACAACCAGCCAGGTGATGTGTAGTTAAGAAGCACGATCTTCACTGGCTTTTACAATTATCAGGAGAGGAGCAGATGGAAGTCACGGGGCAGGGCAGTTTTCTGAGTCTGGTGAATTTCACTGATATAAGAAGGAAAGTGATAGTTTCAGAATCTGAAATTTGCCATAGAACAATGTCTTCTCTCCCGACCTGTGCACCTACCAAGGCCCTGCTCAACCTCTGTCTTCTGTGTCCAGAGAAAGCCTTTCCAACCCCTTTCAGGATGAATGAACCCCTCTTCTGTGCTCTCGTCTCTTTTCTAGACCCCCAACTCATCGCTGTCTGAATGGCTCCATCCCACTAGACCAGAGACTTCTCGAGGCCAAGAGCTGTCCGACCCGCCCAGGACACCCTCATTTGCTTGAATGAATAAGCAAATGGCTCCTTCCTCCAGCTGCCCCAGCCACTAAGTTTCACCTTGACCATGACTGGTGCTTCTCAGACCCAAACAAAGTAGCTACTGCAGGAAAAGAGACCCCTATAAAAATGAAAAGATGTTCATCGACGTGGGGGAACACCGGTTTGACCTCCCAGTTTTCTGCTTGTTGGAAAATATTCCAATTTTTCCTCAGCAAGTAGATTTCCCTTCCCACACCTTCAATTTCTTTTCTTTTTTCTTTTTTTCTTTTGGAGACAGGGACTCACTCTGTCGCCTAGGCTGGAGTGCAGTGGCCTAATCTCCACTCACTGCAACCTTCGCCTTCCGGGTTCAAGCGATTCTCCTGCTTCAGCCTCCTAAGTAGCTGGGATTATAGGCGTGTGCCACCATGCCCAGCTAATTTTTGTATTTTTTAGTAGAGACTGGGTTTCTCCATGTTGGCCAGGCTGATCTCAGGTGATCTGCCAGCCTCAGCCACCTAAAGTGCTGGGATTACAGGTGCGAGCCACCTTGACCAGCCCGATTTCTTTTATAATGTGTCCCCAAAAAGGAAACTTACAAAATCCTCTTAAAAGAATATTCTCCACAGCACTGGCAGATGAAAAAGAATGTTATTGAGCTGGGCATGCCTGAATCTACATTCACTCTACTCTTAGCCATCTATATTTGTCTGTCTGACCGGATTCCTTTGTAAGTATTTGTACTAAGGAAATTTGACTTGCTGCCATTTGAGGTATTGTGGATAAATGGGCTTTTTAGTTGGCAAATCCAGAACTTTCCATCGTCATCAACACACACTTTGTGAGCTCCTATTAAGGAGTAATCTCCTTACTCTACTACGGTCTTGTACACGAGCAAGGAGATTACTAAAGTTTTTAAAGTCAGCTAAGAAAATGAATCAACATTTTTGTTTGTCAGTAAGAGGTTGATGGCATATATATGTACTGTGTATATATATGTGTGTGCACATACACATATGTAAATAAATGACACACATGGTGAAAGCAGTGTTATTTGGTTAAGACTAAAGGCATTGTTGGGAAGGGAGGTGGTGGAATTAGATGTTGATACAGTAGGTGTTTCAAATGTCAGATTTCAATGGTAATGGGAAGGAAAAGAAAGAAGAAAAATGGCTCCTTTAAAATATATCAATTCATCATTTCCCATTTGCAAACATTGAAAAAAAAATGAGAGAAGCTGTATGTCTTTCCTTGAGAGCTGCCTTTTAGCTCCCAGAGAGATGGAGTTTGGGCTGATGTCAGGGTTACTAAGGAAACGATGTATGCTTATGAATAGCAAAGCAAATAGACATATAAAACGCAAGTAAATCATTAATTGATTAATATTATTATTGATGGGATCTGAAGAGACTTACATATTCCTTCTTTATTCCAAGCTCTCAAAAGTTTTCTTTCATCGCAAAGCAAACACTCAGACGGCCACTTTATGGATAATTATTCCCTCTTTGCTTCACACTCTAGAGACGAAGAAGGGCTCACTCTTGGATTTTAATGGATCAAAGAAAATGGTAAACCAGGCAAGAGAAGTGTGCTTCATGTTTTCTGCCTTTTTAAAAAAAAAAAAACTGATGGCTGTGGTTTTTGAAGAGAATGGAAAATGCATTAGGGATAGTTTGACTTAAACACAAAGCACCTTTTGGTTTGACAAACAGATTTGAGTAGAGGCAGAGCCACATCTTCTGAGCCATGATTATGTCAGTTTCAATGGTGCCTTTCTCAGTGGCTGGATTCCACAGCAGAGGGGTAGGGCCAGGAGGAGGTGCTGAGTGGTGCCAGGTGCAGGGTGGCATGGTGTGGGGACGGCAAAAGGTGAGAGAAGCCAGCATGCTTCCCTCACTGATGGAAAGCAGAGGGGGATGCCAGCCCGGTGGCCAGGTGAGGCCGACACACCCCTGGGAGGCCACGGTTGCGACACGAGGGTGTGTCCCAGCTTCCTATCAGTGAGTCAGCATTTCCTCCTCTGGTGCCCAGCAGCCCTGGGGTCGCTGTGGAGGTGAGAGAGAGGTGAACCGTCCCGTCTGGGTGATCCTTGTTTGCCTCTGGCCCTTCTTGTTGATCCAGACCATGACCGAGAAACCTTCCCTTCACATTGTGTCCTCCTCCCCTTGGCACTGTGAGTGCCCAACCTGAAATGTGTCCATGATCACTGCTACCCAGGAAGTGTGCAGTTGGAGATGGGCCCTCTCCGGAGGCCACACTGGGGGTAGCAGAGATGGCAGATGGAGAACACGCCCTGTGCAGAGACCTCCTGGCGTCACACCTGCCTTGCTGTGTGACCTCAGCCAGCCACTTAACCTCTCTGTGCCCTGGCCACCAACCCCCTCACAGCACCTCCCTTGAAGGGCTGCTGAGGGCACACCTTTGCATGCACTGCTCCTATTCTTACAGTGAGGGAAGCGGAAGCCAGGGAGCCAGCGTCTTGGTTGGCAACAGGTCCAGCTTCTGTCCCCAGCTCTAGATACTGGGTGCCCTCAGAGCCTCCACAGGACTGTCAGTGAGAGGGGTGCCTTATCCAGCCCACCCCTGCATGTAGGCCATGGGGATAAACTATCTCACATCCCCATGTGGCGGCCCCTTTCCTCCACGGAGCTTGCTCAGGGAGGGACTCAGAGCCTGTTTGTTCAATGGGTAAGGCTGGTCTGTGCAGGCAGGTGAGAAAAACCACAGCCCGAGAGCTGTGAGCCCCAGGGGCCTGGAGCAGGAAGCGGGAGCAGAGGCGAGGGCAGTTAATTCTGTTGGGGGTCGAGGGACAGGAACCCAGGAAAGCTCCCCAGAGGTGGCTTTTGAGATGGGTCTTGAAGAATGCACCGAAGCTTGGCAGAGGCTCAGAAAGCCAAGAGGGCAGAGCCATGGAGGTGGGGGGGGGGCAGAGGGTGCCAGGGGTACCCGCTGTCCTAGGACAGTAGCCAGGAAGGGGGTCTCTACTCCTTTCTCCTCCTCCTGGTGGACAATCCCAGACCCTGTGGGTCCCAGGAGGGGAGGAAGAAGCTTGATTCTCTGAGCCTGAGGTCTCTGAGGGCAGACCCTGTCCTACCCTCCTCACACCCTCGGAGCAAGTGCCAGTCTGGGAAGCTCTGAGGGCTTTCTCTTTTCAGAATGGGTGGGGATGGCTGTGTCTCAGCCTTCACAGTGGGTCAGCGACACAGACCCTAGGCCTGTGGTCCCTGGTCAGGAAACTGTGCTGGGGACAGGGAGGGGCCTGCCCTCGGGTGCTGGTTGGCCTTGGTGGAGAGTAGGCAGTGCTAGCGGCTGGGAAGACTCCCTTGGGTCCCAGAGGGAGGGGCTGTGGCGGTGCTTGACTTTCCCACCTCACTGTGGTGGCTCCTGGTCTGAGATACATGCACCTAACTTCCCCTTTGAAGGGACGGGGCTGGCAGCTTGCAGGCCTTGGAATGAGGGCACACAGTAGTCCCGGGGTCAGCGGGCCCTTTGTCTTTGTAGCAGCTACACTCGGCCTGAAGGGCAGCCAAGCATTCACGTCTGCCAAGAACCTGGGACTGAATCCTGGAACACCGTCTACACGTCCCCAACCCCAGGGCTAAAATGGGAAGGTGGACAGGGGAGGAAGCCGACAGAGGGTCACCCCCACCCTCCCCTTCCACCCTGGAAGAGGCAGGGGGTGCTCCCTTACCCACATTTTGTTGATTGGACAGTCTAGTTCAGAGAGGTTGCCCGATGGACCGGAAGAAACACAGCCAGGAATAAGCGGTGGTAGCCCAGACCAGGAGCCCCTGAGGCCCGTGCTCCTCCCTCAGGCATGCAGGCCTCAGTCCAGTCCCGCACCCTCCTCTCCGGGGAGCAGCCAGGCTGGGTTCACAGTGCTCATGCTTCAGTCCACACTCCCTGCTGGGCTTGGGCAGGTGCAAGGCGCACCGGCCCGGAATCCCAGCTCCCAAATCCCGTGAGCTTTGCCATGGCTCAAGCTTCTGGGCCCATCTGGAAATGATGCGGCCGGCCTTACAAGGTGCCTGTGGGGTTCACAGACCGGCGTTTGAAGAGGCAGTGGTGCCAGGGGCCCGTAAAGTAGGGCTGGGGCTGGGCCCTGTGGGACGGTCACCCCCAGACAAAGGAAAGGCGTGGAAGGCACAGGTGGACTCTCATGCTGCTCTCAAATCACCTGAGACGAAGGTTCAGTGCAGTCTCCAGGCCCAGTCCCCAGAGATCCTGACTGGGAGGACTGGGGTGGGGCCCCAAAAGGCGTAATTTTTGCCAGCACTGCAGGTGTGGGGTCTGAAGCAGGTGGTCTGTGCATGGCACTCAAGGCCTTGGTCCAGCGTCAGTGCGGGGTTCATGCAGCAGCCACAGGGGCCGACTGCCACTGGCCCTGGGAAGACAGGGCAGGATGAGGCCGGGCTTCCCCCTGGGCTTGGGACACCAAGGGAACACACGGATGTAGGGTGTGGGCCTACGGTGCATCCTCTGCTCCCCCAAATGTGCCACCATTCAACATAAAGCCCCTTGCATTTACTGTCCACGAGGCCTTCAGTGAACCTGTCTACAGGCACACTCTCAGAATCAACAAATTACGGGGCTCAAAATCAAAACCCACCTCTTCCCCCTATACCAGAAAGGGCTGTCTGCACCCAAATGTTGAGGGAAACGTATCTGCCTTGACCCTCTCCTTTGGCGCGATCTCAGCTCACTGCAACCTCTGCCTCCGGGGTCAAGCGATTCTCCCACCTCAGCCTCCTGAGGAGCTGGGACTACAGGTGTGCACCACTGCACCTGGCTAATTTTTGTATTTTTAGTAGAGACAGGATTTTGTCTCGTTGGCCAGGCTGGTCTCGAACTCCTGGCCTCAAGTGATCCACCCGCCTCCGTCTCTCTAAGTGCTGGGATTACAGGCGTGAGCCACCGTGCCCGGCCACCCTCTCCTTTCAATGAAATGCTTTTACTTTGGTTTACAGGCTCAGATGAGATACTCCCATCTGTTCATAAAGAGAACAGATTCCGACTTGTGTTCCAATCCTGAGTACCAAAATCCCCGTGGAAGGGAGCTCTGCGTTTTCAGAGGTTCACTCACGTGCCCATGTAGGGTCTGAGAAAGGCCCTGCACGGGTGAGTGATTTAGGGACAGGCGGTAAACTGAGGAAGTGACACAAAGCCTGCACAGGGCTCCCACATTCCACCCGGTATTACTCCCGTTCTCTGCACTGCTGACAGCTCTCAAACAGATTCTTTCCACAGGGAATTAGCCCGCACGCAACATGAATGGGCTCGTTTTATATCAGAAGGCTGAATTTTAACTGACAAATTGGACAGGTTCCCCAAGGCGAGGGTTGCTAAGCTTTGTCATTCTCGCTAAAAATGTGATTTATAGTATATTTCTATTTGCTAGACACTCCTTTTCCCAGGAATGAAGACCCAGCACAGAAACAGGAGGTCTGCTCAGTATCTTGACCCCATATAACAATATGCTCCTCAAAAGTTTTCATTAGCATATAAACAGATGTGCATCAATCAATATGCAGCATGGCCACCTCAGCTTTGTTTCATTATGTCTTAATGATATTTTAAGCAGCCAAACACAATTCAGGACAGGGCAAGACTAACCCACAATTTACTTTAGAATTTTATGTTTTAAAGGAAAGATCTAAGGGTCTGATGAAAGGAGTTGTATTTCCTTGGATCTTTTCTTCCAGTTTATAAAATAAAAACCATTTTTGTTGTTTCTTAAGTACTCTGGTATTTATGAATGCAGAATATGTCAGATATTAGAGATCAACCCACACACACCTTCAGCCAAGCTTCCTCAGAGATCCTTTGTAAAAAAAACCACACACAGAAAAAGTGGGTGAAACCGTCTGACTTCTTAGAAGTCTGAGTTAAAAGTTGCAAACTCATTTTGCCCAAGATAACCAGAAATGCTCTAAGCTAAGTGGGCAGAAACAGATTTGATCTCTGTATCTGATTGCCTGGCAAAAGTCAAGCAGCCAATTTTTCAACAATGTCTCCATATCATGAAACTTCCTAAAAATCTTCAAGGGAGTAACCTGAGCTTGTGAAAAATGATCCCGAATTCAATAGGACAAAGCTTCCCTTCCAAGATATAATTAGGGGAGCTTGGAGCAGGCCTTTCATATTTGAGTTGACAAGCATGTTTTTTTCTTTGTTCAGTCTGTTCTGGAGGGCTTTAGGAGAGCTTCGCCATTTCTTTGTTAAGAGGAATGGCTGAAACAAAATTTATTTAAGAGGAATCATTTAAAATTGAATCCATCCAATAGGAATGTTTATTTTACCCAACATTTTTCTGTGTGAAAATAACACTAGTTTTTCTAGGTAATATATGTCTTTTATTTAATCATATGCATATTTAAGCCTCTAAGTTCTTTGTTCAAAACACTGAATTTTTTTTTTTTTTTTGAGACAGGTCTCGCTCTGTCACCCAGGCTGGAGTGCAGTGGCACTATCATGACTCACTGCAGCCTTGACCTCCCAGGCTCAAGCAATCCTCCCACCTTAGCCGCCCAAGTAGCTGGGACTACAGGTGTACATCACCATGCCCAGCTAATTTTTCTATTTTTTGTAGAGGTGGGGTTTCACCATGTTGTGCAAGCTGGTCTTGAACTCCTGGACTTAAGCAATCTGCCCGCCTTGGCCTCCCAAAGTGTTGGGATTCCAGGCATGAGCCGCCGCACCTGGCCTAGAACACAGATTAAAGACATACCGATCGGCCGGACGTGGTGGCTCACCCTTGTAATCCCAGCACTTTGGGAGGCCAAGGGGGTAAGATCACGAGGTCAGGAGTTTGAGACCAGCCTGGCCAGCATAGTGAAACCCCATCTCTACTAAAAATCCAAAAAATTAGCTGGGCATGGTGACATGCACCTGTAATCCTAGCTACTTGGAAGGCTGAGGCAGGAGAATCACTTGAACCTGGGAGGCAAAGATTGTGGTGAGCCAAGATCCCGCCACTACACTCCAGCCTGGGTGACAGAGTGAGACTCCATCTCAACAACAACAACAACAACAAAAACTGATCATAAGAGCAAAGCATTGCTAAGAAGCCTGATGTAATTGTTAGGCTCCGCTGAGAGACATCTGGTGTCTAGAACTCACAATGTCCAGGCTGGTGGGAGCTGGCTTGGAGTTAGTACTCCATGGCGATAAAAACATGAATGTAAGAAGAGTATCTACAGAAGGGACCAGAACCTTGAGAAGACTCAGAGCTCTCAAGCAGAGGCCGGTTGTGATGGCTCAAGCCTGTAATCCCAGTGCTTTGGGAGGCCAAGGTGGGCAGATCACTTGAATCCAGGAGTTTGAGACCAGCCTGGCCAACATGGTGAAACCCCCGACTCTACTAAAAATACAAAAATTAGCCAGGTGTGGTGGTACGTGCCTGTAATCCCAGCTGCTCGGGAGGCTGAGGCAGGAGAATTGCCCGAACCTGGGAGGCGGAGGTTGCAGTGAGCTGAGATTGCACCACTGCACTCCAGCCTGGGTGATAGAGCAAGATTCCGTCTCAAACAAAATACAACTAAACAAAAACCCAGAACTCTCAAGCAGGACTTCTCAACCTCAGCACTGCTGACTTTTGAGTGGGACAATTCTTTGTTGTGTGTGTGGCAGGGTGGAGGTGCTACCCAATGTACTGTAGGATGTTGAGCAGCACGGGGGCTTCTCCCCACCAGATGCCAGGAGTGATCTCCCTCCTCCAAGTAGATCATCAAAAGGTCTCCAGACATTGCCAAATGTCCCCTGCAGGGCAAAATCGTCCTCGGTTGAAATTGTCCACTGTTCTAAAGAATGCAGGAAGTTGGGCACACTTAGCTCGAAATGAATATTTACAGGGAACATTAAAGCTGCTTGTAGGCATCGTATGAAAAAAGTTATTCTGATTGTTTCAGAAGGCTGAACAAGAACAAACGGGGCAAACCTGTATTTTGACTAAGGAACAAGGAGACCTTTCTAGAAAAACTGCTCAGCTCCCAGTTCCCAGAGTGAGTATGTTTAGACCGGGCTAGGATCCTGACTCAAGGTCCCGGGCTCTTTCCTCGGAAGGACAGACGGACCGATGGTCCTCTGGGCCTCCAGAGGAGCAGTCAAGCGCTATGCTGAGAGCTTGGCCTCCGTGAGTTCCATTTAATCTGCTGTTGGGAGCGGTACTCAGAGCTTTGCAGATGGGCCTCTGCCGTTCCTCAGGGCCCACTCCAGTGCCCCAGGGAGGGTGGGCCGAGCAGCGGAGGCAGGGGCCTTGCGGTGGGGCTGGGGCCGGCAAAGGAACAAACGGACTCACAGGACGTGGAGCAGGCAGGAGAGCCCTCTCCCGACCTGACCGTCACGGCAGCCTCCCAGCCGATGTCTGAGCTGGGACTGGAACCCAGAGTCCTCAGTCAGGCTCTTCTCTCCGAGGTGGAGAGGCGAAAGCCCGGGGATCCGCACCTGCCCAGGTGGACTCCGCTGCTGCGTGGCGCCTGCGCTCGGACCCACCTGCGCCTAGGCCGCACCTCCCCGGGCGCCCAGCAGGTGGCGGTGCGCGGCCTCGAATGGCGGCTGGCAGGGCCGGGACGCGGCGGCTCCTCGCCGGGTGCGTTTCCTCCTCCAGCACTGTCTCACCCTGCTCCATACTGTCCTGCTGAACCGCCTGCCCTCTTTCCGCCCTGCCCCCGCCTCCGCAATGCGCCCCCTTCCCTTCTGTGGTCCCCTTATGGTTGGCAATGTCCCCGCATGGGGCTCCCAACACAGCCTGTGGACGCCGCTGAACTCCATGGACAACCCGCTGTGAGCGCCCCGGGGGTAGGAGAGGCTGAGGCACTGGTGGCTCTGGTCGTCCCACCCCGGGAGTGAGTGTCTCAGCCCCCGCCCCAGGCAGGGTCGTGTCCGCATCGACGTCTCAGGAGGCCTGCAGACCTGGAATTCCTGCCTGTCGCCCTCTACCCTCCAGATTGTGAGCGAGTATCTCCCCCCTTTAATGCCCTACACCACATAGCAAGGCACACGGTGGACTGTGCTGTTTGGGGTTGATGACGCTGAAGAAAAAAAACAAGAAACCTTTTAAACGTACACAACCCTGACAAGGAAACTTGTTCAAAACCAATCATTGCGCTCATGATAAAAGTAAAGAAAGCAAGGAGGTGTGTGTCCACGCACAGGGTAAATGTGGGCTGGGTATGGGGTCCTGACTTGGAGAGGGTTTGAGGGCAGTATCAACTCGCATTGCATTGTGAGGGAGGCCTTGGCAGGGCACGGGCAGAGGCCAGAGAGCCTCCCAGGTGCAGGGCAAGGCATGGGCTATTGCTTGGGGGCAGAAACAGACATCTGTGGAGCCATGAGAGGCTTCTGGCTGCAGAGGGGCAGCCGGGAGACCTGCCCCCACCCTCTTCCCGCCCTTGGTCTTATTTCCTGACATCCCAGGTCGTGTACAAATGTCTCCTCTCCCAGAAGCCGAGGTTAAAAAATGGTCGAACCATTAATTACTTAACAGTTTGTTCGGACGGTACTGTCTGCAGCAGTGGGTTTTTATGCAGCATAAAAATAACAGAAAACGAAATTGGAAAGCGAGGGCCACTCAGGATGAACGTCCACCCTTGGCTCATGCTCCAGGTCATTGAGATGTATGACCATCCTGAGACGGCAGATGGCAGAGGTGCTTGTGCCTTTGGTTAGTGGGGAGTGGGTGGAATGTGGCTATTTTTTGGTAGTGGGGTGAACTTGTGAACAGTGTGATCATAATAATGGCTAACAGGTTTTTTTTTTTTTCTTTTTTTTTGAGATGGCATCTCACTCTGTTGCCCAGGCTGGAGTGCAATGGCATAATATCAGCTTACTGCAACTTCCGCCTCCTGGGTTCAAGGGATTCTCCTGCCTCAGCCTCCAGAGTAGCTGGGATTACAAGTGCCTACCACCAGGCCTGGCTAATTTTTGTATTTTTAGTAGAGACAAGGTTTCACCATGTTGTCCAGGTTGGTCTCGAACTCCTGACCTCAGGTGATCCGCCCACCTCGGCCTCCCAAAGTACTGGGATTGCAGGCGTGAGCCACCGTGCCAGGCCAGCTAACAGGTAATGAGCACTCACCAGCCACTGTCCTATGCCCTCTCGCTTAATGCTCACAATGACCCAAAGGGTTGACCCTGTCACTGTCATCCATCCCATCTTTCAGAAGTGGACAGAGTCATGCTGAAGTTATATAATATGCACTCAGGTCACATGGTTGGTAGCATCTGAGGCAGGGATCTGGACACAGACGGCTTGACTCCGGAGCTCCTCTCAACCACAAGCTGGTATCAACAAGCCTCCACCATGAAGGTCCTGGATGATACGAATAAAATAGCATTTGAGGGAGAGTGATCTCCTTGGATGCAGACCGAGTGGCCCATTTGGCAGTGGGTATGTACGAAGAAGCTAGGACAACTATTTGCTAGCTTACTAGAATGTCATCGTTTGCGAAGTATCTTCATATACATAATCATATTTGATTCTCCCAGCAGCCCTGTGTGCTGGGCAAAGCAGATATTAGCAAACCCATTTTACAGACGAGGAAAGTGAGTCTCGGAGGCTGTTGAGTGGCTGGCCTGGAAGCTGGTAGCTTCCTGGCAGCTTCGGAAGCTGCAGTCAGGGAGTGGGATTTCAGAGTGCAGTTGGAACCTTTGAATGATGACAAGGCCCAGGGTATGGGTGGCCATGGTGGAACTTAGGTGAAGGTCACCACCCAGGAGGTGTGGAAAGGGCTGTGCAGCGCTGGCAGCCCCCCGGACACCTCGTGCACCTGAGCTGGGGCTGGCCTGGGAACCCGCACAGTCAGGCACCTGCTGTGGGTCAGGCCTGTCGGTAGCTAGTTTCAACCACTCTTCATGATTTATCTCAGTTTATCTCCCTCTCCTCAGCCACACTTTCCAACTTTGTTTTCTGTTATTTTCCTCCACTTACTGAGGCTGAGTGCTGTGACTTGTGTGAAAGCGTGACTGGCAGAGCCCACAACTGTCTGCCTACGATGTTGTTATTTCTGTCCTCTCCGAGGGCCTCTTCTCGGCTGACGTCCTCTGCACACTTGCCCACCGTGGAATCCAGCCCGCTTCTCAGGCCTCACTGTTTAGATTTGCGACGCCAGTTCCTGGGGATGGTTTTAGCTCTGAAAATGGAAAGAAGGACACTTAGCTTAGAAATGTTATGGACGAAATAATTCTTGAGGATTTGTAATAGACTCTGGGGGCGGGGAGGAGCCAAACCAGTGAAGAAGAGAAGGAAATGAGTGACATAAAAATTGGGGGCTTGGGAAGACAATGATAGGGTGGTTTAAAAAGGGAAGGATTTGGTATAAAGAAAATAAGTCCTGTTCAGCAATGTTTGGTGGTGGTGAGACACTGCTCACAGGGTAGACAGAAGCAGGCAGTGAGGGTGAGAGGTAAGGACCACAGAAGCACACCTGTGAGTCATCGGGGGATGCATGGAACCCAGGAACCATGCACGCAAAGCCTCGGGGGGCTGCCAGCGCTGGGCCGCCCTTCCCACACCTCCTGGGCAGTGACCTTCACCTCCGCTCACTGTGGCCACCCACGCCCTGGGCCCTGTCATCACTTGAAGGTTCCAACTGCACTCCGAGATCCCACTCCCTGACCACTTCCGACACTGCCAGACCTCTCACGCCTCCGTCCCGTCACACCCCCGACCTCGTCCTGATCTCAGCTCCCTGCACTTTCCCATGGACACCAGCCACCCCGGGTCCCCATCTCCAGGCCTCCAGACTGCAGGGGACATCATCCCAGCCACCCTCTTGCCAGTGCGCCCTCACATGCCTGGCCCTTTTGTCCTTCCGCCCTGCTCATCCGCAACACTCAAGCCAGGGATTTACACAGCACCTGTCTCCGCCACCCCATGCTAGCCTCCGCACTCTGATGGGAGAGAGCCCACACCAAGGATGTTTGGTGCCTGCAAAGCCATGGTACCCGGAGGCAGCTGCTTGCTCTGTGCCCTCCGCCTCCTCCTCTCCCCAGCATGTATTCCACATGGGTGACATATTTTCTGGCAGATGGCTCTGCCTTCTAGTTCACAAAGAAACAGGGCAGGGCACAGGCATGGACGCCCAGGGTGCTGAGCTCCCCTACCTAGAAATGCATATTCTTTCTTTCTTTCTTTTTTTTTTTAGATGGAGTCTCACTCTGTTGCCCAGGCTGGAGTGCAGTATCACCATCTTGGCTCACTGCAACCTCTATCTCCCAGAATCAAGTGATTCTCCTGCCTCAGCCTCCTGAGTAACTAGGATTACAGGCACCTGCCACCACCCCCAGCTAATTTTTGTATTTTTAGTAGAGATGGGGTTTCACCATGTTGGCCAGGCTGGTCTTGAACTCCTGGCCTTGTGATCTGCCCACCTCGGCCTCCCAAAGTGCTGGGATTACAGGTATGAGCCACCACACCGGCCTAGAAATACATTTTCTGTGTGTGACTACCATGCCAAGTGCTTTGTGGCTGTGTCATCTCGTTCACCCTTGCGCCAACCCCCCTTTATTCTCATTTTGCAGGTAAGGAACCTGCAGCTCAGTGAGATGGAGTGACTTTGACCTGCCTGATGTTCCACAGGCAGCAGGTAGGAAAACGAGGCTGCGGGGTTTCACATGTGTGCCCTGAGTCCACAGAGCCAGGTATCAGGCTTGGTGCCAAGAACAGAACCACAAGCTGGATAGACGACGTTCCTACCCTCATGAAGCATATGTTTTAGGACAGACAGGCAACAAACAAGGAGATGAGTGACTCCACTGAATAATTACAGACTGTGTAGGTGTCGGCAAAGGGAGATGCAGAGTTCAATGACCCAGAATGCAGAGCGCACTGGCTTAGGTGGGGGGTCAGTGGAGACCCCAGCAGGTGAGTCACGTCCTCTCTTGCTAGCCACCTGTTCCTTGCTATCCACCTCCACCTGTTCCAGGGCGGTGCACTCGCTTGTGCTCGGGATGCCAGCATTAGCAAAGCGTCTCACCCTCACTGTGGACCAGCAGCCTTGGTATAGATGATGAGCTTAGGGGACTGAGGCCTAGAGGTAGAGAGGTTGTAGGTGTATTTCTGGGGTCAATCATCTATGGAAGAAATGGGTCCTTATAGAGAAAACCAGGGGCCGGGTGCAGTGGCTCACGCCTGTAATCCCAATACTTTGGAAGGCCGAGGTAGGCAGATCACCTGAGGTCAGGAGTTCGAGACCAGCCTGGCCAACATGGTGAAACCCTATCTGCACTAAAAATACAAAAATCAGCCGGGGGTGGTGGCGGGTGCCTGTAATCCCAGCTACCTGGGAGGCTGAAGTGGAAGAATCACTTGAATCTGGGAGATAGAGGCTGCAGTGAGCCAAGATGGTGCCACTGCACTCCAGCCTGGGCAACAGAGCAAGACTCCATCTAAAAAAAAAAAGAGAGAGAGAAAGAGAAAACCAGGGTTTGGGTCACCAGCCTTGGATGGGTGCCTCAGCTGGGTCCCTCCATCTTTGGACAATGGCGTGGGACGCAATGGAGGCAGGTTAGTTTGATTCCTGTCAGCAAATAGTCAGTGAGCATTTTGTCCCAGCTGGGACTCTCTAGGACGCAGGGGATAGAGGATTTGGGCGTAGGAAATTTATTGGGAAGTTCTCTCGGGATCACAGTGGAGAGTAAAGGAAGTGGGATTGGGCAGGGGGAGAAGCTGAACGTTTGATGGTGACAGTGTGTGATCAGTTTTAGTGAGTGGCTGTCCATGCTGGTGGGCTCATGCATGACTTCAATCCCTGCCACTGCAGCCAATCGATTCATGAGAACATTGTGTCCGTTCCATGGGGGCCAAGGACAAAGGCTGGTGGCTAATGCCATTGTTGGCTGTTGAATGCCTCTTCTGTATTGGTCACTCTCCAGCGTGCATGAAGCTGTGATACAAAGATTTTTTTTTTCTTGTTGCCCATTCTCTTCGTTCATTCACACCTTCTTTCTCCTCAAGATCCTCTGATTCCCAATCTTCAGGCTTCTGACCAGGCTATCTGCCACTGCTCACGAATCTATATAAACTCCAACCTTGGGCCACCTCTCTTTCCTTGTGAAATAGATGACCAGTCCACCCCTTGGAGCTCTGTCCCTTAAGATTTCAACTTATCGCTGCTTTCAAAGCCACCCCCAGATGGGGCTGTAATCCAGCCACATTCCGCTTTTGGCTTGTGCCCGTGTACTGAGTGTGGTCGGCAGAACAGTCTACCAAGGAGGCCCCAATCCTAAGTGCTGGCACCTGTGAATATGTCAAATTACATGGCGGGGGTGGATTCAGGTTGCTCATCAGCTGATCTTGAAGTGGGAGATTATCCTAAATTATCTGGGTGGTCCCAATGTAATCACAGGGATCTTATTTAAAAAAAAAAAAAAGGAGAAAGGAAAGTTCATGTTAGAGACAGAAAGGAGGTGTGATAATGAAAGCAAAGAACCAGAAGGATGGCAGCGTGAGAAAGGATGGCAGCCCTGTGTGGCTGGCTTTGAAACTGGAGGAAGAAGCCATGAGCCAAGGAGTGTGGACTCCTCTAAAGTTAGAAAAGACAGGGAAACATTCTCTCCTAGAGTCTCCAGAAGGAGCTGATGGGCCAGGTGAGGTGGTTCACAGCTGTAATCCCAACACTTTGGGAGGCCGAGGTGGTGGTTCACCTAAGGTCAGGAGTTCGAGACCAGCCTGGCCAACATGGCGAAACCCCATCTCTACTAAAAATACAAAAGTTAGCCGGGCATGATGGCATGTGCCTGTAGTCCCAGTTACTCAAGAAGCTGAGGCCGGAGAATCGCTTGAACTTGGGAGGCGGCGGTTGCAGTGAGCCAAAGTCGCACCGTTGCATTCCAGCCTGGGTGACAGTGAGACTCCATCTCAAGAAAAAAAAAAAAAAAAAAGGAGCTGATGGACACCTTGATTTTAGCCCAGTGAGACCCATTTTGGTCTTCTGAACCGCAGGACAGTGAGATATTAAATGTGTGTTGTTTTAAGTCACTAAATTTGTGAGTATTTGTTACTGCACCATCAGGAACTAATACACCAAGCAATTCCATCTGTGAATCAAGCCTGCTCTTTTTCCTTCTTCCTGTGATCCTAAGGCACTCCCACCTGGTGGCCACAGGTGCGAGCTTAGGGACACGTACCAGTGCAACGGAGGTGGATGACGTGAGTTTGGGCCACTGGCTTGTGTGACATGCTTGTGCCCTCTGGCCTAGCCAGTTCTCAGTCCCGGATGTGCCACTTCCGTCCTCTGGTGAATTGCAGCACCTGCCAGGGTGTGAGAGACTCAGGCTTGTGATGCACGGTACTGGTCACATGGACACTTGACATCATGGTCAGGGTCTCCGTATCTACCAGGGCTCGGTAGCATGCCAGGAGCTTGTTTTCTTTAAAAGTTTGCTGACTGGGGCTGGGCACAGTGGCTCATGTCTGTAATCCCAGCAATTTGGGAGGCCGAGGCAGGTGGATCACTTGAGGTCAGGAGTTCAAGACGAGCCTGGCCAACATGGTGAAACCCCGTCTCTACTAAAAATATAAAAATTAGCCGGGCACAGTGGCACATGCCTGTAATCCCAGCCACGCCACCCTAGAGGCTGAGGCGGGAGAATCATTTGAACCCGGGAGGTGGAGGCTACAGTGAGCTGAGATTGCACCACTGCACTCCAGCCTGGGCGACAGAGCGAGACTCTTATCTCAAAAATAAAAGAATTTTGCTGACTGTTGGTAAATTTACTCAGTGGCACAATCAAGGCATTTTAGAGCACTTCCATCACCCCTAGTATTTCCATTTGTGGTCTATTTGCAGTGTGTCCTGTGGTCATTTGCCAAATATCCCTGTTCCTACTCCCAGCTCCAGGCAAATACAAATCTACTGCTTGTCTGTATCATTTTTGGTCTTTTCTAGAGATTTCATATAAATGTAATCATATACTATGTAGTCTTTTTTGTCTGCTGTCTTTCCTTTATCGTAATGCTTTTTAGGTATATCCATGTCGTAGGTATCTCCCCACTCTGACAGTCAGAACTGCAATGTCTCCTAGCCCTGTGTGAGCCCCGGGAATCGTGAAGGTTACAGTTCCCTGACAGTTGTTCTTTGTCTTGTTCTGTGGACTCTCCCCCAGTGCATGCACAGTTTAATATTTAGTCCGAGACCCAAGCAGATGCCTATCTGATTTCTGGAGTTCATTTTCTGCAAAGCTCCCACCTCCGGAAATTCCAGCCGCTTCGATTTGCAATCTGTGATCTCTGCCTCCTTAATTCATTGAGATTGTCTTGCTATCCTGAGCCCCTGCTTTCTGTGCTGTGATGTGGAACGTGAGTCCAGGCAGAAAGGCTGGGCGATCATAAAGATCACCTCGTTTATTTCCTTCTCTCAGAGATCCCAGTCCTATTCTTCCTGTTAATCAATGTCTGAGAAAGCGTTCTGTTTCCCGTATATTTTGCCCAGTTTTTTAGTTGTTTGAGGCAAGAGGGCAAGTCTGCCACTAGTTATCCTTCATGACCATTATTGTTGTTGGATTTTTTTTTTTTTTTTGACAGAGTCTCGCTATGTCTGGTGTTGGCTGGTGATCTGTGGCATGATCTCGGCTCACTGCAACCTCTGACTCCCGGGTTCAAGCGATTCTCCTGCCTAAGTCTCCCAAGTAGCTGGGATTACAGGGACATGCCACCACGCCCAGCTAATTTTTGTATTTTTAGTAGAGACAGGGTTTCACCATGTTGGCCAGGCTGGTCTACGAACTCCTGACCTCAGGTGATCCACCCACCTTGGTCTTCTATGTTATCACTATAGTATTGTCTTTTCTATAATTCTGTATAAATGAAGTTATACAGTACACAGTCTCTTGTACTTGATGCCCTTCATTTAGTATGATGTTTTTGAGACTCACCCACATTTTTGCATGTGTTAGTATTTTGTTTCTTTTTATTGCTGCACAGCATTTTATTATATGGCTGTATCACAGTTTGCTTGCCCATTCACCAGGTGATGGACATTTGAGTTGCTTCTGTTTTGGGCTATTATGAATAATGCTACTGGAAGGATTCACATACATGTTTTGTGTGGACATATGTGGAAATGCTGGGACATGTTGTAAATGTATGGTTAGCTTTTGTTTTTCTTGAGACAAGGCCTCACTCTGTCATGCAGGCTGGAGTGCAGTGGTGCCGTCATAACTCACTATAACCTCAAACTCCTGGGCTCAAGCAATTCTCTCGCCTCAGCTTCCCGAGTAGTTGGGACTACAGGTGTGCACTACCATGTCCAGCTCATTTGTTAATTTTTTTGTAGAGACAGGGTCTCCCTATGTTACCCAGGCTGGTCTTGAACTCCTGGGCTCAAATAATCCTCCTATCTTGGCCTCCCAAAGTGCTGGGATTGCAGGTGTGAGGGTGTGAGTCACTGTGCCTGGCAATGTTGAGTTTTTAAAGGTATTGCCATACTGTTTTGCAAAGTGGCCATATCAATTTGCACTCCAACTAGCAATGTGTAAGAGTTCCAGTTACTCTAGGCCTGGTGCGGTGACTCGTGCCTGTAATCCCAGCACTTTGGCAGGCCGAGGTGGGTGGGTCACCTGAGGTCAGGAGTTCGAGACCTGCCTAACATGGTGAAAACCCACCTCTACTAAAAATACAAAAATTAGCCAGGTGTGGTGGTGGGCACCTGTAGTCCCTGTTACTTGGGAGGTTGAAACAGGAGAATCACTTGAACCTGGGAGGTGGAGGTTGCAGTGAGCCGAGATGGTGACACAGCACTCCAGCCTAGGCGACAGAGTGAGACTCTGTCTTAAAAAAAAAAAGTTCCATTTACTCTAATCCTCAATGACACTCATAAACTTTGTTTTTTCTAATGGGTGTGTATTGATAGCTTATTGATTTCCTATTTGAATTAAATTTGCATTTCGGTCAAACCCATGTTTCTGGTAAGACTATCAAAACGTCAGGTATATTCCGCTACCTGATGGGCCATTTAAATATGTAGGATAGATTTCATTCAAATGTCATCTTCGGTGCCTGTTTTCTGGTGTAGAAAAGCTTTCCCATGCAAGAGGGCTGATGTTATGACAGTGGCTCATTATGCTGCAGTGATTTCTCTCCAGGTAAAGAAAGCTTTTCATGGTTCACTGACTGAGGAAAATCAACCCCTCCACAATCTAGAACCTGAAGACCGGATCTTCTGAGAACATCAGAAACAGACTGTCTTTGCCATCCACGCGACAGCAAAACTCTGGGACCTTGAACTTTGGGTTCATAATCTCACAACCCAAAAGGTTCCCTCCACACTCCCGGAACTGCACACCCATTGGAAACTTTAAGGTAATGCTAACCAGGCAAGTGTCTCCCCAAAAGATGATATTCTTGATGTGAACAGCTTTTCCCCAAGATCGTGAATCAAGATTCCTCTACTACCAGGAGACTCTTAATCTTTCAAATATTCCCCCCTTGCTTATGCCTCTATAAGCAATAGAAGTGAAGTCGGGGTGAGTTGTGTGCACTCATGGGGTATACTTTCATTTGTGAAGGATTTTGCAGCCAGTCTTATACATGGATAACCTCACGGTTTGAGAGATGGAAGATGAAGGTCCAATGTAGGTGAGAAATTTCAATGGTGTATTACATTCCCTCATAATCAGTCAGAAAGCCAACATTGGTCTACTCTTCTTTACCTCATGGGTTAAAGAGAACATTGCCGGGAGGTCTTCACTCTTCTAGAAGGGCATCATTTGTTAGGTCCTTTTTCCATGGTTTGGAGTAAATGAGGCAATGATTAGAAATGTATCCCTCATGAGAGGCCCTACAGCAGATTCTACCATAAAGCCTGTGATTACACAACAGACTTTAAATTCTCTTGGGAAAGTTATGCTAAATAATAGAATTTCTCTAGATTACTTACTGGATAAACGGAAGTATCTATAGAGCTGCTGGCACTTGTTGCCCAAGGAGAAATACATAACATCTGCTATTACAGAGATTCAGTTGTAGGGGATTAACAAAGAGACTGCTCGGTTACAGTGAGTAGACTCTTTAGCTCATTCTTGGATCTATTTGGTTTTAGCTTGTTTGGTTTATGGGGACCCTGGCTAAGGAGAATACTCCAAACTCTTGGTATTATCCTTCTGATATTCATAATCATCGTCTCCCTGGTGTGCTGTCTTCTCTTAAAAATTTTAAATGTCTGCATGCAGGCATCTCTAGAATGTCAAATGGTCTCTCTTTAGGTGGAATGACAAGAGCTGAAAGAAGTGTGTGGCCATGAGGGCACCATAACCTATGAATGACGTGCTCAGACCAGAAGCCCAAAATGATGGTAACACTAAGGCCCTATGTTTTGGTCACACTCTGACCTAAGTGAGAACATGACCAAAAGGGGAGAAATGTCAAAGAAAATTATGAGAGGCCGTTGTTTTGGACTGAGCTCATGCACTAAGGCCCAATAGACCAGACCAAACCAAAATGGAGTTCCTTATGCTAAATGTGACGTAATCAAACTATGACTTTCAGGAAACACATAGATCTTAGAAAAGGCCTGATTTTATCTTTTTCCTGTGAACAGGACATTCCAGGATGTACCCTCTATTCTAACCTTTACAAAAAAGTAACCTGAAGTCGTTGTTCCCAACTTACAAAACTCACTGTTTTGCTATTTCCCAGTGGGTTTCAAGACTAACTAAGTACATTTATGATGGTAATAATAATATCAATGACTAAAGTTTTGGTCAATCTCTCAAAATTGAGAGGATGACCAAACGAGGGGAATTGTTAAATCTAGTTTAATCTAAAGCTACCTCCTTACATATTTTAAGTTCAGCCTAAAGGTTTCTCTGTACATCGTCAACTAAAACCTAAATAGAGTTGTGTGCCTACTAATGTGCCAATCACTGAGTTTTAACCAATCAAAGGCAGCCAGCTGTTCAAACCATGTCCAAATAAGGGAAATGCTGAGCTGTAACCAGTCCAGCTGTTTCTGTCCCTCGCTTCCGTTTTCTGTCGCTTTCCTTTATCTGTCCATAAATCTTCTTCCACCATGTGGCTATGCTGGTGCCTCTGAGCCTACTATGGCTCAGGAGGCTCTTCAATTCATGAATCATTCTTTGCTCAATTCAATTCAATTTAATTCAGCTAAAGTTTTTCTTTTAACACTATATGTATTTATTTCTGGACTCTGTATTCTATTCCCTCGATCTACAATTTCGCACTATCTTGATGACGGTAGTTTTATAGTATCTTGAAATCAAATAGTTTAAGGCCTTCAACTTTGTTGTTTTTCAAAATTGTTTTGGATATTCTGGGTCCTTTGCCTTTTCATATAAATTTAAGATCAGATTTTCAAAATCTTTTCACAAAGCGTGTTAAAATTTTAATTGGAATTATACCAAATGGATAGGTCAATTTGAAGAGGACTTACATCTTAACAATATTGAATATTCCAACCCACAAACATGGTGTCTCTTTCCATTGAAATAGGTCTTTTTCAACTCCATTTTGTAATGGTTTGTGTTTTTCATTGCACAGGTCTTGTATATCTTTTATGAAATATATTCCTGGGTATTTTTCATATATTAACCTGTATCTTGCAAACTTGCTACATTCACTTATTAGTTTTAATAGTGCTTTTATAAATTCATTAGGACTGTCTATATGCACTTTTCCCCCCCAATTTGTATGTCTTTTATTTCTTTTTCCAGCCTTGGCTAGGACCTTCAGTAAAATACTAAACAGTGATGGCAGATATCTTTGCCTTGTTCTTGATGTTATATGAAAGCTGAGTCCTTCATCATTAAGTATGATATTAGGTGTAAATTTTGGTTTGTTTTTGTTTTGTAGAAGCTCTCAATCGGGTTGTGAAAGTTCCCTTCTATTTCTGATTTTCTGGAAGTTTTTATTGAGAGGGTATTGAATTTTATCAAATGCTTTTTCCCATATCTATTGAAATGATCATAAGACTTTTCTTTCTTATTCTATTAATATGGTGAATCATATTGATTCATCAAACTTTTAAATCATTTTAGAAGTTAAACTAATCTTGTATTCCCCAAACATGCCCCACGTGGTCTTGATGCGTTGTTCTTTCTATAGATGGTTTGATTTAATTTGCTAATATTTTGTTAAGGATTTTTGTGTCTATGATAGTTAGGAATATTGGTCTGCAGGGATTTTTTTTTTTTTTTTTTTTTTTTTTTTTTTTTTTTTTTGAGACACAGTTTTGCTCTGTTGCCCAGGCTAAAGTGCAGTGGCGCGATCTTGGCTCACTGCAACCTCCACCTCCCGGGTTCAACAGGTTCTCCTGCCTCAGCCTCCCGAGTAGCTGGGATTGCAGGCGCCTGCCACCACACCCAGCTAATTTTTGTATTTTTAGTAGAAATGGGGTTGCACCATCTTGGCCGGGCTAGTCTCAAACTCCTGACCTCATGATCCACCAGCCTCGGCCTCCCGAAGTGTTGCAATTACAGGTGTGAGCCACCGTGCCCCGCCTGTCTGCAGGGATTGTGTGTGTGTGTCTGTGTGTGTAAAGTTTTTGCCTGGTTTTAGAATCAGAGTAATAATAGCCTCGTATAAAATAAGTTAGAAGGTGTTCCCTCTCTCTTTTCTGAAAGGGTTTGCTTGTGTAGAATTGGTGTTGTTTCTTCCTTGAATGCAGGATAGTATTTATCATTGAAGCCATGTCAGCCTGGAGTTGCTTTGTGGGAAGGTTTTCATTTATAAGTTCAATTTATTTAATTGATTATCAGACCGTTTAAGTTTTCTATTTTTTTCTTGAATGAGTTGGTAACTTGTGTCTTTTAGGGAATTTGACCATTTCGCATAGGTTATGTGAAACTTTATTGTTATAAAGTTGTTCACAATATGGCCTTTTTATTCTTTTCTGTTTGTTTTTGCTTTTTTTTTTTTTGAGACGGAGTCTTGCTCTGTCGCCCAGGTTGGAGTGCAGTGGCGTGATCTCAGCTCAATGCAAGCTCCGCCTCTGAGGTTCACACCATTCTCCTGCCTCAGTCTCCCAAGTAGCTGGGACTACAGGCACCTGCCACCACACCTGGCTAATTTTTTTTTTGTATTTTTAATGGAGACGAGGTTTCACTGCGTTAGCCAGGATGGTCTCGATCTCCTGACCTTGTGATACGCCCGTCTCGGCCTCCCAAAGTGCTGGGATTACAGGCATGAGCCACTGCACCCGGCCTGTTTTTGTTTTCAAGATGCAGTCTCGCTCTGTTGCCCAGGCTGGAGTGCAGTTGCGCAATCTCAGCTCACCGCAACCTCTGCCTTCCAGGTTCAAGCTATTCTCCTGCCTCAGTCTCTCAAGTAGCTGGGATTAAAGACATATGCCACCATGTACAAATCATTTTTGTATTTTTAGTAGAGACAGGGTTTTGTCATGTTGGGCCAGGATGGTCTTGAACTCCTGACCTCAGGTGATCTGCCCACCTCGGCCTCCCAAAGTGCTGGGATTACAGGCATGAGCCACAGAGCCTGGCTCTTTTATTTTTAAATTGAGATAGGGTCTTGCTCTGTTACCTAGGCTGGAGTGCAGTGGTGCGATCACAGCTCATTGCAGTCTTGACCTCTTGGACTCAACAATCCTCCCACCGCAGGCTCCTGAGTAGCTGGCACTACAGGTGTGCACCACCACAACCAGCTTAATTTTTTGTTTTTTTAAAAAATTTTTTAGTAGAGACATAGTCTCGCCATGTTGCCCATGCTGGTCTCAAATTCCTGAGCTCAAGCAATCTTCCCGTCTTGGCTTCCCAAAGTGCTGGGATTGCAAGTGTGAGCCACCACACCCAGCCTATTATTCTTTTTTTTTGAGACGGAGTCTGGCTCTGTCCAGGCTAGAGGGCAGTGGCACGATCTCGGCTCACTGCAACCTCTGCCTCCCAGGTTCAAGCGATTCTCCTGCCTCAGCCTCCCGAGTAGCCAGGATCATAGGCACCCACCACAATGCCCGGCTAAGTTTTGTATTTTTAGTAGAGACAGGGTTTCGCCATGTTGGCCAAGCTGGTCTTGAACTCCTGACATCAGGTGATCCACCCACCTCAGCCTGCCAAAATGCTGGGATTACAGGCGTGAGCCACCATGCCCGGATGATAATATCTAATCTTTAATCAGTGTTTATTCCATTATACTTTACTGTAATTATTGATATGATTTGGCTGGGTCTATCATTTTATTTATACTTATGTATTTATTTAGAGACAGGGTCTTGCTCTGTTGCCCAGGCTGGAGTGCAGTGGCACAATCATAGCTTACTGCAGTCTTACCCTCCAAGCAAGGGGTCCCCCAACTTCAGCCTCCCAAGTAGCTGGGGCTAAGGCCTGCACCACCATACCCGACTAAGTTTAAAAAAAAATTTTTTTAGAGATGGGGGTCTCACAATGTTGCCCAGGCTGGTCTTGAACTCCTGGGCTCAAGTGATCCTCTTGCCTTGGGCTCCCAAAGTGCTGGGATTACAGGTATGAGCCACCACACCTGGCCTTTGTTTTCTGTTTGTCTTCCTGTTTTCCCCCTTTCAGTTCCTCCTTTTCTTTTTTATTTTCTCATTTGAATGTTTTTCAGAACTACATTTTGATTTTCCCATTAGCCTCTTAGCTATACTTCCTTACATTTTTTAACGGCTACCCTAAGGAATATAATATACAATGAGCTTATAGGTCAGTATCTTCCTCTGTCCTTTGTTATTGTTGTTACATGTAATACATCTACATAGATTATACAGCTCGTAAGAACATGCTTAATTTTTGCTATGAACCATTTTATGGTTTATAAAACAATTCAGAAGAAAAATGCAAATGGGAAAAATTATTTGTATTTACGTAGCTATTTACCATGTCTAATACTTGTCAGCTTTTCTGAGGATTTGAGTTTCCATCTGATCATTTCCCTCAGCATGAAGAAGTTCCTCTAGTATTTCTCGTGCTGCAGTTCTGTTGGTTGAGGACATCTCTTAGCTTTATTTTATCTGAACCTGTCTTTATATTGTTTTTATTCTTGAAGAATTTTTTCTGGATGTAAAATTCCTGATTGATAATTTTTTTTTTTTTCCTTCAGGAGTTTACAAATGTTCCACTACCCTCCGGACTCCATGGTTTCTGATAAGAAGCAGTCAATAATCAATCATTGTTTTTCTGTGTATGTCATTTTTATCTTGATGCTATCAAGATTTTTGTTTGCTCTCTTTCTTTGGCTTTCACCAGTGTGATGTGTCTTAGCACAGGCTTCTTTATGTTGATTTTGTTTGATGTTAGTTTAGCATCTTATATTCACAAGATTCCACCTTTCACCAATTTGGAAAATTTTGGCTATTATTTCTTCAAATACTTTTTTTGGGGGGTCCTGTTTTCTCTTTTCTGTCCTTCCAGTCTTGCAATTACATTAATATTTTAAAATCTGATATCCTCTAACAGGTCCCTGAGATTCTTTCTCTTCATTGTTTTAAAAAAACATATTTTTTAGGCTGGGTGTGGTGGCTCATACTTGTAATCCCAGGACTTTGGGAGGCCAAGGTGGGCGGATCACCTGAGGTCAGGAGTTCGAGACCAGCCTGGCCAACATGGTGAAACCCCATCTCTACTAAAAGTACAAAAATTAGCTGGGCGTGGTAGCATGCACCTGTAATCCCAGCTACTGGGGAGGCTGAGGCAGGAGAATTGCTTGAGCTGGGAGGCTGAGTTTGCAGCGAGCTGAGATCTTGCCACCACACTCCAGCCTGGCTGACAGAGCGAGACTCTCAAAAAAAAAAAATATATATATATATATATATATGTGTGTGTGTGTGTGTGTGTGTGTGTGTGTATGTATATGTTTTATGTTTTCCTTGGAAATTTTGTATGTACGTATCAATATATGTGTGTGCATGTCTATGTATCTGTCATTTATCGACCTATCTACTGATTCAATTTCACTTATTTTTCTGCTGTCATAACCTTTTGGCTAAATCTCTCCAGTGAACTTTCACATGAAGAAATTTTTCAGGTTTACAACTTACATTTTGTCCTTTTAAAAATCATTTATTTATTTATTTTTGTATTTTTAGTAGAGACAGGGTTTTGCCATGTTGGCCAGGCTGGTCTTGAACTCTTGGCCTCAAGTGATCTGCCCACCTTGGCCTCCCAAAGTGTTGGGATTACAGGCATGAGCCATCGTGTCCAGCCCTTTTTTTTAATAATTTCTATTTCTCTGCTGAGATTGATCATTTCTCTCTTGAGGTTTTTATTCACTGAAGTCATGTTTTGTTTTACCTCATTTAATTTACTTATAATCATTGCTTTAAAATCTGTCAGTTCTCACATCTAGTTCATCTCATGGATGGATTTGATTTTCTTTTCTCTTGAGAATGTTCTGCAATTTCATATTTGTTTTTCAAGTAACTTTTAGATTGTATTTTGATATTATTAATAGTAAGCTGTGGGGATTCTGGATTCTGTTGTTTTCCTCTGTGGAGTGTTGTTTCCTTTGTTTTCATAGACAATTTTCTTATGTGGGCTTGGGCTGAAAACTCTGTTTCTTCAGGGGTAGTTCAGATCTTTAGTATTTAGTTGAGCTACTTTGGGTCTATACCACATGATATGGTTTATTTAGTGGGCAGTTAGCTATATGGATAGAATTAATTTGGGGATCCCCTCTATCTTGGTCCATTTTCTGCTGCTTATAACAGAATATCTGAAACTGGGTAATTTCTAAAGAAAAGAAATTTGTTTCTTACAGTTATGGAGGCTGAAAATTCAAAATTGAGGGGCTGCATCTGGCGAGCGCCTTCTTGCTGAAGGGGACTCTCTCCAGAGTCCCAAGGCAGTGCAGGACATCACATAGTGAGGGGGCTGAGGGTGCTAGCTCAGGTCTCTCTTCCTCTTCTTATAAAGCCACAGACCCACTGCCACGATAACCAATTAATCCATTATTCTGTGAATAGATTAATCCATTCATGAGAACAGCTCTCATGACCCAATCACCTCTTGAAGGCCCTACCTGTCAATACTGCCACATGGGGGATTAAAATCTCAACATGAGTTTTGGAGAGGAGAAACATCAAACCACAGCACCCTCTCTGGCTCTTTCCCTTTTGGGATTTTTCCCATTCTCTTCAGTGTTCATATTTTCATACATTTACTTTTATGCTTCCCCAGGCCAGAAAGAATGCAGAGTTTTGCACATGTGCCCCCAACCACTGCTGTGCACATCCACGTCCCAGGCTAAAAGCTACAGAGATGTGAACCTACTTGTATAGCTCCGCATCTCCCTTCCTCTAAGTGAGCAGGTACTCCTCATCAGAGTCTGCTTCTGTTCACTCTCAAGCCCTTCAGGTGGTTGTTTCTTTGTAGTATATCTAGGTTTTATGACTATTTACTATGAAGCACATTTGTGTGGGGGTCACCAAGTAGGGTCTTTGTCCATCTTACCTAGAAGTGGAAGCTTGTCATGACCTGCAGAGCACTTTGAATAGCCCTGGCCTAAACCACTGTCTCTGTCTCAATAATGACCCCATTCAGAATGGCATTTGCAAGTTTCTCTTCCATAGTTTTCTTTTTTTTTTTTTTTTGAGACGGAGTCTCGCTCTGTTGCCCAGGCTGGGGTGCAGTGGCTGGATCTCAGCTCACTGCAAGCTCCGCCTCCTGGGTTCACACCATTCTCCTGCCTCAGCCTCCCGAGTAGCTGGGACTACAGGTGCCTGCCACCTCGCCCGGCTAGTTTTTTGTATTTTTTTAATAGAGACGGGGTTTCACCGTGTTCCCCCAGGATGGTCTCGATCTCCTGACCTCGTGATCCACCCGTCTTGGCCTCCTAAAGTGCTGGGATTACAGGCTTGAGCCACCGCGCCCGGCCTCTTCCATATTTTTCTACCAGATGCTTATAATTGAGGTTCAATACCAGATAATGTCAAAACTAATAGAGGAATTCCCAGTTCAGGCAGAGGGAGCACAGAGTGCCGATAATATCCAAATATTGCTTGGTACTGATTGACTTGACAAAAGCTCACTTCATAAAAAACAGTTCTGGCTTTTACAGACTGTTCTCAATGGATTTCCCTTCTTCCCTGTCAATGGATTTTCTTTCTTTGCTGGCCTTTGACTTTCCGTGATCTTGGCTGCTGGCAAGTGTAAGGCAGAGGAGGTCCTTAGGCAGGAGATAAACCTGGGCCTGTTCCTACAGAGATGGTCTTTTGAGAAGCCTGGGAGCACAAGCTGGGACAGCAGAAGGCAAAAGTCCCAGGTAGTGTTATGATGGTTTGCAGCAGAGCCATGTCATGAATATTTCAATTTTTTATTTTTAACCCTATGAGACATTGTCGCTTTATGATTGTTTTGTACATTGGATGTTCATTTAGATGAAGCTGACGGTAAATACCATTCTCAGTCTTCTTTATTCCTTTCTGTGTCTCTCATCTTCCATCTGGGATTGTTTCTGTCTCTAATTCACACTCTTTTGTATTTCCTTTAGCATGGATCTGTTGGCAGTTATTTTTATTTTTCAGCGCATTGAAGATCGCATTCCACTATTTTGATTTCCAGTGTTTCTGTGGAGAATGCAGCTTACCCAATCCTCACTCCTTTAAAAATAAACTGTCTTTTTATTCCCCTGTGGCTTCTTATCAGATTTTGTCTTTGTCTTTTTCCACAACTTCACTGCATGTGAATACATGGTGTGTCTCTATATAGATTTCTTTCCGTGTATTCTGCTTTCTGTTCATTGAGCTTCTTGAATCTGTGGTTTGGAATCTTTCATCAGTTTTGGCAGATTCTCAGCCATTATCCTATGTATTGCCTCTGTCTTGTTTCTCTCTCCTTTTGAGACTCCAGTTACATGTGTTAGACTTTCTCCACTTACTTTCTCCATCTCTTAGCTCTTCTGTATTTTTTGTATTTTAATTTCTTCATTCTGGATAGTTTCTTTCTAAATCTTCTAGTTCATTTATTCTCTCTTTAGGTTCTCTCTAATCTGTTTTAATCACATCAATTGAGTTGTTACTGTGTTATTTCTCATTTCCGGTCCAGAATTTTTATTTATTATATAAATACACTATTTCAATTTTTATAGTTCAATTTATTGCTTGGACTTTTGAACTATTTCTTTTTTCTTTTTTGAGATGGAGTCTCACTCTGTTGCCCAGGCTGGAGTGCAGTGGTGCAGTCTCAGCTCACTGCAACTTCTCCCTCTCGGGTTCAAGTAATTCTCCTGCCTCAGCCTCCTGAGTAGCTGGGATTACAGGTGCATGCCACCACGCCCAGCTCATTTTTCGTATTTTTAGTGGAGACGGGGTTTCACCATGTTGGCCAGGCTGGTCTCGAACTCCCGACCTTGTGATCTGCCCGCCTCGGCCTCCCAAAGTGCTGGGATTACAGGCTGACCCACTGAGCCCGGCCAAATTATTTCTTTGAACATAGTAAATCTGTTGTGTCATTGCCATGTTTCATTCCAATAGCTTAAGTTTTTGTGGATCAGTTTCTGTTGTATGTTGCTTCCGCTGGTTCTTATAATATCTGGTTTCCCTGTAGAGTGAGTTATTTTTGTGTTGTTCACTCTATTTGAGAAGTATTTGTAGAAATGACTTGATGCTTAGGATGGCACATTCTTCCAAAGATGCTTTTCATTTGCATCTTTTGCATTCATGTGCCACCATTCTGGGTCTGTCTTAATCCCAAGTCAGATGTTTTGGTTGCGTGGATCAACCAGGTGACAAAGAGGTTTTTGAAATATTTCATTTGGGTTTAAAATACAAGTTTTTCTCATTCAGAGGATAACTTTAAATAACTTAGTGTGACATTATCAGAAGTGAAACTTTTTCTATTTTATGAAGCTTCTTGTATAAGGCAGGGATTACATCTTTTCTCCACATTTGGTAGAACTCATATATAAAGCCAGCTGTTTTGAGGCTATATTTTGGTGCTTCATTTTCTGGAATGTACTTCCACCTTTGTTTGTCTAGTGCTCATATAATTATTTAAGATTCAGCTTACATGGTTTCTCTAGTTGTATTTCTTCATCTCTCCAGCTTCCTAGCTCTTTATACATCTTTTTTTCTGACATTATTTACTATGCTATATTATCAGTATATATTTCTGTTTTCCTTTAATAGACTCAGAGGTTATTCATGACTGAGGTATTATATTATTCATCTTCATAAGACTAGGTTCTAATATAGTCTATGATAGATGCTCAAAAACTTCTGGTTAAATTGAAATATGAAAAATAAAATGTAAAATGGATTGGTGACAGTCATGAGGAATAGGTTAATAACTTTACAAATTATAAAAAAATCATTGATCCCTACAAGGCAACTATTACTAACATCAGAATGATCACCTCAAATACCGGAAGTCTATTGTCAGTCACTTATTACCAATTATATCTTGACCCTATCCACAATTTCCTACGTATTTCCTACTGTTTCTCATTTGCGCAACTACCTAACAGCTTTTGATCTCCTTGCCCAATTTCATTCCTCCTACTGTCTCACTTTTACACCATACAGTTCACTGTTAACATGTATTGAACTAAGCTAAATATATAACAGACTCAGGATTGACTGTCATCAAATCTTCCCAACAACTTAATTAAGTAGGTGCTATTACTATTCCATTTTCCAAATGAAAAAAAAAAGAAGGCTTAAAGAGATGGTTACTTGTCCAAGTTGAGGTGCTAAGAGATAAAAGAGGGATTCACATCACCCAGGTCTGACTCCAGAGCTCATGTTCTCCACCAGAGGTTGGCAAACCTTTTCTAAAAAGAGCCATACAGTTAATATTGTAGGCTTTGGAGGCCGTACAGTCTCTGTAACAACAAGTCAACTCTGCCACTTTAGTGCCAACGTAGCCATAGACAATATGTAAATGAATGACTATGACAGTTTTTAATACAATTTTATTTATGAAAATAGGTGGTGGGAAGAGTTTGGCGCACAGGTGACAATTTGCTAATCCCTGCTCTGAACAAGTACACTACTCTTTTTTTCTCCTTTTTCTCAATCTCCAGAGTTTTCCATTCAACAGATATTGAGAGCATTTCTTCTAAGCACAGGGCTGGGATGAAGATGAGAAAATCCTTGCCTTGAGGGACCTCAGATGTGGAAGAGGACGGCATAAACACACATCTATAGCACAGGCTGACTATGGAAAGTCAGTGCCAAAAGAGAGGCACAGGCTGACCAGAGATTCTTCTGATGAACACATGAGATCTTGTGGAGTTGGTGATATATGACAAAAGCTTTCTAGCAAGAGCATCATAGGTAGAGATGCTAAGAAGGAAGTTTCCAAGAGAAGAGCCAGCACAAGCACACATTTTTCTATCCACCTGTCATTTATCTTCTATTCTGTCTGTCTCTCTTTTTTTTCTTTTTTTTTGAGACGGAGTCTCACTCTGTTGCTCAGGCTGGAGTGCAGTGGCGCGATCTCAGTTCACTGCAAGCTCCAGGTTCACATAATTCTCCTGCCTCAGTCTCCCGAGTAGCTGGGACTACAGGCGCCCAACACCACGCCCAGCTAATTTTTTTGTATTTTTAGTAGAATGGGGTTTCACCGTGTTAGCCAGGATGGTCTTGATCTCCTGACCTCATGATCCACCCGCCTTGGCCTCCGAAAGTGCTGAGATTACAGGTGTTAGCCACTGCGCCCGGCCTTATCTTTTATTCTCTTTACCAGTATTCACTTACTTTCTCTCTCTTTTCCTTGCCAAAATCATATACACTTTGGTCCAAATCTGTTTTTGCCTCGCACCTCACCTACTTTCTTGTCTGATTTTCTTTTTTGTCTTCCTTCCTTTTCTTTTCTTTGTATTTACTTCTTTCTTCATTACTGAGTCATTGCTGATTCAATTCTTCTGCAGTGGGCTCAAGATACAAATTTATATCACACATTTCATTTGAAGTTGAATTCACGTACATCAACATGGTGGCATGTTCATCGGGTTCGTCTAAGTCAAACAGCTATACAACATTAAAAATGTCATTTAGCCCTAGTGAAATATTAACTTGGTTCTGTCAATTAAGTCAAGGTTGAAATCCTCTAGTCGATTTTGGGCAGTCAATAACATCCACTGTTTGACCAGTTTAATTTCCTTTCGTTTCTCTTATGCACATTTCTACTTTTTGTCTGTCCTGTTAATCTCTCTTTTACTCTTCTCCCTTACAACTTTTTTCTCCTTTTTCCATCAGCCTCCTTTTCTGTACTTTTTGGATTATTGCACTTCTTCTAGAGGCATGCGATCTCCTTTTTGCTTTCTGCAGATATATATATATCTGTATAAATATATATAATATATATATAATAAAAAATATATATATTTATTTATTTACAGATGGAGTCTTGCTCTGTCACCCAGGCTGGAGTGTAATGGCATGCTCTCAGCTCACTGCAACCTCTGCCTCCCCGGCTCAAGTGATTCTCCTGCCTCAGCCTCCTGAGTAGCTGGGATTACAGGTGACTGCCACCATGCCTGGCTAATTTTTTTCTGTATTTTTAGTAGAGATGGGGGTTTCACCCTGTTGGCCAGGCTGGTCTCGAACTGCTGACCTCAGGTGATCTGCCTGCCTTCGCCTCCCAAAGTGCTGGGATTACAGGCATGAGCAGACGTGAGCCACCGCGCCCAGCCTCTGCTGATATAGTCAAAAAGATTCTTTGTTCATTAATTCAACTTTTATTGAGCAATTACCACATAGTAGGTCTTTTTCTAGGTGCTGGGCTGGAGATACAAAAATAACCAAAAGAGACAAAAATCTCTGCCCTTGTGGAGCTTACATTCTAGTAGTAAGTGAAGTGGATAAGTAACAATAAACCAAACAGAAAAGTAAGTTATATAATATGTCAAGTGTTAAGTGCTACGTGGAAAATTCCTGGGGATCAGGAATTTGGGTAGCCTGTTACAATTTTAAATAGATTGATCAGGAAGGTCATTAAAAGATCATTTGAACAGGTAGTTGAAGGAAATAAGGAAGCAAGTCATGGAGATGTTTGTGAGGAGTTGTTCTATGTAAAACAACAAAAACAACAACAAAACACACAAGCATATACAAAGTCCTAAGGCAGGAGGGTACTTTTCTTGGTGGAGTTGTGGGGTAAAAAAAAAAGGAAAAAATAAACCTTATCTGAGGAATATGAACTCCTTTAAATGATCAGGCCTAGAGAAGCATTGGAATGAAACAGCAAATCATGTCACTCCTCCTTGAGCTAAATACTCACCTCTTTTTAAAAAGAATTATTATTTTTAGAGACAGGGTCTCACTCTATTACCCAGGCTGGAGTGCAGTGGTGTGGTAAGAGCTCACTGAAGCCTTCAACTCCTGGGCTCAATGAATCCTTCCATTTCGGCCTCTGGAGTAGCTGGGACTATTGCCATGCACCGCCATGCCTAATTTTAAAAAACTTTTTTCGTAGAAATGGGGTCTTACACTATGTTGTGCAGGCTAGTCTCAAACTCCTGGGCTTCAGCAATCCTCCTGCCTCAGCCACCCAAAGCTCTGAGACTACAGTGCTTTGGCCCAATTACCTCTTGAAGCCACATTCTATTTGGGCTCTAGACTGATGTCAACTAGCCACAAAATGGCATATAACCTATAGTTCAACATTGTACAGCCAATCACTAACCAACATTGTTTCTTAAACCAATGAGAATTCATGACAAGCAACCTTTTAAATCACCGTCTCTCCTGATTCGTCCTGTTTTCTTTAAAAAGTTGAGCTTCTCTTTTGTTCTCCAGGGCACTCCCCAAGGCAACTTGGATGTATGTCCTGGGCTGCAGTGCTCACGTTGGCCCAAATAAACTATTTATATTGATTTTACCTTGGCTTCTTCCTTTTAAGTAGACAGAGGACAATAAGGAGATCAGTATGGCTGAAGCGCAATGGAAGAGGAAGAGGCTAGTAGATGTGATTCGAGCCCGCAAGGGCTGGGGATGACGGTGAAGGAGCGGGCAGGTCATTTAGGGGCTTTTCTATTGGAAGAACTTGGCTTTTACTCTGAGTGAAATGGAAATCCCTTAAAAGGTTTTGGGCAGAGTTAAATGTTGACATATTTTTTAAAGGATCTAAAACATAGGGAAGCAAGAGCAGAGGCCAAAAGACCAATCAGGAATATATTGCAATATTCCAGGCAAGAAGTATGCATATTATGGGGAATGTTTTCCTGGGAATGTTGTTACATTTGAGGATAAGAAAACTAAAGGTCAGGTTTTTTGTTTTGTTTTGTTTTTGAGATGGAGTCTCTCTCTGTTGCCCAGGCTGGAGTGCAGTAGTATGATCTCAGTTCACTGAAACCTCTGCCTCCCAGGTTCAAGCAATTCCCTTGTCTCAGCCTCCCAAATAGCTGGGACTACAGGTACCCACCACCATGCCCGACTAATTTTTATATTTTTAGTAGAAACGGAGTTTTGCCATGTTGGCCAGACTGGTCTTGAACTCCTGACCTCAAGTGATCTACCCACCTCAGCCTCCCAAAGTGCTGGGATTACAGATGTGAACCACTGCGTCTGGCCTAAAGTTCAGGATTTTGGTGCATAACAAGTACATTCTACCATCCTGTGCTCCTCAAGGGAAAATTAAAGAGATTTTACCCTGCTAGCTTAAGGATTGTTAAACATTTTGCATTGTCTTGAGCATTGCTATTAATAAGTGATCTAATACCTGGCACATAGCACACAGCAATATTCGTGGAATGAATATATACTCAATTACATGGGGTAAACTGAATGACAATATCAAGTAACTTGCTTGTGCGGCAGCATTAATTTCCTTCCTTCCTTTTTTTTTGATACAGGGTATCATTCTGCCACCCAGGCTGGAGCACAGTAGTGTGATCACAGCTCTCACTGCAGCGTCGACCTCCTGGGCTCAAGCAATCCTCCTGCCTTGGCCACCCAAAGTGCTGGGATTACAGGCATGAACCACCATGCGCCTCCAGGATTCACTTCTTCTGCATACTGTGGTGGTATTTATTGTATCTTTACATTTTATTTAGCAAAGAATGTTAAGAGTACCATATTATAAACACACTCCTACTCTCCAAGCAGAATGTAGAGGGTATGTATTTACATATTTTAAGTGGTCCCATAGCAATTTGTACAGTTACAGTTCACAACTATACTCAGTTATGTTTGCTTCTCTCCTTCTCAATAGTCTGTGAGGTTCCTTCAGGTTTGGAACTATCTTTTATTGATCTTTGTATCTCTAGCACCTAGCACAGGGCTTAGCAACAATTTTTGTTGAAAGAAAGTATATACACTGTAATAAAGGGCAGCGGAAAGAAAATATGTGATCAACACCAGCTAGAGAAGCCTTGTCTGATTCCTGTGAAATATATTCATTTCCCTTTGGAAAAAAACAATTCGTACCCTCTTGCTATGTAACTTAGCTTCTTGACTTAGAACGGTATTTTAAACCTTTGAGGACCTGGAGCAATGTATTCTTGCCCAAGGCTGAGTGCCTCGTAAGTGGTCTGGTATTGATCAGCAATGATCAGTAAGACTGGGAAGTGAGTTTTCAGGGTCTGAGACTTGCAAGCTGGTGACAGACCGCTCCGGCTTCCAGTGGGCCCGCGCAGGGGAACTGATCAACCCACTTGAGCAGTGGGATCAAGGTCTTCAGCCTTAGCAGGTGGAGCCTCTGTCCGGCCCTCTTCGTTCCCGTGCCCCTCAGACAGCGTCTCCTCCAAAAACGGTCCCCTCCACCCAGAATCTCCTCCCCTGGGGGAGACCCCTCTGTCTGCGGGCCCCCTCCCATAGAAGGGCCCTTCTTCCTCAGCGTGAACCTCTGTCCCCGATACCCGCTCCCAAGACCGAGACCCTGTTACGGCTCAACCCCCCACAGGCCACTTACCCCCCGGATCCCCTCCCCTGAGGGAGACCCCTCTGTCCGCGGGCCCCCTCCCATAGGACGCGCCCCTCTTCCTCAGGGTGAACCTCTGTCCCCGATACCCGCTCCCAAGACTGAGACCCTGTTACGGCCCTATCAACACGGGCCCCCTCCCCCCGGCGTCCCCTCCCCCCGGCGTCCCCTCCCCTCGGAGGAGCCCCGTCTGCGATACCTCCCAGTCAATCACCCCAGCATCCCTCTCCGCCCTCACCCAGAACTTCCGCCGCGCCCCCTCCCCTCAGGCGGGACTTCCGCCAGCGCCCCCTCCCCCGCGGCGCCGTCCCCTCCTCCCGCCTGAGGCGAGTCTGGGCTCAGCCTCGAGCTCTCCGGCCGCGGCGCAGCTTCTGGGCAGCGTGGGCTGCAGCGTCGGCGGCGGTTAGGGTTGTGTAGGGCGAGGCCTCTCCCTTCCTCCTCGCCATCTTACTCCTCCCTCCTTGTCGTCCTCCCCCTCCCTCCTCCTCGCCTTCCTCCTCCTCGTCAGGCTCGGCCAAGCTGTGAGCGGCAAGATGGCGGCGCCCAGGCCGCCGCCTGCCAGGCTGTCGGGCATCATGGTGCCGGCACCCATCCAGGACCTGGAGGCCCTGCGCGCGCTCACGGCGCTCTTCAAAGAGCAGCGGAACCGGTAACGGGCCCGGCTGGGGGTCTGCCCCGGGCAGGGGAGGGCGGCCGGGACTCCCGCGGCGGCCCCGGCCTGGGCCCAGGCACCGCCCCCTCCTCGCTGGAGACGCGGAGGGCGAGGCCTGCGCGGGCGGCCCGAGCGCCACCCAGGCCTCCCGACTCCCAGGCACCGCCTCGTGCTCGTGGGTCCCCGCGGGGTCCGGGGCGGGTCCCCGCTCCCCCACCGCAGCCCGTCCGGGTGCGAAGCCGCGACGCCGGGAGCCCTTGCCGCGGCGTGCGGGTACTGTTGACCCAACACACGCTTAGGCCGCCCCTGTCATGTGCGAGGGCTGCGCCAGGCCCTGGCTGCAAGACCCACGCGGCCCCCAGAGTCATAAAGCGTGTATTTTAGCGGGAGAGACGCGTGTTACGGACGCGGGAATTGGGCAGTTGCGGGGATGCCAGTCTCTAAGCATGGAGTGGGACTGGCACTCCTTTCTCCTCGGCGTTAAAGCCCAGGCTGCACCATCCGCCCTGGGAGCTGCGCTCTTTGCAGTGTGCAAGAGCAGGGGCCTGGAGAGACCAGTCCAGTCCTGGTGCCACTGAGGGGCGAGATAGCCAGGCAAAAAGAGAAGGTGCCCAGGAGTCAACAGTTGTGGATTTGGTTCCTGGCCTTGCAAGCTGCGTGTTACTGTGCAGTTTCTCCAAGCCTTAGAATTCTTGTCTAAAAATGGGACTATAATACACAGCTTAGTTGCTGGATTGTACAGAGGAATAAATGAAATAAAGCATGTGAAAATATAAAATGTGCGAAGTCCTCAGTCAAGGCTTGTTTGATCTTGTTCTATCGGGGCCTCAGTTTTCTTGTCTATTTAATGGGAGTAAAGTTGAACAGTACCTCCCTGGTGATAGTGTCATAAGGATTAAATGAGAGATAATGCATATTAAATCCTTAGGACATACCTGTACATAGCACTAAATGTAGCTGATATTATCACTTAACACATTGGTAGTTCCCCATGTATCAGCTATTGTGCTAGGTGATGGGGTGGGAAAATGGAAAGTCCTTGCTCTCTCCTGTACTAGTATGTACAAGATAACAACAGCTGTGGGGGTATGTATGTACAAAGAGCAGAGGGAACATTGAAGAAAGACTTGGGTCGGCCTAGGTGATCACTATTCCTCTCTTTAAACTAGACACCTGGTCTGAGCATTTCCTTTACCTCAAATGACTTGGGGCAATGTGGAGTTGCTGAAAGAATGCTGTTAATAAAAGTCCCTGGTACTGCTCCATGGGCCTTTGGGGGAGATGTATTTATTGATATAATGCTTAGGCATTTCTGTACCATGATGGACCTTGCTTTTAGTTAATAACCCAGTCATCAACCATTTATTGAGCACCTACTATGAAACAGATTTTTTTGTTAGGGGCTGAGAGTACAAAGATGAATGATGTGATTCCTTTTATCAAGCATGTTTGGGAAATTGCTAAATAAACACATTTTAATGGAAATCTATACAAGAGGTGGTGACACAGGAGAACATGTGGGTCCGTTGGACGATTGGTGAGCCAGGAAAGGCTTTTTTTTTTTTTTTTTTGAGACGGAGTCTCACTCTGTCGCCCAGGTTGGAGTGCAGTGGCTCGGTCTTGGCTCACTGCACGCTCTGCCTTCCTGGTTTACACCGTTCTCCTGCCTCAGCCTCCCGAGTAGCTGGGACTACAGGCGCCCGCCCCCAGGCCCGTCTAATTTTTTGTATTTTTTTAGTAGAGACGGGTTTCACCGTGTTAGCCAGGATGGTCTTGATCTCCTGACCTCGTGATCCGCCCACCTCAGCCTCCCAAAGTGCTGGGATTACAGGCATGAGCCACCATGCCCGGCTCAGGAAAGGCTTTTTAAGATTATTTCAGGTGCTGGGTTATAGATGAGAGGACTAGAAGGAACAGTGTCTGCAAAGGGGCCATATGTTAATTTTGCAAAACCGATGAGACAAGTAAAGTAACATAGATTAGGTTTCTCGTACAGAGGAGACATTTATTCAAACATCAGTTCCCTTTTTATAACTTGGAGAAAATCCAAGCCCCTGAGCTAGTTTAGAAGGCCTTTCTTGACTCTGTCTCTTGTGAGGGAAGAAGTTACAGAGAACCATTGATGGTTTTTGTCAAGGGAGTGGCATGATAATAATCTGCCTGTTAGATCTTCCTGGCCACCTCCGCCTCCATTGTGGGGAATAAATGAGAGAGGATGAAGCTAGAGATAGCGGGGATCTTTAAGGAGTGGTAGCAGAAGCCCATGTGAAAGAGAAAAGTGCCTAAATTAGGACATTGTCTGTGGGGATGAGTAGAATAAATACTGAGAGATATAAGGTTGAATGGACAGGACTCAAGGACCAATTGGATTGTTGGGGGGAGAATGAGGAAATGAGGATGCTTCCCAGATTTCATCTGAGTTCTGGGGCAGTGTCCTTCTTCCAGGCAGAGATTGGAGACCAGGAAAGGTGAACTGATGTGCAGGTCCTGGCATGGAAAGACACAGTTGTGTGGTGGGGCAGAGAACTCATGATCAGAGTTTATAAGGACAGGCTTCTGGTCCTGGTTCTGTCACTGCTTCTCTTTGTCTTTGGACAAATCATAAGGTTGTTGTGGGGCTGGGCCCAGACTTCCCGCTCCTCTGAGAGGATCCCTCCAGTTCTGATGCTCAGGGAGCCAGTGTTTGTCCTTGGAGGTCTCCTCTTGAGAGAGGGCATAGGGCTGTTGTCTAGTATGAACAGGAACACAGATGGACCCAGGGGAAGGATTGGCCAAGGTGTTAGAAGGTGGACGAGACAAAAAGCCAAGCACAATGAGTCCTCAGTGTAGCAAATAGAAAACAGCAGACAAAAAGCAAAAACGGCGAGGAAGGTAATTAAGAGATTCTTCTCTTTTGGTGGAATACGTTATTTCTCTAGGATTCCATTTTATATTTGAAGAATCACAGACATAATGTAGTTGGTGGTCCTTCTGAACTCTTCCATGCTACAAAACAAACTTCTGTCTTCGCTAGCTTGAGTAGTGGAAGTGTCATGCAGTAGAAAGAGCAGTGGCTTTGGAACCATGGAGACCTGGATATGAATCCTGGCTTAGTCTCTGTAGACTTCCTGTTTCTTGTCTTGAAAATGAGATGATGGCAGCCACTTTGAGGGATTATTTTGAGGATCTGTAATGTTGTATGTGTAGCATAGTGGTTTATGCATAGTAAATGCCAATTATTTAGGACCTGTTATTAAAATATAACAAGGTTATATGACCAAGAATCCATTCGTGTTGAATCTCCTGTCTTATCAAAACCAAAAATTGAAGCTATTTCAGGAAGTCGGTTCTAATTTTGGGGTTTCCAGAGAAAGGGATCTCAGGATCTCATTACGATTTTAGCAACCCGCAAGTGAAAAGAAATTCTTACATCCCATTGTGGTGATTTTAAATATGTTCACAAATTCTTTGATACTCTGACCTTCTCAAGAGGAGGAGGTTAATTATTTTCTCCTTGAGTGTGGGCTGAACTTAGTGACTTGCTTGTGAAGAGTAGAATATGGCAGAAGTGACAGTGTGCGACTTCTCAGACTAGGTCATAAAAAGCGTCGTAGTTTCCGCTTTGCTAGCTCTTTCTTGGATCGCCCACTCTGACAAAGCCAGCTGCCGTGTCAGGAGGACACTCAAGCATCCCTGTGCAGAGAGCTGTGTGGTGAGGAGCTGAGGCCTCCTTCGAACAGCCATGTGATAAACCACCTTGGAAGCAGGTCCTCTGAGCTCCAGTCACATCCTCAACCAAGTGTGCAACCTTGTGAGGCACCCTAAGCTGCTCAGATCTGTGTGAGATCATAAATGTTGTTGGTTTAAAATGCTAAATTTTGGGCTAATTTGCTATATAGCAATACAGCATTAATACATAAGTCTAAATTCTCCATGGTCTGTATTACATGCCTTCTGTAACTTCTTAAAGTGTCTTGGTCACTAAAATTATTTAAACATATTGCTTATGGTCATATAATATCAATATTGAGATATTCCTCAGCTGTTTGTTCTCTGTGTAAGATAATTCTTTTTTCTTACATTTGTTTTATACTTTTTGTTTAACGTAGATATCAGTGTATTTCACATTTGTTTAACAAGTGATTTATCTTGCTGTGAATCTTTGCAAGTCATGTTAAATTCTTTCTGAACAAGTAAGACAAATACATTTAAAATTCTATTTGAGTTGCTCCTTTAGTTATTTTTCTTTTTTTTTTTCGAGACAGGGTCTCACTTTGTCATCCAGGCTGGAGTGCATTTTTTTTAGAGAAGGGGTCTCACTATGTTGCCTAGGCTGGTCTCGAACTCCTGGCCTCAAGTGATCCTCCTGCCTCGGATTACAGGCATGAGCCACTGTGCCTGGCTAGTTGCCTTTATGATGCATCTCTGAGGCATCTCCAGACCCCACAAAGTGTAGAGCCAGGTGAGATGGGTTGTCATACTCCATCTGTGCTATTAATTAAGTAGCCACTAGCTACATGTAGCTACTTAATTAATTGAAAATAAGTAAAATTAATGTTCATTTCCTTAGTTGCATTAGCCATATTTTTTAATTTTTAATTTTTTTTTTTTTTTTGAGACAGAGTTTCGCTCTTGTTACCCAGGTTGGAGTGCAATGGCGCGATCTTGGCTCACTGCAATCTTCGCCTCCCGGGTTCCAGTGATTCACCTGCCTCAGCTTCCTGAGTAGCTGGGATTACAGGCATGTGCCACCACACATGGCTAATTTTGTATTTTTAATAGAGACGGGGTTTCTCCATGTTGGTCAGGCTGGTCTGAAACTCCTGACCTCAGGCGATCCGCCTGCCTTGACCTCCCAAAGTGCTGGGATTACAGGCATGAGCCACCGTGCCTGGCTCCTTATTATTATTTTTTTAGAGAGAGAGTCTCACTCTGTTGCCCAAGCTGGAGTGCAGTGCCACGATCATAGTTCACTACATCCTCGACTTCCTGGGCTCAAGCAGTCCTCCTGCCTCCTTCCCCAGTAGCTGGGACTACAGGTGTACACCACCACGCCCAGCTAATTTTTTTTGTTTATTTTTTGTAGAGATGAGATCTCACCATGTTGCCTACGCTGGCGTTAGCCATATTTTAAGTGCTCAGTGGCCACATGTGATTGTGACAGCACAGATAGAGAATATTTCTATCATCACAGAAAGTTCTGGAAATAGTGCTCTTCTGTAATATGTTTTCTTATTAGAGAATAGTAGGGGGAGACTGTGTTCTGATTCTTGAGTATTCTTGAAATAATGGAACATTTGGATACTGCTTTCTATAAATTCATCTCATACTTAAACTGATAACCTCATTGGTCGTCCAGCTGATAAGCTTCTTTTTCTTTTTGCGACGGAGTCTTGCTCTGTCGCCCAGGCTGGAGTGCAGTGGCGCAATCTTGGCTCACCCCAAGCTCCACCTCCCAGGTTCACACCATTCTCCTACCTCAGCCTCCCAAGTAGCTGGGACTACAGGCACCCGCCACCACGCCCAGCGGGCTCTACTACTCTACTAAAAATTTTTTATATTTTTAGTAGAGACGGGGTTTCACTGTATTAGTCAGGATGGTCTCGATCTCCTGACCTCGTGATCCACCCGCCTCGGCCTCCCAAAGTGCTGGGATTACAGGTGTGAGCCACCACGCCCCGCCAAGCTTCTTGAATAGAGTGGGCACCTCACATTCACTGTATGCCTGGCATCTAGCATACAGTTGATAGTGGCAGACTCTTAACAGTTTCTTGTGGAGTTGCTGCTATTTCTGTAAGTTATTACTCATTGTGCTTGCTTGGTCTTTTTCTTAGTCATGTTGACAGTAATTTTTTTTTTTTTCAGCTTCTATCAGTATAGCTCATTTTTTTCTCTTTAATCTGCTTAGACAAAATGAGGTTTTTGTTGGTGTTTAATTTAAAAATTAAACAATAAATTCAGGCCAAAAGGGCTTTAAAAAAAAATGAAAAGGCAAGTCCTGGAGTTAGAGAAGTTTTTAAAATATATATGATAAAGAAGTTGTTTTAGAATGTATAAAGTACTCCTACAACTCAATAAAAAAGACTCCTACAACTCAATTTAAAAATTGGGCAAAAATTTTTTTTTTTTTTGAAAAAAGAAATATAAAGGCCAATAAGCTTATGATAAAGTGCTCCAAATCGTTAATCATTAGGGAAATGGCAGTTAAAACTGCAGTGAGGGACTACTGCACACCGTTTAGGATGGCTATTATCCAAAAAATGGAAAAGAACAAGTATTGTTGAGGATGTGGGGAAATGGGAACCCTTGTGTGTTGCTAGTGGACATGTAAAATGGTGCTGCCACTATGGAAAATAGTGGGTCCTCAAAAAGCTAAACATGGAATATGACCAGACAGTTTTACTCTTAGGTATATGCCCGAAGAAAATGAAAAAGGACAAATTTTTTATGATTCTGCATTTATGAAATACCTAGAAGAGACAAACTTGTAGAGACAGAAAGTAGATTAGAGGTTACTAGGATTTGGAGAGAGGGGAAATGGGGAGTTATTGCTTCATGTTGACAGAGTTTCTATTTGGGTGTTAAAAAAATTTTGGAAGTAGAGTTGATAGTTGTACAACATTGTGAATATAATTAAAGCCACTGAACTGTAGACTTAAAATGAACAAAATGGCAAATTTTATGTTTTATATATGTATTTTACCACAGTTAAAAAAATTAATAATGCAATGTACCAAAATCCATTTAATTGTACACTTTAAGTGGGTGACTTGTGTGCCACGTGAACCCTATCTCAATAGTGCTGTTATGAACAAAAGCGTAAGAAGATACCTCTGCATCGCTATTACAATGAAAATGACTGACACTGAATTTTGGTGGACATGTGAAGTTATATATTTATGATTTTTTAAAAGTCACATTGTTTGGAGTGGAGGGGAGGTGTTTAAAATGTGAACTCCTCCTTCACTGCTATTTTTGTTTCATAATAAAATAGCCTTTTATGTATCTTTTTCCCTACTCGGTAGTGCCTTTCTTGAAGGGAGGGACTTTATGGTGTTTCTTAGCAGGGTGCCTGGCCCATTTTGGGTACCCTGTAAATATTGAACTGAACTAAACAGAGCAGTGAAGAGCCAGTACCTTCAGTGAGCCAATCAGTAATTACTCAGATTACTAAAATGCTATTGATTAGTTTACCATGTAATTCATTCATTGAATCACACCACACATGATATATGTAAGATCTGTGCTTAGTGCTGCAGCTGCGATTGATATGATAAAATGAACTATGTGTAGCTTACTTTGAACTACTCACATAGGAGTAGCTCTAATGCTATTAAATTATTAAATTTAATAAATTTGTAATTTGTTAAAAATGTATATTTGTAATTTATATTTACAAAATAAATTTGTAAATTTGTAAATATAAATGCCTTAAGCCTTCATCCTTTGCTTATACACACTCCCTGTTTTCCCTCAAGGTTGAATTATCATTTCGCTTCCTTTTGAAACCTGTTTCTGACCTCCCCTGTATTCCCTTGGCACTCTGTGCTTACCTCTTTCAAAGAACTTCACATGGAGTGTTACAAACACTTAATTACCTACCAGTCTCACTAGAGTGAGAGCAGTCTGAGGGCAGGATTCTTATTTACCTCTATTTTCAGTACCAACTTTCAGACCTGCTACACAGTGAGCATTCAATACTATTTTTATTGTTTTCTTGAACACCTAATTTTCTTGAGCCATGAGAGAAAATGAGAGCATAGAAGAAAGACTTTAATTAGGAGGGGACGGGAAAGGTTAACTATGACAGATGACAGATTCAAGGGGTAAAAAATGACTTGGTATTGTTACCTGCTTGTATAAATATGTTGACTAACCTTCATAAAGAAAGTGAATAGATGAAGCACTTTAGAGGTCAACATACCACAGAGGTAAAAAATAAACCTATCCGTCTGTGTATTTACATGCACGTGGGTTTTCCCCGGACATTACTGAACCTCCAGCCAGCAAGTGTCTTTAACTGCACCAAAACACACAAAAACCCAAAAAACAAAAACCCACACGAGTCATCAGCTTGGCTAAGGATGCCATATGGCGTTTTGACTCAACCATGATTCAACTCAACTTTGTTGAGAGAGAACATCAATTAAGTTACACTATAAAAAGCACATTTTAGAGTGTGATGGCAATTTCTTTTATTTTTACCTATGCCATGAGCTGGAATGCCACATGGAATTGTTTGGTAAGGTGTTCTGACTCAGTTTCAAAATACAGAAGTGGTCAGTGTGAGCCACGTCTTACGTTCAATTATCTTAAATGCATGAAGTAGACAGGAAAGAGTTTGAGCCGGCCAATCAAAATAAGTAAGGTTAGGATTGTGACCACCAGTACCCTCAGAGCAGAGTTTCTCAGCTCTTTCATTCTTCCAGTCTTTTGTAGTGGTCACTGGACCCAAGGGCTTGGTCACTGGACTGTGGGCAAGGACACTCAAAAGCAAAGGAATGGTGGGACTACCGCTAGGGCGCCCTGGGCCCTCTGATGGCCAGAAGCTTAGAGAAGTTATTAGAATTAACAAGACGATCTATAAGTGAGGGATGTTCTTTCATGAGAGCTGTTGAGGAGTTTGTGTACTGCTTAGAACAGTGCCTGGCACCTACCAGACACAGTTTAAGTGTTAGCATTATCGTTGTTGGTGTCATTGTCATCATCATCATCAATGAGAATATTACAAAACTATGAAAAGAGATTTAAAAAGACTTAAATGGTAAGATACACCATTGTGTTACAGGAAACCTCAATAACAAAGACATCAATACTTCCTAAATTGACGTATGGATTCAGTGCCATTCATAATAAAATTGCAGCAGGGTTTTTGCTAGAAATTCACAAACTGATTTTCTAAGTTATATGAGAAACTCCTAGGTTTTCTCTTACTCTCTGAACTCTCATCCCTTTAAGGAGTGCAGTGGTGCTATCACAGTGCCACCATGCCCCGCTAATTAAAAAAATTTTTTGTAAAGATTAGGTCTCACTATGTTTCCCAGGCTGGTCTTGAACTCCTGGGCTCAAGCGATCCTCCCCCTCAGCCTCCCATAGTGTTGGGATTACAGGTGTGAGCCACTGTGCCTGACACCCTTAAAGGTTTTTACTTGAATCCTTTTCTGACTCCCCAGTTCTTAAGATCCTTTTCTGTGCCCTCAGCAAAATTCCCTGTATCCTGAATTTCTGTGAACACCCATTCATCTTCTTGATCTAAATGAAATATGGCTCTGAGGACATGCCTTTCCCAGGGTTCTTGAAAGTGGGAGGCTGTTTTCTGTCCTGCACTCAGTGTAATGCTTGGTCAAAGGTACGGTAGTTCACCTTGATTGTCATTGCTGCTTTCAGACCTTTTTTCCTCCATAGACCACTCCAACTTTTAATCTCATGACATCAGGGTATCACTTATTCAATCACTTTTGTAGTTAAGAGACCTGTGGGTCAGTCTGCCTCATTCCTTGAAGAGTTTAGCCCTGGGTTCACTTTTCACTCTTACTTCTCCTGTCTTAAATCTCAGTTATTTCATTGTTTACATAGATTATTTTCATTATCCTGACCTCGAATTTCTTTGACTTTCAGTGAGCTTGACCTCCATTCCATCTCAGCCACACACTGCCATACCTTACTTAGACTTTATCCATAACTGTAGCTGCCTTCTCCCACAATCTCAAGAGTCCCAATCCCTGTTTTATCTTTTCTTTAGGGCCCCTGCTCCATCAAGTCTTTAACCTCACCAGGACCTACAATCTTTTGACCCTATTTCCTATTTACTACCCCTTTTGTTCTTCATTCCCCTTCTTAATGTTCACATTCCCATCTTGATCTGGCTTAGATCCATGGATGAGTAATAAGAGCATTTCTTTTTTTATGTACATCCTCAACTCCCCTGCCTCCTCTCTAAACTTTGTTATGTTTGCCTGGTAAAACTCCAGCTTTGGTCAAATCCAACTTGTGTCCTTTGTGCCAGCACCCAAATAGCTGAACACGGCTAGAGAAAAACGTACAGCCGTGCAGACTGCTCTCATTTTAACTTGCTGATGACTCACTAAGGTGGCCCGTAATGCTACCTGTCAGTCCCGATGTTTGCCCTGGTCCCTTGACTCCTGCTCCCCGAGTCAGGTATTTCATGCCCCACTCTCTTCAAACCTCTATCCCCTCATCCTCACTCTCAGCTATTTCTTGAAAAAGAGGAGCAACTAGCAGATAATTTCCAGGAACTCTCATCACCCTCTCTGCCCACCTACTTGTATCTGCCCATAACCTGCCTTTGCTTCTGTTCTGTGGATGAGGGTCTTGCTCTGAATATAAGCTCCCCTTAGGTTTGCACTAAATTCCATTGCCTTTTGCACATATTGCTCCAGCAGTCTTCTTCCCCCCACCGCCGTAGAAATAATCAATTTTACCCTTTCTATTGGATTGCACTCATCAGTTTATAGATCTGCTGTAACTTTTCCCATCCTAAGAAAAATCTTTCCCTCCATTTCCCTGAGTGATAATCCTTCCCGGATCTCAGAACTCAGTCCTCAGACCGCTTCTTTTTTCTGCCTATATTTACTCTCACAGTATTCTCACTCAATCTTGTGGCTTTAATAACTTCCGTTTGCTGGTGACTAACATTTTTCTTTAGCTGGACTTTTTTTTTTTTTTTTTTTTTTTTTTTTTTGAGATGGGGTCTTGCTCTGTCATCCAGGCTGGAATGCAGGGGCATGATCTGCAGCCTTGACCTCCCAGGCATAAGCAGTTCTCCCGTCCCAGCCTCTCTTGTAGCTGAGACTACAGGGATCCACCACCACACCTGGCTATTTTTTTAAATTTTTTTTGTAGAGATAGGGTCTTACCATGTTGCCCAGTCTAGTCTTGAACTCCTGGGCTCAAGGGATCCTCCTGCCTTGGCCTCCCAAAGTGCTGGGATTACAGACATGAGCCACCACACCCAGTTTAGCTAGACTTCTCTCCTGAACCCTAGACTTGTTTATTCACCTGACTACTTCACATTCTACTTGTATTTCTCCTGATCCTCTCATCCACCAGATATCCTCAGAGTACTCTTCTTTGTTTCTGTAAACAATAAATACATCTTTCGGTTTATGTCTCAGGCTAAAGTTTTGGTGTCACCCTTCACTCCCCTTTTTTAGACACCCTCATAAGAATCCATCATCAAGTCCTATTGGCTCTATGTTTAAAATATCCAGAATTTGATTTCTATTTACTGTATCTGCTGCTTTCCCTCTGCTCCAAAAACAGCCTCCTAACTGGTCTCCTGCTGTCTTCTCTTTCTCCCTTTAAGAGTGATTCTTTACAAAGCAGCCAAAGAGATCCTTTTAACACGTAAGTCAGATGATGTCACCCCTCTGCTCAGAACTTTCCATGGGCCGGGCGCTGAGGCCAGGAGTTTGAGACCAGCCTGGCCAACATGGTGAAACCCCATTTTTGTATTAAAAATACAAAAATTTGCTGGGCATGGTGGCACATGCCTGTAATTCTACCTACTTGGGAGGCTGAGGCATGAGAATCGCTTTAACCTGGAAGGCAGGGGTTGCAGTGAGCTGAGATCCTGCCTCTGCACTCCAGCCTGGGCAACAGAGCAACTCTCAAAAACAAAACAAAACAAAGAACCTTCCATGGCTTCACATCAGGATCAAAGCCAGCGTCCTTCCATGGCCTACTGTGCCCGTGCAGGGTAGCTCCGTCTTCTCTCTCCGAGTCGCACTTCTCTTTCTTTTTCTCACTGGGGTTCATTGAAGCCAGCTCTGACTTCCCCGTGACGTGCTCTGTATGCCTTTGCCTCTAGTCCAAGCTCTTCTCCCAGGAAGATGCATAGTTGGCTCCCTCACCTTTTTTGGATCTGTGCTCAAATACTACTTTTAAAATAAGGTTTAAATAATGCTTATATGCAAAATCTCTCTCTAAGAATATAAAGACATTCTCTGTATATTTTCTTCCAAAGCCTTGCAATTTTGTCTTCCATATATTCCTAAATCCACCTGGAGTTACTTTTTGGGTAGTATAAGTAAGGATCCAATTCAGTTTTTTTTCCTTCGAGATTAACAGTTGTTACAATGCCTCTTCGAGCACAGTCCATCTTCCCCAGGTCTTTAATGCTGTTGGATGCCATTTACCAAGTTACCATGTATACACAGTTCTGCTCTTGGGCTGTCTATTCTATTCCAGTGGTTGATTTTCTGCCTCTGTGCTAATTTCACCTTTTCTTAGCCTCTGTTTCTTTTCTTTTCTTTTCTTTTCTTTTCTTTTCTTTTCTTTTCTTTTCTTTTCATGTTTTTTAGAGACAAGGTCTCGCTGTGTCACCCAGGCCAGAGTGCAGTGTTGTGATCATAGCTCACTACAGCCTTGAACTCCTGGGTTCAAGCAGTCCTGCCTCAGGCTCCTGAGTAGCTGGGACTACGAGGCACAGACCATCAAGCCCAGCTAATTAAAACAAGGTGGTTGTTTTTTTTTTTTTTGTAGATACAGGGTTTGCTATGTTAGCCAGGTTCTTGAACTCCTGGCTTCTGCCTCTCAAAGCACTGGAATTATGGGCATGAACCACTGTGCCTGGCCTTCTTAGTTCCTTTCATTTAGCACAGTGCATTTGTTCTGATGAAAGATGAATTTTGAATCTGATGAGGACAGTGGGAAAGAGGAAGTGTGTGGGTTTTGAGGAGTGGGGAGAGGACTGGTATGTTTGGAGCCCTTTAAAGCAGGGATTGCCAAACCATGGCCAGATCTGGCCCACTACCTGTTTGTTTTATGACCCATGAGTTTAGAATGGTTTTTTACATTTTTAAATGGTTGGGGAGATAATAAAATTTCACGACACGTGAAAATTATATGAATTTAAAATTTTAGTTTCCACAAACAGAGTTTCATTAGACCCCAGCCATGTTCACTTGTTCAGGTGTTTCCCGTGGCTGTGTTTGTGCACTGGGGGAGTTGAGAGTGTGACAGAGGCTGTTTGGCCATCAGAACTGGAAATACTCACTTTCTGACCCTTTACAGAAGAAGTTTGTGACCCTGAAAAATGGATTGGTCTGAACTGTCAGGACAGCTTCAGAATCCTGAATGTGACAGAAGAGGAGAGAAGAGTATAAAAAGAAGTTTGAGGCCGGGCGCGGTGGCTCAAGCCTGTAATCCCAGCACTTTGGGAGGCCGAGACGGGCGGATCACGAGGTCAGGAGATCAAGACCATCCTGGCTAACACGGTGAAACCCCGTCTCTACTAAAAAAATACAAAAAACTAGCCAGGCGAGGTGGCAGGCGCCTGTAGTCCCAGCTACTCGGGAGGCTGAGGCAGGAGAATGGCGTAAACTTGGGCGGCGGAGCTTGCAGTGAGCTGAGATCCGGCCACTGCACTCCAGCTTGGGCGACAGAGCGAGACTCCGTCTCAAAAAAAAAAAAAAAAAAAAAAAAAAAAAAAAAAGAAGTTTGAGTTCTGTACAGATTTCAAAATTTTACCCTAGGCTGTTTGTGGCAGGAGATACAAATGTTTTTATTTTCTGTTTTCGTTCAATCCTGCCCAGTCAAATCAGCAAGATTTATGGTTTTAAATAACAACCAGTGGTTGTTATTTTAATCTCTGAACTTGTGAGTATTTTAATAGTTTTTCTCACTGGCAGTTGTTAAACTACTCTAAACCACATATGCCAGTTTTTAAGTAAATCTAAGGTATTAGAATAAATCTTTTAACAAGTATGAAGGTCTTAGTTGTAGCATTACAATCACTAGCATGTAGCTTTTTTTTTCAGTTGGAGGCCCCACCTGATGATTTAACTGTAAAATGTGAGTACATACAGTATATTAGACCTATCTAACCTGTTACATATAATCACAGGTAGTTTTCTTTAATTTTACTCAAACAGGACTTGCCAAGATTAAACCCTACAGATCTGTTCAAACTTGAAGGAAATGAAATTCTACCTTTTGTATAATTCTAAGGATTTTTTTGGTTCTGTACTGTAACATTTCATTTATACATTGTCTTCAGGGTATGCATTCCTTTCTAATAGGAATGTCTAATGGTTGAATTTTAATTGTTCTTGTAAGTACTTTCTGCCTTCTGTGAATGAAGTAGTTAAGCTTTTTAAAGTCTCTGTATTTTTTGTTAGTTTGGTTAAAGCAGAAATGACAGCAGTTATTAATAATGTTTGTAATATTGGAGTGATCTTTACTATTTCAGTGTCGTTAATCATTACACGTATTTAGCTGCATTGTCTTGACAGTGAACATAGATTTTGCAGACGAGAGTACACTGTGACTACTCTGGATCTGTAATGCCAAATAGTTTTCTTTCAAGGCTGTAGAGAAGGTAAAGATGTATAGAAGAGTTAAATGCTTTCATAATATTTACTGTTATTGAATAAAAGCCTCTTTGTTGATGTATTATATTGTATAAAAATATGGTGAATAGAAGCTATAGCTATTTATTGTATGACTCTAGAGGAAGAGTTTTACTGCCACCTTTTATAAAAGGAAACAGACATCTAAAACATGTTATTTGCTCTTAAGAAATTTAAACTACAGTTAATTGGGTTACAACTCCTCTGAGACCCGCAAGCTTATTCACTGTATCATTTAATGGGAAAGGAGAAATTCGATGTTTGCTTAATAGCAATCATAAAGTATCTACATGATATTCACATCTTAAAATCTGACAAGTTTTTAAGTTTTTGAGTTGAGATTATATGGATTTCTTAATGGGAAAGGGAGGGGTGAGCTGATGCCTCAGTTTCCCCTTCTTTCAGTTGCTGACTCAAAGAGCACTGATGTCACTGCCTGTATCAGGCCTGATGCCTAGCTCTGAGCACAAGCTCTGTAAGTGCTTGGATTACATAGCAAGGCTGTGATGCAGTCAGGGGCCACTTTTGAGTGTGTGAATAGTCTCATCACTGTTTAAAACTTGAACAAATTCAATTAGTGGGTGCCAATTCTGGGCCCTAGAGATATAGAAAAGAATAAAGTAGTCTCTATTTTTCAAGGACTTAACAGTCTAACTGGGGAGATAGGATGAGTAAATATTATTGGATGGGGACAAGTTATTCCAGTCTTATGAACAGAGCTCCAGGGCGACATAGAGGGAGCCTGTTTGTCTGGAAAAGTGGAGGAGTTTCACCAGGTCTGTGAGTTTTCCAAAGGTTTAAAAGGAGACGCAGGCCGGGCGCGGTGGCTCACGCCTGTAATCCCAGCACTTTGGGAGGCCGAGGCGGGCGGATCACGAGGTCAGGAGATTCAGACCAGCCTGGCCAACATGGTGAAACTCTGTCTCTACTAAAATATAAAAAAATTAGCCGGGCGTGGTGGCATGCACTTGTAGTCCCAGCTACTTGGGAGGCTGAGGCAGAATAATCGCTTGAACCCGGGAGGTGGAGGTTGCAGTGAGCTGAGATCACGCCACTGCACTCCAGCCTGGGCAACAGAGCAAGACTCCATCTCAAAAAAAAAAAAAAAAAAAAGAGATGCAAATTTCTCCCAGGCAGAGGACTGGGAGATTTGGAGAGGACTTTCTTCTGGTGGTGGGATATGTTTGAGCAAAGACAGAAGATTGGCGAAATCGGGAGTTTTTAGGAATCCATGGTGTACAACCTGGGGAGAGCATATGACAGTGATCACAGCCCCACATTATTTTTTCTTTATACCGCAAATGCGAATTATTGTGTGCCAAATAGATGCTGTCATGATTACTCTTTAGTCGCTATTAATAGTTATTTGGATTTCAGGAATCTTTTGGTTGGCCTTAGCTCAGTTAAATGCTTTTCATTTAGTTAAAATTATTATAAATGCATGGTGCATATATAACAAATTAACATGTAGCATTGGGAATTATTGACAACATAGTTTATGAACTTAATATTTATTTTGTGGTCGGGATATCATTTTTCACGTTTTAAGAATATTGCTTTTCTTCTGTCTTGTTTAGTCTGTACCATAGTTTGATTCCAAAGCTTTTGCTGTGCTAGATACTGATTTTGAGTAAAACAGATGTTAAGATTGCAAGGAATGACTTCAGGGAAGATCATTCACGGGGGAAAGATAGTTCCCATGTGAGAGGCAGACAGCAAAGGATCAGGTGAAAGAAATAATTCTCGCTGCTTTCTTGCAGCTGTAAATACACATACTTAGTCATCTTAGTAGGAAAAGAGAGGCGTCATTGAAGCTTATTCAAGTTGCAGTGCTCTACTTTTATTTGACTGTAATATTAAATAATAAATGGCTTCAAAACTTCATGCAGATGGGGCAGATAGAGGTGATTAGATTTGTTCTTTGTCCTAGAAATTGTGATCAGCCTTAGCATTCTTCATAGTGTTTTAAACTCCTGGGTATTTTCTTAGCTTATTAGTGTCTACAATATATTTGGTACTCCTTAAAGTTACCTTAAGAGTGTTAGTGAATCGGCTGGGTGTGGTGGCTCACACCTGTAACCCCAGCACTTTGGGAGGCCGAGGTAGGCAGATCACGAGATCAGGAGTTAGAGACCAGCCTGGTCAATATGGTGAAACCCTGTCTCTACTAAAAATACAAAAATTAGCTGGGCGTGGTGGCGTGTGCCTATAGTCCCAGCTACTCGGCAGGCTGAGGCAGAAGAATCACTTGAACCCGGGAGGCGGAGGTTGCAGTGAGCTGAGATTGTGCCAGTGCAACTCCAGCCTGGGCGACAGAGCAAAACTCCATCTCAAAAACAAACAAACAAATATTGTTAGTGAATATTCTTCTTATGGCAATGTTGTCACTAAAAATGGCTTATATACTTGTTTCATACAGTTTATTGAGGCAGGATTAGTGCTGTACCCTTGAATTTTCATTTTTTAATTTGGTCACTCAGTTGCCGAGACACTGAGTCAGAGTTTCATTATCTACACTCAGAGGGTTGACTGGGGGAGACATAGACAAATTATTTTATGTGCAGTTTCCCAGTTTTTAATTAGTTTATATTCTGCCTCTTTCCAAAACCAAATTTGAGATGCCTTAAAAAATAAATATGAGAAAAAGATCAGGGGGGAAATTACGGAGAGTGGAAAAGCCAGATAGAAAAAATAAGGATTCATATTGTTTGGGTCATAAATTTGACTCCAGACTTAAGAAAGGCCCCAACAGAGAGAAACCATAATAAATAATGTGAGTTCTATTGTCTGTTCGTAAGATAAAAACACACATCGCTTGGTGTATAAGAAGCCGTGGTACTGAAGTTCAAGGAGAGAAGTGTTTCCTGTGGCCCCAGGAAAGGGGCCTCCATAGGTGTCTTCTGCAGCAACTGAGCAGCTCCATAACCTGGGCAGCTCAGTGTCTGGAGTTCTGAATGAACATGTGGCTCCCTGCTGGTCTGGCTCAATCCAAGGGTGAAAAGTAGGGCACTGTGAATCTACAGTGAGAGCAAAAGGAGAAAATTCATATGGTCTGAATCATTTGGCATTTATAGAATCTCTTAAATTGTTCAATGTGGCAACTTTACTTCTAACATTAAAAGAGATTTGCTGTTTCTTTAGGGGATTTATGGAATGAGGAAGTTGGCTTGCATTTAGGTGCCATGTTGCACAAAAAATTCTTATCTTCAGAGCTCTGGAATGATAGCCAGTGCAGGCAGTACTCCTGGCATGAGAAGCACGCAGAGACTGAGATGCCCAGAGGGAACAGCCACAGGTTCATCTTTCTCCCTGGGCATACATTCTTGGTGGAAGAACGGGCACACTTTATATTCTCCCTCCCTCCTTTCTCTCCCATCTATGTAGTTGACTGTGTAGAAGTTTGGTGTGTATGTTGTCAGCCTCACTGTGTCTACAGAGTAGATAGTATCCTTGTCCTACAGGAATATTGTTTCTTATAACTGAACTTGGGTACATATTGGGTGACAGAGGACCGGACTATATTCTCTGTCTGGAACATTAAATAAAGATACTGTGTTCTTCTGATTAAGGGCAAATCCATAAGCATGAATAGTCCCTGGAACTGGGATTTGGGTTGTCATGGGTAATGGAAGTCCTTAGGCCAGAGTGCTTCCGTTGGCTTTGTGGTTCTGCCAGTTTTTGGCTGAATGATTTGGGCAAGTTACCATCTCTACTTCACTTACCTTATCTGTACCTGGAGAGGACAGTGTCGGCTTCATAAGGCTATTGCAAAGACTGAGATAATACATGAAAAGGGACAAGAACAGTGTCTGCTGCATAGTAAGTGCTCAACATGTGTAGATCTTTTATTTGGTGTTGTAAATTAAGGAGCTAGAACAGATAAGCCTAGCCTACCTCCCCACAATGGTAGATAAAAACAGTTTTCTGAACAGGACATTTGGAAATCATAATCTTTTTTTCTGGTTTGTGATAATTTTATCCTTTTTCAGAGAAACAGCACCCAGGACTATCTTCCAAAGAGTTCTGGATATCCTGAAGAAATCCTCTCATGCCGTTGAGCTTGCCTGCAGAGATCCATCCCAAGTGGAAAACCTGGCTTCCAGTCTGCAGTTAATAACAGAATGCTTCAGGTGTCTCCGCAATGCTTGCATAGAGTGTTCTGTGAACCAGAATTCAATCAGGTAGTTACACACGTACCTTGGATTCTGTTTCTTTGTCTATGTGCATGCTGGTTCTGTCATTTGGTTTATCTGTTAGAAGTTGTTTGGGGCTGGGCGAGGTGGCTCATGCCTGTAATCCCAGCAATTTCGGAGGCTGAGGCAGGAGGATTGCTTGAGTCCAGGAGTTCAAGACCAGCCTGGGCAACATGGCGAGACCCTGTCTCTACAAATAAATACAAAAAGTTAGCTGGATGTGATGGTGAGCACCTGTAATCCCAGCTACTCAGGAGGCTGAGGTGGGAGGATTGCTTGGGCCGGGGAGAGGCAGAGGTTGCAGTAAGCTGAGATGATGCCGTTGCTCCAGACTGGGCCACGTTGTGAGACCCTGTCTCAGGAAAAAAAAAAATTGGCATGGTAGTATCACCCACTTTTACTGCAGGATTGCCCTTTACATCTGCGGGGAGAGGCCCTCTACAGGCCTTGCCATTGGAGTCTCTCTGACTAGTGTATAAAATAATAGAATGTGTTTAACATCAGGGGTTAGATTTCTTGTTGGTTTTCATCACATGTTTTGAGGTATTTGGTTCTTCATAGTGTTTTGAAGCTGATTTTGAGTCTTTGTTCCTAGATTTTACCTGCATAAGTTTATATGTAGTTCTTGACCTCAGGTTGTAAATGTTTTAATTACTTTTAATTATGTTACTTTTGTGTTTGAACAAGAAGCATATTTTGTAAATTTACAAGATGACCTGTCTTTCCTAAAGATCGTGTAAAGTTCCAAGCTCTGTTTCCACCTATTTTATGATGTGCACATTTTTAAAAGTAGTTAAAACATGAGCAGGTGAGCTGTCCAGTGCTCTTTGCTTTTACATGTTACTGTCTCCTCCCGGAACCCAGGATCTTTCTTCTTTGATTTTGTGGAACTTGCTTTTTATTAAAAATTTTTACTTGAAGTCAGAAGCCACAAACAGGATGCTCACTTTCTTTCCTGGACTTGGATGTAGACAGAGCCTCCAGGCTTCCCTGTCACCGCTGTGATGGGTGAGCTTGGGCTGGTCCAGAAGCCATTTGAGGGACTCTCTTCGATTAGACACATATACCCGAGGCTTTGATATGATTAATGAGATTTTTAAGATCAAAAGAGAGAGGGTAAAAAGTAAGTCGTGTAACTTCAATACTAAACCAAACCTGCCATCCATTTGCAGATAAATGGATAGAAACAATAATAATCTTGATAATAACAGTCAGCATTCTAAAACGTAACTAGTTATATGCTAGAAGCATCTGGCCAGAAGGCTAGTTTCTTTTGTCCTTTTCCAGTTAGGAGGTGCTCTAGTGTGATGGGGAAGGAAAGGAGAGCCTTAGAACTGACTTTTGACTGTGGCTGGCAGATACACTTTGTGCTTGGCTAACCTGGTGGGGAAAGGAGCGAGCATTTGTTGAGCCTGCCTTCGGCGTTGGGCTTTGTCCCAAGTGCTTTGCTTGTAGTATCTTCTTTAATTCTTAGAACAAACTCAAGAAATTTTTCCATTTTTACAAAAGAAGAAACTGTAACTTGGAGAGGTTAAATAACTTGTCTGAGAGTCACTCGTTAAGTGAGAGAGGCTGGGAACATTCTCTCCATATCTAGACATCTGACTGTAAAGCTTAAGCTCAAAAGCAGTCTGCCCTTACACTCAAAAGCAGTTTGGGCCGGGCGCAGTGGCTCATGCCTGTAATCCCAGCACTTTGGGAGGCTGAGGTGGGCAGATCACCTGAAGTCAGGAGTTCGAGACCAGCCTGGCCAGCATGGTGAAACTCCGTCTCTACTAAAAATAAAAAATTAGCTGGGTGTGGTGGCACACATCTGTAGTCCCAGCTACTCTGGAGGCTGAGGCAGGAGAATTGCTTGAACCAGGAAAGTGGAGGTTGCAGTGAGCCAAGATTGTACCACTGCACTTTAGCCTGGGCAACAGAGTGAGATTCTGTCTCAAAAAAAAAAAAAAAATGCAGTCTACCCTTGCTGTCCTGAGCCTTACACACTGGTCCTGTTGTGGCTGACTGCTCTGTCCTGACCCTGGACAGGTGACTTGGTCTTCCTGAGTATCAGTTTTCTCCTCTGTAAAACTGGGTAAGCAATGTCTTCCAGACAGGCTGGTTATGGGGTGTAAATGAGATTACTTATGTAAATGCCTAATGCAGATTGCATGCTCAGTAAACTTTAAATGTTTCTTCCTCTGCCTCAGGAACGAATGTACAAGTTTATGTTAATACTTTCTTTCAAAGCAGTCAATTTTTATTTTCTTTTTTGAGTAATATATGCAAACTATAAAAATTCAAACATTACAAAAATAAATACTATGACAAGTAAGTTATCGGTGGTCTTTTGGTAGGGCCAGCAAAGCAAGGGCTGTGCTGTTTGTGATAAGATCTTTTTATTGCATGCAACTTATGGTTGGGCTGAAATGAAAAGGAACATTTAAGGGTGTTAGTTTTTCTGCCTCTTCCCTTCTCCGATTGTGTTATTATTCACTGTTGATTTTTAAAGGAAAATTTCAACCATTTAGGGCAGCAATTTTCAGAAAAGAATTTTCTAGTTAGAAATACAATAAAGATTCTAGTAAAGACTGTGGCCAAGCTTAACTAAGGCCAGTATTTCTGAGCCAGTCAAGATGCAGATTGCAACTAGTACATATTTTTCTGATGTTTTATTTTAAGTCGCTAAAGAAAGAGTTAATTAAAAGGTGTGATGCTATTAAGGCCTAGATCTTTTTACATCTTTTGCACTTTGTGTGGACTGGGACTGCTTTTGCCAAGAATGCATGGCATGGGGTATAATACAATAAAGCAAAGAATCTGAGTCATGGGAAACTTCAGGAAGTGCTCAAAGAAAACTGTTGAAAGCAGTTGGCTCTGCATATAAATATAACCCCTACTGCTAGGGTTGCTATACTTTTCCTGTAAAGAGCCAGATAATAAATTTAGGTTTTGTAATCTCTGTCAGATTTCTCAGCTCTCCCATTATAGTGCAAAAACAGCCATAGACAATATATGAATGAATGAACATGTCTAATTTTGTCTTTTTTTAAAAACCTGATATAGGAACTTGGATACGATTGGTGTTGCTGTTGATTTGATTCTTCTGTTTCGTGAACTGCGAGTGGAACAGGAAGCTCTGTTGACAGGTAGCATGCAATATAATTCATGGGTTATTTATATCTTTATAAAGGGTTCAAAACCAGTACTTTGAGTATTAACATCATTCATTGAAACGCATGTTCTGTATTTCATGAGATAGGGAAACTTTAATAGTGAAATATTAAATAATTATAAAATTGTAGCAACTTCCCTTCCTGAATGGCTGAATTTTGTTCCTTTCACATTTGTATGTTGAAGTCTGTCTGTTCCAGTTGCTATAACAAAATGCCTTAGGCTGCGTAGTTTATAAACAACAGAAATGTATTGCTTACAGTTCTGGAGGCTGGAAAGTCCAAGATTAAGCAGACTGGGTGTTTTGCGAGGGCTGCTCTTGTCCTCGTAGATGGTGCCTCTTGCTTTGTTCTCCTATGGTGGAAGGTGGAAGGCAGAAGGCGCAAACAAGCTCCCTGGGCCCCTTTTATAAGGGCACTAATCCCATTCACGAGGGCTCCACCATCATGACCTGGTCACTTCCCAAAGGCTCCATCTTATACTGGCATGTTGGGGATTAGATTTCAGCATAGGAATTTTGGAGGGGCACAGATATTCAGATCACAGCATGGTCCTAACCCCCAGTACCCAGAATGTGACTGAATTTGGAGATAGGATCTTTAAAGAGGTAATTAAGGTAGTTAAGGTCAAATGGGGGTGTATGACTGGTGTCCTCATAGGAAGAGGAAATTAGGACATGGCCATGCACAGAGTAAAGACCGTGTGAAGACACAGGGAGAAGATGACCATCTACAGGCCAAGGAGAGAGACCTCAGAAGATATCAGCCCTGTTGACACACCTCTAACCACAGAACTGTGTAAAAATAAATGTCTGTTGTTTAAGCCGCCCAGTCTGTGGTAAGACTAATAGACCATCTTTTAATATTTATGAACGTGACAGGCCCTGGTCTAGTTTTGGGTGTGATTCAAACAGTGACAAAAACAGACAAAAAAATCTCTGCCCTTAGAGAGCTCACATTCCGTTGAGGGGAGCCACATGTTAAGTGTCTAAGCCAAATGTCTAGTGTGATGAAAATGGAACTTAGCTCTGATTGTTAATGGTTGTTGACGTGGGATTAAGAGAAACACCAAGCTTCTTTCGACTCATTAGTAGAATGGTTTTGGTCTTTGTTTTTCTAGCATCAACACCTTTCCATTGGACAGTGGTTATTATCTTAACATAATGTTAAAAAAAACATAGATTTTTAATATATGATCTCTTTGTCCCAGGAATTGAAATACTTTATGGGTAAACCTAAATTATTTGATAAGAAAATCTTAATGTAGGCTGGGTGCTGCAGCTTATGCCTGTAATCCTAGCACTTGGAGATGCCGAGGTGGACAGATTGCTTGAGCTCAGGGGTTCAAGACCAGGCTGGGCAACATGGTGAAACCCCATTTCTAAAAAAATACAAAGACTGGGTGCAATGGCTCATGCCTGTAATCCCAGCACTTTGGGAGGCTGAGGTGGGCGGATCACTTGAGGTCAGGAGTTCAAGACCAGCCTGGCCAACATGGTGAAACCCCATCTCTGCTAAAAATACAAAAATTATCTGGGCGTGATGGAGCATACTTGTAATCCCAGCTACTTGGGAGGCTGAGGCAGGAGAATCGCTTGAACCCAGGAGGTGGAGGTTGCAGTGAGCCGAGATCATGCCATTGCACTCCAGCCTGGGTGACAAGAGCAAAATTCTGTCTCAAAAAAAAAAAAAAAAAAGAAAAAAAGAAAAAATAATTGGGCATGGTGGCACACACCTATAGTCCCAGCTACTTGGAGGCTGAGGTAGGAAGATGGCTTGAGCCTCGGAGGTGGAAGTTGTAGTGAGCTGAGATCATGCCACTGCACTTCCAGCCTGGGTGACAGAGCAAGACCCTGTCTCAAAAACAGAAAAACAAAAAAAACAAAAAAAAACACCCTAGAAAATTTTAATGTAAATTTCCAGGTGGATAAGTTAGATGTGCTAGATTATAGGTTAAATTTCATTGTTGTTGTAATAATGTCTTTACGCTATAATTCAATGGCTATCCTTTAAATGAGAAATCTCTAGTTGCATTTAAAATATAATTTGATTTACAAAAATTGTTTTATATACAGCTTTAATGCCTGTACTTCGCATATAACATGAGGCATTTTTTTTTTTTTTTTTTTTTTTTTTTGAGACGGAGTCTTAACTCTCTTGCCCAGGCTGGAATGCAGTGGTGCAATATTGGCTCACTGCAACTGCCGCTTTCCCCCGGGGTTCAAGCGATTCTCCTGCCTTAGCCACCTGAGTAGCTGAGATTACAGGCACCTGCCACAGTGCCCGGGTAATTTTTTGTGTTTTTTTAGTAGAGATGGGGTTTCGCCATTTTGGCCAGGCTGGTCTTGAACTCCTGACCATGTAATCCACACGCCTCGGCCTCCTAAAGTGCTGAGATTACAGGTGTGAACTATCGCACCTGGCCACATGAGGCATATTTCTATTGATGTTAATATGTGTGCTTCTCTTGGTAGATAGACAAGAACTAGAGGTGACGGTCTTATTTCACAGGTGAAATAGGCTAAATTAGCATGTTAGAGCCACTGCCTGGCTTGGTTTAATTTCTGTGATTTCCTAGTGTTTTCATTTTAAACTCAATTTGCTAAAAATTCTTAGATCTTGCTATTTGATTTTGAACTATTCCTTTAGGAAATGGTAATTAAAAATTAATTACTTTCTTTGAGAATTTACACACAAAGTGCATTGCCACGTTTTTTTGAGCATTAGTAGTTTCTAAAATAGTCTCAAGAAATTGAAAGGATGTAGGATTTAGTTGTGAAATGTTTTTACGATATTGTATATTTAAAGATACTTCTGTAGCTCCATTTTATAATAAAATGGGAGCATCAGTACTCAAAATTAGGGAATTATAAATTAGCAGTAAGGTCCGTGTTTCACTGTGTCACTTGGGAAGGCAGCTGTTTTGAGGTCTCTATGTGGTATAGTAATTGAGAAAGAGAGTTCAGAATGTACTGTGTTTCATAATTGACAATCCTGATGGGGCGGGCAGTGTGGCGCTCCAGAGCTGCAGTGCTGTGGTGGGCAGAAGGAGGTTTCTCTTTTAATGATATACCCTAAATAAAGAAGCAAAGGGGAAGTGCCGTACAAATGCTGTGATTAAATAACTATTAGAGTGGAGCCAGCCCCTCCACCATGTGCTGGATTTCATCGCCACTTGCCCACGCAGAAGCTTTTCTCCTGAAATTATCCCCTTGCTCTCAGGCAGCCTCTGTTTTTTTCCTTTTTACTCCATCATTTTCATCAGCATATAATATGCTCTCCCATTTTTCATTTAAAAAATCTTCTTTTGACTCCATGTCCCCCTCAGTCCAGTATCTCGTTTTTCTGCTGTATCCCAAATGTGCCATAAAAGATGTGTTTAGTTTTTACAATATATGGTAAAAGATTATTTCATTCTTCACAAGATTTTCACTGAAGCAGGTAGATGACCTAAGAAAAAATTTAACGGAGCAGATACCTGAAACTACTTTTTTTTTTTTTTTGAGACGGAGTCGTGCTCTGTCACCCAGGCTGGAGTGCGGTGGCGCAATCTCGGCTCACTGCAAGCTCTGCCTCCCAGGTTCACGCCGTTCTCCTGCCTCAGCCTCCTGAGTAGCTGGGACTACAGGCGCCCGCCACCACGCCCTGTTAAATTTTTGTAATTTTAGTAGAGACGGGGTTTCACCGTGTTATCCAGGATGGTCTCGATGTCCTGACCTCGTGATCCACCCGCCTTGGCCTCCCAAAGTGCTGGGATTGCAGACATAAGCCACCGCGCCCGGCCACCTGAAACTACTTTTATGAACCAGTTTGTCATTGAGGAGTAAATTGGTTATTTGGTTATTAGCTTGGCTATTTACTCATATTCCTAGTCTGAGAGGGTAGATTCTTAAAGACCTATTACCTGTTAGCTGTATTAAGAGTTGTTCTTAATTTAGGTAGTTGCATTTATATGAGTTTAATTATTTTTTATTGATCTGAGATTCACATATTGTTAACCATTTTAAAGTGAACAATCGAGTGGCATTTAGTACATTGACAGTATTGTGCAACTACCATCTCTACCTAATTAAATTGTTTTTGTTTTTGAGATGGAGTTTCGCTCTTGTTGCCCATGCTGGAGTGCAATGGCACAATCTCGCCTCACTGCAGTCTCCGCCTCCCAGCTTCAAGTGATTCTCCTGCCTCAGCCTCCTGAGTAGTTGGGATTACAGGCGCCCACCACCACGCCTGGCTAATTTTTGTATTTTTAGTAGAGACAGGGTTTCACCACGTTGGCCAGGCTGGTCTCGAACTCCTGACCTCAGGCGATCCACCCACCTCGGCCTCCGAAAGTGCTGGAATTATAGGCATGAGCCACTGCGCCCAGCCTGAAAATCACCCCAAAAGGATACCCTGTTTTCACTGAGTAGTTGCTCTCTTTCTGCCTCCCCATAGCCCCTGGCAACCACTCTTTTGCATTCTGTCTCTGTAGATTTACCTACTCTGGATATTTCATATAAATGGAATCATAGAATTAATATGTGACCTTTGGTGTCTGACTCCTTTCACTGAGCATAATGTTTTTAAGGTTCATCCACCTTGTAGTGTGTATCATGACTTCGTTCCTTTTTATGGTGGAATGATACTCTGTTGTGTTGATGCATCATATTTTGTTTATCCATTCATCGTTTGTTGGACATTTAGGTTATTTCCACCTTTTGGCTATCATGAGTAATGCTGTTGTGAACATGCTGGTACATGCATTTGTTTATCTGTTTTTAATTCTTTTGGGTGTACATCTAGGAATAGAATTGCTGGGTCATATGGTAACTCTGTGCTTAACATTTAAGAGCTGTCAGACTTTTCCATAGCAGCTGAATCATATTACTTTTTGCCGACACCGTATGAATGTTCCCGTTCCTTGCATCCTTGCTGACTCTTTATTTCTGTGTTGTAGTCATCCTGGTGGATGTGAAGTGGGGGTACTTCATTGTGGTTTCGATTTGCATTTCCTAAATGATCACGTACTTACTGGCCATTTGTAAATCTTTGGAGAAATGTCTATATGAGTCCTTTGTCCAGTTTTTAATTGATCTGTTTGTGTCTATTTCTTGTAGAGTTGTAAAGGTTTTCTATATGTTGTAGATACTTGGGATGATATTGAATCTATAGATCAGTTTGGTAAGAATTGCCATCTTAACACTATTGAGTTTTCAAGTTCATGAATATAGAACATCTCTCCATTTATTCAGGTCTTATTTAATTTTTCAGTTGTGTTCCTATTTAGTAGATGGCTTGTGTTTAGCCACAGATATTATTGGAAGGATATTATTGAGGCAAGAAGGAAAATGGAAAGGAAGTAATATTTCTCATCACCTTGAAAATGGCAGCTAGTGAAATGACTGAATTTTAGTTGGAATTCAACAATGAAATTTGGATTCAGCAGTGAAACTTAGAAAAAATTTTACGGTGTGTTAGTTCAAACCTAATACAAATAATCTTTTAAATAAAAGTATTCTGGCTCCTAACAAAGCGCCTGTACTCTTTTGACTCTTTTTCTGTGAGAACTTTATTCTAGGTAGATTTTTTAGCAGGGTATGTGTGCCAGTTTTTTGTTACCACACTTGAGGTAAGAACTGTAATTACATTGTCAAAATAATATTTAGAGTATTATTTTCAGGGAATAATTGCAGTGGTGTGACGAATATATTATGCTCATCAAATTTTATGTAAACACAAGCATGAGTTACTTTAATTGAGTTATTGGTGTTGTTTTTGGCCTTTATTCTTTCTTAATCTGTAAAAATAATGTTGGGATTTTTGAGGGTCTTCATAACATTTGCAGTATTTACATAAAGATCAGTTGATAAGCTGTTTGGTAAAGTAAACTGTCATTTGTACCTGTCTGGAGTTTTCTTTTCTTGTGTCTGGGACATCTTTAAGCCTTTTCCTTTTCAGAATTGTGTTCTGATCCCGAGCGTTAATCTTAGGTGCCTGATGAGTTGTTGGGTCAGTTGGTTGTCAGATCAACCTATACTGTTGGCTTTTTGCATGTTAAGTTTTACACAGATTTGAGTGTTAATATTCCAAAACATTCAGTAGAAATCTTTTTTTTTTTTTTTTTTTTTTTTTTGAGATGGAATCTCTGGGTCTGTCTCCCAGGCTGGATGCAGTGGCTTGATCTCGGCTCACTGGAACCTCTGCCTCCTAGGTTCAAGCAGTTCTCCCTGCCTCAGCCTCCTGAGTCGCTGGGATTACAGGCGCCTGCCACCACGCCCAGCTAATTTTTGTATTTTTAGTAGCGACGGGGTTTCACCATGTTGCTCAGGCTGGTCTCTAACTCCTGACCTCAGGTGATCCGCTCCCCCCTCCGCACCCCGTCTTCCCAAAGTGCTGGGATTACAGATATGAGCCTCTGCACCCAGGCAATAAGTTAATCAATTTTGTATGTAGAGTATATTGTTTTGATAAGGCATATTAATTTTTTTTTTTTTTTTTGAGACAGAGTCTCACTCTGTCTCCCAGGCTGGAGTGCAAGTGGCATGATCTCGGCCCACTGCAACCTCTGCCTCCCAGGTTCAAGCAATTCTCATGCCTCAGCCTCCTGAGTAATTTTTTGTACTTTTAGTAGAGATGGGGTTTCAGCATATTGGCCAGGCTGGTCTCCAACTCCCGGCCTCAAGTGATCCACCTGCCTTGGCCTCCCAAAGTACTGGGATTGCAGGCGTGAGCCACCGCGCCCAGCCATGGCATATTCATGTTATTCCCAAAGTGACCTTGTGGAGAGAGACCTTAATTTTTACAAGAAGCAAGCAGAAACTTTCTGTTTAATAACATGGAGAATATTTCTTAAGATGTATTTATTTATTATGTTTAATCATTTATTTATTTTAAACTTTTATATATTCTTAGCTTTTCGCTGTGGCCTGCAGTTTTTAGGCAACATTGCCTCACGGAATGAAGATTCCCAGTCTATTGTTTGGGTACATGCTTTTCCAGAACTGTTTTTGTGAGTATATTGATAAGAATGTTTCTAACTTGTGAGAAGATTGTGGTTATATTTTTCCATTTTATATAAAGTTCGAAAAGTAACCCTCTGTAATAGAGTTCAGGATAGTAGTTGTTCTTGGTGGGTGGGTGCCAGCTGGGAGAGGGCACTAGGGAAACACCTGGGTCCTGGAAGTGTTCGTCTATATCTTGACCTTAGTGGTGGTTACATGGATGTGTACATATCCAAACTTTGTTCATTGAGCTGTATGTACACTTAAGATTTGTGCCCTTGCTTGTATATCAGTTTACTTTTACGAAAATGAAAGTTGTGGATAAAGTAAGTAATATTGTTACGGACACTGAAATTTATAAGAAACACAATTAAAATAAAACATCAAAATATGGGCAGTGAATTAAAATTCTTTATGTATTGAATACTGATATGTTCAGCACAATGCTGTATGTTTTGGAAGGTAAGAAGATGATGTGGGTAAACAATCAGTTTATCCATGTAAGAAATGGGTAACCAGTCCGTTTATCAGTGTAAGAAGTGGGTAACCATTCCATTTATCTGGATTGGATCCTGGTACTTTTTCTGGTGATTCTACTTCTTAAAAATCAGCTCTGTACATAAGAAATTGAGCATTGAGGTAAAAGGTGAGCAGGCAATAGAGTCAATATACCGTATGAAAGGCACAGTCTGGGAGCAGAAGGCCTGGCTTCGAATCCAGGCTTTGGTGCCAATGAATGGAGTAACTCTGGTGGTTACAACAGTATAAGCAGCACAGCAGGGCAGCAGCTGTTGTGTACCTACCCTGAACTGGGCATTATCCGTGTATTTCTTCTGTTCTCACAATAGCCTGCAGAGTAAGTGTTACTGTCTCCCCATCTGGACAGATGAGAGACCTGAAGCTTATCACTGGTAAATGGCAGAGCTAGAGTTTAAACCCATTGCTGCCATCTGAATCCAAAGCCTATGCTCATTGTAAACACTGTGCTGCTTAAATTCTGTGCTGGCCTTCCTGGTTGTACAGCTTTCCTGGGCTCCTCCGTGAAGTTTAGTGTTAAGATTGGATAAACTCTAATTCACTTCTAGCTCATGGAATTTCTCAAATTTCTGCAAATAATTAAAAGTTGAAGGTGTATATATATTCATGCTATATATATATGAATGATATTTGAGCTTAGGTGGAAGAAGAGAATTATGAAATTCAAGCTACAGAAACAGACATTGCTTATCTTTGAGAATTCATTCCCTTAAAACATTTTGGACACCTAATATCTGCCAGGTTGTGGGATAGATGATTAGAATACGGTGGTAACTTATATATTCGTTATTCTTGACGATTTCATTCTTTGGTCAGGGAAATAAAGGAACAGGCACGTACGTTGTGATGTAAGAACTAAGGTAATTAGGGTAAATCCAGGGTGTAATGGAAAAACAAGGGAGAGGCTTAAGTGTAGGACAGTCAGAGAAGTCTTAAAGTTTACATGTTGCTTTTAGATCTCATTTGATCATCATAAAAATCCTATGAAATAGAGAAGGTTTTTTTATTGTATTTTATTTTATTTTATTTTTTTTGTTTTTGTTTTTTTTTTTTTTTGAGACGGAGTCTCGCTCTGTCACCCAGGCTGGAGTGCAGTGGCCGGATCTCAGCTCACTGCAAGCTCCGCCTCCTGGGTTCACGCCATTCTCCTGCCTCAGCCTCCCGAGTAGCTGGGACTACAGGTGCCTGCCACCTCGCCTGGCTAAGTTTTTGTATTTTTAGTAGAGACGGGGTTTCACTGTGTTAGCCAGGATGGTCTCGATCTCCTGACCTCGTGATCCGCCCGTCTCGGCCTCCCAAAGTGCTGGGATTACAGGCTTGAGCCACCGCGCCCGGCTGTATTTTATTTTTTATACCAGAAAACAAGCTAAGAGAGGTTCTTTGCCTTCACTCTTTATGCATTTATGGGACAGATATAACCAAATTTGAATTCCAGTTTTGTCAGGTGCTGGCTTTGTGCTATTGGCCAAGTGAAGTTAACAAATTCTTTATCTGAAATATATGAATAATATCTCCTTCAGAAGAGTATTATGAAGTTTAAATGAAAAGCAAAATCCTACCATATTGCGTAACACACGATATAATTGGCAATCAATATGTCAGTGACCTTCCCCAGGCCACCTGGCTGATAGCTAGAGGAGCTAGGAGTTATAGCGAGGCTCCTGACTCCAAATTCTATTTCTTGCTCCACTGTACCATCTCTTCTATAGGCATCTTGTCCTTAAGGACTATTAAAGCAGTGTCAGCAGTCATTGAGGTATCATTTTGTACCTGTTGATTTTTTTCTAACAAGAATGAACATTTTAATGTTTTATAAATGTAATCATTTTAATCTTTATCACTAATAGTAAGTTATTTGCTTTTTTGCCTTCTGAGTTCTATGTCAACTTCAACTTTAATATTTTGGATACTTTTTATTGTGACTAAGTTTGTATTTACTATTTTTACAGTAAATAATTACTTATTTTAAAGTGCTATAATTCTCCCTTAAATCCTCAAAAGTATTAGTATGTAGTGAATTTGCCAATGGTATTACTGTTATTTTTGTGTTTTATTTTATCACGTTATTAAATTGGGCTAACAGTCTCATTTCCTTGTTTGGAAGGTCTTGCTTAAATCATCCGGACAAAAAAATTGTTGCCTACTCTTCAATGATTTTGTTTACATCCCTTAATCATGAAAGAATGAAAGAACTGGAAGAAAACCTCAATATTGCAATTGATGTCATAGATGCTTACCAAAAACATCCTGAATCAGAATGGCCGTAAGTATCTTGTTAGAAATTTGATTGCTTTAGGACATCCTGACAGATCACTTTCCTTGCAGAGGTTTTAAGTAAAAATTTGGGCATTGTGATAATTGAACAATAAGTTAAAACTTAACGTATTGACAAAATTAGAAAAGGTTTTGAGCAGAATCTAGAGAACTTGTGAAAGAGGTGAATAAAGTGAGGCTTGAGTTGAGTCTTTAAGGACAAAGAGAATTCTTTAAGGTGGTGAGGAGCGGGAAAGACATTGTTGGTGTATGAAAAAACAGTGTGAAATGCCCCGGCACCTTTGGAGTGTACAGATCAGACTGTTGTGGCTGCAGAAGCTAGTTCATTAGATCAGAGGTTGATGCAAGCCTTGTGAGCATCTGTGCAGATGAGATAGTCACTGCCATTCAAATTGCCCCCCATACATAATGTACCGCCACCCTTCGTAGATAATGTATTATTTCTCTCTGATTGCTTTTAAGATTTTTCTTTGTCTTTTCAGAGGTTAATTATGGTATTGGCTTAAATTTCTTTGGGTTTACTCTTTTTGGGGTCTCCTCAACTTCTTGAATCAGTAGATTTATGTCTTTTACCAAGTTGGGGAAGTTAATTTGGGAAATTTTAGCTGTTATTTGTTTGAATACTTTTTTTCAGGCCCTTGTTCTCTCTCTACTTCTTCTGGGACTCCATGTTTTAGGCACACACATAGTCGAAGGCAGGGCCAAGGCTATGGCTCAACTGATGGGACTATGAAAGTAATACAAATTACAACAATCTACTTTTAGCTTTAGACAGTTTGTTACTATATAGACAGAGAAAAGAAGAAGCCAAAGGGGCCAGCTCCTCCTGATCCTTGTCCCAGATACCACAAAGACCTGGATGATTAGGATATGAATTGTGAGGTACCCCATTCCTGAGGAGCCCTTCTTGGCTGTTAAAAGGCTTTATATGCTAAGAGGGGTGGGGCAGAAAGCTCTGTACCTCATTAGTGCAAAACTCATCAGAACCTGTCTCATGACAGCCTCTCTTGGGAGACAGAAGAGCAAAAAGGAGACAGCCTCAGAAGCCTCAGGCCTCCCATCTCGGGTTCCGGGAGGATCACAAGGTAGTCAGCAGGCAAGACTCAGATTAGCCGCTGTTCAAGCTCTGGCATGCATGGTATACATGGATATGTCCAAGGTCACCAGGGCGCTATGTGGAGCTGTTCCCCTAGACTCTGAAGATACAAGTGTTAGTCTTCTGTTGTTGTTTTGCAAGTCCCTGAAGCTCTCTTCAGTGTTGTGTGTTTTTTTTTTTTTCCTCCAGTCCATTTTCTCTCTTTGCCAGTACTACAGTGTCTTGATTACCGTAATTTTATAGTAAATTTTGAAATCAGAAAGTGTGAGTCTTCCAACTTTGTTCTTTTTCAGTTTTTTTTTCGTTGTTGTTCTGGGTCCCTTGTGTTTCCATATTAATTTTAGGATCAACTTTTCCATTTATTAATTTTAAAAAGCTGGAATTTTGATAAGAATTACATGAATCTATAGACCAACTTGGGGGAATATTGCCATCTTACCTAGATTAAGTGTTCCAATCCATGAATAAAGGATATTCATCTATTTATTTAGGCCTTTTAAATTTTCTTCAGTTATGTTTTATAGTTTTTAGTCTATGAGTTTTGGATGTTGTTAGTTCAACTTATTCTAAGTATTTTATTCTTTTTGATGGTATTGCAAATGGAATCCTTTGATTTTTGGATTATTCATTGCTAATGTGTAGAAATACAACTGATTTTTGTATATTAATCTTGTATCCTGCAATCTTTCATGCTGAACTTATTTATAGTTTTAGTAGAGTTTTTTGTGTATGTGATTCTTAGGATTTTCCCTGTACAGGACCATGCCATTTGCAAGTAGATAATACTTTTTTCTTTCCAGTTGGGTTGCCTTTTCTTTCTTTTCCTTGCCTGGTTGCCCTGACTGGAAATTCCAATACAATGTTGAGTAGAATTGGTGAGAGCAGACATATGTGTCCTGTTTAAGATCTTAGTGGGAAAGTGTTCAGTCTTTCAGTGTGTTGTTGCCTGTGGGGTTTTCATAGAAGGCCTTGCTCAGGATGATAAACTTTTCTTCTACTTCTGCTGATTTTCTTTTACTTGTTGAATGTTTTTATTATGAAAGTCTATTTCATCAAATACATTTTGTGTCTGTTGAGATAATCATATGGCTTGTGTCTTTTAGTCTATTAATACTTTGTCTAACAGTGATTTTTATACTTTAAATCAACTTTGGATTCCTGAGATAAATCCCACTTGTTCATAGTGTATAATCCTTTTTATATGTTGCTGGATTTGGTTTATATTTTGTTGGGGATTTTTGTGTGTATATTCATAAGGCATATTGGTTTGTAGTTTGTTTTCTTTTTGTGATTTCTTTTTCTGATTTTGGTATCAGGTAAATACTGACTTTATAGAAAGAGGTTTTATTTTGTTTTGTTTTTGGAAGATTGTAAAGGATCAGTATTAATCTTTAAATATGTGGTAGAATTCACTGGTGAAGCCATCTGGTTTTGGACTTTTTATTATGGGAAGTGTTTTTGGTTACTAATTCAATCCCTACTTGTCTTGTTTTTTGTTGTTGTTGTTGTTGAAACAGAGTCTTACTCTGTTGCCCAGGCTGGAGTGCAGTGGCGTGATCTTGGCTCACTGCAACATCCGCCTCTTAGGTTCAAGCAATTCTCTGACTCAGCCTCCTAAATAGCTGGGATTGCAGGCGCCTGCCACCACGCCCAGCTAATTTTTTTTTTTTTTTTTGTATTTTTAGTAGAGACGGGGTTTCACCATTTTGGCCAGGTTGGTATTGAACTCCTAAGCCCGTGATCCACCTGCCTCAGCCTCCCAAAGTGCTGGGATTACAGGCATGAGCCACCGTGCCCGGCCCCTACTTGTTACATACAGGTCTATTCAGATTGTTGTCTTCTTGGATTGGTTTTGGTAGTTTGTGTCTTTCTAGGAATTTGCCTGTTTGGTCTAGGGCAGGGGTCTTCCAGCCTCCGACCTATGGACTAGTACCTGTCCATAGCCTGTTAGAAACAGGGCCACACAGCACAAGGTAAGCAGCAAGTGAGCGAGCATTCCTGCCTGAGCTCCACCTCTTGTCAGATCATCAGCCACATTCGATTCTCATAGGACCACAAACCCTATTGTGAACTGTGCATGTAAGGGATCTAGGTCGCACACTCCTTATGAGAATCTGTTATAACTAATGCCTGATGACCTGAGGTAGAACAGTTTCATCCTGAAACCATCCCCCCACCCCTGTCTATGGAAAAATTGTCTTTCATGAAACCAGTCCCTGGTGCCAAAAAGGTTGGGGACCGCTGGTCTAGGCTATCTAATTTGTTGGCACAAATTGTTCATAGTAGTAGTAGACCCTTAGAATATTTTTTATTTATGTAAGATTGGTAGGAATGTCCCCTCTTCCATTACTGATTGTAGTAATTTGAGTCTTCTCTTTTTTCTTGTTCACTATAGCTAAAGGTTTGTTAGAGTTTTTGCTCTTTTCAGAGAGCCAACTTTTGGTTTCGTTGATTTTCTTTACTGTTATTCTCTATTTCATTTCTTTTTGCTGTAATCTTTATTATATTCTTTCTTCTGCTTGCATTGGGTTTGGTTTGCTCTTTTTCTAGTTTCTCGAGATGGAAGGTTCCTGACATGAGATCTTCCGTCTTTTTTTACTTTTCTACAAAGTTCCTGGTAAGAACTGCTTTAGCATCCCATAATTTAGTGTTCCATAAATTTTGGTGTTTGTGATTTTATTTTCATCTATTTCAAATTATAGTCTCATTTCCCTTATGACCTATTGGTTATTTGGGAGTTTGTTGTTTAATTTCCACATATTTGTGTATTTCCTAAATTTCCTTTTGTTATGGTTTTCTAATTTTATTTCATGTGGCCAGAGAACACACTTTATATGATTTCATTCTTTTTGACATTACTGAGGCATCTTTTATGGCCTGACATATGGTCTATCATAGAGAATGTTCCATGTAGACTTGAATGTGTATGCTGCTGGTTTTGGTGGCATGTTCTGTAGATATCTGTTGGGTCTGGTTGGCTAGATGGTTGATAGTGTTGTTTAAATCTTCTATTTCCTTGCTGATCTTCTGTTTTAGTTCTTTTCATTATTGAAAGTGAATTATCATCCATTTTCTCCTTCAGTTCTGTCAGTTTTTGCTTCCCTTATTTCCATGCTCTGTTAAGTACATACACACACGTTTATATTTATGATTGTTATACCTTTTTGATGCATTGACCCTTTCTCATTACAAAATTTATCACAAGTTTTGTTGTTTATATTTTAATAATCTCCCGTTTTTTAAAAAATCTATTTTTAACATATGTTTTGCACATAGTAGTCAGTGTGTGATTAGGCCACAGATTTTCTCCAGGGAGTAAGCCTTGAGGCACCTGTAATCCCACTTGCATTCATAGGTGAGGTATGAGCTTTTTCAGTTTTGGCTTCTTTCAGTGTAATCTTTTATCATTCTGTTGAAATTATACCTAATTTTGAAATTATTTCTTTTTCTGAATATTCATTTGTATTTCAGTTAAAATTTGCAAACAGAGGTTGGTACATAACAATAATATGATGTGTTGACTTAGAAAACTTCCCTTTGTATGCAAATGTAACATGACAGGATCGATCATTAGAGCCAGCTTACTTAGAGAAATTTTCTGTAGCTGAGTTCTGTTTTATTTGTTGAGTACCTTGGGTCTGTATTTTAATCATCTGCAGTTTTTTTTTTTTTTTTTTTTTTTTTTAGCAGCTTGGAATAAAGGGCAAAAGGTCATAAAGGGCAAAATATAAAATCTGTTAATAGCTCAAGTTAAAGTTATCAGAGACCACTACAAGGAATTCAGAAAGGAACAAAGGATGGATGTAGTAGTGGCTAAAAGATCACTTATGCAGTCCAGGTGCGGAATACTTTGATTTGTGTGAGAGGAACTCTACATTTGGTAACGAACAATGAGATCACAGGATATCCAGAGGCTTCCGACAAAATTGTTGCTTTTACTGTTAAATATAAACTCATCCCTGGAAATTGGAGAAAACCCACTTTCTGCCTTTTTTCTCCCCTACATTTTAGAAGATAGGTGGCAAATAGTACAAAACTAAATGGTCTCGGAATTCATTATGTTTTCTTTTCTTCCCTTGCTTGTTTCTTAGAAAAGGGCAAATGTGATTCCAATAACTTTGGGTTTTTTAATTTGAGTATTCTAGAGACACAGGAAAGTGTAGGCGAGAAAGTCTTTGGCACTAGTTGGTTTGAATTGTTGGTATAATGTCTTTCTAAAAACGTCTGTTCTTTTGTTTGTAGGTGTGAAAGATGTTTTCATGCTCTTAGATAACCCTAGATGAATCCAAGGATTCTATTTTGGGTTCATCTAAATCTGAAAGTCCAGTAAATGTGCACTGGTGGGTCAGGTCAGTCAGTGCAGAATTACATGGTAGAGGAAGAGGTAGGACTACCTTGTGCTGATCCTGTGATGTGTTGGTTGCTTTGTCTGTGTAATCTCATTTTCACATTGCTGCCATCCTGTGAATTGTGTTTTGCTACTATGTACATATGAAAGTTAAGCAGCGTAAACCAGCTTGACCAAGGCCATACAACTAACATATAGCAGAGGCAGGATTGCAAGTGATGCTGAACTCGAGGGCCTGTCCCGTTTTTATTAATGCCATGTCATGTATTATGAAAATGATCACTTTTCAGAGAGGTGGTCTGCATTTCAAAGGTGAGGCATGAACTCTTTCAGTTTTAGCCTCTTTTGGTATAAACTTTTTGTTTTTGAGACAGAGTCTCACTTTGTTGCCCAGGCTGGAGTGCAGTGGTGTGATCTCGGCTCACTGCAACCTCTGCCTCCCGGGTTCAAGCGATTCTCCCGTCTCAGCCCCCTGAGTAGCCAGGAACAGAGGCGTCTGCCACTACTCCTGGCTAATTTTTTGTATTTTTAGTAGAGACGGGGTTTCATCATGTTATCCAGGCTGGTCTTGAACTGACCTCAGGTGATCTCCCTGCCTCGGTCTCCCAAAGTGCTGGGATTACAGGCATGAGCCCCCGCGCCCGGCCTAAACTTTTATTAATCCATTCAACTTTTACCCAGTTTCACTACAAAAATGAAGTTATAACTGGGAGTAAAGCATTCTTTTTTGTTAATATTTGGGTTATCTAGTTGATTTATTTTGTATTCTCTAGGGATGTGTCTTGCCTTATGCATGTACATTTTATTATCAGCTTAAGTATAACGCTATTAGGAAGATAAACATAATTGTCCATCCTTTTGCAGTCTGAATCTGTTGCTCCTCTTCTGTTCGCTCACAACAGCCATGCAATCCACTTTCATGGCACTTAGCACATTTAATTGTCCATTAGACTGTGAGCTCCCTGTAAGGCAGGATTTAGTGTTGTTTGTTATTGGATCCTTAACAAGATAATATCTGGCATATGATAAGCATTCTTTTAGTTATGATTCCTCTGAATCTAAGTGACCGAAGTCCACTTCAGATGGTTTATGCACAGAAAGGAATTTATTGGCTTGTACAACTGGAAAATTCTAGGGTCATTGGGTGAAGGCACGGTGAATCCAGGGCTGAAAGATGTCATCAGTATCTGTCTCATCTTTGTCTCATTTTTCTCCTGTGCTGGCTTTGTTGTAAGGCACATTTCCTGCTTCCTGTGTTGGCTCCTGTTCTTGCCTGCTCAGGGTTGGCATGGCCCACAGCTGGTCCTCAGACCACTCTTCTCCGTTATTGCTCGTTCTCTGGGTGACCTCATCTCATACCACAGCTTTAAATACGTCTTCTAAATTGATGATTTCCACATTTATGTTTCTGGCCTTGACCTCTTGCTGAAGCTCCAGATTTACATATACAGCTTCCTATTATGTGCTTCTAATTGGCCTCTGAAATATGTGAAGGCTGCATCCAAACTTTTGATTTTCCCCCAGCATAAAACCTGCTGTTGCTCTACCAGTGTTTATTGTTCAGTAACTGGCACCATCAATTACTCATTTGCTGAGGCCTGGAACCTGAGTCCTGATTTTCTTTCACTCTCACCCACTTATACTCATCAGTCCTATCTTCAAAAGGTATTCCACATTCACCTGCTTCACACCTCCTCTGCCATAGACATCTTTCATTGCTGCTGCCAGAACTTTCTCAGTCATCTTTCTGTCTCTCCTCTTGCCCTCTGAATCATCACACAGTAGCCAGAGTGATCTTTTAAAAATTACTGTACCTCTTGTCACTCCTTGCTTAAATAAACCATTCAGTGCTTTCTTATTGTAACCTAGAAGCAAATCCAAAGTACTTGTCATGTCTTGGCTTCTGACTGACCACCTCATCTTATTTCTTACTACTTTTACTCCTGCTCATTAGTTCCATCTGGTTTTACTGTTTTTCTTTGAATATCCCGAGTTTGTTCTGTCCTGAATCTTTACACCCCTGTCTTTCTGCATGGAACCTTCCTTTAGATCTTTGAGTGGCTAGCTCTTTTAGGTCTCTGTTCAAATATCTATCATTTCGACTGAGAGACCTTCCCAGCACTTTATGTTCAGTAGTGTTTCCTGTAAACTCGTATCGCTTTACTCTCTTTTATTCATTTGTTTAAGAGCACTTACCACTATCGAACATTATACAAATCTTATTTGCTTTCTTGTTTATTGTTGGTTGCTAGAATGTAGGACTAGCTCCATAAGGCCCTGGAGTTTGTCCTGGTTATCATTCTATCCAAATCACCTAGAACATGTGTTTACAAACTATGGCCCATGTTCTGAATCCAACCCACTGCTTCTTTTTATAAATATTTATCGGAACACAGCCAAGCTTGTTTATATATTGTCTAGGGCTGCTTTGATGCAATAGTGACAGAGTTGAGTAGTTGTGATGGAGACCATTTGGCCTGCAAAGCCTAAAATGTTTACTATCTGGCCCTTTATGGAAAAGTTTGCCAACCCCATCCATTGAAGGGTTTTTGATAGTAATACTTGTCGAATAAGTCTAGTGATTGATGGCATTGTTGTCCTTCAGTCACTTTAGGCTTATCTGGTTCTCCTGAACCAGATGAGTCTTTGGTGAGAGATCCCCAAAGGGTCTGTATCATTGTCCTCTAGAACTCTATACCGGCTTCTTCATTTTACGTCAGTAATCTATTCCTGAAAATCAGACATTCTGTGCAAAAAAGTGGCTAAGAGCCTACTTCCTTCTTAAAAATAGGGACATTATAAAATGTTACGTGTCTACCCAAAACCTCCGTCAATGTCTTAAAATAGAATCAAACTAGAATACTGTTCAGCAATAAAAAGGAACAACTGTTGGTACAAGCCATAACTTAGGAAAATCTCATGGTAATTATAGCAGAGTAAAAAAACAAAAGCCAATGAATCCCCAAAGGTTAAATAATGTATCATTCCATTTACATGACATTCTTGAAATGACAAAATTATAGAAATGGAGAACAGATTAGTGGTTGTCAGGGATTGAGGAAGGATGCTTGAGTTATAGGTGGGTGTACCTATAAAGGGGTACCAAACCATTCTGGATCTTACCTGTGAGAGGGGATCTGTGAACCCACATTATTAAATTACATAGAGCTAAAGACATGCTCACAGCTACTCATGAGTAAATGCACAAGTTAACCTGGGAAACCTGAGTAAGATCTGCATATTGTGTCACTGTCAGCATCTGGGTTGTCACATGCTATAGTTTTACAGATGTTACCATTGGGGAAAACTGGGTGAGGGTACACAGAGTTTCTCTTGTATTTTGTAAAACTTCGTGTGCATCTACAATGATCTCAAAATAAAAATGCTAATTAAAAAAAAACCCAAACTTGGTAAAGCACCTGTATATGTAACAGACTGTCATGTTAGGATGTATACTGCTTAAAACATTTCTTTCTGATTACCATAGAATTAGTATAGTTGTCAGCAGACAGTTGGCTTTGTATGCGGGAACACGGAGCCTCTTAATGCCACCATTATGCCAGAAGTGCTTCTTAAATGTCTGTACACAGTTCTGACTTTTTACCAACAGTGTATGGAATGCATCTTGTGATTTTGTATGTATGTGTATATCTTTTTGTGAAATGTTGTCTGGAATACTTTAGAATATAAAAAAAAGTTTCTCCTGTAAACATTGACTGGCAAGTGTATTGAGAAGTTTGGGAATTAGAAACAAAGAGGTAATAACCAGATGGATGTTTGTGAGGCATGCAAGTGTCTCTTTTTGGGTCGCATTGTCATCCCGGGGGCAATGCTGTTTGTTGGGGTGTGCAGTCACATGCCCTCCCCTGGGGTCACAGGCTGTCAGGTTTGGGCTCATTCTTGAAGGAAAAAGCTGCCAGGTTTGGGCTCATTCTTGAAGGAAAAAGAATTCTTGTTTTCCAAAGAAGGAAAAAAGGGGATGCTGAACAGGGGAAAAAGTGGCAGATAGCCACAAGAACTGTCAGTGTTTGGTGAATGCATGTCCTTTTCATCATCTGCTTCTGCTTCAGGAGGTAAATATAGTTTAATTTCTCTGATTTTTGTTGGAGTTGAATTCTGATGCATTATTACTGGAAACAGGAGAAGCAGAATTCCTTGATACTGAAGGGTAGACGGCCTAGCCAGTGTCACTCTGCCGATAAGTGTTGGACTGAGACTCAAACCCAGCTCTTTCTGAGACCAAAATTTGTGCTCTTAATCTTTACACCCACTGCCTCCCTTAGAGGACGACACTAAAGGAAGGGTGGCTGGGATGTGCATGTGTGTAATGCGTTTTCCCCACTGCCTGGCACATGTAGATTCAGAAAATCTATTTATATATTTTTCAGATTATAACTCATTTTCTTCTAGTAGAGGATGCATCGCCATTGAATCAGTGGACTGATATTTTTCTAATTTAATGCTACTCACATTTAACCCATTGGAAATGTTACTTAACTGTTTAACAGGAGAAGGGAGGTTATTTTCTGGAGCAGCTTTGCAAGCTTTGTCCAAATTGCTGTGTTAAGCAACTGTGGGTTACAGTAACCAGATCTTACAACGAAGGAGAGTGGCATTTATTTTCCATAGCACATTTAAATCAAAATTTGTTTATGAGGTATAAAAACATTTTCTAGGTTTCTGAACTGAATGAAATCTATTTTACTCATGTTGAGTATAGCATCGCCTTTGTATGCATGTATGGATATGGATAATAAATGACCTTCATTAAAAAAAAATTTCCCTGAACCCCCCTGCCTTTAGGACTGTCTCTGTTTACCAGTGAGAAGTTTGCCTTTCATTGTCTGTTGGTTCTGCCTGCAACTGTTCACATACTTTAAAATCAGTAATAAATGAGAAAGATTGAGAGAAAGAAAAAGATGAGAGGAGAGACCTTCATGCAATTTGTTTTTTAGCAAGTGTGGAGAATGATGTAAAGTGTAGTTAGTGCTTTGGCATCAACAATGTGATTTGTGAATGTTAGCTTTTCTGTAATGACATTTAAATGATGAATTTCAAGATTAAACTGAAGAGTTCCTTAGGAGAACTTAGCTGAGTTCTCCTACATGACCGTTCCTTGTCCTTGAAGCCTGAGGAGCCAGGTTCATCTGAATGGTGCTTCCACCAAGATATAGAGATACTGTCACTCTTTAGCAGAATGGTTATTAAATAGAACTAAGTGTGAGCTTACTTTGCCTGTATATATTTCTTACATTACATACTGAATTTTTTGATAGACAATATGTGGTTCAAGTATCAAAATGCATAGTTTCCCCCCAGCCATCTACCTAGTTCCTCCAACCACATCCCCTAGTTCTCCTCACACTGTTGGGCTTTTTGGTTTTTTCACTAAATAGTGCATTTCTGAGATTTTTCCATATTCCTGTATAAAGACCTTCCTCAATTTAAGATCTTTCATTGTATGAATGTACCAGGATTTATTTCATCAGTCTCCTCTCGATGGGCATTCCGATTGTTTCCATTTTTTCATGGCTAGTAAGTACTGCCATGAGTAGCCTTGGTTGCACATGTCATATTGCATGTGGACAAGTATGATTGTAGAATAAATTCATAAGTGCAATTATTGGGTCAAAAGGAATGTGCTGTTACAATTTTAACATACCAGGTTGTCCTTCATAGCTGTTGTGCCAGTGTCAACTCCCCTGTCTCACATCATTACTAATAGTGTTAGCAAGGGTTGGATTTGCCAGTTCTGCCAAAGTGTAAACTGACCTTCTTGCACAGTTTTATTTTGTATTTTTCTTACGAGTTGGAGAACCTTTTTTTTCCTTTATGTGTATTCTAATTTTCTTTACCTATTTTTCTCTTTGGATGTTGTTCTTTATCAGTGTATAGGAGTATTTTCTAGATTAGGGATACCACCCTTCATATAAAATAAAATACTTATATTTTTCTGTTTTTGTATTTTGACTTTGTTTGTGGTACTTTATGTTTTAGTTTTTTGAGACGGAGTCTCTGTCACTCAGGCTGGAGTGCAGTGGTGCACTCACGGCTCACTGAAGCCTCAATCTCCCAGACTCAAGTGATCTTCCCACCTCAGCCCACTGAGAAGCTGGGATCACAGGCGCATACCACCATACCTGGCTGATTTATTTTTTATTTTGTACAGATGGGGTCTCACTGTGTTGCTCAGGCTGGTCTTGAAGTCCTGACCTTAAGCAATCCTTCTACCTTGGCCTCCCAAAGTACTGGGAATACAGGCGTGAGCCACTGTATCCAGCCATGTGGTACTTTTTTATGTAAAAGTTTTTGATTTTTTTAGTAGATGAATTTATCAGTCTTTTAAGAAAATGTGTTCCAGAGTTTTGATAATAGCTGTAAAGGCCTTTCCTCTACTAAGGCTTTCCTCTAGTATATAATTTCAATTTATTTATTTAACTGTTTGATTTACTTGGAATTTATGGTGGTTTAAATATTGCAATGTGGATTCACTCTCATTTTTGTTTCAGATGATGCTGGTGGTCCCAGCAACAGAGCACTGTCATGGCTGAGACCTGTCTCCCCTTTTCCTCCGTCCTTGCCCTAATCCCTGTACCCTTACTACTCCATCCATGGACAACTTTTTTACTTCAACTTTTGCTTCCTAAACACACATTCCAGCATGCAGAACTTAGTCCTTCCTTTACTATGTCTCAGTTCTACTATTTTAAGTCCTTAAGGATTTTATAAACATATTGATCAAATCACATTTATTGAGCATTTATTAGGAGTTTTTTGGTTTTTCAAGAAGAAAATTTCCAAAGTGAAGCAGACCCAGTCTGTTTCCCACTGTTTAAGAACTGTTTATATGTATTGTCTGATTTTATGTTGTTTAAGGTAGAGGGTAAATTGTTATTCCAGTATGCCCAGAAGCAGAAGCGATAGTTGGAGATTTTAACACCTGATTTTCAGCCATGGGCAGAACTCATAGACAAATATCAGTATAGACTGATGTTTTATACATTATATAAACCTGACGATATGGATCAGGCTTGTCCAACCTGCGGGCCGCATGCGGCCCAGGATGGCTTTGAATGCGGCCCAACACACATTCGTGAACTTTCTTATAACATGAGTTGTTTTTGTTATTTTGTTGTTGTTGTTGTTAAGCTCATCAGCTATTGTTAGTGTTAGCATATTTTATCTGTGCCCCAAGACAGTTCTTCTTCTTCCAGCGTGGTCCAGGGAAGCCAAAAGATTGGACACCCCTGATACAGATGATCTCGGTAGTACTGTCGTAGGTAGCCACCTTCACCTGAGTGATACTTATAGACCTTCCCTCAGCACTTCCAAACTCCACTTTCTTTTCACCTGCATGTGTCATGTTCACCAACTTAGACCGTAGGTTGGGCTGTAGAAAAGTCTCAGTAAATGTGTAAGGGATTGAAATCATAGAGTACATTCTCTTGCACATAAGATGATTTCTAGAAAAATTCCAAACTTTTGGAAATTAACACATCTGATTGATTTGTCAAAGAGGAAATCACAGGCAAATTAGAAAATATTTTGAACTGAAGTATCAAGTTTTGTGGGATAAAGCAAAAGCAGCCAAGTGTGCTGGCTCATGCCTGCAATCCCAGCACTTTGGGAGTCTGAGAAGGGAGGATAGCTTGAGGCCAGGAGTTCAAGACCAGTCAGGGCAACATAGTAAGGCATTGTCTCTACCAAAAAAATAAAAATAAAAAAAGCTGGTATGGTGGCACATGTTTGTGGTCCTATCTACTTGGGAGACTGAGGTGGGAGAATTATTTGAACATAGAAGTTTGAGGGTGCAGTGAGCTATGATCGCACAACTGCACTCCAGCTAGGGTGACAGAGCGAGACCCCATGTCTTAAAAAGACAACAACAAAAATGAAAGCAGCGCTTAGAGGAGACTTTATTGCTTTGAATGCTTCCATTTTTTTTTGAGACAGAGTCTTGCCCTGTCGCCCATGCTGGAGTGCATGGAGTGCAGTGGCATGATCTTGGCTCACTGCAACCTCTGCCTCCTGCGTTCAAGAGAGTCTCATACCTCAGCCTCCTGAGTAGCTGGGATTACAGGCATGCACTACCACGTCCAACCTATTTTTTGTGTGTTTTTGGTAGAGATGGGGTTTCACTATGCTATGTTGGCCAGGCTGGTCTCAAACTCTTGGCCTCAAGTAATCCACCCACCTCATTCTCCCAAATACTAGGATTACAAGGTGTGAGCCACCAGCCTTGAATGTTTCTGTTAATAAAGATTTGAAATCAGTGACCCACAGTTCTACTTTTAGAGGATAGAAAAAGAAGAGCATAGTAAGTCCTGAATAAGTAAGAAAGAAGGAAATAAAAGACGAAAGCAGAAATCAATGAAACATAAGACAAAAACAGTAGAAAAAATTCACAGAGGCAAAAGTTGATCTTTGACCAACAAAATTGTTCAAGAATAAAGAAAGAGAGCAGTAATTACCAACATTATGAAAGAATGTGTAGTTATCACATCAATCTTCAATAAACTCAAACCTTAGTTGAGGCAACTTTCTTCACCTGAGACACTCTGAAGACCCACGCTTTTGGGTCCTGATTTCCTTTTGAAGCCGTAATAGTATTTTATTACTTATAGCTCCCCCAACACACTGCTGTTCTTTCCTTCTTGCTGTTTTTCTAAGTCCTTTCTTCCACCTCTAATTTAAATGCTATCTTCTTTTCCTTCTTCTAGGGATTGCCAAAATACCTCCTCTAGCCTCTTTGATCTTCTTGCCCCCTGTCCATCACCGCCTCTTGCCCCCAGCCTGTTGGTTAGATACATTTGTTTCTATTATATAATCCTTAATGTGTGTCTGTCAGCACTTAACATGTTCTTCTGTAAATTATCTGTCGAAATATGGGTCTTTATTGTTTGGAGAATATATTTGGAACTATGGCTTGTGACTTGGAATGTTGTGTTTTGATATTCCTATGGGGAAATGCTTTGAATTCTAAGTACTTGAATTATGAATGAGCTTTAAGATCTCAGTTTAGTCTGTGTATCCAGCTTGGAATGCATGGATTTCTATTGACCTGCCCAGATTGATAGGAATACTGTTTGAGAATTCCAAATATTATCCGTTATTGTTAGGAATATTTTACATCAGAGTGTTGATCAGCTGTGAGGAAATAGAGTATGTATTTGAATTTTGCTTTTATGTGAAATGACAATGTATTGTAGTAGTTAATATGCTTTGTTTGGTTATCAGACTGAATATAGTTTTATTGTATTTGTGAAGTGATTAAACTATGTGTCAGTATATTTAATGCTTACAGTCAATTTTTATTACTATAACCTGGTTATAAACAGTATATTCCTTAGTTCTTAAGTCTTTTCCTCAGATGCCTTCTGGTAAATATAATTCAGAATTAATTAATAATACTGTTGAATCTTTTCAGTTGTCACAGGGGTGCTTTGAAGAACTATGCCTATAATCTTTGCCTTGGGGTTTCCCTAAGTTGATCTCTAAGTTTAGATGAGTGCATTGCTTGACAATGAGGATGTTTTCTTGGTAACTTGAGAATTCTTAAAGAGTGAATAATCAAGCCAGTAATGGAAGTGTGACAAGTCTTTCTCTGGTTCATTATAGCAGTTAGCTTCTGACTAAAACAATTCAGTGTGTTTTTTGTTTATACCTGATCTTGTTACTAAATGAAGAATTTTTCTTTCTCAACTTAGATAAAAGCTATAGTAGCCCGTGTCTTCCTGTTGAATCAATTTAAATTATTTCAATAAAGCTTTCGGAAGTAAAATTGGAGAAAAATATTTTTAGGATTTTTTTTTCCTTTTAGCTGCTAATAGATTAATAGTATGTGAACCTTTTAAAACATTTAAGATTACAGCAAATAAAAAATTCACTGAAAAGAAATGCTTTTGTGCTTATAAAATAGATAAGGGCATGTCATGTCTCTTTTACTTTGTTTCAAGTAACCAAACTTTCCTCCTCTTTTTTCCCTAGGGTCTTGATTATTACAGACCTCTTTCTGAAAAGCCCGGAATTGGTACAAGCCATGTTTCCCAAACTGAACAATCAAGAAAGGTAACCCCCCAGCCAGCATGATTTTCAGTATTTAGCATTCCATATAGGGTATTCTGTGCACGTGACTGAAAAGCTGTGTGGTTTCTGAGTTGGCACAGAATCTCTAAATGCATATTTCTGTGTTGGTAATGGTTTTAAATTGGTTGGTTAACATTACAGCTTAGCCATAATAGGCAGTGATTTATGGAGGGTAGCAGGATCCAGGTTGGTGCCATTATTCAGTAAATGCATATTAAGAAAAACGTTAAGAACAAAATCTTATGCATGTGCCTGGATTTTAGAATAGTAATTTATGTAGCTGTGTATTACAGTTGAATATTCGAGGTGTACTCATTTGTTTAGGTCATGGGTGTTATTTGTGATACACTTTGCTAGGTTTGTAGGCTTCTGATGGATAATTCGGACTAAAATAAAATTGACACCTGTCCACAATGTTACAGTTAATGTAGTAGGGAAAGCAGTGACCTAGGAGTTCTAAGACACTGGCCCTGTGCCTTGCTATGATTATAGTTCTTCATGTGACCTTGTTGGGATTCAGTTTCGTGTGTGTGTGTGTTTGTGTGTGTATTTTTTTTCCCTAAACCTCTATGGTAAGGTACAAGGCATTCAGTTTCTTGACCTGTAAATTAAGGGGATTGAATAAGTAATTTGCAGTACACTTTTCATTTCAATAGCATATATTTTTCCTAACCTTATTAGAAATGTTGCCTTAGGAAAATAACAAAATATATTCAGAAACTACAGATCTAATGATGAAAATTTCTTAAAGTTGTTAATCTTTTGATTGTAGTCACGAGTTTTAGTGGTTTTGGACTTTTTACTTATTTAGGTTTCAGTACTGAAGCTTTGTGTACTTTTTGTAGTCTTTTATTAATTAGGTCATTTTTCTTCTTTAATATCTTTAACAAAAAGGAAAAGCTTATGCTTTTAAAGTCATATGAAATGCCAGGTTTATAAGTCCAATTCCAGTGCTCCTTTCCCTGTATGTATACCCCCATTACAGATAGAGAAGTATTTGTAGTTTTTTGACCTAAAAGAAATAATACGATATACAGTGCTAAAAATTAGTAAGTTTTTTTGCAGTAAGGAACACCTGAATACAAGAAGAATGCACAGTTTAATTGTATTTTTAATATTCAAGCTGATATTTTCCATAGTCTGTCTAAATTATCTATTTTTAAATGATTTATTACATAACTACATGGGAATGGTAGAGTAAAAATGTTCTATTTTTATTGATAAAGTTGTATCAGGTGCATCCTTACTTCATTCAAGGTTCTGCTCAGTTGCCACCTCCCCTTGTCGTTGCTTTATTTTTCTTCTGGAGGAGATGAGCTGTCATTTCATCGCATCATTCATTCATCGTGTCATGTCACATACCTGCTTGTTACTGTAGCACATTTCCATTAGATTGTTGGTGCCCTGAGTGCGAGGATTCATCCCTCCTTATTCTTCATTCCACATTTCCAGTCAGTGGTTGGCACATAGCGGGTGCTCAAAAAGAAAAAAAAAGTGTTTCAGTGAAAGCATGAGTGAATGATTGAATATTCTTACTCAGTAAAGTGTTCAGCTAGTATACTGATTAATGTAATATTATCTGGTAAGTTGGAAACCTCAAGGTTAAACTCACCTTCTCCACTTTACCTTTTCAGTTCATACTGGTCAGTAAACCTTATCAGTTATATCATCCCAAAGTCTTATGTATTTATTCTCTTTTTTGTCACAGCCCTAGTTTACCCTATGGAATCTTTGACTAGATTTTGATGATAGCCTTTGTCAAAAAATTGTGGTAAATCACACATAATATAAAGTTTACTATTGTAACCATTTCTTTTTTTTTTTTTTTTTGGAAAGGTATAAGACAGGGTCTTGCTGTGTGTTGCCCAGGCTAGAGTGCAGTGGCTGCTCACAAGTGTGATCATGGTGCACTACAGCCTCAAACTCCTGGCCTCAAACAGTCCTCCCACCTCAGCCTACCCAGTAGCTGGGAGTACAGGTGTGGGTCACCATGCCAGACTACCATTGTAACCATTTTTTAATGTATAGTGCAATAGTGTTAAGTATGTTCACATTGTTGTGCAGCCAACCTCTAGAACTTTTTCATTTTGTATGTCAGAAACTCTGTACTGATTAACAATAAACTACAATGAGATACCACTTGATACCCATTAGGATGGCTACTATCAACAAACTGAAAAGAAGAAGTTTGGGCAAGGATATGGAGAAATTGGAACCCTTGTGCTTGTTTATTTCCCACTGGTGGGAATGTAAATGGTGCATCCACTGTCTTAATATGTTTTCTGCTGCCATAACAGAGTACCGGAGAGGGGCTAATTTATAAAGAAAAGAAATGTATTTCTAACAGTCTGAGGCTGGGAAGTCCAAGAACATGGCACTAGCATTTGGTGAGGGCTTTCTTGCTGTGTTATCCCATGGTGGGACGTGAGAGGGCAAGTGAGTGCATGTGAACATTACAGAGACATAGTCCCTGTCCTCACTGTGAGAGTAATAACCATGCATTTTTATGTACAAGAGTGAAAGTGCTATGTAAATTCTTAAGCTTTTTTCTTGTGCTAGTTCTTTTCATTGTTGTCAAAATTAGTGGACTTCTTCACCCAGAGGCTGGTAGTCTATTTGTGCAGATTACTTGGTGGGGACATTTTGGATATAGACTCTTATCAATTCACATGACATGTTTCAGCAAAAATGAGAGCCTATATTTACATACTTGTCTGGTCTCCTTTCCAGGTGAATTGGAGTGAATATTAACAAATTGGACTAGCTGGTCATGGTAAACAGCTTGTGTAGTTTTCAGGTTTATAATGTGTATGTACAGCATCGTAGTTAAGGACAAATGCTAGTGCTGCCACTTACTACTTTGGATAGGTTAATGAGGATAGTAATAGTAGCTACCCCATGAAATTGTCGTGACAACTGATTGAAGTATGTATAAAACTCTCGGTGCCTGGCATGTAATGATCACCCCCGTAAACGTGTTGCAGGATAATTGACTTTGGCATCAGAAAGAGTTCAAATACCACCTCAGTACGTCTGTAACCCAGGGCAAATACCTTAATCTATAACGTGAGCTATTGCTATTTCTGCTTCCATGCTATTACTACTATTACTGCAACTACAAGTATAACAACTACTACTTCTGTGCTGATGACCTTGCCGTTTTCTCCAGGTAGCATCACTGTTATGTATAGAAGGCACCACGTAGCCCTTGTCACTTAATCCTCACAAATGCTGTGAAATAGGTATTATTCTTGACATTTTCCAAATTGGAGTTCTGGGGCCTATGGTTCCAGCTACTCGGAGGCTGAGCCAGGAGAATCACTTTAACCCGGGAGGTGGAGGTTGCAGTGTGCTGAGATTGCTCCACTGCACTCCAGCCTGGGCAACAGAGCGAGACTTTGTCACATGAAAAACAAACAAACAAAAAACAGCAATCATAATTTTAAGGCAGACTATGTAAGTACTGTATTTAATCAGGAGAGACTTAGAAATAGAACGCTAACGACAGCCAGTGATTGAGAGAGAAAATTATGGCAGCATGGCTCTGCTTGGAGGGATGTGTCTGGTGAAGTCAAAGCAGCCTGAGTGATGATTTCTGGGTTAAGGGAGCAAGACTTTCACACCAATGTGTAATAATTCTAGACAGCTAACCTCTAACCCCTCTAGCTGGGTCTTTCCTACTTTTGCATCCTTCACACCACAGTGAGTAAGTCAATGAGTAACTAGCATTTGTTAGACCACTTGTATTCTTTTATATTTTCAAGGAAGAGATAGAGGTTTGGGTGGAGTGTGGTGGGGGGACCCATATGCCAGACCAAAGAGCTTTTAGACTCATTCCTTAACAGTGGGAACCATTAGAAGGTTTAAATGGCAGATGACTTAATGTAAGTAGGATAATTTAATGAAGGATAGTCTATTCTGAGGTGATATTCAAACTTAGTTTGTACTTTTATATTTTAAAGATTCATTTCTGACTTTGCCCCCTTCTTTCCTTTGAAATCACTCAGTACCCACATTGTTAGCTCTCTCATCTTATAACGGTATATAATAAAGCTGCATTATGTAGGTGGCATCTGCTGGGCCAGGGAGAAGTTGGGCCAGAGGAGGCTGGCCTGTGTGTCATTGTGTAAGGAAGGCAGCGTGTGTGCTTCCACTGCCCTTTAGCACTTGCAGATCTCCCTGCACTTCATCCACTTGGACGCCGGAGTCTCCTGTTGCTGCTGAACAACTTGGATTTCCACCACCTGGGGGCCCACCCTTCCTGTCCTCACTCAGGACTGCCTGTTTGGGATCTGCCCCTAATTCAGGATCTGTACTAGTGTTTGGTTCTTTTCTTCAGTTGTAACCCATCTGTTTTCTTTCTAATTTCTCCACATCACTATCTGTGGATACCTTAACACTCACAAATCTGATACAATTATTTTCTTCTATTTCATTACCTATTCAAGTAATAGTGAACTAGGTGCCAAATTCCCTGAAGCCAGGGATCCTGACTTCTTATACTTAGCAATAACTGCTACATTATGTAATCCAATTTAAAAGGAATATATTTAGAGCAGGCATTTGGGCCACACGGAATAGGTGGCCTCTTTCTTAGCATTCCTTGAAAATCATGTGTGTGTGTGTGTGTGTGTGTATATATATGTGTGTATATATATGTAGATAGATCTACTTGTGATAGAGAGAGAGAGAGAGAGAGAGATAGGCTATCTATTTTACATAGACATAACATTTCAGTAGCTTTTGGGGGTACAAATGGTTTTTGGTTACATGGATGAGTTGTATAGTGGTGAAGTCGGCGATTTTAGTGCATCTGTCACCTGAGTAGTGTATATTATACCTGCTATGTAGTTTTTATTCCTTACCCTCCTCCTAACTTCCTGCCTTCTGAGTCTCCAGTGTCCATTATATTACTCTGTACGTCTTTGTGTGCCCATAGCTTAGCTCCCACTTATAAGTGAGAACATGTGGTATTTGATGTTTCCATTTCTGAGTTCTTCACTTAGAAAAATGGCCTCCAACTGGGCGTGGTGGCACATACCTGTAATCCCAGCACTTTGGGAGGCGGAGGAAGTCAGATCACTTGAGACCAAGAGTTTGATACTAGCCTGGCCAACATGGAAAAAACCCGTCTCTACTGGAGATACAAAAATTAGCCAGGCGTGGTGGCGCATGTCTGTAATCCCAGCTACTCAGGGAGGCTAAGGCATGAGAATCGCTTGAACCTGGGAGGTGGAGGTTGCAGCGAGCTGAGATCACGCTACTGCACTCTAGCCTAGGTGATAGAGTGAGACCCTGTCTCTGGAAAAAAAAAAAAAAAAAGGCTTCTAGCTCCATCCAAGTTGCTGCATAAGACATTATTTCATTCTTTTTTATGGCTGAGTAGTATTCCATTGTATATATATATCACATTTTCTTTGTTCATTCATCAGTTGATGGGTACTTAGGTTGGTTCTATGTCTTTGCAATTGTGAATTGTTCTGTGATAAACATATGCATGCAGGTGTCTTTTCCTTTGGGTAGATACCCAGCAGTGGGATTGCTGGACTGAATGGTAGTTCTACTTTTGGTTTTTTGAGGAGTCCCCATACTATTTTCCATAAAGGTTGTACTATTTTACATTCCCCCCAGCATTGTATGTGTGTTCCTTTTTCACTACATCCATGGCAAAATCTGTTGTTTTTTTTGACTTTTTAATAATGGCAATTCTGGCAGGGTAAGGTGGCATCTCATTGTGGTTTTAATTTGCATTTCCCTGATGATTAGTGATGTTGAGCATTTTTTCATGTTCGTTGACCATTTGTAGATCTCTTGAGAAATGTCCATTCATGTCATCTGCTCACTTTTTGATGGAATTGTTTGTTTTTTTCTTACTGATTTGCTTGAGTTCCTTGTAGATTGTGGATATTAGTTCTTTGCTAGATGCATAGTTGCAAATGTTTTCTCCCATTCTGTTGGTTGTTTACTCTGATGATTATTTCTTCTGCTGTGCAGAAGCAATAAATGAGACTAGGTCTCATTTATTTAGTTTTTGTTCCATTTGCTTTTGGGATCTTTGTAATAAATGCTTTGCCTTTGGCAACGTCATAAAGTTTTTCCTAGGTTTTCTCCTGGAATTTTTATGGTTTCTGGTCTTAGATTTAAATCTTCGATCCATCTCAAGTTGATTTTTGTATATGGTGAGAGATCTAGTTTCATTTTTCTGCCTGTGGCTATTTAGTTTTCCCAGAACCATTTATTGAATAGGAGGTTCTTTCCCCAATTTCTGTTTTTGTATGCTTTTATGGAAGGTCAGTTGATTGTAAGTATTTGGCCTTATTTCTGGTTTCTTTATTCTGTTCTGTTGGTCTGTATATCTAGCTTTGTATCAGTACAATCCTGTTTTGGTTACTGTAGCCTTGTATAATTTGAAGTTGGGGTGATGTGATGCCTTAGAATTGTTCTTTTTGCTTAAGATTGCTTTGGCTATTCGGGCTCTTTTTTGGTTCCATATGAATTTTAGGATTATTTTTTTCTAATGGTATGAAAAATGATGTTGGTGTTTTCATAGGAATTGCATTGAATCTATATATTGCTTTGGGCATATGGTCATTTTAATAGTATTGGTTCTTCTAATCCATGAGCATGGGATGTATTTCCATTTGTTTGTATCATCTGTGATTTCTTTCAGCCATGTTTTATAGTTTTCCTTGTAGAGATCTTTCACCTTCTTGATTAAGTATATTCCCAGGCATTTGATTTTTTTTTTTTTTTTTTGCAGCCATTTTAAAAGGGACTGTGTTCTTGATTTCTCAGCTTCGTGGTTGTTGATGTATAGCAGTGCTACTGATTTGTGTACATTGATTTTGTTACCTGAGACTTTACTGAATTCATTGATCAAATCTAGGAGCCTTTTGGTAAAGTCTTTAGGGTTTTCTAGGTATATGATCGTGTAATTGGCAGACAGAGATAGTTTGCCTTCCTCTTTTCCAATTTGGATGCCCTTTGTTTATTTCTCTTTCCTGGTTGTTCTGGCTAGAACTTCCAGTGCTATACTGAATAGAAGTGGTGAAAGTGGACATCCTTGTCTTGTTCCACTTCTTAGGGGCAATGCTTTCATCTTTTCCCCATTAAGTATGAGGTTGGCTATGGGTTTGTCATGTGTGGCTTTTATTATTTTGAGGTATGTTCTTTCTAGCCTAAATTTTTATCATAAAGGGATGCTGGATTTTGTTGAATGTTTTTTCTGTGTCTGTTGAGATGATCATATGGTTTTTGTTTTTAATTCTGTTTATGTGATGAATCACATTTACTTGGGTATGTTGAACCATCCCTACATCCTAAGATGAAACCCACTTGATCATGGTGAATTATCTTTTTGCTGTGCAGATGGATTCAGTTTTCTAGTATTTTGTTGAGGATTTTTGCATCTGATGTTCATCAGGGATATTGGTCTGTAGTTTTCTTTTTTTGTTATGTCCTTGGCTGCTTTTGGTATCAGAGTGATACTGGCTTCATAGAATGAGTCAGGTAAGAGTTAGGTGGGATTCTCTCTTTCTTAACCTTTTGGAATAGTTTCAGTATGATTGGTGCCAATTCTTTGAATGTCTGGTGGAGTTTGGCCATGTATCCATCTGGCCCTAGTCTTTTTGTGTTTTGGCAATTTTTGTTATTATCGATTCAGTCTCACTGGTTGTTACTGGTCTGTTCAGACCTCCTATTTCTTTCTGATTCAAGCTAGGAGGGTTGTTTGTTTCCAGAGATTTGTTCATTTCCTCTAAATTTTCTTGTTTGTTTGCACAGAGGTGTTCATAGTGTCTTAATTGTCTTTTGTATTTCTGTGGTGCCAGCCATAATGTCTCCATTTCTGTTTCTAATTGAGCTAATTTGAATTTTCTCTCTTCTTGGTTAATCTAGCTAATGATCTATTGATTTTATTTATCTTTTCAAAGAACCAACTTTTATATTTTGTATTTTGATCTTTTGTTTCCATTTCATTTAGTTCTGCTCTGATCTTTGTTACTTCTTTTCTTTTGCTAGCTTTGGGTTTGGCTTGTTCTTCTTGAGACAGGGTTGTGCTCTGTCACCCAGGCTTGTGTGCGGTGACATGATCACTGCAGCCTTGACCTTCCTCGGCTGAAGTGATCCTCCCATCTCAGCCTCCCAAGTAGCTGGGACTACAGTCATGCACCACCATGCCCAACTAATTTTTTAATATTTTGTAGAGACAGTATTTCACCATGTTGCCCAGGCTTGTCTCAAACTTTTGGACTAAGCAGTCCTCTGCCTCTGCCTCCCAAAGTGCTGGGATTACAGGTGTAAGCCACCACACCTGGCCTAGTTGGTTCTTGTTTCTCTAGTTCTTTGAGGTATGATGTTAGATTGTCAGTTTGTGATCTTTCAGACTTTTTGATGTAGGCATTTAGCACTATAAACTTTCCTTTTAGCACTGCTTTTGCTGTATCCCAGAAGTTTTGATAACTTGTATCTCTGCTATCATTTATTTCGAAGAACTTTTAAATGTCTGTCTTGATTTCATTGTTAACCCCCAAATCATGTAGGAGCAGCTTGTTTAATTTCCATGTATTTGTATAGTTTTGAGGGTTCCTTTTGGAATTGATTTCTAGTTTTATTCTATTGTGGTCTGAGAAGATACTTGATATAGTTCTATCTATCGATCTATCTATCTATTTATTTATTTGAGACTGAGTCTTGCTCTGTCGCCCAGGCTGGGTTACAGTGGCACAATCTCGGCTTACTGCAACCTCTGCCTCCTGGGTTCAAGCAATTCTCCTGCCTCAGCCTCCTGAGTAGCTGAATTACAGGCCCCTGCCACCACGGCTGGCTAGTAGTTTTTATATTTTTAGTAGAGATGGGGTTTCACCATGTTGGCCAGGCTGGTCTTGAATGCCTGATCTCAGGTGGTCTGCCCTTCTTGGCCTCCCAAAGTGCTGGGATTTCAGGTGTGAGCCACCACACCCGGCCAATATATTTTGATTTTGAAAAAATTTATTGAGACTTGCTTTGTGGCCTGTCATGTGGTCTATCTTTTCTTAGGTCTAGTAATTGTTTTGTGAATCTGGGAGCTTCAGAGTTAAGTGCATATATATTTAGGATTGTAATATCTTCTGTTGGATCGATACTTTTATCATCATATAATGACCTTCTTTGTCTTTTTTTACTGTTGTTGCTTTAAAGTCTCTTTTATATTACATAAGAAGAGCTATTCTGCTCGCTTTTGGTTTCCATTTGCATGAAATATCTTCTTCCACCACCTTTAGTTTGATTCTGTAAGACTCCTTATATTTCAGGTGAGTCTCTTGAAGACAGCAGATATTTGGTTTGTAATTTTTTTTTTAATCCATTCTGCCAATGTGTATCTTTTAAGTGAAGCATTTATATGATTTATATTCAACGTTTATACTGAGATGTGAGGTACTGTTTCATCCAGTTGATTGTTACCTGGATATTTTGTGTTCTCCATTGTGTTTCATAGGTGCTGTGCATTTTTGTACTTTCAAGAGGTTCTATTCTGATGACTGTTGAGTTTTTATTTCAAGCTTTAGAACTTTTAGCCTCAATTTATTTTTAAAGATTATATATAAATAAGGGAAAACAGAAATTCTCTAATACTGTGCTCAACTGAGTGGATTGTATATTTGTTTTATTTTGGATTAATTATTGCCACAAGAAATCTGAGGTTTTAGGAATTTTGAAAATTATTGGGGGGAGGGGGGAGGGATTGCACTGGGAGTTATACCTGATGTAAATGACGAGTTGATGGGTGCTGACGAGTTGATGGGTGCAGCACACCAACATGGCACAAGTATACATATGTAACAAACTTGCACATTATGCACATGTACCCTAGAACTTAAAGTATAATAATAATAAGGCCGGGCGCGGTGGCTCAAGCCTGTAATCCCAGCACTTTGGGAGGCCGAGACGGGCGGATCATGAGGTCAGGAGATCGAGACCATCCTGGCTAACACGGTGAAACCCCGTCTCTACTAAAAAATACAAAAAACTAGCCGGGCGAAGTGGCGGGCGCCTGTAGTCCCAGCTACTCGGGAGGCTGAGGCAGGAGAATGGCGTGAACCCGAGAGGAGGAGCTTGCAGTGAGCTGAGATCCGGCCACTGCACTCCAGCCTGGGGGACAGAGCAAGACTCCGTCTCAAAAAAAAAAAAAAAAAAAAAAGTATAATAATAATAAATAAATTAAAAAAAAAAATTATTAAGGTCTGTAGGTGATTTTTCCAGACTGATGATATTTCCCATCATTTGGCCACAGTACAGGAAGCGTTTGGTATAGTTTTATTTCTTACTTGAAGCAGTAAATAATTTAAATTTTTCTCTTGGTAAGAAATGTTCCGTGCCTAATTTGAGTGTATTTACCCTTATTTGCTAATAAGCAGCTTAGATATTCATACCCTTTCTTCTATAGAAATGAGAATTATACATATAATCCCAAATCAAAATATAATTTTGATCAAATATCCTAATTGATATATGCTAGAGAGATTGACCTATGTGTGATTCATTTTTCCTAGGAGAAGGAAAGAGATGGTTGAAAAGAAATATTTATTTGGTAATTTATATATTGATGTAAAAATGGCACAGTCTTGGTCTTCAGATTTGTGTTTTTGTAAACTAAAACAAATAGTAAAGTTTCACAATAAAGACTATCAAATGAGTGGTTATAGCACCTGGCTCAGGGCACAGATTGAATCCTAGCTTAGACTCTCAGTGGTTTTGTGACACTGGAAAAGTGAATTAACCTCACCAAGCCTTATTTACCCACCTTTAATGTGAAACTAATGACAGTACCTGCCTCATGGAGTTTTTGTGAGGATTAAATGATACAACATGTGTAAAATGCTTACCTCTGTAGAAAATAGTGAATAAATGTTAGCCCATTTCACTTTGCTGTTCCTCGTATCGTAGATGTATTCATACAAAAAACTGAGCATTTCTAAAATGTTGAATTATTTTCACGTTGAAAGTAATGGACATAAAAGGTGCATTAAGCAATTCTAGTTTCTGTGGCCAAGACACGTCAAAGAAACTAAGAATTTAAAAAATAGGTGATTGATGAAGATTAACTTTATTCATGTTTTTCCTAGCTAGACATGATAAGCAAGGTAAGGAATTTAAAATAATAATATTCCCTTAAAGTTGCTTTCCTAGGTATTTTTAGCATTGTATAATTTAAGTCTCATAGATTCATACAGAAATCCTTTATGTTTTACAGAGTTACACTGTTAGACCTTATGATAGCCAAGATAACGAGTGATGAGCCACTCACCACGGATGACATCCCTGTGTTTTTGCGGCATGCTGAGTTGATTGCAAGCACCTTTGTGGATCAGTGCAAGACAGTGCTCAAGTTGGCCTCTGAGGAGCCTCCTGATGATGAGGTAAGGGAGGGAGATTTCCCAATCTCGGGTAAAAGAGAATGGACAGATTTTCTAACTCAGTCAAGTCCTCTATGAGAATTCTTTTTTAAAAGCTTTAAAAAATATTATGTAAATAATGTATCCATATATGAGAATAGTTAGAAAATTTAGATAAGGGAAAACTGTGTCCTTATTCCTACCATCCGGAGTCAATGACTTAAATTCTGGTTAATTTTCTAGGCAAATGACATCAGATACATGCACACAGACATAGACAGTGCACATATGTATCTGTTAAAAGTGGAGCCTTTCTGTGCCTTCCGTTTGCAGGTTCCCATTTTTTATTCAGAATGTAAGCTCTAGGAGGGCAGAAATGTTGACTGTTGTGTCCATAGTTCTATGTATATGGTAGGCACTTAGCAAATATTTGCTGAATGAATAAATAAATAATACATTGTAAATGTTTTTTAAAATAAATGCCAACATAGGCTGGGCACGGTGCCTCACACCTGTAACCCCACTTCTTTGGGAGGCCAAGGTGGGAGGATCGCTTGAGCCCAGGAATTTCAGATCACCCTGGGCAACGTGGTGAAACCCCGTCTTGGCAAAAAATACAAAAATTAACTGAGCATGGTGGCACACGCTATAGACCCAGCTACTTGGGAGGCTGAGGTGGGAGGGTCACTTGAGCCCAGGAGGTTGAGGCTGTGGTGAGCCATGATTGCCCCACTGCACTTCATCCCGGGTGATGGAGTGAGACCTTCGTCTCAGAAAAAAAAAAAAAGCCAACATAACATTTCAAGTAAAGAATTTCTTATTTATTTGTCCAAATCTCTGTAGTTGGACATTTAGGTTGTTTTTGTGTTTTTAGACAGAACCTTGCTCTGTTGCCCAGGCTGGAGCACAGTGGCACAATCTTGACTCACTGCAACCTCTGCCTCCTGGGTTCAGTCAATTCTCCTGTCTTGGCCACCCAAATAACCGGGATTCCAGGTGTGTACCACCATGCCCAGATAATTTTTATATTTTTGGTAGAGAGGGGTTTCAGCACATTGGCCAGGCTGGTCTTGAACTCCTGACTTACGTGATCTGCCCACCTCGGCCTCCCGAGGTGCTGGGATTATTGGCATGAACCACCACATCTGGCAGTAGGTTGTTCTTATTTCTACTTATTTTAGTTAATACTGTAGTACATGCCTTTATAGTTACATCTGTGCACGGTTTCCACAGCTGTTGTCCTAGGACATAATCTTAGAAGTGAGATTGCTGTGTATAAGGATATCACATGTTTAAAGCTCTTAATACATACTTCCAAACTGCTTTCTAGACGACTTGCTTCTTCTCTTCTTTATAGAAGATTCCTAGTTGTATACTGTCCTGGTTAATTATTTAAACTATTTTTTTACTCTCCTTAAGCCTACCTTAGGTCATTCAGGTCTTGTTTTATCAGGACGTGGAAGGGAGCTTGTGTTAATTCTCTGTCCCTCCTCTTTACTTCAGAACTTGCTGTTTTTATCTATTCTCCTTTCTTCTGTGATAAAGTTAGAATTATTCTTTCTCTGGACCACTCAGCTGTAAAAAGGATGCACTTGTGATACGACAGGGAAGAATCTCAAAAATGTGGAGGGAGAGAAGCCAGTCAGACTAGAGAACATGCTGGCTGATTCCATTTCTGTGGGAATCTGTGGCAGGCCAGATATATTGGTCATGACAGAAAATAGATCAGATGTTACCTGCATCTGGAAATGAAGGAGTGGAATTGATTGCGGGGGGACACGAGGGAACTTTCTGGATAGTAGAATGTGGCATTTAGCTGTATACCTTGACGCAACTCTGTACTGTATACTTAAGATGGATTATTTCATTGCATGTATATTATACCTCAATAAAGCTGATTTAAACACATTTTAATAGAAGATGATAGAGAGTTCCTTTGTATGCTGATATGAATGGTCAGGTAGAGAGGGAGTAATTGATGCTGGAATCACCATCGGCAAATGGGTGAGACTGGAGGAGAGGGACTGGAATCCAGAGTGGATACTCATCCACTGTCCACAGGTGGGAAGGTAGAGAATGTGATCCATAGTGTTTCCCAGAGAGTAGTGTGTAATACTGTGAAATTGTTAACTCCTGTTGTAAATGCAGCTCATGGCTGTGACTGCTCGACCACGAGAGTGTATATCCTTTTTTGTGAATATACTTTTGTTCAGGACCATTTTGGTATTGATTTTCTGTGCTTTGTCATATAGACCATGTTAGGTCTTATAATCAGGTCGTTACTTTAGTTCTCATTTTCTGTGATAGAAAAGAAGGGTCTTTATTCAGGGGCTTGCGTTTACTTTCTGGAGATAGATTTGCCTTTGTTTCCAGCAGGAGGAGCAGTGAGTCATGCTTAAGAAAAGTTTTAAAAATTCTCTAGGAGACAGAGAAAAGACAGATCACATCTTTAAACTTTTCAAGGCACTTCTGATTAAAGGATAGGTGATTTCAGTATTGTAGTGAGAAATTCCTGAAAATACTTTTTATATTTAGGAAAACTTTTATTTTTCCTTCAGACTTTTTTCTCTAAGATCGGAAGTATTTTTATATATTAATGGAATGGAAAATTTTAGACTGGGAGCAGTGGCTCATACCTGTAATCCCAATAATTTGGGGCACCAAGGTGTGGGAGGATTGCTTAAGCCCAGGAGTTGGAGACCAGCCTGGGCAACATAAGGAGACTCCATCTGTACAAAAAAAAAAAAGAATTAGCTGGGCATGGTGGTGTGCGCCTGTGGTCCTAGCTACTGGGGAGGCTGAGGTGGGAGGTTTGCCCAAGCCCAGAAGGTTGAGACTGCAGTGAGCTGCGATTGCGCTGCTGCACTCCAGCCTGGGGGAGAGTGAGACCCTGTCTCAAAAACAACAACAACAACAACAACAAAACATAGGCAGGTTTCTTTTGCAAAGCCAAATTAATTTACTTTTGGAAATTTATTGAGTTATACATTTATGACTTGTGCATATTAATGTAGATATGTCATACTTTTTTTTTTTAAAGGGGACCCCTTATGCCAGTATTTAAATATGCCAAAGACCAAGTGGTATGCTGGAGCTGGCCTGTGGTAACTTCTAAGAGTTGATTATTGAGTGCTTAGAAATTTATGAACTGATTGTTAAATTGTTGGTACCTTGAAATCATCCATGGTGGAAGTAGTTATGCCATGGAAACCAGCGAAAGCTACAGATAGGGCTTTCCACCTGCCTCCTCCTCCCCAGCCATTCTTCTGCCAAACCACTGCATTTACTCATTGGTGATCTTTTTAGGAGAAGATAGATATTCAATAAAGTTCTCAATGCTATGACTGAAAAGTGAGAATGGAAACAGTTGTATTTATAGCACATGTTTTTTAATTGATGTAATTGTTTGGCTTTAAAATCCCAAGGTTTTCTTCATATGTTTCTTTATAAAAATAGTTTTGGGTTCTCATGTTAATGTACTTATTCCTGTCTTTTGATATATTTTGTATACTTGTGTCCAGTTTTTGATATATTTTTGTCAGTTCTGAATCTTGTTCACTTGTGGCAAGCCTTGCCTTTTCTCTGAAAGCTTAAAAAACATTCTTTTTAGCTTTGTATTTTCTGATACCCATATATTACAATAATTGTCCTCAGGTTGTGGGATTTGCATTCTGTTTTAATCTTTGCAACCCCAGTTTAGGCCATACTGTAGTACCTGTTATGCAGTAGGTATTACATATTTAGCTATATAATACATATTTAATACATATTCTACAATAAATAGTGCATTTTTTCCACATATGAAGGGCTTAAATGTTTGTATTAGGCAAATAGTATTTGCTTTGTTGTTAAAAATTATTTAAGCTGAAGTCAGTGAAACATAAAGTTTCAGTTGGGCCTGGTGACTCAGGCCTATAATCCCAACACTTTGGGAGGCTGAGGTGGGCTGATCGCCTGAGGTCAGGAGTTTGAGACCAGCCTGACCAACATGGTGAGACCCTGTTTCTACTAAAAATACAAAAATTAGCCTGGCGTGGTGGCGGATGCCTGTAATCCCAGCTACTCGGGAGGTGGAGGCAGGAGAATCGCTTGAACCCGGGAGGCGGAGGTTGCAGTGAGCCGAGATTGTGCCATTGCACTTCAGCCTGGGCGACAGAGCAAGACTCCCATCTTAAAAAAAAAAGTTACAAAGTTTTCCCCTTTTTGCCCAGCCTCCATTTGTTTTCTGTAGGTCTATATGCATATCCTTTTTTTTTGTTTTCTTTTCAAAGGTCTTTTTCGTATATACGCACCTATATGTTTTTTGTTTTCATTTTTTACACTATTCTTCAACTTGCAATTTTTACTTATGATATAACTTGTACATCTTTGCACTTTAGCATGTGTATATTCATTGTATGTTTTTAATAAATAATATTTAATTATATAGACATATTTATATTTATTTATTTAATTATATAGACATATCATAATTTTTTCATTTGTTCCCTATAGACGTTTCAACTGCTTTCAGGTGGCTTTTTTTTTTCTTTTAACCTTTATAAATAATGTTATAGTGAACATCCTTGTACAAATTTCGGACAAGTAAATCTGAGATTATAAATTCCTGGAGTTGAATTGCTGGGTCGAAGAATTAGGTATTTTTTAAAACTTTAGAGAGATTTCTAAATTGCACACCAATGCAACACAAGATTGCATGAGCTGCCCTTTGCAGATCTGATTTAATTACTATTTCTCATTAATGTTTTTCAGTGACCATTATGTTTGTTTTGCATATTAGGTTACTCTTTAAAATGCATTTATTAAAAAGCATTTTCTGGAAATTAATCTTTCTGTCATACATACAGTAAACTACTGTTCACGTAATTTTTGTTTGAATTTATTTCTGATGTTCTGTTAGCCTTTTAGTTGTTTTTTGTTTGTGTTTAATTAAGGTTATCAATTTTATCCTTCTGGCCTCTGGATTTCTTTTTTTTGTTTTTGAGAGCTGACAGCCGAGAAGATTTTTGTTTGTTTGTTTTTTAAGTAAATTCTCCACTTAGATCGTGGAAATATGCACTTACATTGTCTAGTTCTTTCAGTACTTAGTTCTCATTTTTTATTTATCTAGAATTTATTTTTGAGCAAGGAGTGAGTTATGGATCCAAATGAATTATTTATGTCTTTTGACTATTCAAGATTATACAGTCTTTGGTGTGAGACTGACTGGGTTTGAATCTTGATTTCTTCTGTTACAGGTATATGATCTTGGAAAAGTTACTCATCCTCTCTCTGCCCTTCTTTTTCTTGAAATGGGTTATATTATTGTTATTTTTTTTAATTTTAAGATAGAGTCTTGCTCTGTTGCCCAGGCTGGAATGCAGTGGTGAGGTCTTGGCTCACTGCAACCTCCATCTCCCGGGTTTAACTGATTCTCCTGCCTCAGCCTCCTGTGTAGCTGGGATTACAGGTATCCACCACACCGGCTAATTTTTGTATTTTTAGTAGAGATGGGATTTCACCATGTTGGCCAGGCTGGTCTTGAACTCCTGACTTTGGGTGATCCACCCACCTCAGGCTCCCAAAGTGCTAGGATTATAGGCGTGAGCCACCGTGCCCAGCCAGGTTGTATTTGAATATAAACATTTAATATGCCGATTGGTACAAGTTAATGTTCCCTAAATGTTATCTGTTCATTATTATTTCAGTACCATTTAGTGAATAATCTTATCCTTTCCACTAATTTTTTTTTCTTAATTGAGACAGAGTCTTGCCCTGTTGCCCAGGCTAGAGTGTAGTGGTGCAATCATAGCTTGCTGTATTCTCCAGCTCCTGGGCTTGAGGATCCTCCCACCTACCTGTATCATATCCTAAATTCTTTTATTTATTTGGACAATTACTGGTTCCCGCCAAACAAATTGGAGGGAACCAGTGAGATGTTAACAGCTGGAGAAGGGAGAATTCAGAGAGAGATGTGTTTATATGCCATAAAGGAACGCTGAAATGAACATACAAATAAATGCAAAACTGATCTATGGAGAAAGGAGTTGCAGTCCAGGCAGATATAACTAATTTGCATTTTAATGGACAGGAATAATTCTGTATTAATATAAGTTTTCTGTAACTCACAAAGCTATAAAATTGCTCAAAGATACTAAATGACAGTGTTAACTGAGACAGGTGAGCTAGACAGGAGACTAATCTTTTTTTTTTTTTTTTTCCTCTCACTTCAAAATCTTTCACAATGTTCCCTTCATTTGCTTGTCTTTTTTTTTTTTTTTTTCCGCTAGTGCCTGATTTAATTAATATTAGTTTCATAAGACTTTTAAATATCTGGAAGGGCATTTTACTCATTAATCTTATTTTTTAAGAGAGTAAATTTTCCTGGCTATTCTTTCATTACTAATTTCCAGATGCTCATTAAAAACACTTCATTAATAAAGTGATTTTAATGACTAAAATTGGGGATGTGTTAGGTGGGGATAGATTAATTTTCTTTTAGGGTTATTTTAGTTAATATCATAGAATTTAAGAGCTGGAAGGAGACTTCCAGTTCATCTCTTCCAACCTCTAATTTTATTCATGTTGTTTTAACGTGGAAAATTTCAAACATAGACTAAGAAGAAAGTGTACTTAAACTCCATCTGCCATCCCCTGGCTTCAGCAGCTTCCCCTTCATTACCATTCTTCTTTCTTCCACAGTTCCACTCGTTCTTATGCCAGTTGCCGTGGACTGATTGAAAGCTCCAGCATATTTCATCAGTTACTCTAAAAGATAAGGAGTCATCAGATACAAGTATAATACGATGTGAACATCGAAAATAACTAATAATAACATGTATTATCAAATAAATACTATTCAGATTTCCCCCATTGTCTAATAATCTTTTTCACGTTTGTTTTGTTGAAACAGCATAAAGAGAAGGGCCGTATATTGCAACTGATTGATATAACTTTACTCTAGTGTATAGGTTCCCCTTCCCTCTTCTTTTTTTTCCTCTTTGCTACTTATTTGTTGGAGAAACTGTCTTGTTTTTCCCATAGACTTTTCTAGATTTCAGATTTTGATGAGTATGTCTCCAGGGTGGCACTTAACATATTCTTCTGTACCTTGCATTTCCAGTGAATGAAAATTAGTTCCAGAGGCATATTCAGATTTGGGTTAGGTATTTTTTTTGTTTATTTTTGCAGTAGTGTTTCGTTGTTGGTAATACTATTTTCATCAAGAGGCACATGAGGCTTGGTTATCTCTCTGTGATATTAGCAGTCATTAATGATGACCTAGATCCATGAATTCTTTAGGGGTTGCAGAATGGTGGCATTTTAACATTATTGTTCATTCTTTGTTTATTAGCAGGAATATTTTTTAAAGAGAAACTTTCCCTAATCAATTCTTAGGTTCTGTGAGGTACACAGGATGAAGAAAGGCAGGATAAGTGCTTGATTGTTTTCCGCCTTGATTACCAATCTTCAGAGTAATGAGTTGGTTTTGTGGCATCATTCAAAGATGACCAGTGAGTTGGTTTGTTTTGTTTTATTTTCATCAGGAAGCCATAGCTTTAAAATCACTCACTTTGTTTTCAGTCTGCTGCTGTAATTCTTTCTGTTGTTTAATGTGCCACCGCTGGCCAGTGGGAGCCTCATCAAGTTGTTTCTGATTCCGAATTTCTGACATGACCCTAGTAGCCTGTAATAGCGTCTTTGTTATCTGCTAGGACGAGGTGTCCACAGTTACCTTTTGCATGGTCTGCCCCAGGTCTATTCTTGAAGGAGCAGTGGTATCTGAAGAAAACAATCTGGGCAACTACGCCTTTAACAAAAGAGGTTGTTGAAGCTATGTGAAATTGATGGACTTGGTCAAGACTCGTTTTAACATGGTACTAACTTTAGATTTCTAATCGAGATTTTTCCCCTTTAACTCTTTAGCAAAAGAAGGCTGTGATATAAAATTAAAGATCCAAGACATTAAAAATATGTGTTGTTTCTTGCTATTTATTTTGAGATTTCAGAATACTATGTTAATATATTACCTTTAAATCTCTTAATTAGAAAGCAGTAAATACACGTTTAGCATTAACAAGGAAGTAATTTGTCTGTCTTTTGAAGAATGTTCTTTTTTTTTTGGTTGAGACACAGTCTTGCTCTGTTGCCTCGGCCAGAGTCCAGTGGCATGATCTTGGCTCACTGCAACCTCCATCTCCTGGGTTGAAATGATTCTCCTGCCTCAGCCTCCCTAGTAGCTGGGATTACAGGCGCCCGCTACCACGCCTGACTAATTTTTATATTTTTTTAGTGGAGACGGGATTTCACCAAAAATTGACCAGGCTGATCTTGAACTCTTGACCTCAAGTGATCCTCTGACCTCGGCCTCCCAAAGTGAAGAATGTTATCTTTATGGACTAACTTTATAATCTCTGCCACATTTTGTCAAGTAATGGTACTTTAAAAATGGGGTTCAAAATCTATACAAAAGTTACATTTAAAATTTTTATATAGACTAATGCTATGCAGTTGGTACCGGGCAATTTCTTGGTCATGCAGTGTATTTGATAATAAATTATTTAGTAGCTATGTGAAGTAGTGTTTTCAAATAATACTGTCTTTCTGATCTACCAAGATATTGCATAGAAGTTCATATTTACCCAGAAATTATGCAAGTTCTTAAAGCCAGAGTTTTTTCAACCACAGCATTTTACAGGATTTCTGTGGACAAGAAATTAATGTATTTCATGGGCTATTTGTATCTTTAAAGTGGAATTTGCATGCTGGGAATGCTTTAAAAAGAAAGTATTTGCATAAATGTCATGTACGTAGCTAGTAATTTTGAACATTTATTCCACTGTTGGAATGTCTTTTTGCTTGAATAAGAACTTTTCTGACTCTTTGCTCCAAGAAGACACATAATGACACATAATCTTGCATTCTTGATGGCAGATGTCTGCTGTTAGTGAAAATGATGAGTCGTGTACATATTTCGTACTTCTGTTTTGTTCTTCATAGTTTGTTTTTCTCTTTGACTTATTACAAGCCCTGACTTTAAATTTATTGAAATATTTTATTCTCTTACAGTTATTTATAACAGTTAAATCATTTCACTTAAAATATGCTTTAAAGTTATATTTTATTTTCTTTCTAGGAGGCACTGGCTACGATTAGGCTTCTCGATGTCCTGTGCGAAATGACTGCGAATACTGAGCTGCTCGGCTATCTGCAGGTTTTCCCTGGCTTGCTGGAAAGAGTGATTGGTGAGTGAAATATCACACATTGTATTTTTAGCTAAGAAATCTTTGGCTTGTCATACTGTAATGTAAATCCAAATACAAATCCTTAATTTTCAGTGTACTTTTGGGAATTTTGTGAATATATTTTATTGAGAGGAATCACAGTGTTGTAACAGTTCAGGCGGGCCAGATAAACCTGAGCCCACATGGTTTTTCATCCACTTCCCTTCTGCTTAACTGAAGATTCCTTCTCAGTAACATGAGGATAACAATGCCTGTAGATACACATGGTAGATGTTTCATCAATATAGGATGTGATGAAGGTGGTGGGGTAGGGGAGGTTTTCGATGATGATTGTGGTTTTATATTACTATAGCTTTGCAAAATGTGGCAGTAAATTTTTCCCATTTACATTTAGTGAACACATAGAATGGTGTTTTATACACATTATATATACAAATCTTATGAGAAAGTGGTTTTAAACAAGAAACCATTGTTAAAAGCATTACCAACCTTGCTAAAAAGCTGTTTGCAAAATAATTGACGTAGAACTTGTTCCTTGTGGCTGGCTGTGCTTAGGCTTGCTATGCATTATTTGCAATTTTTTCCTTTAAAAAGATGATACTTACTCTGGAGACCAGTGTACTGAGAACGATGACTTTGTGTCTAGCAGGATAGATGAGCTAGCAGTGAGCTGTAGAGGAAGATCCTTAGAATTCCTCATCAGTGTTTTATTTTGAGTACAGTGCTTTTAGTGATAATTTGAATAAAACACCATGAACCTGGGACACTGAGTGATTATGGAAAGAGCCTGAGTTTGGAGCCGGGCTCGATGTGGGTTGCCATCCCAGCTCTGCACTTTTCTGAGCCTGTTGTTTTCTTCATTATAACATTGGGAAAGGGATACTTTCCTGTATAGGTTTGTTGAGAGGGTTAAATGCGGAAACACTGAAATGCAGTTCCTGGAAGATTGTCTGTTTTCATTGGCTGCCTGGAGGTGCTCATAGAGTAGAGCAGTAGTAAGTTCTTTCTCCTGAAGGTAGCTGGAGTGAAGTATGGAGAACACATGCTGGCTTCTGATGCTTTGGCCAGTCGGATGAGGGAAAAATAAGCACTCTTCTTGGTTTCTGTCATGTGCGTCATTATGGATAGATATTGTGTTTTAGACTTCACTGACTGAAGTTATTAGAAGAGTTCTTTCATAAAGAAGTTGAGATTGGAAACCTTTTTGTAAGAAAGATGCTAGCAAACTTTTAGCTAACTTTTCTTTGTAGATAAATAGAAACTCTGAGTTGGGGTAGTCATTATGGCTTATCTCCCCAAAACTAGAGTCACAAAATTTAAAGCAAAGGCAGAAGAGCCTTTTAATCCTTACTTAAAGCAAAGGCAGAAGAGCCTTGTAATCATTATTTAAATAAAGCTTTCTGTGCTCTACCTTTAGTCTATTAAAATAAATTAGATTTGGTTATGGAAAACTATTAGTACAAAATACTAAAAGTTACTTTTCTGTAGAAAATGAAGTTTACTCTTTTGGTTATAGATCTTTTACGGGTGATTCATGTAACTGGAAAGGAAACCACAAACATCTTCAGTAATTGTGGTTGCGTGAGAGCAGAAGGTGATATCTCCAATGTGGCCGAGGGGTTTAAGTCTCATCTTATTCGTCTGATTGGAAATCTGTGTTACAAGAATAAAGATAACCAAGACAAGGTAAGAGGATTTCCTAGTATGTGTTACACATGTATAGCTTCATTTAGAATATAGTCTTTGGCAGACATTCACTCTTTTGGAGTGAAAACCTGAGGTGCTTAGAAAGTAGCTTGGATAGAAAGATGTATATTTTATATGTATACACATACACACACCCCTACGTATACATACACGTATGTATGTATATATGTATATGTTAATATATAGCTCTTTGGAGCCTAGAGAAATTTCTGACACACAGTAGATATTTAATAAACACTAGTTATTATTGCCTATTAAGAAAAAACAAAGCTTAGATCTATAGCCTATGTTTATGGATGATAGCATCATAAGCCTTTTCTTCTAGGTGTTTTAAAATGGATATAAAAGGAATATAATATTTAAGTATGAAGTCTTTGAGGACCTAGTAGGCTGCTTTTAGAAACCTCTTATGTGCAGAACAGCTTAAAGGTAATTAGATCGAGAATGTGAGAGAATGGTAAGAAAGATCTCAGGGCAATTGGACCATATGCTTCAGATTGATCTCACCTTTCTGTATTTTTCTGGAGTTTTACTTTGGGTGGCATTTGATTTGCTTAGTTAAATATTAATTAAATTTGTGTCAGATTATATTTTTCTAAGATGGTGGCAGAATGTCTTGCATTGTACATGTGTTTCTTTGCAGTATGACTTTGCCACTCCTCTGCCAAGGGTTGGCATCTGTTTCTCCATCCACTTGAATCTGGGCAGGCCCCGTGGCTGCTGTGAGGAATCAAATATATGATCCTATACTATTTCTAGCATAGCCCGTAACTGGTCTAGCTGATTCTATTTCTGGCTTCTTAGAAGCCAGTCACCATGTAAGAAGTATAGATTCCCAGGTATCACCTTGCTGTGAGTTGCTGAATACACACGGAAAAGCCCTGGAAGATAAGATACAATGAGGAGAGAGGAAAAGCCTAGTGAATGAACACCAAGGCATGAGATGTGTGTGAGAAACCACCTTGGGAGTAGATCCATCCTCAGTTTCTTACTTGCCCAGCTGATGCCACGTAGATCAGGGCCCCCCTACTGGGCAAAGCCCTTTCTGAATTTATGACCTATAGTATTATGAGAAAAAGTGAAAAGTAGGGAAAACAAATAAGTGATGTAGGTCCTGCTTCTGTTAGTAGCCCAGGAAGTTACTGTTGGACTGATCCTTCTTCAAATAGCAATTATAAACTTCGGACAAAAAACAGTCGTGTGAAGACACTCAAATTTGACACAAACGGGCAGATTCTGGAGTGAAATTGACACTTGGAAGAAGGGAATGACATAGTATGTGGCAGGCAGGGCAGTGAAAAGTCAGTTACAAAATCTTCAGTCTTTCTAGCTTGAAGAATCAAAGAACAGTTTGAGGGCAACCATAGCATTGGAAAGTGAGGGGGCAATTGCGGAAAGTAGAAAACAGACCCCAAACTCTGGGTGTCAACTACCTAAATCTCTGCTAATGCCTGAATCACACGTGTGGGGCAGGCTCCAAGCAGCTAAGCTAAGGTTGAAGTAATTGTATTGAGATTTGAGCTCCCACCCTAGAGTTTATAGTGTAAGTCCAACTTACACTGTAGATAATTGATAATTGCCCTCTAAAAAAAACCCAACACTCTTTAGAGGAATATAGTATAATCCAGAATTGCTACAGCATAATATATCCTGTAATGTCCAGGATACAGTTTAAAACTACTTGATGTTCAGGAAAATGTGACCTGTTCTCAATTGAAAAGATAATCAGCAGAGACTGACTATGAGAGGACTCAGCTACTGGGCTTAGCAGACAAGGATTTTAAAGTAGCAAATGTAACCATGCTCAACGATGTAAAGGAAATACGCTTCATAAGAGTGAAAAGATAGGATATCTCAGCAGAGAAATAGAAACTATAAAAAAGAACCAAATGGAAATTCTAGAACTGAAAAATACAGTATCTAAAATTAAAAAAAGGGTACTGAATGTGCTTAACCTCAAGAAAGATCACAGAGGGAAGAGCCAGTACGCTTTAAGATACATCATTAGAAATCAAGTCATCTAGTCTGAAAACCAAAGGCAGGGAGAAGGACTGAAAATAAAATGGCCACTTTAAGATGCTAAATGTTGGGGTAGTTTGTTACGCAGCCATTGATAACTGGAATAATTCCTATGAGACATGGCACAGAACCAAATGCTAGACAACTTGCACTTTTAGTATATGGGCACACCATTTTGGCAGTCCTCATCTTCAGGAGAGTGAGACTACTAATTCCCCCTTGGGAAATTACTGGACTGATTTTTGCAAAAGAAAGTTGATAGAGAATAAAACACTTTACCTTTTTAATGACCAGGACTGCCTTTCTTGAGCACAAAAGGTGGTTTTTCTTGTGTTTAACTATTCTTTTGTTGCTAATTTGGACTGGCCTCTTATAGGAACAAAATGTAGTAACCCTTAAAAGGCTTGTGAAATAACTCACCGAAGTCAGGATCAGATTGCACCATAAGTAAATATGGAGTGTGCCCAAGTGCTGCTGTGTAGAGGTCACTGGGGCGCACAGGAAGTCGATGCTGTGTCCTGTCACTTGTGCAGTTGCTAATAGCACTGCTGATTTCTCAGCAAACAGTTTAGAGGGTATGAAGGAGTTCATTCTTTGAGTATCAACTCAAATGCCTCTGTTTCTCCCAGTTTCTTACCTGTGTCAACAAAAGGCCTGAACCTGAAAGCATTACCTCTGGGATTTTTTTCCTCCTTCCAAAGACTGACACAACACCGAAATCTTATTCTGGATATGCTGGAGTCTTCTTTATTCTTGTAGCCAAGTTCTGGTTCCAGCTGGGTATTACAGATACTTGCCTCGCTCATTGTTGCCTCAAGGGATAGAGTTCACTAGTACTCAGATGACTTTGGTTATAGTTTTAGGAAAATGGAATGGATGGTTATGTAGCAGGTCCTTATCACGGGACCAGTAATTCTCAGTGTTTTGTCTTGATGGGTTGTCTCACTTCTAACCCCGCTAGGGCTTTAAGGGAAATTTGACTCTGTCTCTGCTCCAAGACTAAAGATCTGAGTTGGGAGAGATTTCGTAGCATCTAGCCTAATTTGGGTTCCTCCTTTGCCCAGAAGACAAAAGGGACTGATGATTTATTGTTTAGTGTTTACTATGTCCTGGCATTGTGCTTAGTGAATTACATGTATTATCAACTTTAATCTTTGCATCAGCCTTGCAAAGCAGGTTCTGGTAACCACATTTTAAGGAGAGGCCATCCAGTTAGTGAGGTGCAGAGCCCAGGGTAGAATTTAGATTTGTTTGCCTATTGAGTTCCCAGGCCTATGCTCACTTCCCTGCACAATGGTGAGAACTTTCCAAAAGGTTGGAGAAAAGGGTTTAAAATAGACTTCCTGAGGGACTTCAGGCTGGAGGCTGGTCAGTCTGGGTCTCCTAGGCCAGCCAGACCCCTTCGACTGCCTTCCGGTTGAAGTCTGGAACTCTGGGGATCCTCTCATCCTTGTTTCTGATTTCACCCATTCATCAAATACAAATGTTCCTGGCCTTAGGGATCCTTTGATGGGTAAGTCAGGCAAGGTACTAATATGTTCTGTGAAGCTTCCATTCTGACGGCATCTAGGGACCATGCTTGCCTCTTTGAATCAGAATCTCAAAACTAGTTATGACACAAATTTTCCTAAAATCTTTGTGCACTGCCTGATTCCTCTGAATTTTGAGTAAGAGTCTTTTAAGCCCAGCTGTGTCTGTGTTGTCTGTGTAACTTCATCCATTGCAATGAGTATGGTGCCCACCTGCTGGATGGCCCCCTTATACTCTTGTGGCCCTTTCCATTTTCTGGAGCTCTTTTCATCTGCTTGAGTTTGTTGGAGCCTTATGATACCTCTGTGGAAAGGGCTGAAAAGATATTTCCACCATCATTTTCTAAATGAAGAAACCCAAGGCCCAGAGACCAGGTGTGATTTAACTCAGCTAGCACTTGCTGAGTGAGAATTGCCGTGTGCTGCATGCTCTGGAGAAGACAGTCACTTTAGTGGTGGAATGACACATATGCACTAGAAGCTGTAGCAAAAGTTTGTGTGGTGAGGCCTGTCAGAGAGGAACAGGGGGGTGATGTGTCCTCTGGGCTGGCTGTGCCAGGAGCATTTCTCTCTAAGGACAGGCACTGGACTGCCAGGAGCATGGTATCAATTGGAAGGGTGGTCATCTTTCTTTGAGATATTTGTCTTTGGGCAAGATTTAAGAGAATCAAGGTACCTAAGGTACCTGGCCTCAGATTGGAAATCTGCACAGAAATGTATTTTACCCCAAATTCTCATGAGTCTTTAATGCTTAAGTCTGTACATGTGATAGATGTAGTGTTTCCTGAATGTGAAGGAATTGCTAGACTTCCCTTTACCACGTCATGGTAGGGAGGTGTCAAATCCTTACTGACTTTTATTCTTACCTTGTTTTTTTTGTTCTCAACTTGCGTAGTATTTCCTTGATACAACTGTAGTGATTAGTTTACTTCTAAACTTTTGTGGACCTAAATGGAGATTCTGTTTTGGTTTCTATTGTAAGAAGCGCAAAGATACTAATGCTGAAAATATGAAGAAAGCATTCTTCAGCTTCTTCTTTGTTAGAATAAGGAATGTATGGTTTACCTTTTTCTTCCCCGTTCTTCTTTTCTTCAGTATTGTCATAACCTCTTTAAGTGAATCTTTATTAGAAGAAAACCCAAACATTTTTACTTCATAAAGCTAAATGCATTTTTCAAATCGGACAGACAGATGATCTAGTTTATCTACCTTCCACCCGCCAAGGAAATTTTATTGACTAGGATAGGCCGTATGTCCATTCTGCTAAAGGTTATGGAAATGCTGTTCAGTTTCTTCTCCTCCTCCTCCTCCTCCTCCTCCTCCTCCTCCTCCTCCTCCTTTCTCCTCTTCCTTCCTCCTCCTCCCTCCTCCTCCTTCCTCCTCCTCCTTCCTCCTTCTCCTTCCTCCTCCTCCTTCCTCTTCCTCCTTCCTTCTCCCTGATATAAAAGATTCCCAGCAGTCACATACTTGATGATCCCATGTCAAATATATGGCCTATAAACCTTTTATTACAAGCATACCTTAATTTTAAAGTAAGTCTGTACTGTATGGAAAAGTTCAACATCTAAAGACAAACTTTATTTGGCCCCTTCAGTTCTCAGTTTTGAAGGCAGGTTCATTTATATACATAAAACAATCTTTGTAATACATTTTTCATTAATTTTGTGTTGCTCATCATGTTACTCCCAGCATCTAAATTGTACCTGGCACATAGAAGGCATTTAGTAAATTTTTCTAATTTTTCTTGAATGATAATTTATTTGTAAAATAAATTGAATGTTGAATGTCTACTGCGTATCAAGTACACTTTTAGGTTCTGAGGATATACAGCAAATAAAACACAGTTCTGTTCAAGGAGTGTAAATATACTATATAATTTTCTGACTATATTTATAAAGACTAGTAAAAATAAATAACTTTTCAAATGAAAATTAATGTTCCTCTAAATTCTGATTCTGTAATTATTTTTGAAAGTCTTTTTTATGTTTGAATATATTCTAATTTACTGTAATTTGCCATAGTTTTATTTGACCCAAATCATATATTTTAGATTGTAAGAACATCTGTATTGTATAAAATTTCAAGTAATTAAAAAATATTTTTTAAATCCCAGGTTTAGGCTTTGTAGATCTGAATGCAGTTTTTTCATTAATCTTAAATAAAATTTAAGACTGAATTTACAGTTGTTAAATATTCATAACATGATGAATTTTTAGTGGGTTTTTTGGTGGGGTGTACTATTTTCCAGCCTTTTGTATCTAGTTGCGAGGAGCCAAGAACAGGCAAATTATTAACTCCTTTATTATTTCCTCCTGTCTGAAATGTTTTCAAGCAGCATATTTGCCTGTTAAATCATGAAATTGAAAAAAAAAATCTATGGCTGGTTCCTAATGATTTTATTTAGGTTGTTGCTCTTAATGAGGATTAGTACCTGTTTTGTACATTGGTACTGGCTGACTTGTCAGTTACTCGGATAATTGATCAAGTGATTGCTCTGCAGAGAAACAATAAATGCTTAACTAATATGTGTTAGTGTTTTTCTTTTTGCAACTGTGAAATAGGCCAGGGTGGCATGACCTTTGGTGCTCATGCAGGGCCAGCTTCTATATTTTCAGCCTATACTAGCACTGTGTGGACTTCCCAACCTTCATACTTTTCCTGAGTGACCTTAACTTGGCCTTCAGAACTCAAGGTCACAGGTACCCTGTTGACATGTGCAGAAACACTTTCTCTTCCACAGTCCTCACTATACTGTTCTGCTCTCTACTCGCCCCCTGACTGATACTCTACCTATAATCAGTTTCTGTGTGTAAATAGGTTATGGGTTGTTGATTCTGATGCATATTTCAGTATACGTGTGCTGCTGTTTTTGGTTTTACTTAATAAGTCTTTAGTGTGATACACATACATAAACTGATCACCAGTAAAACTGTGACATATGAAACATTTTATTTGGGTATCACTCAATTTTACTTTAGCAACCTCCATCCCTTCTTAGTTATACCACTGTTACCACCACTTTTGTCTTTGCTCCTCCCTTGATGTTTCGTCTTTCATGAAACCCATCTCCCAAGGTCTTTCTGGATGATAATGGCTTAATTCACTCTCTTTCCCAGATACATGTTTTTCTTTCTTTATAGGAAGCTTCAATACCCTAACTCTCTGCCTGTCTAATTGGGGAATTCCAGGCAGGCTATTGAAAATGCCTGGGGGGCTAGGTGCAGTGGCTCATGCTTGTAAACCCAGCAAGCACATTGGGAGGCTGAGGCGGGAGATTGTTTGAGCTCAGAAGTTGGAGACCAGCCAGACGACATAGTAAGACTCCATCTCTAAAAAACATTTAAAAATTAGCTGAATATGTTGGTGCATGCCTGTAGTCCCAGCTATTTGGGAGACTGAGGTAGGAGGATTGCTTGAGCCCAGGAGGTCGAGGCTGCAGTGCACCATGATTGTGCCACTGCGTTCTAGCCTCAGTGAGGGTTAAAAAAAAAGGAAACAGAAAATGTCTGAGCACTGTGTTCTCCTGTCACTGACTTTTCTGTCATTGCTTGGCTTGTAACATTGGATCCACATGTATGCTCTTCATAGAGGAACCTTACAACAGGCAGAGAGCTTATGAGACTTTAGAGTTCAGTAAACTCAGTGTTGCCTCTTAGTTGACTATCTATTAGCTGTTTAAATTTGGACAAGTGTCTTAACCTCTCTGAATCTCAGCTTCTTCATGTATAAAATAGGGGCAGTTACACCTTGTGGGGTTGGGAGGATTAAATGTGATCATGTATAGGAAGTATCTCATGTCTGCAATCCTAGTACTTGCGGAAGCCGAGGCAGGAGGATCAGTTGAGCCCAGGAGATTGAGACCAGCCTGGGCAACATAGTAAGACCTCCCGTCTCTAAAAAAATAAATAGCCGGTATTTCCAGTTACTGGGGGGGCCAAGGCAGGAGGATTGCTTGAGCCCAGGAGTTTGAGACCAGCCTGGGCAACGTAGTAAGACCCTTTCTCAAAAAAATTTAAAAATTAGCCAGTACTCCAGGTCCTTGGGGGTGCTAAGGTGAGAGGGTTGATTGAACCCAGTAGGTCGAGGCTACAGTGAGCCTTGATTGTGCCATTGCACTCTAGCCTGGGCAACAGAGTGAGACTCTGTCTTAAAAAAAAAAAAAAGTAAGTATATAATGGATTGCCTTATGTCTCTAACTGTAATACTTCCCTGCCCCTCCCTTTCCCCTCCCCACCAGTCCCTCTGGAATTGAAAAGATATAGTTCATTCCAGTGTCTCCCCATTTCATGTATTTACATAGAAATTTGTAGACGACATTTCACAAGGATTTGCAAAGTTTGAAGTAATACTTATATTTTGTATTCTGTGTATATTACTTTTTCTAATAGATGGGGCTTTATGGAGGAAGTAAAATGAAAACAAATGTGAGAACTTTCTTTAGAATGAGAGTAATTTTTATTCTTGTCATAAATGCTCTCTGACTTGAATTTCTCTCTCGTTATTATCTATTAAAGAGCTGAAGTGTTTTTTGTGTGAATTCCAAAAGCTGTTCTAGCTCAATTCTGAAAGTATGTTAAGGAACTTTTAAATTACAGGGCAATGTCTTACCTCAATTGGACTGTATGTTTTTCCTCTTGTCAGAAGCAAGTTGTACCAAATCTCAGCTTATTGATTTGAAGATTGAATGTATAGGCAAGATCTGGCTTGCTTAGAATTCCACTTCTTTGTAATGTAATCCGAGTTCAAGAAATATGTCAAAATTCATAAATCAAACTGTCACCATTAGTTTCCTGAACTTACAGTTCCTGTAACAGTAAATGAAATTAAAATTCCTATCTAGAGGAAAGCTATCATGGTTTAGTTTGTTGTAGCTGTAAATTTTTTTTTAGAAGACTTAAAGGATGGTCTACCATTTGACTCCAAAAACCCCTTTTCTATATCTTGTTATACAATAATCGACTTATTATTTTCCAGGAAATGCATAACATTATTTATAAAGAAGAATGATACTGATTATCTAATTGCAACATAACAGTGTACTATTGTCGATTACCATTACTATTGCAGACTAACTGGGCTCCAGGCCCTTGACCTGTGCTTCATCATGAAATTCCCATCACCACGTATTCCTCCCTAGGCTTTAAGCACCTTGAAGGCAGACACATCACATTTGGCTTAACACCTGCCGTAACACCGGGTACATAGTGTAGTGAAATTAATGGACGCTGGATGACTTTCCCTGCTTTACTGGTGAGTCAAGCTTAGAGTAGTTACTTGCTTGGAGCAATAGCAGGCCAAATTCTGACTCCAGAGCCCATACTTTTCCTGTTACCGTCCACTGCTTCCACTGTCTCCACAAAAGGAGATGTTTGAGACTTATCCTTTGAAGTCTATGACCAAATTTGTGTGACTCCTTGGGTTGGTGGGGCATTGTATTACATACAGCGTATTCCACAATTCTTACTGAACTTTTTTCATTATCGTCTGAAGTGTTTTAGTAAATGTGGTTTCTTTTTTCTTTCCCTTTTTTTCTTTTTTAAGAGGTGGGATCTTGCTCTGTTGCTCAGGCTGGAGTGCAGTGGTGTGATTATAGCTCATTTTAGCCTTAAACTCATGGGCTCAAGCGATTCTCCTACCTCAGCCTCCCGTGTAACTGGGACTGCAGGCGTGTGCCACCATGCCCGACTACTAAAAAAATTTTTTTGGTAGAAAAACAGGGTCTCACTATGTTGCCTAGGCTGGTCTCAAACTCCTGGCCTCAGGCAGTCCTCTTTCATTGGCCTCCCAAAGTGCTGGGATTACAGGTTTGAGTCACCTTGCCTGGCCTGAATATGGTTTCTTTAAAGTTCATGTTGAGGGCTACGTTTCAGGCACGTGCATATTTCCGAGAAGTATAATTTACCCCATACTGTAGGCACAGAAAGGGAGACACTGGGGAAGTGATGTGCTGCCCATGATGACTCCACAGTTTGTAAAAGTCATGAATCCAGTTTTCCTAACTGCTCATCAGTTTTCTTTACTTATGCCATATGATCAATTTTTAGACAATAGACATTTTAATTTCATTTCATTTTATTTTATTTTTGAGACAGGGTCTCACTTTTGTCACCCAGGCTGAATGAAGTACAGTGGCGTGCAGCTCACTGTAGTCCTGTGCTCAAGTGATCCTCCTGCCTCAGCCACCCAAGTAGCTGGTACTACAGGTGTGTCACCATGCCTGGCGAATTTTTATTTTTTATTTTTTTAGCAGTGGGATTTTGCTATGTTGCCCAGGCTGGTCTTGAACTCCTGAGCTCAAGCAGTCTGCCCACCTTGGTCTCCCCAAGTGCTGGGATTACAGGTGTGAGTCACCACGCCCGGCCAACAATTTTAAATGGATTTGTGTTTAACAGTAAAAACAATTATTTCACAATATCCAAAAGAAGAATATCTGAGACTTAGGTGAGGGGAAAACCAGCTGTATAAACTGAGAGATGCACCTTGTTCCTCTATGGAAGTATGGAATATGGTAAAGATATTAGTTATTTTTAAACTCATTTTTATTACTAGGCCACTTAAAATCCCACTGTGAAAAATAAGCCATAATTTTCACTATAAAATGAAAATAATTGAGGAATTGTCATATCAATATTAAAATATACTTCAAGGCAAAAATAATCAAAACAATTTACAACAGTTTGTAGGTTAGTGGAGGCAAACATAGTTTCAAAACAGACCCAGGAGAATTTATAAAAAGTTACCATGTGATAAGGATAATCCAACAACCCAGGGAGAAAAGGAAAGCTTGTGTAAAAGGGGAACCGTTAATAACTGGCTCACTGCTGGGAGGAAGCTAGGCTTGCCTGTAACAAACACCAGAATAATATTTAATTGATTTTTCAGAATAAGCCACTGTATTTTATGGATTAGAAACAGTAAAGATTGCCATAGATTTGGCCACAAATAAATGAGGAGCTCTGGCTCTGGAGCCAGCCTGTCTACGTTGAAACCTGGATTCTTCTAAATGATAGCTGGTAACCTTCAGTAAGTTATTTAGCCTCTCTGTGACTCAGTTTACTCAACCAAATATGGAATAATGTTAGTATTTATGGCATAGGGTTGTGAAGAATAAGTTAGATAATTAATAGAAGACATAATAAGCACTTAGGCTCAGATACATTTATAATTATGCTTATTTCAGCACTATTGATATTAAGAATAGTCTACTTTTTCCCATCAGTGGAAAATGGGTTTTTAATAAATTGTGGTTAAATGTTATGCATCCAGTAAAAGTCATGTTTTCTGAGAGTATTTAGTATATTGTTACAATGCTCATGATGTCATAGTAAGTGGGAATTTGAAGCGGGAGACAGCCCTGTGCCTAATAAGTCCCTACTTGTGTATGTTTTATATCTATGCTACATGTATATTTAAGGTACACAAATACATATGTGCATGACAAAATGACCCAAAAGAAATATAGTACAATATTAATAGTAATTCTCTCTGGCTGAGAGGATTAAAGATTGGTTCTTTTTTTTCTGCATACTTTTTGTGATCTTTACAGTGAACATGAATTACTTTAATAACAACGAGGTGCTGTTAGAAAAGAAAGGGGTACATGTCTAGGGATACATGATTTTCTCTATCATAAGAACAAAACATGCTCCATTCGTTAGTGATTGTAGTAATTCTTTCTTTCTTCTACTTTCCTGGTTTTTTTTGAGACAGAGCATTGCTTTGTTGCCCAGGCTGGAGTGCAATAGTGCAATCTCAGCTCACTGCAACCTCTGCCTCCTGAGTTCAAGCGATTCTTCTGCCTCAGCCTCTCGAGTACCTGGGATTACAGGCACCCGCCACCATGCCTGGCTTATTATTATATTTTTAGTAGAGATGGGGTTTCACCATGTTACCCAGGCTGGTCTTGAATTCCTGACCTCAAGTGATCCACCCACCTCGGCCTCCCAAAGTGTTGGGATTACAGGCGTGAGCCACCGCACCCAGCCTCTTTGTTCTACTTTTATACTTTGTACACCTCTTAACCCTTCTTTGGCCAAGATCTGGGGGCTTTGTCAATGACAGTTGCAATTATACTTTCAGTTGAAAGATTTTTAAAACTAAAACATTAACATTGGGTCTGGAGAAATTTTCTAACTGAGATAATTAATAGCTGGGCTGGTGGTGATAGGCTGTATGTGTTTTTGAGAGAGAGAGTGACAGGAAGAGACAGACAGAGATGGAAATATAAAGATCATTCTTCCACTGTGTTATATGTGTTTTTCCCCTTTAAAGGAATAGGAATTTGAATTTTCTCTCTGTTGTCAGGTGTTCTGACTTGGGTACATCAGCTCTTACTGAGTGCTTGAATGTTCAAGATTTCTATGACATACCTCAATCTAGTGAAAATCTGCCTGTGAAATGTCTATATATTTCTCCAGGCTTCATTTCCTTGGTTAAGTGAGAAAAGTGCTCTTATTTCAAATGTTGGAAAGTAGCTCTACCCTTTTCTAAAAAAAATAATAATAATAATAGTAAGATAGAAATGTCTGTCCCACATCTAAAACAGTTTTGATCTTTAGCATATTTAGTTTTTTTTTTTTCCTGGCAGCAGCTGAAAATTAAGAGGATCAAAGTTATGTTCCTATAAAAGACTTTTTTCCCATCAGTGCTTGAAGGCATTGTCTGACTCCCCCTACTCCCACCTTTTAAAAGCTGACTGCTTATCTTATTCAGGTAGAATTTAATTTCATACCCATCATATTCTAATGGAACAAAAAAGATACTTAGTTGCAGGCTGTGGGTTTTAGTTTGAATTCAAACCTCCTGCTATATTGCAGTTAAAGTTGGGAATATTTTTTACTCCAAATAGGAATGAACATGCTATTTTGGCATAGTGGTAAGAGCTTGTAGTTCAATTCAACAAGTATGTGTTTGCCATATGCTGTGTACCAGCCAGTATTCTAGACACTGGGAATGCAGACATGGATTTGGCCTAGTGTTCTCTCGAGGGATTCACAGTGTAGAGAAGGAGGCAGATGTAGAAACTCTCATTTCAGTATCATAGAGTAAGTGGGGCGTGACAGGATTGAGAGGCAGTAGAAACGTGCCTAAGTGCTTTTGGTATAAATGGCCCCTACTTGGAACTTCAGGCAGAACCGCCTGGAACCAGGCCTTGAAGGATGAATGAGAGAATTAGGCAGGTAGAGGAATGGGTCAGCCTTGCAGGCGGTGGGTGAGCAGGTGTGTGGGACAGTGCAGGACCCAGTGGCACCTGAGGGATTGGGGTTGGAGTTGGGGTTGGGGCTAGGGCTGGCCCCTAGGCTGCACGATGGGCTCTGCACTCACTGTGGGAGCTGAGGGTTAGGCCATTTTCAGCGTTAGTAGATTCCTTATTGTAGCTCTCATTTCTGAGAATTATTTTGCTTTTTTTCCAGATCCACTTACTCTTTTTTTTTTACGGAGTTTTGCTCTTGTTGCCAAGGCTGGAGTGCGATGGCACCATATCGACGCAACCTCCGCCTCTCAGGTTCAAGCGATTCTCCTGCCTCAGCCTCCTGAGTAGCTGGGGTTACAGGCATGCACCACTACGCCCAGCTAATTTTTGTATTTTTAGTAGAGATGGAGTTTCCCCAGTGGTCTGGAACTCCCACCCTCAGGTGATCCGCCCACCTCGGCCTCCCAAAGTGCTGGGATCACAGGTGTGACTCACCGCGTCCGGCCGATTCACTGAGTTTTTATTGTGTTGTCCATCTTTGTCTTGAGTCATTTAAGACACTTATTTTCTCTTGGAGGTTGTTTTTATTTCTACTTTTTAGGGTATAGTTTTTCTCATTTGTTCTCTCTCATTTCCCTCTTCCCTTAACCCCTCCCCTCCTCCTTCCCACCTGTGGTTTCTTCTCCCCGTGCTTTTTTTGTCTTTTAACTTGATCTCATCTTCTTAGGAGAAACCTTTTTCTGCAGAAGTCCCATAGGTCCTGGCTGTGGACTTGCACTCACTGAGTGATTTGCTTTTGTTTTCATCTCCTGGGGTCCTAAGGGTCCACCCACCTCTTATCATATTGTATATTGTTACAGCGTTTCTTTTTTTTTTTTTTTTTGAGATGGAGTCTCCCTCTTACCCAGGCTGGAGTGCAAATGTGCCATCTCAGCTCACTGCAACCTCCGCCTCCTGGGATCAAGCGATTCTCCTGCCTCAGTCTTCCTGGTAGCTGGGATTACAGGGGTGCACCACCACACCCAGCTAATTTTTTTGCATTTTTAGTAGAGATGACCAGGCTGGTCTCGAACTCGATTTCAGGTAATCCACCCGCCCCAGCCTTCCAAAGTGCTGGGATTACAGGTGTGAACCACTGCGCCCATCTCAGTTTTTATATTAATACAATTTCTTGACTTGGGATTCTAGTACCACACTGACAATGTGACTCTGGATGCATTAGCTGCCTGTGGTAATGATCTTCCCTAGTCCCCCACTGAGATGTCTGAGCAATGCAAAACCTTATTAACTGGCACACAGAGATTTTTATGAAGTGGCAGCCTCCAATGGGGTCCCATCCTAGACTAGAGTTTTTCGTAACTTGTCTCTGCCCTTTGTAAGCCAAAAGCCACCTACTTGTTTGCAGTCCTTAAAACTCTTGCCTCTAGGGACCTTGTCCTGGTTGGATCCTGGATGCCTCCACCCTTGTCTGCCTCTCTGGGTTTTATTTCTGGCCTCTGAGAATGATACTCACACTGCCCATTGGCAGGACGCAACCTGGATTCCTGAGCCTTATGGGGTTAAGTGCAAAAGTGAGTCCTGTCAGCTAAGCAGGAGCTGCTGAGAGACGACCCACCTTCATGGTGCATGGGAAATTTTGATTTAGGGGAAAAAAACAGCTTAAATTCTAGGATTTTCCAGGCAACACCTGACATGTTGACTTATGTGAGTCTCCCTTTCTTCCTCTGTAAAGTGGAGATGATTTTACTTGCCTCATGCATTTGTTGTGAGGATTAAATTACTGTTGATGACAGCAGTCACAGTGACCTTCCACGAATGCCTCCTGCATGGGCTTGAGTGGGATGTTTCAGAGGTGTGTTTTGTTTTATCTCATCCTCTTCAGAGCCCGTGCTTACTGTGTCTTTCTGCCTCTCTAAGTTAAATGTGCAGGCAAGGCTTCCTCAAAGCTACTCAGTGGTGGGAGTGCTCTCTCAATAGTCCCACAAACCTGTAGTCCCAGCACTTTCGGAGGCCGAGGCCAGTGGATCACCTGAGGTCAGGAGTTCGAGACCAGTCTGACCAACATGATGAAACCCTGTCTCTACTAAAAATACAAAAAAATTAGCTGAGTATGGTGGCGCATGCCTGTAGTCCCAGCTACTTGGGAGGCTGAGGCAGGAGGATCACTTGAACTGTGGAGGCGGAGGCTGCAGTGAGCTGAGATCGTGCCACTGCACTCCAGCCTGGGCAAAAGAGTGAGACTCCGTCTCAAACAAGAAAAAAAAGTCTTGGCCCTCCTTGCAACAGGCTCTTGGGCAGGCAGCCACCATGAAAGGGTGCCAAGAATATGAGAAGCATGAGGTCCATGCCAGTTCCTTCTCTGCCTATGAGCTACGAGACCATCCCTCAACACACAGGACTGACTGGCTCTCTCTCACAAGCCAGCGTCCTGGTGCGCAGGAAAGCCAGGTGGCAGGGCACGGGAAGGAGTACCACCTGTGGTCCTGTGCTGGTCATGTGGAGCCCTCAAAGCAGATCTCCTCTGACCCTCCATACCCTTGTTCAGGACTTCCTGTGCCTGCACAGTGCTTGTAAATCCTGCATCAGCAGCCCATTCAGATAGGCAGAGGTGTGGCCTGATTTCTCCATGACCCTCTATCCTTCTGTTAGTTTCATTGTGCTAGGAATTCCACTTTTTTCATTTCCTTTAGTTCAGACTATGTCAAAATGCAAACACACCTTGGAGGGGAAATGTTTTACGCCCTCATCCTTCTTTTACATACTTGTGTGGATGTATTTCTAGTTTTCCTGAGAGCAAACTCTGATGAGGGAGCCTGAAGAGACCAAGGAGGAGCAAGAAGAGATGCGAAGGTTCGTCTGACTGTTCTGCCTTGTCACTGCCTCCCAGGCTCTGCTCCTTTCCCCTTCCCTCCTCCTAGCCATGCTAACTTCCGGGGTTGATTACTGTCATCAATATCTTGTTTGTGTTTTTCATGCTATTAATAGTAATAATTTGTGTATATTTGGAAGTACCCATGTGTCTTTTGGGGGAAAGGTAATATTAACTTGGTTTCTTATATGGATTGGAAAAATAAAAGTTTGAACCTTATTCAAGACCCTGAAAAGTAAACTGCTTCCAAAATGAGTAATAATGACCAGAGTCACAGTACTGCAGGCGAGCATTGGATAGTGCTCACTGCATGTCAGGTGCTTTTCTGAGCCCTTGAATAGATCACTGCGTTTATCCTCATGATATTTCCTAGATGGGAACATATTATCCCCATCATAGAAATTTGTGAACTGAGGCACATCAGGGTTCAATAGCTTGCCTGAGGTTGCACACAGCCAGTCAAGGGTGCAACCACATAAGAACCCAGGTAGCCTAGCCCCAGACCCCTGTTCTGCACCACTACACAGCCGCCCACCGCCCCCCTCCTTCTGCCATGTTTGGCATAGACTGGGCCTTGGCCAAGTCTCTGAGAGAGTTGACCACTGGGGGATGCCATTAGCTGGAGTTTTCCATGTTATTGTTAATTAAGTTTAAAATAGGATTCTCTTTGTTTACCTAGACTTTTTTTTTTTTTTTTTTTTTTTTTTTTTAAAGAGACAGAGTTGTGCTTTGTCACCCAGGCTGGAGTGCAGTGGTGTGAACAGGCTCACTGTAGCCTTAAACTCCTGGGCTCAAGGGATCCTCCCACCTCAATCTCTTGAGTAGCTAGGACTACAGGTGTTCACCACCATGCCTGGCTAATGTTTAAATTTTTTGTAGAGATGAGGTCTTGCTGTGTTGCTTAGGCTGATCTCAAGGCCCTGGGATCGAGTGATCTTCCTGCCTCGCCTCCCAAAGCATTGGAATTATAGGCATGAGCCACCGCACCTATATTTTTAAGTAATCAATATTCTGAGTACAGCCTTGAAAGACTGACATTTCCAAAAATGTATATTTATTACAGGAAATTGTTTACCAACTTTAAGTAAGAGAATATGTATGCCTTAATCATTTGAGAAAAATGAACTATTGCATGAAAAGAAAAGAGCTAAATATGTTGAACTTTTCCCAGTCCAACTGAGGCTGCCCCTCAGAGTTTACTGTGGGGTGGGGGTGGGGGTTGTGATTGTCCTTTTCAGGTTGAACTTTTCGTATTATTGTACATCTTATGTTACAAATCCTTCTACAAGCTGCACTTAGCTCATATTACTCTCAGACATTTGAATAATTGGTTTAATGTGAGACTACTTGCTGGGAATGATTCATTGGTATTTACTTGACATGTTTTAGTGATAATGTTGAATATATCCACTGGAAAAATCCAAGAGGAACCTTTAAATGAAATCATTTCCATATCAGAGTTGGGGGCAAGAGAGGGAGCTGTAGTTGAGTTCTCATCGTGTGAATTCCACTCCATCAGCACGTGGAAACTGAGGAAGAGCGAAGGAGTGGAGAAGAACCAGATGAGAGACACGGTTCCACATGCTTTCCCAAGTGGCTGTGCCCTCCTCCTTTTTGTGGAGGAATGGCTTTGGTCTGCACCTGCAGCTCTGGATGGACTGCCTGAGGCTGGGGCTGTGGAGGAGGAGGACTGAAGAGTCTGATGGGGAGGTGGGTGGTGGGGGTGTTGACAGGAAAAATCCGACTGGCGGCCTTGGAGCAGTTCGAAGAGAGGGCGTGTCCTTTGCCTACTGGAATTCCAACCCTGGCGACTTTCAACTACACCTTCCTCTGTCCCCCAGCCCCACACAAAACAAAATTGCCTCAGACCTTCAGTGCAGCTGGAGCAATACCAGCTGATTCTAACAGTGTGGCCCAGCAGCGCCTGCTGGCTGGGAACAGAGGCAGAAAATGCCTGAGGTTCCGAGGTGGGAGCCCAGACTAGAATTCAAGATTTTGTTGCTCCCGTTTCAAGGCCTCTGGAGAATGTTCCAAAGGGAGGCGTGGATGTTTCATTCAGTACTTTGGAGGGAGAAAGAAACGGATTCTTTCTCTGTATTCTCTTTAAGATAGATTTGTTCTTAATCTTGAAAAATCATTTCTAGCCATTTTAGAAAAAAGAAACATTAGTACAGTATTAGTAAATGTGGATAGGATAAAATTTTTCTACATACACGTAGGATTCAATGCATTTTTCATGTATAAGTCAAATTGTTTTGAAATTGTATTTATTTAAAAATGTGATTAGAGTTATATTAATTCATATTCGATTCTCTTTTAAGAGTTATTCTCTATTAGTACTTTTCATACATGATTCAACTTGGACTTACTAGAGAAATAAACTCTGGCACACTTTCTCCAAATGGTCATATTCGTTTAGCCTATATTTATAAAATTGTCATTTATTGGACCTCTCCTGTGGATACTATTGAATTTTTTTGAAATTTATAAAAGAAGGAAAAAAGTTGAGCTTTTGTGATGAGACACAAATTCAGACTAAATTTGATGCTTCCAAAATGTATGGCAGAGACAGATGCAACTATTTGTTACAGAACAGTGGCGTCAGGAAGCCCTGTGCAGTGGGTAGGGGACACCTCGTGCTGCCTCCACACCCTGCCCCTGCCAGCTCCCATTGTCCTGAGCTTCCGGGGCTCCCGCCTGACATTTGGCTCACAGTTGTCCACACTGCTTACGTCCCTCAGCTGTGGAGCAGGGTCACAGTCTCCCTGCAGGGTTGTTTGGAGTTAGCTGAACCACCGTGTGGAAAGCACAGGTACTTGACAGACCACCAGTGCCTCCATGGAGCACCACCATTGTTACTGCAGACTTCTCTAGCCATTTAGAATCCATATGAAGACTCAGAAAAACCAGTTTTACTTTTAGGAAATTACATATTCATGGCTTGAGCTGTACCCACTGACTTTGTGCTTGGAACAAAATACATAATTATTTTTGGTTCAGAAGATTAGATTCAAATTATTGATCATCAGAAACTGCAGTTGCCTAAGGCATATCACACTTAATTCAAGGTTGCTTTGATGTGTTATTGTGCTAATCCACAGCCGTGGAAGTTTCTGGTTAATGCAATGTTTCATGCTCTGACAGCTATCTTTAAGATGTTGTTTTTGGGTTGCCAGGTGTTCATTTAAACACACTGGCCATGTGTTTGCGCACGCACGTGTGCGTACACACAGTCACTGCGGAGCGCCAGGAGCTGTAACTGAACATGGACCTGATAGAGCAGTATGCGATGTTTTTGTCTTCAGGGCAAGTTCTTGATGCATAGCTTCATGTGACATCTCGTTTATAAACAGCCTGAGGCATCAGCAATCTTTACAGCAAGAATTCTAGTGCTGTGCTATGCATACCAAGCTTACCGCTTATTCTGCCCAGTAAATATATGGCTTTTATGGAGTCATAAATCATGACAGTAGGAGTCGTACCTATCCAAAAAAGAAGAGATTTAAATCTTTAGAGTTAACAAGATTTAATGTAATTTAGACATTATTCTTACGTTAGAAGGACCATTCTTATTTAAAGGCAGTATATCTCATATCTTTAAAGATAACTTTAGAAACATACAGCCAGAGAAACAAATATTGATTAAGAGCACACTGTGTGCCAAGCATTATGTGAGGTGCTGGAGAGAAGGAAGGGGAAGAAAAGGTCCTCGCCCTCAAGTAACTTGAAGCTTACAGGATGATGCTAAATAGTAAAAGATTCTAGAATCTGGGCACAGTGGCTCACGCCTGTAATCCCAGCACTTTGGGAGACCGAGGTGGGTGTATCACCTGAGGTCAGGAGTTCAAGACCAGCCTGGCTAACATGGTGAAACCCTGTCTCTACAAAAAATACAAAAATTAGCCGGGCGTAGTGGCACGTGCCTGTAATCCCAGCTACTTGGGAGGCCGAGGCATGAGAATCACTTGAACTTGGGAGGCAGAGGTTGCAGTGAGCTGAGATCGCGTCACTGCACTCCACCCTGGGCGACAGAGCACGACTCTGTGTCAAACAAACAAACAAACAAAAAAGATTCTAGATCAAAAAAAAAAAAAAAGGTCTGATCAGGGTGAGGGTTCCGTACTCTTCTTGTGCCATGAAGCAGGAGGAAAGGCCTCAGGAGGATGCACGAGGATGAGCAGGGTTTCATAATATCCTCCAGAGGCCAGTTTACTGAGCTACATCAGCTCCTCCCTCCCACCCACCCTGCCCTTCATAAGGCTTTAGTTTTGCAGGGGATGGGGTGGGGTGGAGTCACACCTCAGCTGCCAGCACGAGCTAAAGGACCATATAATAGTCAGCACTGTCCACCGCTTCTCTCTTTCTAATTTACATACAGCTAAATGCAGATTTTTTTAATGAATGGCTGATAAGTTTTGACAGATGTCTGCACCTATGTAACTATCACTCCAGTCAAGGTATAGAGAGCACCTCCGTCCCCTCAGAAAGTTTTTGCCATGCTGGCTGTTGTGTGCCAGTGTGCCAGGACAGCATGGGGCAGGGGAATGATGGCCCTATGAAAGGAAGGAGGAACAGGGGAATCTTGAATTGCATTCTTTCCCCACATGGAGATAGATTTGTGCTAGTTCCACAATGTGGAGCATCTTCCTTCATTTGCTTAGACTTCCCTGGGAGCAGTAGCCCATGTGCTGGTGGCCTGGCTCACACTGTGGCTTGGTTCTGGGTCTGTAAATCTGTAAATCTTTCCCACCTACAGGTGACATTCCCTATCTTCCTCATGTGCTTTTAGTTAGGTTTCCTGTGGGCCAGATGCATCTGAGAGTGTCCCATTAATATGGGACTCTGTATGTCCAGCACATGTGGGGTTTATTCACGCACGAGTAATAATTATTCAACATTGTTCCCTTTAGTGCAGCAAGCATTTCCTGAGTGCTTACCATGCACCACTTTCTGTGAACCTCCGGAGTTCAACAGTGGAGTCAGAGGCAGTCCTTGTTCTCAAGTAGCTCATGATCTACTGTGGGAGACAGATGGCTAGATGATATGGTATAGTCATATCCCATTATTTCTGATACCTCAAATCTTGATCCGAAGCCTTGATCAGAAGCTACTAAGGCTTCTGATCAAGATTTGTGCTGTCAAGAATAACAACGACAGCAATAGTAGTTGTTTATTGAGTGTGTCCTGTGTCCTAGGCACAGTTCTGGGTATTCATCTCTTACCTCATTTAATGATGACACCTTTCCCATGTTGCAAATGAGGAGACTGAGGGCCAGAATGGTTAAGTAGTGTTCCCTAGGCCACACAGCTGTTAAGTGGCATGAGAAAGAAAGAAACTTTCATTTTATGCCACTTAGATTTTTGTGGATTGTTTGTTACTGCAGCACAAACTAGCCCATCCTCACTGATAAGAGCACCAGCGTGCGGAGTGGATCCCTGAGCCAGTTAAAAGGTTGCTACAACAGTGGAGGCATGGTTGGAGGGTGGTGCTAAGCCTGGAAATAAAGGGACATATTTGAGAGACAATAATTTGATGAAGAGTAATGAAAGAGGAAACTTCCTGTCAGGTAGCTTATTCTGTTTCATTATTGTTATCCTTTTGGGAAAGAAGTTGAATTTTCATTGTTGCCTTATGTTTTCAAGGGTGAGAACACAATTGAACTTGGGTATTTTAATTTTTTTTTTTTGAGACGGAGTCTTGCTCTGTCGCCAGGTTGGAATGTAGTGGCGCGATCTTAGCTCACTGCAACGTCCACCTCCTGGGTTCAAGCGATTCCCCCGCCTCAGCCTCCCTAGTAGCTGAGACTTTAATGTTTTTATATTGGTGATTTTGAGCAGAGACTGTATTACCATCTAAAACACTATAAGCCTAGCATGTAAGCTCCATGTCTGTTTGCTCCTCATTCTCTTCAAGGCCCCGGCACAGTTCTGGGCCCACAGTGAGTGCTCTGTAAACTTTTAGGGATGAACAAATGAATATTCTTAAATCTGTTCATTGTTTTCACAGTTAAACTTTTCTAAGCGCTTATGTGATACTATGTTTACTTAATTTTCATTTCTCACCAACCTTTATGGAAGACTAGGTGGTAACTGGTTAAATTGTAATACAGTGTCATAGGTATAATCTTGAAAAGGTAAAAATTAAATGTAATGAAGCATTATAATCCAGTGACTGGAACATTTTATGCAAGCCTTTGCCCTAGTATTATTATTTTTTTTGTCATACACTTCTTCCCAGTTTTTGCTTAGTCCTTGTTAGTAGTTACATTAAAATCTGTTTTAAGTTCCACCTCAGGGAATATGAAAAGTTGATTGCTTGTCTAAATGGCCTTTAATTAAAATTTTAAAAAATTAAACCATTGTGTTACATTTTTTAAAAATTTTGGCTAAAACAGAAGAGGTTGATTTAAGTGCAGTTGGGCTGAAACTATACTTAAATAGATTAAAGTATAATCTGGCTTTTTTAAAAACCACATCTGTCTGGGATGAAGTAGGTGTGGTCTTACCTGAAGCAGGTTAATGGACCAGATATGCCTTTAAGAGCCTTCTGACTCCCAGGTTTTCTGATTTTTAAAAACTTCCTATTTAGTCGTATGTTTTTACTTCACTTTATGGTTTAAGTGAGCCGAACAACAAAAGTTAATAATAAAAGATAGTATTTTACTTGTAACAATTACAGAAAAAGTGAAAAGCTTGACATCACAGGTAGAAAGGAAGTCGGTCTCCTCTGTCCCCTGTGCGTTCCTGAGACTGTTTCTATTTATTTGCCCTTTGTCTGTTTCCCCTGACCAGCCTGCCTTTCTTTCTGGAGGCGCAGCTGCCTCAGCTTATTTTTCTCTGTCTCTGCATTGCCTGACAGAGGACGCGACTCAGGGTAGGCACTCCCGCTTCATGACTGCATCTCGTTTCTTATTTATCTTTGTTATGATAGATAGCGGATAAAGCAGTTGATTTCAGTCAGAAGCAGACTGCAGCAGCAGGATTCTTTCCACAGTGTATGTTCTGGCTCAGTGTTGATGGGCCCCACCCTAGCCGAACCTGTGTCTGCACACCTGTCGCGTCTTCCTGCGAGGCTCCCAGGCATGTTCCTGTCTGGCCAGGGTGCTTCCTCCTCACTCTCCAGCTGGCTGAAGAGAGTTGGGCAAGAGTGTATGTGTTCAGGCCACAGGGAGAGCACAGACTCCCAGAGCATGAACCAAGGGGCTTCTAGGCCTCAGGGACTGCCCCGTGGTCCCCCAGAGGCCACCTCACTCTTACTAGTGTCTCCAGGCTGGTGACCTCATATGGCCCCAGCCATCTCTCCATATCCTCCCCTCCCTGCTCTGGAGCCCCCACTGACAGATGCCTTCCCCCTGTGTTTTGGCTCCAAATTCCAAGTGAGAATAATTGCATGGCTTCCCTTGGGCCTGTCTCCATCCCTGTTGTAGTCCCTCACAACCCAGACTGTGGACTGCAGAGGCATCATCTAGGGGCTGGTCTGAGATGCAGAGTCTCAGGCTCCACCCCAGCATCTGGAATCAGACCATCCTCAGGGGTTTGGGATGCACAGAAGCATTTAAGAAGCTTTGTAAAGCCATGGCCTCTCCTGCCCAAAGAACTGCGTGGTCCCTTTTCCTGGAGTTAGGAGGCTGTGGCTACAGCACTTTCATCTGGAAGGAGGCCTAGGAAATGACATTTCTGTGGCCTTCCTGCCCCCTCTCCCTCACCCTGGTGACTCTCAGCTGGGAAGGGCTGCCGGACAGTGTTCTGGGAGCAGGAAGGTGGTGGGAGAATCTGGCGAGCTGGAGAGAGTGTGGTGGTGAGGTGGGCCTGGCGTGTTCAGGCCAGAGAAGGAAGGAACGCAGGAACTGCCTGGAGAGACTTGGAGGGCTCCTCAGGGATGAGGCTGAGTGGGAGTGAAGGTTCCATCAAGGTTACGAAAGGCCTTTAAGTTCAAGCTGAGGCCTTTGGACTTGGCTCCTCGCCTGCTTTGCCAGGATGCAGGCGGCTTCTTGCCTGACCCTCTGTGCTTGTGCTCCTCCCCACAGCCCCAGGTCTCCAGAGTGTGTGGCTGCTGCACCCTCAGGTGTTTGCTCATCTCATCAGAGGCCTTTCCTGCCCCCTACTCATTAAAAGTTGGACCCCGCCATGCCCCCACCTTTCTGTCCCGGCTCTTTGGACCCTTCCTTTGCCCCAGGTTGGGCTCTTGCCTTTTTCTCTGCTCCTTCACTGCCACAGGTCAGACTGTCTTCATATGCACGCATTTACAGGCACATTTTTGGTTGGTTTTGTCTGCTCTGCTCTTTGCAATCCTAGAATGTAAGTTCAGGGCACAGGGAGAGCACAGACTTCAGAGTTGAACATAGGGGTTCTAGAGGCCTCAGGGACTGCCCCGTGGTCACCAGGGCCCCCCTCACTCTTTTAGTGTCTCCAGGTGGTGTCCTCATATGGCCCAGCCATCTCACCATAATCTCCGCCTCCTGCTCTGGAGCCCCCATGTCAGATGCCTTCCCCTGTGTTTTGGGGGGGGGGGGCCTGTCTCAATCCCTGTTGTAGTCCCTCACAACCAGGACTGTGCGACTGCAGAGGCATTCATCTAGGGGGGGGATGGGGGGGGGGGGGGGGACAAGGAGGGTAGGCAGGGACCATTTGTCTCTTCAGCACTCTGGTGCTGGGAAGAGCATAGCATGGTGGTAGAGTGGGCTCACTGAGTGAGCTGGTGAGCGTGGGAAGTCTTGAGGTGCCAGCTGTGTTAGGCTCTTAACCCTACCTCCCCCAGTGTCTTCCAGGCCCCCTTGCTTCTTATCTAAGACTGCTGCGTGTTATTGGAGAAAATTATAATACCTGACTTGTGAGTTCCGTTCCAGAATTCAGCCAGCCAGTTTCTCCTCGGCCTCTCCCCCAGCCTCTCTACTTTCCCTGATCCTGCAGTGCATGCTTGAAATCCTTCCTCAGGGTGCACACTCATCTTCAATACTGCAGCATCTGACCCTGACTTTAGACGCTTGCTTGCTAAATCCAAACTCTGCAGGAATCATCTTCTCCTTCCCCCATCACAGGGGAGTTCCCTCTCTGCAGGGCTAGATCCACCCCCTACCCTCCCATCCCCACCCCCACTCAGACAAGCCTTGTTGCCTGAGGCCCAGACCTCTCAGACTCCCTGCTTTCACACTGCCTTCCTGCTCAGCACGTGATCAGGGCACCTGGTAAGTTTCCGTGGAATTGTTTCCCTTAGCAAGGCTTCTGTTGTATAAAGTGTTTACAACTCGCCTCCTTTCCCCATGAGTTTGAGTCTCAGCTCTCAAAAGATACCTCCCTTGCGTCTGGCTAATCCAGGTTTGTTTGGCCTTGTCCTTTCAGGCTTCAGAATCCAACTCACTCTTCACGAGCCTTTGTCTTTTACCAGTGGTAGTTTCATTGACTTTTTACCCCATCATCCTTTGTGGGTAGATTGAAGCTAAGATAGAGTTTTCTCTTTTTTGGTATCAAACCCTTTCATGCTTTGGCAAAGTGGAGCAAAGCAAAATTTGAGCACCCAAATAATTTCTTCAGAACGGTGTAAAATGAGACCCACTGGATGGAACAAATAACATTCCTAAACCACACATATATTTAGTAAGCCCTGGAGTTATTGGAAATTCACAGGCGCTTCTGTTCCACACACATTCTGTTGAATTCTCAGCATCAGACAGCTAGGATGTTAGTGCTGTCTGCTAGTGTCCTTGTGATCGTGGGGACATTTGTCTGTTTTAAATTGTATGTGGTTTTTATTCTGAACCTCTTCACATCTTCAGTATATGCTCTTCATTTTTCAGTTAATTCCCAACAGTCATTGTCACCAGTAATCTTATATTTTACAGTTTAAAGGATTCTATGATAAACTTTCCATTTTATAAATGGTAAAAATCCCTTTCAGGATTTCTGATGAAACATGTTTGAAGAAACATACTGGTTAGAAAGCAGCACAAAGTAGGCCCCTGTGGAAACGCTTCGGGAGCCAAGGAGATTGCCGTCTCATCGTGGGGCCGGTCCTAGAAGCCACTTCTTCCCCAAAGCAGTGGCTGGAGGAAAGATTTGACTGTGTGTGGGGATGATAAAGAGCGGGAGGTTGCAGCACATCATCATAGGAAGGTACAGAGAGGCTGCGAGGAGCACGACAGGTCTGAAAGCCACCGGGAGGGAGACAGAGCACTAGGGAGACTTGGCAGGCTTTGTAGTAAAGCTCAACTTTGCCAGTCGTTAGGAATTAGTTTAGAGACATTAAAATGCTGCCCAGATCTTGAAAGATAAGCTTGTGCTCTGGTGAATTATTCCTCTCTCTCTCCCCCTAATTCCTAATTGCAAGAAGTTGCTCTAGAGTCAGCTGGGACTGAGGGGTTGATTGTGGTGGATTTGCTCCCTCCTCCACCTGCACCTTGGCATTACCTAACTTCCCCCTTACTGGGTGCTCACATCTTTAGTGCAAATATTTTAAAAGCCCCTCCATGTCATAAATCACTCCTCAAATATAAATTACTTCCTAAAAATTGCAAATCTCTCTCTTGCTGTTCAAAATATTGGTTGTTCTCATGAAGACCCTACTGAGATGGAAGTAGCCCACATGAAAATTGTCCCTTTTCGTACCATGTGTTTAGGTAAAAAGACTCAATTTCATTCAGATGGCATTTCTCCTTACATTAATTTACAAATTTAATATGATCTCAGTAATACCCTCAGGTTGTTTTTTTTTTTTTTTTTTTTTGAGCTAGATTAGTTGATTCTAAGTTTATTTATATAAATAAATGAGCAGTAATAGCCAGGAAATTCCCTGAGAAAGAAAAATAACAGCTAGTTCTACCAGATATTAAAAACGTTATACAGCTTCCACTGTTCAAAACAGCCTGGCATTGGCACATGAAGAGGCTGACAGGCTACGGGACAGAGTAGAAAAATCCAGAAATAGATTCAAATGTTTTTGGAAATATAGTGTATGTAAAGCGGCATCTCAGATCATTGGGAGGAAAAGAAGGATTATTTACTAAAAGGTATAGGGACAAGGATATCCGCTACCTCTAGATCAGGGGTTCCCCAATCCCTGGGCCATGAACTGGTACTGGTCCATGGCCTGTTAGGAACCAGGCCACACAGCTGAGCTCTGCCTCTGGTCAGGTCGGCAGTGGCATTAGAGTCTCACAGGAGCGTGAACACTGTTGTGAACTGTGCATGCGAGGGATCAGGTTGCGTGCTCTCTGTGAGAGTCTAATGCCTGATGATCTGAGGTGGAACAGTTTCATCCCGAGGTCTTCACCACAGCCCCTCTTCCCCCAGGTCTGTGGAAAAATTGCCTTCCATGAAATCAGTCCCTGGTGCCAAAAAGGTTGGGAATTCCTCCTTTAGATAAAATTAGATTCATCCCTTATAACATATATCAGTTTGAATGAACTCTAAATGGCACAAGTGTAAATGTAACAGCACCTGAACCCATGCAGGATTAGGAGAAAACATGAATGAGTTCCTTTATATAACCTCAGAGTCTGGAAGCATTAAAAGGTTGATAAATTTAAGTACATTAAAAAAAAGTTGGATGACAAAAAGCAAATAAGCACGTAAAATGATAAAGAAAAAATAGGGGAAAAGATTTGCAACTTAAATCACAAAACAGAAAGCTAATATCCATAATTCAAAGAGTTTCCAAAAATTAAGGAAAAAAACCAATAGCCCTATGGAAAAATGGATAAAAGATATGAATAGACAGTCTACAGAAAAATAAACGCAAAGGGTCCTAAGCCAGTGAAACAGTGCTCAACTTTGCTCATAAAAAGAAAAATGCACATTAAACTACTCACTGAGATGCCATTTTTCACCTGTTTGATGTAGTTGGCAAGACCATAGGGCAACAAATATTCTCTTGCTGTGGTGAAAATGCCATCTTTGTAGATAGGAATTTGGTAGTGTCTGGTAAAATTCACATGCATTTGCTCTTTGACTCAGAAGTCTTGCTTTTAGGATTCTGTACTAGAAACTAGTTCAAGACCATTAATTGCAACATTATTTCTTATTCCAAGGAGTTAGAAACAACCCAGGTGTCCATCAGTAGGGGATTTCTGGTATGTCCATATAATGAAATACAATGCATTATCAAAATGAATGAAGTAGACTTCTATATGTGCTGCAGAGTGATCTGAGTGGTGTATTATTATGTGGAAATAGCAACCACGGAACATTTTTATAGTATGCTATGTCTTTTGTGTAATATAGAGGTAGAAATATGAATATATATACATATTCATATATTTATATACATATATGTATATGATGTACATATGTGTGTATATACACACATACACACACCCCCCCATACATCTTTTTGTATACAATTTAAAAAAGAAACCATGGAAGAATCAACTAAAAACTCATTTTGAAAATGGTTAACTTTAAGCAGAGAGGCCAGGGTGGAATAGACAGGGATAGAAACGAAAATTCTTTGAGTGTGCCTGTTTTACAGAATTACCTTGAAATCAGGTATATGTTTTACTTAATTAAAAAATTAAAAAGGAAATGAAATACAAATACAGTCTCTTCTTGAAAGAAAGAAAAAAGGGAGGAAAAAAGGAAGGAAGGAATCTGTGTATATCTCACAGAGAGGATATTTGAACTGATTTTAAAACATCATATTTTGACAATGTAATTCTAGTGGGATATAACCTAGGAACAGAAGAGCCACAGAGAAATTATAAACTGCGTTTTGTTAGTAGCAACATTGGTATTGTTACTCTGAAATTCTTACACTATGTGTATGTGTACACACTGTTTTATATGCGTGTGCTACATACTTTATTTTAGAATAGAGAAAACAGATTATGTTAAAGCTGTTGGGAAGCAAGAATATCAGCATAATAAACATACAAAGATAAAAGCAAAGAGGTGGAGTTTAAAACCCTTCAAGTTTGAGTTGGAAATAGCAGTATGAATTCATGGTTAGTGTTTTTCTTTCCAGAAAGTGCCTATTTCCTAGCCTTGTTCACTGAAAAGATCTAAAATCATTGAGCCCCGGTATCATCCAAATTGTGCTTTCTTAATATCATTTTTCTCTATAAGGAACCGGGGCTCCTTGGAGATATGGCTGGTTCTAGGTGGGGCAGGAAATGGGGAAGGTGGACCTCGGATATATAGATGTACAAGAAAGTTGCCAAAGTCTCCCAGCAGCTATGTCACAAGGACACAAGACCCTTAAAGAGTTGTCCATTGTCCAAAGCAGGGGTCGTTTGAGGGTGAAAAAAAAAATGTAGGGGGTTGAAGCACATAAAAAACACAAAAATCCGTATGTTCATAATGATGCTGAGAATGTATGCAGTAAGTATGATACCACCTGGGAAGTTTTCTTGCTAAAACAAATTAATTGCAACCAAATCAAACCTCTAGATCTGCCAGTTTAGAGAAAGGTGAGAGGGGGCATGTTAAAGAAAATGTAGTCACCAAATCCAGAGGGCAGAAAAATTTACAAGGCAAACAGCCAGCTTGCTCAGTGACAGATGGCTTGAAAGGAGTGGGGAGGAACATACCTTTACAGATTAAAACGATTTAGGAGGCACAGCAAGCAGATGCTCTGTGTTGACTTTGTTGGAGTGCTGATTTGAACAAGTCCGTTGTAAAGGGCATTTTTGAGATATTCATGGAGAGATGTTCATGGATATTTGAACATGGACTGGCTCTTAGGTAATATTAAGAAATTGAAATTAATCTTTCTAGGCAAAACAATGGCAATCTGGTTATTTTTGTTAAGGTGCTATCTGTTAGAAATACTGAGGTATTAGTTGGTGAAATTTATTTTAAATAAATTTATTTATTTAATAAATTTATTTAATAAATTTATAAATAAATTTATTTATTTATAAATTTATAAATTTATAAATTTATTTATTTATAAATAAATTTATTTATTTAATAAATTTATAATTTATTATTGTATATTATTATATATTATTTATTTATTTATATTATTATATTATTATATATATTATATAATAAATTTATAAATATATTTAATAAATTTAAAATATATTTAATAAATTTATAAATAAATTTATTTAATAAATTTATAAATAAATTTATTTAATAAATTTATAAATAAATTTATTTATTTAAATTTAGTCGCTGAAATTTATTTTAAATTTATTTAAATTTATTTAAATTTAGTCACTGAAATTTATTTTAAATACTCTTGGTGGGAAAAAGTGTGAGAAGACGACAGATGAAACAAGTTGACAACATGGTGGTTTTTGAAGCCGAATGTTGGGTGTGTGAATATGTATTATACTTCTCTCTCTCTGTGCTTTGTGGTGTGTTTGGAAATTTTCATTTTTAAAAATGGTTAAAAATTTTTAGAGAGTTGTTATTGTTGTTGACCCGAGGTTGAGAGGTCTTGGTGGGCAGGGGAATCATCATGGAATCTGAAAGGCAGCTTTATCAACAGAGTAACGTGTGCAGATGGGTGCCATTCGTCCCCCTCCCCCATGTAGACACATTTTTGTTGTTATATTCATAGATACAATGGACATTTCTACAGGATCTGCTTGGTACAGGGTACTGTGCTAGGTAGATGGGAGAATCGAGCATGAAATGGGCAGAATCCTGCCCTATGAGGGCACAGAAGGCCCTCCAATGCCGTAGTATGGGGGAGTGGAGATGGCTTGGAAAAGAGGTCACCATGGAGTTGGGCCTTGAGGAAGGGTGAGCAGCAGTTATGTGGCGATGAAGAGAATATTCCAGAGGAATGAATTACACCAGCAGAGGTACAGAGGAAGAAAGGTAAAGGGTCAGTATAGATTTGGCTGAAGCTAGAGAGAATCTCAAATAGACTTGGTCAAGAAAAGTAGACCAAGGCTGATTCCCTAGGACCTTGAAGCCAGCCTTGGGCGTCCTCCTGGCCAGGTGCCACTCCTCTTTTCTCTTGCCTTCTTGAGTAGCCTGGTAAGATGTCTGCCAGGTGCTCAGAAAATGTCTGATGAATGAATTTATTCTGTATGCAGTAGAGTGTGATCTGAACAAAAACTCTTAAGAGTGTCAGGAAGTTAAAAAATATAAAAAATTTTCTGATGGAACGTAAGTTATAAACATGTTGGTTGAATAAAAATTAAATGTTACCACAAGTATTTTGTCACTCTATAAATACAGTTCTAAATAAAGGTTCTCAGATGCAGTTTCACAGAGCAGGCTGTGGCCCAGATGGCAAGACTAAGAGCTGAAGAAGGGTGGCTTAGAGTTTCTAGACCAGTAATGGCTACTGTTTCTTGAGAAATGATTATGTGTCAAGCTCTGTGCTTTCTGTGTGCCATTTACCTAGGAGAGGTGTTACTCCTGTCTTACACATGAGGAACCAAAGTCAAAAGTAATTTGCCCAAGCAATTCACAGCAAATATGATTGAAACCCATATCTGTTTAAATCCCATCTTAAACAGAGTTTTAAAAAATGTGGGTTGCATCCGATTAACAAGATATGAAACAAATTCTCTGGTCATAACCAGAATTTTTTAAAAACGAGACAAGATAAGGACACATTGTAATAAGTACTGTCCCTGGTTGGGACAGGTGATGTGTTAAAGGGGGGGTATGTGATGAGTATACACACTAATGGGACACACACGTGTGTTTCTGTATGTGTCTGTGAATGTGTGTGTGTATTAGGTTGCAATGCGAATGTGTTTCTTACAATGAGATAAATTCATCCAGAGCAGAGGGGACTCTGGATGAGCTGGATGATAGACAGACCTGGGCTCTGAGGCCTCCCAGAATGGACCAGACCTGAGGGCTTTCCACAGAGCCACGTCCACATGTGCGAGAGCCACTGATGGTTCTCGGCCTGTCTGAGTCAACAAACTAGTAAGCATGAGAGCTCACTGCAGCTGGGCTCAGCCCAGGATCTCAAGAGGGCTTCTCAAAGAAAGGGGAGTTAAGGGCAGGATCCAGCCACCTCACATTCTCCATGCCTTGCCGAGACCATTTAGTCAGTGAATTGTTTCATTTGGTCCCATGGCCTGGGAATACCCCCAAATTCCCTCCCTGATCCCTGTGTAGCTTTTCAGGAAGTGCTCACTTGGAGAGAGAGGACAGGGCCACAGAGCCTTCTCAGAGAGAACCTAGATTCATCCTGGGAGCACTAGAGGCCAGCCCTTTTGGCTCTCTGAGGCTGTCTTCTTCCCTCCAATGCAAAATGGTACAGCCAGTCTGGAAAACACCCTGTCAGCGTCCTATACAATTAAACATATACTGTCACACAACCCTGCAGTCTCCCTCCTAAGTATTTACCCTGGAGAAGTGAAAACAGGTTCACACAAAAACCTCTACACACAAATGTTCACAGAAGCTTTATTTATGGTAGCCAAAAGCTGAAAGTAACCCAAATGTTCTTTAATGGTTGAATGCATTAACAATGGTACATCCATACAATGGAATACAACTCTGCACATCCTTGTCCGCAGCTGGTATTGTCAGTATTTTTAATTTAACCATTCTAATAAGTGTGTAGTGGTATCTCATTTTGTTGTAGTTTTTATTGTCCTAATGGCTAATGATGTTGGACGTTTTTTCGTATGCTTAATTTGCCACCTTGGGTCTTCTTCTTTTTTTTTTTTTTTTGAGATGGAGTCTTGCTCTGTTGCCTTGGCTGGAGTGCAATGATGTGATCTTGGCTCACTGCAACCTCTGCCTCCCAGGTTGAAGTGATTCTCCTGCCTCAGCCTCCCGAGTAGCTGGGATTACAGGCACATACTACCATACCCAGCAAATTTTTGTATTTTTAGTAGAGACAAGGTTTCACCATGCTGGCCAGGCTGGTCTTGAACTCCTGACCTTCAGTGATCCACCCACCTCGGCCTCCCAAAGTGTTGGGATTACAGGGGTGAGCCACCGTGCCTGACCTGAGTCTTCTTTGGTGATGCATCTGTTCCAGTCTTTTCTTTATTTTGAAATTGAGTTGTTTTATTTCTGTCTTAATTTTAATTTTTTTTTAAAAGAGAAGGGGTCTTGCTGTGTTGCCCAGGCTGACCTCAAATTCCTTGGCCTCAAGCCATCCTCCTGCTTTGGCCTCCTGAGGAGCTGAGCCTACAGGTACTTGCCACTGTGCCTGGCTGGATTGCTTTGTTATTGCAGAATTTTGAGCATTCTTTGTGTATTCTGGTTACAGGTTCTTTGTCAGAGATGTGATCCATAGTATTTTTTTCAGTCGGTAGCCCACATTTTCATTCTCTTAGCAGTGTGTTTGGCAGAGCAAGAGTTAAAATTTTTGAAGTTCACTTTATCACTTTTTTTCTTTTATGAATCATACTTTTCATGTCATTTTAAGAACTCTATCCCTAATTCAAAATCACAAGAATTTTCTCATAGATTTTTCTCCCTAAAATTTTGTAGTTTTATGGTTTCTGTTTAGATCTAGGATCCATTTGAGTTAGTCTCTCTGTAAGGTGTGAAGTTTAGGTCAAGGCTCATTGTTTTGCAAGTGGATGATGAATTATTCCAGCACCATTTGTTAAAAAGACTATCCGTTTTGTTCATTGAATTGCTTTTGCACCTTCGTCAAAGATCAAATGGCCCAATTTGTGTGGGTCTATTTCTGGATATGCTATTCTGTTCCATTGATCTTTGTGCCTGTCTCTTCACCAGTACAACATTGTCTTTATTACTGTCGACTTACAGTAAATCTTAAAATTGGGTAGTATGATTCCTCCAACTTTATTTTAGTGATTTAATCTTCTTTAGCCTTCCATGTAAATTTTAGAATAGCTTTTTCATAACTGTATAAAACTCTGCTGTGATTGTGATTGGAATTGCATTAAATATACAGCTCGCTTTGGGGGAAATCATTGTCTTACTATGTTGAGTCTTCCAATCCATGAACCAGGAATGTCTTTTTATTTAGATCTTCTCTGATGCCTTTCATCAGTGTTTTCTCATTTTCAGCATGTAGATCCTGTCTACACTTTGTTAGATATATTTTTAGCACAGTGGTTGCTTGGTACCCATAGGGTATTCGTTCCAGGACCCCTATGGCTACCAAAAATGGATGTTAAAGTCCCTGATACAAAATGGTATAGTATTTGCATATTTATCTATGTACATCCTCCCGTATACTTTAAACCATCTGTAGACTTCTTATAATACCTAATACATATCAATGCTGTGTGCATAGTTGCTGTACTGGATTTAAAAAAATTTTTCCCCCCAGATATTTTTGATCTCAGTTGAATTAGTCTCAGGCTATGGAACCCAGGGATACAAGGGCTGACCGTGTATAACGTGTGGTGGAGGAGCTACTGTACATGTTACTTTTTAAAAATAGCCAGTTCCTGGTTGTTCATCTAGCATGTGGACATATGGTTAACTTTTGCTTTGACCTTGTCTCCTATGGCCTTGCTCAACTCATTCATTCTAGGAGATTTGAAAAATAGATTCTCTGGGAATCTCTACATAAACAATCATATCCGGTGAATAAGGATGAAGTTTTATTTCTTCCTTTCCAATATTTGTATGTCTTTTATTGCCATTTTGTGTCTCTTGAGTCACAAGCCTTACTTGATCATGCTGTGATGTCCCTGCCTGCCTTCTTCTCTGTGGGGGTTAAATGGGAACAGAACCTACTTTTTACTGAATGAAGAATTATTTATTTATTTATTTTTTGAGACCGGGTCTCACTCTGTCACCCAGGCTGGAGTGTAGTGCTGCAATGTCAGCTCACTGCAACCTCCGCATCCCAGGTTCAAGTGATTCTCCTGCCTCAGCCTCCCAAGTAACTGGGATTACAGGCGTGCACCACCATGCCTGGCTAATTTTTGTATTTTTAGTAGAGATGGGGTTTCACCATGTTGGCTAGGCTGGGCTCGAACTCTGACCTCAGGTGATCCACCCACCTTGGCCTCCCAAAATGCTGGGATTACAGGTGTGAGCCACCGTGCCTAGCCTGAATGGAGAATTATTAAACCTGAAGATACAGTAAAAAATAATCACAAGGAAAACAAAACCACAGAAAGAAAAAAGAAATGACTTAATGTTTGTTTTGTTTTGTTTTTTAAAAAGACTCAACCATTGGAAGAACAAGAGAAAGATGGGTTTATCCACAGGTTTATTTCTATGTAATGATTTCCCATTAGTGGGATACTATGTAGATTTCTCATTGTAGTCCTTTCTGGGTAGAGAGAATGGCCAGTAGAATCAAATTGTAAGAAACATGAAACCATCAAAAGAGCCCTTCTTCAGGTCTTGCAGACAGAAAGAACCATTTGGTGCCATGTGCTTCAGCCAGCACCATTTCAGTGTGTGCATGTGTGCACTGGCATTCTGGGAAGCGCTATGACAGCCTACTAATGTCGGGGAGTGGCCCTGCCTTAGTAGGCATGGTGTGGCACCTACTTCCTACTTGGCATTTCTGCCTGGGGAGTCTTTGGCCTCCATAACTCTGTGACTGTTGACCATGGCCATCTGTCCAATAGAGTGAGAGCAGGAACTGTACCTGTCCGGAATGGCAGCCTGTCCCTGCCAGTCCCTGCGTTGCTATTTTGGAGTGAGACAGATAATGCAGACACAGCGTGCGAGCAAGCAGTCCTGTGGGAGAGCTCCAGGTCTCCTGTTCCTTATGGTGGAAATAAAATCTGCCTTGGAGACAGAGGGGAACTACTGCTTTGATGTAAGAGATCACTATTACGAAATTCCAGATGTCCACCTGACACCTCCCTGCCTCTCCAGTCCTGACCAGTGTTGTACAGCAAAGGACCCCAACCCTAGGAAATCTTCCATGTCACGTTCCTGAGAAGGATAAAGGATGTTTAACGTTTTTCACAAAATAAAGGCAGGGGGGCCGGACGCGGTGGCTCATGCCTATAATCCCAGCACTTTGGGAAGCTGAGACGGGCGGATCACTTGAGGCCAGGAGTTTGAGACCAGCCTGGCCACCATGGTGAAACCCTGTCTCTACTAGAAATACAAACACTGGCTGGGTGTGGTGGCGCACGTTTGTAATCCCAGGTACTGGGGATGCTGAGGCAGGAGAATCACTTAAACCTGGGAGGCGGAAGTTGCAGGTTTCAGTGAGCCAAGATCATGCCAGTGCACTCCAGCCTGGGTGACAAAGTGAGACTCTGTCTCAAAACAAACAAATAAATAAGAAAAGGCAGGGGGTGGAGAAACATTAAAGTTTTTTGTTTTGTTTTGTTTTGCTTTTCCCCCATCCCTTTTTCTGGTAGTTTATGAAACTTTAGTGTTGTATTACCAGAAGCACTTATCCACTCTGCAGATTTTAAGACTCCACCATTTCTAGAGGTGGGAATTTTGGTCTGGGGCCTTCTTTGAGAAACACTGGCCATCAGTCCTTACCACTCCTACAGAAGGAGGGGATGAGAGTGGGCAGAGGACAGATATGTGCGCACGGACGACTGGGAGGGCTAGACATAACAGGAGGCCACTGGTCCTGGGCATGGGGCTGTGTCCCTGTCCCTGTTCTCACATCTGGACCTCAACATAGGGCCTGTTAGCTAGATGCTCGCTCTTTTAAGTGGCTTGATGGAGATTTTGTAAGAAATTGAGACTAAAGTTGGACAACACAAACATTGTGAGGGTTTGTAGAAGGAGTGGGTGCTTGCTGAAAGTTTATATTTAGTCCATATTTAGTTGTCTTTATTCTGTTCAAACATTTTCTTATTTGCTTGTTGAAGCAGGTTCAGAAATAATTATTCGGTAGTGTTTCAGTTTTATTAAAATGCAGTTAATACTGGAAAATATGGTTAGAATTAGGTGACTGCCAAATGTGGCTTTCGGCAGTGTTAGCCTGCATAATAACACTGTTTTTCTCCTTAGTGTGACTGTTTATAATAAAAATGTGACTTGCAGTATTGTTATTGAGAGAGGTTTAGTGAAAAACAGCATTTGAGTAGTTTCCATGCTTAAAGTTTTTATTTCTTCATTAGTGCCTTATGTCATGACCTGTATCTTCAATTTATTCAGCACAGTAGCACCAATGAGAAATATTTCTACAACCTTTAACCTGTTATATCATTCAGCCCCTCACAGCCAGCCTGTGAGGTCACATTAATATCCCTTTGCTGTTGTTTGAAACCTGGAGCTCCCGGAGATTAAGCCTAGCCGCCGTGGGCACTGACATCCGTGGCCACTCCACAGCCCATTGGTTCCGTCCTTGGCCCACACACGACCCATGTGCTAGAGGGTGACCTGACTGAGAGAGCCCAGGGCTGTGCATGAACACCCTTCAGCATGTCCTGTTACCTTTCTGAACTTTAGTTTTCATGACCTCAAAATCAAGATATTCTCTGTAAGCCTATGGTTAACCAGAGGTAATATTTTGCAGAATAAAAAAAAACACCCGTTGTGTAAAGGCTTCAGTAATTGTTTCCATTTCTTTCGGTCTAAAACTTAATGTGGACCATGGCTACCTTAATCATAAACCACCCATTGGTTGATTTGTTAGTAAGAACTAATCTCTTGATAGCACTTCCCATTCTATAAAGCACTTTCATAAGCACGTCACTGAAAAAGGTGTTTGAAACGAAGATGATCGTATCTGCGGGTGTGATGCGTGACATGGATATTTTGTCTGACTACCCTTCATTTTTTTCCCCCTTAAAATTTTCCCCTCTCAGGAAAGTTCACACACCCACCACCATACAAAGTTTTTCATACAATTTACATTTTTTTTTTTTATGTCAAAGTTAGAACCCTGCTCTAAGGGAATTAAACTGTGATATGGAAGAGAAATTTGGACTTGAAGGCCAGGCAACTAGGTTCTGAAGCCTGCATGGCTCAGCTGCCCACTAGTTGCGTGATCTGGGGCAAGAGTAATTGAGCCCTAACTTTCTCAATGGAGAAAATAAAAATAATGCATGCATTATGTCTTGCTGCATTGCTGTAAACACAAAAGATAATATATGTAAAGTATATAACGTGATGCTTGATATATGAATATCACCCAAAATACTAACTGCTGCTGCCACTGTTTTTTTAAGCATTGGTATTCTAATTAAATTATGTTTTTGCCAGTGATTCTGAGACAAATAAGAGTGTTTTAAAGTTTCTTCATGGAAGAATCTACACCGTTTTCAGCTTTTTATTCCTATGCATCATTTTTGCACATAATTTCTCAATGTATTGAACTTTTTGAGGCAAATAATATGTCATTTGAATAATGGACAACGTTGAACTTGAATGATTTTATGTTTGCATGAGCATTACTTTTAAATAAACCAGAAAGCTACTGTTATATTTCAAAAAATAATTCATTTGGGTTTTCCTGTTCAAACTTTGCCATGTTGCTTCTAAGTGATACCTTACTTACTGAGATGGATCAGCCTTAGGGAGAGGTTTGTCATACTTTGTTATATACTGAATAGCCTATAATTATCAAGATTATATCCAGTTAGCATAAAGTGCTGTTTAGTTTCTGTTATGTCGTTGTTACCATAGCTGGAGTCGGGTGGGTGTTTAAACCTTTGTGAACCCAAAATTCTTTAATGATGATGGAATATTTCATGTTTTAATATTCTCTGAGTATGTGTTCAAATGTTTTACCAGGTATGTGTTTTTTACAGGTTCATATAATATATAAAATGCATTTCTGTTCCAAGAAAAATACAAGTGGTAAACAGTTAGGAGAGAGCTTGCATATTTTCCTTTATTGTCCTGTCTGATGATTAATGCATTCAGCTATGTTCAGCCTCACGTTTAACCAGGTTAGTGTTTAGTTTGGTTAGGCTGTTTTCCTTATGAGAACAGAAATGGCCAATCCTGTGCCCTGCCTGTCTTCCAGATGGAGTCTTTGCATTGTTTCCAGATCACAGTACTTAATGTAAGGTCAGATTTTCTTGTGAAAACAGATTTTGGATTAACTATGTCTGTGCACTTGCACGCACCCCTCCACACCTGCCTGTGCACTTAAGCTCTAGCTGCCTGCTGGAGTCATGGTTCTGATTTCCAAGATGCAAATGAGAATTGAGATTCTGCTTTATAGCCTAAAAATGCAAAAGCAAACTCTTACTGCATGGTTGGTCTGCAAGTCTCCCTTTCATAGAGACCATGAGATGTAGTGGAAAGACTTTGATTCTTATGAAGATTTAATGTAGAGGTTGGCAGACTATGCTGTGGGCCTCTATTTGTAAATAAATTTTTATTGGGGCATAGCTGTGTCCATTTGTTTAATATTGCCTATGGCCATTCTCATACTACAGCAGCACAGTTGAATAGTTGCCGTGGAGACTGTATGGTTTGCAGAGTCTTAACTATGTATTTTCTAGCCCTTTACAGAAAAAGTTTGCTGGCCCCTGACTTAATGCAATAAAAAACTCAGTAGTTTGAATCCCAGCTCTGTTATGCAATAGCTGTATGACATTGATCATGTTCTGTAACCTCTTTGTACCTTAATTTTTCCCCTATTAATGTCATTTATCCATTTACTCAATGAATATGTATTATGAACTTACTATGTTCCAGGCTCAGGAAATACAGCAGTGGACAAATATTGGCCCTCATGGAGCTTGCGTCTCAGTGAAACTTCCCTTTATGAGGATGATGGTAGATGCCTCGTAGGGAGGATTAGATGAATTAATATATGATACCTGTAAAGCATAAGTAGAATACATGCTCCGTGATGTTCGTTGTTATTATGATGCCAGATATAGGGTTGTTAATGTGTAAAACAAAGTAGAACCTCTGTTCAGAGTTGGAACCCTTATAATTCCATGTTTACTATTCTTGAGGTTTTTATTGAAATAATGAATGATTAGAAGTAATTGGGCATATATCTGGTACAATTAGCCTAAAAAAGAGAGTGAGGAGCTTGTATGAAATTAGGATTCTCCATTAAGTGAATAAAAGAGTGTCACTGATTTCCCAGCTAAGAGCAGTCTGAGGTTGACAAGATTGTTCTTGGTACACAGGATGGCTTAGATGGAAAAGATGAGACTGGAAAAAGTAAACATTTGATTAATATATGACATTAATACTAGTTTCTTTGTATACATTCAATTTTGATAATTAATTAATTTGATATTTGAACAGAAAGATCCTAGGATGTGAGCACTCTCCATCTTGGCACTCAGGCATGTCTGGTGAGTGGAATGAATGCGGAGTATCAGAGGATCTAGAAGCTCCTGATTGTATGAGTTGGGGGAAATAATTTTGCTGTATTCCTCGTTTGTAAAGTAAGGAGACTGGACTGAGTTTTTCCAGGCTCTTTTCAGCTCTGAGTATGAGATTTATGAATTTTCTCTGTGACCAGATTACCCAAAATAAAGCTTTGCGTTGTTCTTCTCTCCTGCAAGAAGCCGCCACTTCTTCCCTTTCATAATGAAGCAACACCTTTATTTCTTCATGTTTCTAAGTACAGAATGCATAATATTGGAGTAACAGGGCCCCACTCATCTTGAGAAATTATCAGTTTCTTCAACTTCTTAATGAGGATAATTTTCTTTCATGGGCCTTCTCTGTAAGTAGAAGTATGATTTTTGTTGGACCACATAGTCACTGAAGGCACTTTCCAGTTCTGGCGTTCTGAGACTCCAGAATATAATTCAGAAGACTAAAGACGAACTGGAAGGAAGAGGGTTATGTTGGGCTTTTGTTGTTGTTGTTCTTTTAAGGAGGGCAACCTCCACAGCTGGGAGCGAGACTAGACTTGCTGTTGGGGTGAGTGGCCGTCTTGCAGTACGCAACCACCAGTAGTGATTTCAGGCCTCAGTAGGCATCCTTGTCGTTTTTATATGGTGTTTATGTAGTATCCTTTTTCCTGTAATGCTCTTCCTTTGGCACATAACCCTGTAAGAAAAGTTGAGATCTGAAAGCACAGATGCTGTGAAATGACCAATTCTGTATTGCCTTGCGTGGTTACAGACAAGAAAACTAATCTAGCAGAGATGAAATAGAATTCGTACATACTTTTTGAGAGTACAAAGAAAAAGAATCATTTGTACTTTATTTGGAAACATGCCATTCTTCTGGAGTTTTCGTTTTTAAAATATTTAGGAATTAATAATATGTTTTTGAAAAAGAATCTCTGGTTGATAAAGAAGTAAAGTGGAAAAGTATACTCCAATAATTTTACCAATCAGGAGTCCTTGCCCTTAAACATTTAAACTTAATATTATCTATGAGTTTTCATATCTAAGTATTCTACATTCATGAAATTCCAAATACAAAGGCTTATACAGATAAAAAGGCAGACTGTATCATCTTTTTTTTTGAGACGGAATCTCGCTCTGTCACCCAGGCTGGAGTATAGTGGCACGATCTTGGTTCACTGCAACTTCCACCTCCCAGGTTCAAGCGATTACCCTGCCTCAGCCTCTGGAGTAGCTGGGATTACAGGCGTGCGCCACCACGCCCAGCTAATTTTTGTATTTTTAGTAGAGATGGGGTTTCACCATGGTGGCCAGGCTGGTCTTGAACTCCTGACCTCAAATGACCCACCTGCTTCAACCTCCCAAATTGCTATGATTAGAGGCATGAGCCACTGTGCCTGCCGGACTGTTTTCTCTTGTGAGAGCAGGGTGTGAAAGCCCCCTTGTTGCCCGTTTCAGAATTTATACAGTGTGATGGGAGGAGATCTGGCTCTGGAGCAGGCAGACTAGGTTCAACCCTGGCCCTGCGTGGAGTGGATGTGACCCTGTGCCAGCCTCTTTCCCCTTCTGTAGAATGGGATAACAGGAAGTCCTGCCTCAGAGGCTCATAGGGAAGATTAGGTCAGATACTACATGTAACGTGAACAGTGTGAACAGTGCTGGCAATTGCTTAGTACATATCAACTACCGTTATTTTTGTTTGCACAAATATATCCTAATCTTCTGAAATCTAAACCTGGATCATTGACTTGTGTCTTCATTTGCAAATGGAAGTCCTTTGGCACCTTAAAAACAATATGTTGGGGATTAGACTTGGGGTTCTGGATTAAGGTGGTACAGATGCACTTTCCTGAATCTCTTCAGCTAAATACATCCAGAACCCTGTCATCATATATGAAGCAATCATGGAAACACTGACGAGGGGGAGAAGACGGCATACTGGCAAGGGGCCTTGGGACTCAGAAACGACAAGGTGGCAAGTTCCCTGGGTTTTCTCAGACTGATTAATGTTAGAGAAGCTGTCAACCCAGAAACACCAATGGGTGCAGACCAGAAGGCCCCGAGGAAAGCTCACTCTTTCTCCCCAAAGGACCAAGAAGGGGGCAACTTAAGACAGAAAACTTTTAGACAATAAGTGCCCTATTTCAGCCAAACACCACGGAGAAGAATGTGGCCCCGGCCCACCAACAAAGGCCGAATGGGGAGCCTAAATAGAGACCTTCCCCTGCTTATAATGAGGCACCCCTCACCCCTGCCAGGTGGTGTCAGAAAAGATGGAGCTGGGAGCCAGGTTTTTATCCCCACTGGGCAGTAATGAGGCATTCCCCAAACCTCACCCAGCTGCACTATCAGGGAGCACGAACAGCCAGCTCTGCCCAGCAGTAGTGAGGCACCCCCCTCTCCCCAGGTGTCAAAGGAGGTTGAGTGAGAGACATAGATCTTCACCACAGCCTGGCAGTAGTGAGCTGCTCTGCCTTCCATGTGCTAGTGTTGAACGAGCTCTGCTAAAATAGGAGACTTAAACTTAAGATTCCGTCTTCTCATACCACTACACCCAAATGTTTAGATTACAATTAAAAATCATGGGTTACACCAAGGACCAGGGAAATCTTAGCTTGAGTGAGCAAAGGCAGTCAACAGATGCCAATACCAAGATGATGACATGGATGTTGGAATAATCTGATGAGGATTTCAAAGCATCCATCATAGAAATGCTTCTGTAAGCAATTATGACCACACTGGAAAGAAATGAAAAAATCTCAGCAAAGAAATAAAAGGTACAAAGGGAAGCCACGTGGAAATTTTAGGACCAAAAAAGACAGCAACCTGAAATAAAAAGCCAAAACTCAGTGATTGGGTTCAGTGGCAGAATGGAGATGCCAGAAGAAAAAATCAGTGAACTGGAGGATGGAGTAAAAATTATCCTGTCTGAACAACAAAAAGAAAATAGACTGTACAAAAAAGTTAACCAAGCTTCAGGGATATGTGGGACTTTAATAAAAGGCCGAAAAAGTATTCAAAAGAATAATTTCCTCAATTTGGCAAAAATCGTAAACCTAGAAATTCAAGAGGGTCAAGACTGGATTGCGTTTCTGTGGTATAGCTTTTGAATAGCAAATGACTCAACTCTGGAAATTTCCATGATCCCATTAACCCATCATTCCTGTTAAAACAAGAAAAGATCTCTTATCAGTCTTTTATTCTTCATGATTCCAGCCTATTGGCCTTCGTCCAGGATACATCAACCAGCATTTTCAACAAAAGTGACAGTGTTTTTGCTAAATACATTGTTTTCCTAAACCAGCAATTACACTGGTATATATCCTGTAGAAATGAGTGCTCATGTCCACCAAAAGCCACATACACAAACGTTCATAGCAGCCTAATTTATAATAGCCAAAAACTGGAAACAACCCACGTGTCTATCACTAATTGAGTGGATAAATACATTATGGTATTCATACAGGGGAATATTACACAGTGGTGACAGAGGAAGCTTCTGGGATGTGCAGCAGCTGGGCACAAGAGAGTGCCTACTGTATGACTCCATTGATCCAAAATCCCAAAAGTGGCCAAAGTAATGTAGGATGATAGAGGTTAGAATACTAACTTCTAGTAGGGGTTATGAACCGGGAGAGGACACAAGGGAGTCTTTGGTGCTGGAATGTTCTCTGTCACTATATGAGTGGTAGTTACACATCTGCCTACATATATAAAACTTGTATAAGTGATACATGTAAGATTTGTGCACTTTACTGTAATAAATTAAATGTTAAAGAAATGTTTACAGTCATCTCTTCTTATCCATGGGGGATATATTCCAAGACTCCCAGTAGATGTTGAAACCGAGGATAGTACCAAACCCTATGTATGTGAGGTTTTGTCCTATGCATACGTACCTGTGGTAAAGTTTAATTTATAAATTAGGCACAGTAAGAGATTAACAACAGCAACTAATGATAAACTAGAACAATTACAACAATAGATTGCTTACAATTTCACAGATAGAAGATTTGTTCATACTATTGATCTTAGCAACCCCAGCATACAGTTTTTTTCTTAAGTCTAGAACTTTGACCTTTTCACTTAAAGGAAGCACTTTATGGCTTCTCTTTGGCATGTTCAAATTGGCAGTATCACTACTCTTGTACTCTGAGGTAATTGTTAAGTAAAATAAGGGTTCCATGAACACAAGCACTGTGATACCATGGCAGAATGGCTGGGGAGCATAGATAGTGTGGATGTGCCAGACGAGGGAGGATCCAAGCCCTGGGAGGGATGATGAGAGATTTTCTCATGCTCTTCAGCATGGCGCACAACTTAAAAAACAGGAATTGTTTATTTTAGGAATTTTCCACTTAATAGTTTCAGACCACGGGTAACCGAACATTGCAAAACATGAATCCTTGAATGGGGGTACAACTCTGTGCTCTTTTCGGAGACACCAGTCTCTGAAAATTCTTTCTGTTGCCTTCAGGACAAAGTTGAAACTGGTAAGCTTGGCCTTCAGGGCCACCACTGATTGGACCTGCCTGGCCGGGTCAGGTGTCCTCTTCTGTATTCCCGCGGGTCTTAGTGTTTCCCTCCAGTGCTGGATGTGAATGGTGCTTTTTGCTTGTCTGTGGGACCTTCTCTCTCCCTTATCCCCACCCACATTCTGACATTGGTAAGAGCAGTACCTGTGTCTGATTCACCTTTTAATCCCCAATACAAGGTCTGTCACAAAGTAGCTTTCTTTTAAATGTTTATCAAATAAATAAATAGATTAAAAGAGGTGCCAGGTGTTAGCACACAGAGAAATAGGTCTTGGAAAAGTACCTGAAAATGCTGTTGTCATGTTTGTATCGTGCTGATGGCACGATTCCTGAGGGCACTGAGGAAATGGTCAGACTTCTTTCCTATAGGTCAAGGCTGGTGAGAGTTTGGCACTTGAGGTCTCTTCCTGGGTCTGCTGAGGCTGGCAGCCCACTACCCACATTTGTCCCTGACTGCTTTGCAGGCCGGCCCCTGTCCTACAGCAGGCCAGGTCTGTGTCATTGGCTCTCCCTCTCCCCTTCTTAATCCTCAACACTTTCAGTTGCACACTTTGAGGTTTTCCAGCACATTTAATGTTTTTTCAGCCATTCTCACTTTTCTGAAAACCAGAAATAGTTACCTGCAATTTGTGTGGTACAATTTTTAAAAAAACGTGTACATTTTTAAATTAAGCAGATCTGGGCTTTGCCACTCATTAAGCTCTGTGACCATGAACAAGTTAACCCTTATAGATCTCATTTTCTTTATCTGTCACCTAGGAACATCATTTTCTACCTTGCAAACCATTAGGAATACCAAATATTTGCATGTAGGAGATTTGTAATATAATAGGATACTTGGTGTATGTTTCCTTTCCCTCTCCTCTTTTCCATTTTCAAGCAGAGCTAACACAGTTTCTAAGACACATGATCTTGATTCGTAAGACATAGTCCCCTAATTGTAATCTGCACCCCGAGTGTCACATTGCACAGTCTGCCTCAGGTAACAGTGGGGCTTCCACATGTCTTGCCTTGGAGGTCTGTGCTAGGCTGTCAGGAGGTATGGATGGCAGGCAGGGGAGAAGGGACAGGACGTTGGCTTCCTGTGGGCTCACCTGTCGACTGCCTCCCTATGCCCAGGGGACACACAGCTTAGAGCAGGGCCCAAATGGACATCCTGGCTATTCTTACACATTCCAGATAGTCATTCCGAGGGCTGCTGTGTGGCAGATTCCCAGCACAGGCTGGACACTTGAGCTCCCAGCAAGCCTTTTATTTTTTTATTTTTTAAACACCATGGGCAAGCTGATCAACAGTTTCCAAGGCATTATTTATTGATGGCACGGAGCTTATCATAATACAACAAGCAACTGAGATTCTGTCCATGGGTTAAAAATTAAAGACTGAATGTGTTCATGGCAGAATTCTGTTTGTTCAGGCACTGAAGTATGACATTGTAGATGATGCATTATGGGTGGGGATTGCACCCCAAGTAGCAGAGGCAGAATGCATATTTTTAAAAACTTGCTGTATGGGTTATTTTTGTTCTGAATGTAGCTGTGCATGTTAGCACAGATGTGCCAAAACAACTTTTCAGAACTGCTTTGTTTTCTCTGCTGCTGCCATGGTTTACCCATCCCTTTCTGGTATTGTTGCTTTCTCAAGTCATGTCTTGTGGTACTTTAGGGAGGCTACTAAATAGAGTGGAGTTTTACGTAATGTGCACTCAAGTACATTAGAGATAAATTCACTTCTTGATTCATATTTTCTCCTGCTTCTGCTTAAAAATGGGGATCTTTCATCTAGCTCTTTAAATACTTCACTGGCCAGCTTTTGACATTTTGCCTAATTAAACTGTCTTAAAGAAATGACAGTAATGGAAAACTAACACTGCTTATACTTTTTTTTCTTACGATTCAGCTAGTTTAAAGTTCTTTAGAAAGAATGCAACAAAAATGTCCTAAGTAGAAGGACAAATAAAAGATGATATTAAATTCTCCCATTTTATTGAGCACTTTCTAGAACCCAGGTATTGTGTAAGACTTTCTGTTTTCTTACCGTTTACTAAAATGACATCTTGTGTTTGCAGTAGAGCTTTTTGGTCTGTTTTTCATGAGGCCAAAATGACTCACCTAAGTTCACATGGCTGAGCAGGTGGCAGTGCCAGGCTTAACTCAGTGCTCCTGGGTCCTGTCCCTGCTTTCTTACCATTACCCCTTGTTCTGTGGAAGTCTGAGGAAGCCGCGAGGCTGAGAGTCAGAGACAGTCCTGTGCAAGGGGTCTGCACCGTCCTGTAGGAGGGGCATGCTTGGCAGCCTCTGAGCCACGTCCTCCTGGACCAAACATGGAAAGATATTTTGCATTCCAAATCAGTTGAAAATACCTTTCTGACATCTAGCACTAAGGTTTCTGGTTGTTTTGCACAAAGCAGACAAATTTTGTAGCTATGCAGTGATATAACATTCATTCACCAAATATTTTTCTCATCTTGTAATCAGAAATATAACTAGCTTCTTAAAAATCAGCTAATTTCATTCATTATTTAAACAAAGATTTTATCTGCTAGTTGAATAATTCATGAGGAAATTGCACCAAATTCAGATGTGAATGTTTGCTAAAGAAAAGATAGTTGCTAATTTTTCTGGAATTTGGTAGTTGAACTCAGAGAATATTTGTATTAATCACATTGTTTTTTGTACTTCTGGGTACTTTAAGAGCCTTCTGCCATTACTATTGTTGAAAAGCATCTTTATTTTGTCACAAAAGCTTGGAGAATGCTACTTACTACTTTACCCTATTGAGTTTTGCTGTGAAACTGCAGTATCATTCTTTCTGGATTCCTTTCTTTTTGGAGGTGTCATGGGGAGCAGGGTTAGTTTATGGGGTGCAGTCTCTGACATTCTCGGCCTCACTGTGTTCCCATGTGGCCACTGAGGCCCCATGCAGTGGTGCAATCCTTGTGTGAGAAGCTGGGTGCCAGCGCAGCCCACGCTTTATCACCCATCCTGCCAGGGCGTTGCTTCCTGGTCGGAAGGATTATTGGTTCTTCCTTACTTAGGTCTCGTACGCACTCCAAGTGCAATGCCGTGGGCACATCTCAGCTGGTCAGCAAAACTTGTACTACTAAATGCCTTTATCTCATAAAATCTTAATTTATAAAATGTAGGCAGCTGGAGGAATGCTCACCCTTCCTTTAAGGCAAAGGAAAGCCCCAAAGAACATTTTTTTACCTATCAAAAAAGCAGTTTAAAAAATCTGCAGCATCAGTCAGAAAAAGGGAAGCATGGACAGTTCTAGGGGTGGTATGAATTGGGAGAACCCTCTTGGGAGGCATTTTAACAGTATGTCTCAAAGACAGTCAAAGATGGTTTGGTTTTGTTTTTGTCCAGTAATTCTTTTGGGAATTTCTCCAAAGGAAATAATCAGTGATGAGGTTTAAAAAAAATTGTATATATGGATGCTCATTACATTGTTGGTGAAAATTTAGTCATGATGCAAATGTCCTGAAATGTTTAGCAAATTATGGAGGTTGTAGTGACTGAATAGAATATACTATAAAAAAACACATTTTCAAAGAATTTTTATTATATGGAAAGATCTAAAATACTATATATATAAAGATGATCTTCGTTTTTAAACAAATTAAGTATTTAATATATGTGCATTGAAAAATACAGAGAATTTTCATGGATAGGATCTGTCCTCATCTCAGGGTTGGGGCTGGGCTCCTGAAAGAAGGGTCAGACCCTAGAGCATTCAGCTGGGCTGCAGTGAGAGTTGAGGGTAATGATCCTCTAGCTGAAACGGACTCTAATTCTCATTGACTCCAAAACTGGAGGTCGTACCTTTTTCTGTCTACCCCTGTGTCTTGATCTGCCTCCTGGCCCCTTTTCCCTCAGGGCATTAGGGAGACAGGAGGACCCAGGAAATGCTGAGTGTCCTGGCAGTTTCCTTCCTACTTTCTAGCCTCCAGTTCCCAAGCCTGGCATTTGCTTCTTTTGGCCTTGGGTACTCAGTAGACTTACTGTATGGGAAGGAATGCTGTCCATTTGTCTTGAGTTGAACTTTCTCATCAATACTTTTGTGGCTCTTCCCATATCCCGGCTTTGGACAGAATAGTCAGTTGGAATTAAAATAATTTAATTCACTTTAGTGAGGTATATGTGTATGTGTGTCTGTTATTCCTGTATAATTTTAACAGAACACAGTAGGAAATTTGCATATTTCACAGCCCACAGTTTGGAAATACATTTCTGAAAGAAGCTACCCTGAAAAACAATCAGTGGGCAAATAATCTGATGATCACTGTAACTTTTAAAGAAAATCTTGTGCAATTTCAGTTACTCATGATCTTTTTCCAGGAACAAAAATATTCATATCATTTACAAATTAATCTATCAGGAATGAGTGTTTACATTTGCTTACAATATTTAGTGTGGATTACTCAAATCTTTTGGTTGAGTAATACTTGGTGCTGATGCCAAGGTTATCCAAGGAGCACCAAGATTTCTCTCCTGAGACCTTTATGTCCTGAGCCCTTTGCTGTCTCCATCTACCCCCTTTAGGAGATTTCCAGTGCCCAAGATTTAAGGACCATTTGTGTGCAGATGACAGCAGAATGCCTGTTGAGCCCAGACATGTCCCTGGGGCTCCACACTAGGGGACATACCTGCTCACATTCTCAATGTATGAGAGATGGAAAATATATAACTGCTAACGTTTACTTAGGTGTCTCGTCTCTAAGTGCCTCCCGCGAAATATGCCCAAACTGTGCCCTTGAGTCCCGCATTCCCAGATCTTTTCTTTGCCCTCTCAGCAAATGATCCCACCACACATCCAGTTCAACCAGACTCTTAGAATCTTCCAGTTGTTTCTTTCTCTTACCACCACTGTTCTAGAGAGCAGTTAGTGTCTGATCTACCTTTACCGTATATCTCATATCCACCTGCATTTTTCTGTCCCCACTGCTGTCGCAGCCTTCAGGCCTGCATCACCTTTCATTCAGCGTCCGCAACCGCTTCCTCACTGGCCTTCTTGGTGCCACTCTTGCTCCTTTTCATGCAAATCTAAGTTTTTTTTCCCGATTTCCAAGACTTTATATTTGACCCTTCTGTGAATCTGAGTCACCTAGGGAGCTTTTAGTTCATTCGTTCGTTAGAGACATGGTCTCCCTCTGCTGCCCAGGCTGCAGTGCAGTGGCACAGTCAAAGCTCCCTGGAACTTTGAACCCTTGAGCGATCCTCCCGCCTCAGCCTCCCAGGTAGCTGGGACTACAGGCTCACTTGCCACACGCAGCTAATTTTTACTTTTTTGTAGAGATGAGGTCTCGCCATGTTGTTCAGACTGGTCTCGAATTTGTGACCTCAAGTGATCCTCCCACCTCACCCTCCGAAAGCACTAGGATTACAGGCATGAGCCACCATGCCCAGCCAGGAGATTTTAAACTATATATCTGTGCCAGGACCATCACCCCTAAGATACAGATTAGGTTGGCATGAGGTGAGGCCAAGAGATGGGTAGTTTTTACAACTCCCCGGGAGATGTAGATTCACAGTAAGGATGGAGAGTCACTGCTCTGTCAGTGGTTCTTCAGACTGTATCAGTACATCATCATGACATGAAGGGCTCGCCTGACCACCCCTCTAACCTGACCACCCCTCTGAAACAGTCTGGCCGCTCTCTCAATCTCTAGTAGACCATCTTAATTATTTCTTTTATAGGAATTACCATAATCTGTAAATGTATTTTTAGGTATTAATTTACTCACCTGCCTGGCTAAGTTTCATTCAGTACATATCTGTTGGTTATATTTGGACCCTGCAAGGGTGGAAGGTGAGCTTTTGCCTCTCACACGCATATATTTTTTTCACCAAATCATTGTTAAGTATCCCAGGACCAGGCAAGGGATGCAAGGATGAGTGGAAACATGGTTCTTGTCATTGAAAGCCCCAGAGTCTAATGACAGAGTGAGACAAGCAAATAAATAGCTGCTCTGCTCTATAAATGCTATACAGCCCGACTCAAAGAGGGATTCGATTGTCACCGCCCTGGGAAGGGGCCAGTGAAGGGCCTGGAAAAGTTAAGGGTTAGTATTTAATACAGCTCTCTCCACGACATGAAGAAGACAGGGTGAGCCTTCTAACCCATCCAGCCACTTTGTGGTGATGGTGGTGGTGGTGCACTGATGAGTTGGGCTTAGCTTTGGCCATTAGGGATGTAGGAGTGTGTCCTTCCTTTGGAGAGAAGCTCAGTTTGTCAGGACCGTCCTGCTCCCACCTTCATGAGGCTGCTTTGCCAACTACACTCCTTTTTTTCCTCTTGGAGCACTGTTAAGGAGTGGAGATTTTACCCCCAGAAGACTCTTAAGTGGGTCAGAACAACACATGAATCTAATTAACTGCAAAATCACTTTGACCTCAAGGTGGAAAATTCATTCCATATTAAGATACTCCAATGAAAGGCCTACATTCATTGTAATAATAAAATGCCCATAAGAGACACTCCGTATTTGAATATTAATTCTATCTCATTATCAGATTCCCAGAGAGATATTAAAATCCAAAGATTACATTGCATTTTAAATTAAAGTCCAAAGGCATTAAAGTCCAATTCTCTTGCCCATGTGTGTTCAAATAAATTGAAATTCAAAATATATTCTCCCTGATTTCTTATTCTGCACAATCCCAGTTAGAGGGGCTCTTAATGCCTGTGTAGGGTCAGGATTTTTTTTTTAACAGCTGCAGCCTGGACTGTCTCTTGCTGGAATGTGTGTGTTTCTTTCAGGAACACCCAATACCAAACCTCTGATATGCTTCACTTCTTAAAATTAAAAAAGTTAACAGGACACAGGATTGTCAAAACACCGCCCCCCCACCCCACACATACAGCAAAGTTGGAAAAGCCAATTCCTGGTCTTCTAATAGTTACCCCAAGCAAAAGTATGTCCCCAGAAACCAGCACTTCTTACTCGTTGCCAACTAGCAGACCATAGCAGAAAGTCTGTGATATCTGAGGGAAAGATGGAGAAAGTCTTCATTTCTGCTTCACTAGATTTCAGTTAGTCGCTGACAGTTGCGGGGCTAGACATTTGGGAGCAATCTCCTCAGTAATTTCTTGGATCTTGCTGTCAGTAATTCCAGTGAGTCAAGACCATGCCTTTCTTTCTCGTGGGTTTTGTAGGACCCAGTCACAGTTTCTGTTTGAATAGCCACTGAAATTTTCTGAAATTCACTTTAAGTGTGTTAGAACACAGTGCGTTTTCATTCCTCTTTATATCTTTTCATCCTGACCTTCGATATCTTATTTCCCATTTCATGTATTTTTATTGTTTATTTTTCTCCCTCTCTCTGTAGCCCAATCTGCAGTGCAGTGGCACAGACATAGCTTACTGTACTCTCGAACTCCTGGGCTCAACCCATCTTCATGCCTCAGCCTCCCCAGTAGCTGGGACTACAGTCATGCACTATCACACCCAGCTAATTTTTAAAAAAAATTCTTTGTTGAGATGGGGTCTCTCTATGTTGCCCAGGCTAGTCTCAAACTCCTGGCCTCAAGCCAGCCTCCCTCTTTAGCCTCCCAAAGTGCTCTTACTCCAAAAAAAATTACTGTTTTCCAGCTAAATCAGCCTTATTGCTTTAGTTTGTTTTTATTCTTTCATTGTTTCTGTTCTAATAGTAAGACTGAAATACTTTTTACATAACTCTAGTTCCTCTTTGATTTTCTGAGCATCCTTGATTTCTAGAGATAGAACGTTCTAAACAAAGACCTTTTAAAATTATAGTATTTTATTGAATTTATTTTTCTATATCAGTGCTAGGAGACAGTATCCGTGTGTTTTCTTCTGGTCTTAGCATCTATGTAAACTTTGCTTTACCTATGACATTTACTATAGGTTTCTGACACATAGCCTTTTTGAAATTAAAAAAGTTCTCTAGTTTTCTGATAATCAAAAAAATCATAAATAGGGGCTAAGCATGATTGGGTCCTTTTTCTGTGATGGTTGATATTATTATGCATACATTAATGAGGTTCATTGTAGATTTTCTGATCCGCTTGAATCTATTCTTGCATTTTTGAGAAAAGTCTGCCTGAACATGAAGTATTATTGTAGCATGTTTAATTTAGTTATGCTAATATTATTTCTAGAATATTTTAGGGGAAGGGGATCTATTTTCATAAGTTAAAAAGGCCTTTAATTTCTTTACAGTGGTCTACCTTTCCTGGTTTTGGAACAAAGTCATACTAGCCTTGTAAAATAGGTTGGAAATCTTTCTTTATTTTTCTGTTGTTTTGGAACAACTTGTATATAAAATAGACGTTCTGTTTCTTGCAAATTGGGTGGAACTCACTTGAGAGCTATTTGCGTCTTTGTGTTTGTTAGTGAGTCTTGGTCATTTTAGTATCTTTAAAAGTTTTTGTTCGCAAGACTCCGTCTCAAAAAAAAAAAAAGTTTTTGTTTTAATATTTTTTCTTATTTTATTTTCAGGCACAGTTATTTTGGAATTCAGATAAGAACTGACACTTATAAACATTCAAAATGTTAATAAACATTTTTTCTTCAAGGCAATTACCTTTTCTTAAGATCAGTCTTAGCACAATCCTATGCAAAAACAAAAATTTTTAAAAGTCTAAATAGATTAAAATAGGAGAAATCAACTCTACCCTTCTCATATAAATTATTCTGAAAGAATTAGAAGATTCAATGATGTAAATCAGATTAAGAGGAGGTAGACTTAAAGTGCCTAAAATATAATTGTATTTCACGAAATAAGACCGTTATTTTTCTAAAGAGGTCCTCTAAGCTGGCTTTTATTCTGCTGTAGTTTCATCTCACTAAGAGGGAGGGCAATAAATAAACTGGTCTTACCAAAAAGTTTCCACTTTTTAGTAGCGAGCGCTCTAGCTTTAGTTAACTTAGAAGTTTATCTTTTTTCCCTGGGCAACCACTTTTTCTCCACTGTTCTTGTAGTTGTTGTAATAGAGCCCTGGTTTCTTTTCCCCCAAGAAATGCCCACTTTTCTGGTGTCGTGCCCACTGAATAGGAACTGGAGGAAGGGACTACAGCTGCTTTTCCTTTAGGGGATGATGCTCTCCTTAGCTCTTCAGTAGTTCACATATGTAAGAAGTCACGGCAAGTTCCCTAAAGTCCCTAAGAAAGTCTTGGTAGGGTTTCAGTGGCTCTGAACCATCTATTGCTTTAATTCAGTCTTTTTTGTTTTTAACTGTAAATAAGCCAAGGTTTTCCTCTTCTTTTGAAATTGTCAACCTCCAATCCAATTTTATAACATCATTCTGTACTTTGAATAATGAGGCCAAAAGAGTCATTGGCTTTGGTGAAAAACCTTCAACATTTTTACTGACTTTGTTAAATTCTTCTAAACTTGCATTGGCAGTTACACCTGCATAAGGAGCCGCATGAAGATCATAGGTAAGGTGAATCAAATGATTTACATGTTTACTGATAAGAGCTTTTTTAGTTCCACCTAAATGCTTTCTCCTAATAGCCCAGCCAGGCCTTTTGCAGGCTCTGCAGTTGCTTCTCAGGACCATGGTCACCAGGTTTGTCTACAGTTCTCCACAAAACCTGACTTATCTTAAAATTCAAAAACAATTTTAATGTACTCTGTTGATGTCCAACAAACTTTTCTTATTTTAAAAAATCTCCATAACCATTTAATTAGATAAAGTACCATCAAAACCTAAAGACATAGAATTGATTGCTAGAGAGCTTTGTGTTCAGCATCTCCTAGTCAGTCGTGAATTTGTCCTCAGCTTGTCTTCCATCAGTGACAACATCAATCCAGAGTGTAGTAATTTCAAAGTTGTCTTCACAAAGCCTGGCAGTAATTGTTCTGTGCTTTTCTTCTGTCCATCATCCAAATACCAGCAGACGGAAACATCTCCTGCATTTGAATAGGGGTAACAATGGTAGCAGAGTCCACATCTTGAGGTCTTATTCCATTTAATAAATCCCTCACTGCTCCTTCTGCTGTTCTGAATTCACAGTTCTCTTTAACAAATAATTCTGTCAGGCTCTTCAATCTTTCTGTGACACATGTCTAGAATTCTGGAGCCTGCACCTTCATTTTAGGCGGCTGTTGCTTCAGAAGTCACAGTCTATTCTACCAGCCTTTGCCAAGGATGCAGGTGCCACAGCACCTCAAGAGAAATCACCAATCACACAGCTCCATGCTGAGGCCCTCTTGCCTGCTACTGAGGAGCTCTTGCCATCCCAACTCCTGCCTTTCCCCAATGATGAGGACAGGCAAGCCCCCAAATTTGAACTTAGCCTGGGAAGGTTCTTGGCTTTGCCCAGGAAATAATTCAAGGGTGAGCTGGTGGTGGTAAACAGCAGCTTTGATTGAAGCAGCAGTGTATAGCAGCAGCAGAGGTGCCACTCCTTGCAGAGCAGGGCTGCCCTATAGGCAGTGTGCCCAGAATCGCAGCTCAGAGGCAGGTCTGCACTCATATTTGTACCCAGTTTTAACTATATGTGAATTAAGGGGTAGTTAATGCAGAAATTTCTAGGAAAAGGGTGGCACCTTTCAGGTCGTCAGGTTGTTGCTATGGAAAGGGGCGGTAACTTCTGGGTGTTGCCATGGCAGTGGTAAACTGACATGACATATTGGTGGATATGTCTTATGGAAAATGGCTTCTACCTCTGACCTACCTGTTTTAATTAGTCCTCAATTTGGTCAGGTGTCCGAGCCCCACCTCCTGCCTCTCCAGGACACGGTCAGTAGCCTGGCTGGGCACTTTAAAAAGGACAGTTCTATTCAAGCCTTTGATTTTTTCTGTCAATTTTAACATTTTATACTTTTCTCAGGAATGTCTACTTCATCTAGGTTTTCACATTTTTTCCAAAAAATTGTTCATATTTTAATATTTTACCTAGATTGTCTAAAACCTGTTTCTCCCTTTTAATTCTTTTTTTTCCTTCCTCATTCCTTCTGGAACTTTTCCATTCTATTAATGTTTACAAATAACCAGCTTTTGGTTTTGGCTAATCTTCTCTGTAGTGTTGTTACTGTAATTCACTGACTTTCTTGCCTGTCAGTTTATAAGAACAAAGATAAAAAATGATAACAGGCTTTCCTTCAGAAATGATGCAAGACAGGAATCAATGGAATGACATATTTAAAATACTAAAGGAAAACTGTTAATCTAGAATTATGTATCCAGCAAAAATATCCTTCAAAAATGAAGGTCCAAAAAAAGAAAGCAAAATGTCCTATAAGAAATGTTAAAGGAAGTTCAACAAGGTGAAAGTAAATGACAGCACATGGAAACCTGACCTATACAAATCAATACAAAGGATCAGAATCACTGGAAAAGTTAAATATATGGGTACAAAGAAAGTCTTTCTATTCTCACTTTTAATTTTCTTTGAAATGTAATTGGCTCTTTAATCATAATGGCAATATATTAGGGGATTTTTAATGTGTATATAGAAGAAAAATATATGAGAGTAATTGCTCAAAGATTAAATGGAGTATACAGTTATAACATTCTTACATTGTATGTGGGGTAGTATGGTATTATTTGTAGATAGACTGCAACAAGGTAAAGATGTATACTCTAAACCCCAGTGCAACCACTTTTAGAAAAAGAGAGAGACAGTTAATAAGCCAGTGTTGGAGAAATAAGTGGAATATTTAAAAATGCTCAGTCTCAAAAGAGTCTGGAAAATAGGAACAAAGAATAGTCAAGACAAATAGAAAACAGATGGCAGAATGATAACCTCAATCATGTTGATAAATATATTAAATGTAAATGGCTTAAATATCCAATTAAAAGACTGTTAGAATGAAGTATTGTCTTGTCTGGTCTGGTCTGGTCTTGTCTTTTTGACGAAGTCTCTCTGTGTTGCCCAGGCTGGAGTGCAGTGGCACGATCTCAGCTCACTGCAACCTCTGCCTACCAGGTTCAAGTGATTCTCCTGCCTCAGTCTCCCAGGTAGCTGAGACTACAGGTTCACCACCACACCCAGCTAATTTTTATATTTTTAGTAGAGATGGTGTTGTGGGAAGTCAGAGACCCCGAACGGAGGGACCGGCTGAAGCCACAGCAGAAGAATTATGAAGATTTCATGGACATTTATTAGTTCCCCAAATTAATACTTTTGTAACTTCTTACACCTGTCTTTACTGAAGTCTCTGAACATAAATTGTGAAGATTTCATGGACATTTATCACTTCCCCAATCAATATGCTTATAATTTCCTATGCCTGTCTTTACTTTTATCTCTTAGTCCCATCATCTTCCTAAGCTGAGGATGTACGTCACCTCAGGACCCTGTGATGATCACGTTGTCTGCACAAATTGTTTGTAAAGCATTTGAACAATATGAAATCTGGGCACCTTGAAAAAGAATGGGATAACAGTGATTTTCAGGGAACAAGGGAGATAACCATAAGGCCTGACTGCCTGCAGGGCCGGGCAGAACAGTCATATTTCGGAAAGCGAATAGGAGAAATATCACTGAATTCTTTTCTCAGCAAGGAACAACCCTGGGAAATGAATGCATTTCCAGGGGTAGGTCTCTAAAATGGCCGCTCTGGGAGTGTCTGTCTTATGCAGTTGTAGATAAGGGATGAAATACGCCCTAGTCTCCTGCAGCGCCCTCAGGCTTGGTAAGATTAGGAAATTCCAGCCTGGCGAATTCTAGTCAGACTGGTTGTCTGCTCTCAAACCCTGTTTCCTGTTAAGATGTTTATCAGTGACAATGTGTGCCCAGCAGGACATGGACCTTCATCAGTAATTCTAGTTTCACCCTGGCCTTATCATCTCACTCTGCCTGTCTGCCCTTGTGATATTTTATTGCCTTTGAAGCATGTGATCTCTGTGACCCACACCCTATTTGTATACCCTTCCCCTTTTGAAACCACTAATAAAAACTTGCTGGTTTTGCAGCTCAAGGGGCATCACCGAACCTGCCAACATGTGATGTCACACCCAGAGACCCAGCTGCAAGATTTCTCTCTTTTGTACTCTTTCTCTTTATTTCTCAGACCAGCTGACACTTATGGAAAATAGAAAAGAACCTATGTTGAAATATTGGGGACTGGTTCCCCCAATAGACAGGGTTTCACCATGTTGGTCAGACTGGTCTTGAACTCCTGACCTCAAACGATCCTCCCACCCTTGGCCTCCCAAAGTGTTGGGATTATAGGCGTGAGCCACTGTGCCTGGCCTAGACTGGATTTTAAACGGCAAAACTCAATTATATGCTGTGATAAGAAATATACTTTGAATATAAAGATGAAGATACCTTAAGAGTGAAAGAATGATACACTCTGTAAACACGTATAAGAAAGCTGGAGTGGCTATATTAATATTAGACAAAATTGACCTAAGGACGAAGAATATCCCTAGATGTAAAAAAGTGATATTTCATAATGATTAAAGGGTCAGTTCATCAAGAAGACATAATAGCCTAAACATATATTGCTAATAGCAGAATTTCAAATAACTGAAACTAAAACTGACACCTGAAAGAGAAAATTGATCTGCAGTCATAATTGGAGATTTCAGTGTTCTTATCTTTACAAATTACAGAACAAGCTGAAAGAAAAGCAGGAGGAATATGGAAAACTGGAATACCATCAGCCACCTTGATCAAGTGAAATTTGGTGAATACTGCACCAATAACAGAATATACATTCTTTCCAGTACACATAGAACATTCACCAAGACAGACATATGCTGGGACCATAACAGAACTCAATAAATGTAGAAGAACTGAAAACATAGACTATATTCTCTCTCTACAGCAGAATTATAAATTAAAACTATAAAATATCTCTAAAATCTCAAGATATTTGAAAATTAAACAGTATACTTCTAAATAACCTACATATCATAGACACAATCATATTGAAATTAGAAAATATTTTGAACTGAATAAAAATGAAAAATGGCATATCTAAATTGTGAGATGGGGATAAAGTAGTGTTTACGAAATTTAAAATACATGAGAAAACAAGACTTAAGATCAGTCATCTTAGTTTCCAACTTAAGAAGCTAGTTAAACCGAGTAGATTAAACCAATGTAAGTAGAAGAAAAGAATTAACAAAGATAAGAATGGAAATCACTGAAGTAGAAAATATAATAGACACAGAGTAGAGAAAATCCATGTTATCAGAAGCTGGATGCATATTTAAAAAGACTGATCAGTCTTTCCAGATAAATCTTTCTACCTGTCAAGAAAATTAGAGAAAATATAAATTACTTCTATCAGCAGTGAAAGAGGAGACATCATTATAGATATTACAGACATTAAAAAGATAATAAGAGAACAGCATAAACAACTTGATGTCAAAAATTTTTGACAAAATAGATGATACGAACAGTTTTCTTGCAAGAAACAAAAACTGAATCAAGGATAAATATTTTTAAAAATTAAATTTGTAGTTTAAAATGTTTCTACAACAAAATCTCCAGGCACACATAGTTTCAGCAGTGAATTCTGTCAAGCATTTAAGAAGGAAAGCATATATCCAATATTTCTCTTTCAGAAAACAGAGGAGGGAACACTTCTCAACTTACTTTATGAAGCCACCACTATTCTGTTCCCAAATCTGGACAAAAACCTTAAAAGGGAAAAAACAAAGTAACTACAGAGCAGTGTCTCTCATGATCAGAAACATAAGAACACATTTCAAAATATCAGCAGAGTGGATCTTGTAACACAGAAAGTGATAATGTATCATGAACTATGGTGGTTGATCTCAGCCGCGCACTCTTTGTTTAATGTTAGAAGAGCAGACACTTTCATGCTCCTGTATTCACAGAATAAGGGGGAGGAAACAATATGATTATCTCAATAGAGGAAAAGCATTTGGCACAAAATTTACACTTATTCACATTAAAATTTGCCACAAACTAACAGTATAAAGGAACTTTCTCATCCTGAAAAAGGCATCTATGAAAAAATTCAACAGCTAATTTCATACTTTATGATAAAAGACTGCTCACTCTCTGACATCAGGAACAAGGCAAGAATTTCTGCTCTCACCACTCCAGTTAACAATGTGCTGAAGGTCCAAAGCTACCCACTAAGCAAAGAAAAATCGGATGCATAAAGATTGAAAAGAAGTAAAACTGGCTTTATTCATAAATGAGATGATCATATATGTTAAGGAATTGATTAGTTATGAGAAGTGAATTTTGGTTACAAGATATGTAAATGAAAATTATATAAAGCTAGCAAAGAATAATAAGAAAAAATTTAAATGCCACATGCAATAGCATCATAAAACATGAAATATTTAGGAATAAATTTTAACGAAGTATGTGCAAGACCTATACTCTGAAAACCATAAAACATTGCTGAGAGAAGTTAAAATTTGACAGACAGCTCGATATTGTTAAGCATAAGATCTCCCCAAGTTGACCTATAGAGTGAATGCTATACCAGTCAAAATGCCAGGAGACATTTTTTGTTTGTTTGTTTGTTTGTTTTGAGACGGAGTTTCACTCTTGTTGCTCAGGCTGGTGCGACCTCGGCTCACTGCAACCTCTGCCTCCGGGGTTCAAGAGATTATCCTGCCTCAGCCTCCTGAGTAGCTGGGATTACAGGCGCCCACCACCATGCCCGTCCCAGGAAACATTTTTTATAAAAACTGATGAGCTGGTTTTAAAATTTGGAAATGCAAAAGACCTAGAATAGCTGTTATGGGTTGAATTGTACCCCCCAAAATTCATATGTTGAATTTCTAAACCCCAATACCTTTAACATGACCTTATTTGGAAACAGCGTTATTGCCAATGTAATTGCTTAAGATGAGATCATACTGGAGGAGGATGGGCCCCTAATCCAATATGAGTGGCGTCCTTATAAAAAGGGGAAATTTGGGCACAGATTACACACAGAATGAGAATGTCATGTGAAAATACGGACAGAGATCTACAAACCAAGGACACCAAAGATTGCCAGCAAACTATCAGTAGCTAAAGAGAGGCCTAGAACAAATTATCCTTCATAGTCCTCAGAAAGAACCAACCCTGCCAACATCTTGGTCTTGGACTTCTTCCATCCAGAACTGTGAAACAATAAATTCCTGTGTTTTATACCATTTGGTTTGTGGTACTTTGTTAAGGCAGCCCTACCAAACTAATACAATTGCCAAAACAATTTTGAAAACAAAACAAAGAGGATTATATTACTTCTTTCATGACTTACTATAAAGCTAATTAAGATAGTGTGGTATTTATGTAAATATAGATGTATATACCAGTGGAACAGAATAGGGTCCAGACTCAGTGGAGAAAGGATATTCTTTTCAACAATGGCACTGGAATGATTTTTTTATCCTTATGGAGAAAAAAAGAACCTAGACTCTTAATTTATACCAAACAAAAATTGATTTAAAACAGCAACATAAAAGCTGGAAATATAAAGCTTGTAGAAGAAAACATTATGGATATGTTGAAGTAGGCCAGGGCTTTTTAGGATATAAAAAATACCATGAAAAAATGTTTTGATAAATTGTATCTCATCTATACTAAAAAGTCAATGCTCTCTGAAACATACTATTAAAAAATTTAAAAAACAAGCCATTGTATAGGAGAAAATATTTGCAATACATATATCTGGCACAGGACTTACTCATATGCAGAATATGTAAAGAAGCTCTTACAACTCAATGAGAAGAAAACAACCCAGTTAGTAAAATGAGCAAAATATTTGAATAACATTTCACTGAAGAAATAGAAATGTCCCATAAACACCTGAAGATACTTTACATTATTAGCCATCAGGGAAATGTAAATTAAGACCACAATGTGATGCTGCCTAAAACGTCTGAGTGTTGGTAAGGATCTAGAGTAACTCCAATACATTGTAGGGGAGAATGTAAAATGGTAGAACTACTTTGGAAAATACTGTGACAGTTCTTAATAAAGTTGAACATATACTTCATATGACCCAGCAATTTCATTTGTAGGTGTCTACCCGAAAAATGAAAACGTGCACCTGTGAAAAGATACAGATGCATGTGTTCATAGCACCTCTATTCATTGCAGATAAAACTGGTATCAACCCAGTGACCATCAACACATGAGTGTATAAATAAATGGTAGTATATTCATAATCAGAAAAAAAAAACCCAAAACTGATACATGTAACAACATGAATGAATCTCAGAAACATTGGAAAACACTTTTTAATAATCCCATTTGTGTTATAGAACAGACAAAATAATACCTGTAATGACAGAAACAGATGCCTAGGAGGAGGTGGGGCAGGCACGAGGTGAGTTGCAGTGATTGCAGAGCTGCGCAAGGAACTTTTGGGGTTGATGGAAAGATTCTAAATGTTGATTTGTCTGTGACTATGCAGATGCACTTGCAGTTTACTATATGTAAATTATACCCCAATAAAGTGCCTTTTAGAAGTAAAGAAAACGAAGCAGCAAAGGGGATAGTGTGTGCAGGGCAGTGCGTGAGGTTTCAGGCGTTTCTTCTGAGTAGGTCTCACAGGTTGGCTTGATGGGTGCTGTTTGGCTTTGGGGAGATAGGTGTTTTCACCTTGGCTTCTTATTAGAGTCACCTGGAGAGTTTGTCTAAAACACTGTTGCCCAGAGATTCAGATTCATTGGTTCTGGGGTTGGGACCGCAGCACTGGCACTTTTTAAAGCCTCCACCAAGTGATTCTAAGTTGTAGCCGAGGCTGAGGAGCACTGGCCAGACTTTGAGTTTTCTCTCCAGAGAGTGTCTGCAATGCCCAGGCCACTTGCTTTTTTACTTCTGCCCAAGTCACACCATTTGTTGCTGCTCTGGCATTGGGGACAAAAGCAGCGGCTCAGGCCTGAAATGCCCCCCCGCTAAGTGGCACAAAACACTGTAGAAACAAATGCAACATGAAGATCGATGGTACTATATTTTTGTGAGACTTAGAATTGCTGTGTAAGGCTAAAGCCAGCAGAAGAGTATGAATGGAAATTACAAATCCAGACATACACCCAGTTCATGAGACAGTCAAGAACAACATTACACTTAGAGTAACCCCATATCTACCAAATTTCTTAGGATTGTAGAAGTATATCTTTCCATATTCAAACTTTGCTGAAGGACAACTATTGGTTGGTGAAAGATTACCATATCCAGCTCTTTTCAAATGTGGATGGTAAAGGAAACCTTTAGAATCTCAGAGCCAAATGAAAGTAATATTACAAATCATTCCCATTTCCTGTGGTCTCATGATGTGCTGGGCACCATTCTGAATGCATTCCCACACAGTCCTCACTGTGGCCCTGGGAGATGGGTATGGCCCTCATATTTCATGTAAGAAAATTGAGACTTAATGAAGTTCAGAAATCTCCCCAAGGTCACACAGCTAACAGGCTGATTGGGAATTCTCCTGTATGTGTGTCTGCCTCCCAGAGCATGGTATTCATATTCCCTCTGCATCGGAGGATGGTGAGTGAGTCCTCTCGGGAGGCCACTGCTTCTGTGTCTCCTGCAAGACAGTCAGTTTCACCCAGCGGCTGCTTCTGTGCTTCCAGCTTTCAGAGTTGGCTCTTGGCTTGCCCAGGATGGCATCACACCTCAGTGGAAACCTTGCTGGAGCATTGCCACACCCAGCCTGGTCATTTGTTCCCTTCAGCATGAGGACTCTAGTTGTAGTGTTTGATTCTGTTTTATGGAGCTATGTCATAAATACATTTTTACCAAGTATTATTTAGGCTGGAGTCAGTGTAGGAGATTTGGGTCCACCTTTGTATTGTACTCTTGCCTTCTTTTTATATTTACCACTCAATTTGAGAGCATCCAGAATAATTGAAGCTCTGTTTTCTATCAACCTAATATGTTCTCCCAAAGGAGTTTGGTTAGTAGAATTGGGCCTGTACCCTTTGCAGAGTGCCTACTCTGGCATTATTGGCTAATGTGGGAAAGAATAGTTAGCAAATCTATTTGTTGTCCTCTGTTTACACTTCATTTCCAGAGACTAAATGTTAATTTGTTTAAGCCAGGCTTATTGTCTCCTGGAGATGCACTACCACGGGAAAGTGTTGACTGAGCTTGGCTCCTCAGTGTGAACTGTAACTTGTGACTCATTAATTACGGGCCTACAATCAACTCCCAACATGTTAGTAAAGAAACAAACAACTTTCTTGTTTAATGAAGTGCTGATAGAAGAAAACTTAATTGTTTCTCTCCTGCCCCCAACATTAGCTTGACACTTGTAGTTACAGCAGTAAACTTGGGCTCTGTAATAACAAAATTGTATCGTCAGTCACCCTTCCTGAAGGTGCTGTATTGGTGTCTACTTTTCGCAGTGACCTTAACCTGTGTTCATTCTTAAGTATATAATTGTGTATTTGTCATAATGCTGCTGTCATCCTTGTCCAGAATAAGTCATTTATGTTGTAAACATTTAATGAACTTCTATAAATGGTTCCTTGTATCCTTTCCTAATGCAGCTGTATGAATAAGAAATATTTATCCAGGAACGCATACCCTCAGTTGATCTACAACTCCAGTGGAACCGTGATTTTTAAGAACTCTAGTTCACCTTTATTGCCTGCTTAAATTTCAGTTTTTAGTGTGTGATTTCATTTCCTTCAAAGAACGTCTTACCCATTTAGCATATCTCAAGAGTTCTACTTTTTTTTGTAGAAAGTGAGGTGTTTTCCATGCATTGAATAATGAATCCTGAATATGTTTATTTCTCACTTATCCAAAAAAACTGATTTTTGAAAATAAATTTGAAATTTTGCCTAATGCAGAGAGGAAGTGTAAATTCAGCTCTGTTGAAGTAATTGTTCAGTTTCTTCATGCATTTAGGAGCTACTGTCCAACTCCTTGTTCCTAAATGAACTAATTGCATTTAACAGTGTGAATGTCACCAACTACTGCTGTCACTCCCAGTGCTCTTTATTGAGCATTTACTGTGTGCTAAGCATACTCACAGTCTCTCTTTGAAGTAGGCACTGTCATCCGCAAGTCTTAGGGGAGGAAATCAAGTCTTAGGGGTTTCTTGACTTGCCCAAGGCCAACAGATCTCATAGCAAGGCTTTGACCCCAGCAGTCTGGCTCCACAGTGGCCACTCTTAATCCCTATGCCACACTGCCTCCCAGTTCATGAACTTCTTGTTTCATCTTATCTTCCAGCTTTTGCAAATACTCTTCCCCTTGCCCAAAACACTCCCACAGTCCCCTTTGCCTTATTTAATTCCTGTTCATTCTTCTCACCTTAAGCTAAATACCACTTCTTTAGGGAGGCCTTCTCTGTGAGCCCCATGCTGTATGTTCTTCTAGCTAAACTATGAGCATGAAAACCAACCTCAGTCTGGCGTGGAGATGCACCTGTGTTCTAGAAGGGTTTGGATCACACATTTGTGGAGAGCCGGTGAGGATCAGCTGGATTCTTTCTTCTCAGTGGCACTTACAGGGCCCTTGCTTCGTTTCTGGATCTCTCCTTATCTTCACCCCAGTATCAGTCAGCACAAGGCAAAGGCATTTGGCATCTCTTCTTTCCCATTTGCAGACTTTACTGTGTGTACGTACCCCATCCAGCTGGTAGATGTGGGGCAGGTTATCAGAGGAGAAGTGGGGGTGTGAGGGCATCCTTGGGGAAGCTTTGGTTACAGTCTCAGGTGGGGTCATTACCAACTTGGCCATAAAACTCTCTCTGTGCTTCTCAAACACATGATCCCTCCTACAAGACCCACTCTCTATAGTGGTCTAACCCTCCATGCCAGTGCTTCCTAAACTAGCTGTGGTGAAGAGCCACTTATCTTTCCCTCAAACCATCCTGGACCTGTATTTGTATAGAATATAGTATAAAATGAATGACTAGAAAAATAAATCTGAAAAAAGACATAAGAATTCAAGCCCAAATTTCATCATAAGATTCAGCAGACACTGCATAGCTGTCATATTGTCAGCAGTTTCTCAGCTTCTCCCCTCAGTGTCTGTTCCTACAAACTGACAGTGGTCTCCAGATCTCACCTTGAATAGTACTTACTAGGTCAGTGACCACAGGGAGGGGACTTCTGAGCCTCACTTTTTTATGTGTAAAAGGGAACCAATAATACTTACTCTAGCATTTCAGAATTAAATGAAGTCATCAAAGCATCTGATTACCTAGTATATGCCAGGTGTCTACTAAATAGTAGTTCATTTCCCATCACACCTTCAGTGCCTGGAAAAAAATTACAGAAATTAGATGATTACCAATTAATTTATTCTCTTCTTCCTGCCGTTTGTAAAACAAGGATCATTAATAGATTCCTAGCAAGTCTGTGCATTCGAATCAGCTGGAGATCTGGTTTCTGTCAGTGGGACATGGCGTTTGGAATAGTTAATGTTCAGATGACTGAATGCAGTTTAAAGACTTCCATGTGGTTCTGAATCATCTTAGGTTATGTATTTCTCACTAGGGATGTAAAGTCAAAATACTGTTTAATTCTGAAAAAGAACTTTATTTTATATTTCATTAGATTAATTTGTATGTTTTCAGTTTTTGTAACTTTAAATTTAATTTTTAAAAATTAAATAAAACACAGAGGATTCCAAAGTCAGAATTATACAACACACATTCACAGAGTCTCCATTCCTGTTTCCTCCACCCCATTCTCCTCTTTACCCTGTGGATAACCATTATTTGTTTTTGGTTCTTTCATTGTTTCTTGTTCAGAGTATTTAAAAATACTCCTTTATCACACACAAGATTCTCATATAAGGCTATTAACATGTTGTAATCAGGCTACATCTCCTGGCAGTCCTCCCACAGCAGTCCATCAGCAATATTCTCTACTCACATTTGCAGCCGTATAGCAGTCTACTGTGTTTGTACCATAGTTTATGTAAGCAGCCCCCATTCGTAGAGACTTGAGTTGTTTCATAATAAGTTGTGCTGCACCCAGTATCATTAGTCATCAGAAATGCGCATCAAAACCACAATGACATACCACTTCACTTACACTAGAATGCCTAATACAAAAGACAGACAGTATCAAGTGTTTATGAGATTGTGGAGATGCTGGAACCCTCATACATTGCTGGGTGAAAATGTGAAATACTATAAACACTGAAAACAGTCTGACTGTTCCTCAAATGTTTATAATTGTCATATGATCTAGCAGTTTGACTCGTAGGTATAAGAACAATGAATACTTACATCCACTCAAAAACATGTACATGCATATTCAGAGCAGCATTATCATGACAACCTAGAAGTGGAAATAACACAAATGTCCATTAGTGGGTGAATGGAAAAATACAATGTGGCATATCTATACAATGCACTGTTCACATTACTCAGCCATGAAAAGGAATGAAGCACTGACATGCCACAACATGGGTAGACCTTGAGTGAAAGAAGCCAGGTTCAAAAGGCTACAAGTTGCTCAGATTATCTGACTCCGTTGTAGGAAATGTCCAGAATAGGCAAATCCAGAGAGACAGAAAGTAGATGGATAGTTGCCAAGGACTGGGGGGAGGGAGAAATAAGGAGTGACTGACCAGTGAGTATGGAGTTTCTTTTAGGGGTTAGGAAAATGTTTGAAAGTTGGATCATGCTAATGGTTATATAACTCTGTGAATATACTGAAAACCACCAAATTGCACACTTTAAAAGTGTAAATTTTATACTTTGTGATGATGCTCAGCAAAAAATGAACCGGGCCAGGCACGGTGACTCATGCCTATAATCCCAGTGCTTTGGGAGACCAAGGCAGGAGGATCACTTGAGGCTGGGAGTTTGAGAACAGCCTGGGCAGCATAGTGAGACCTCATCTTTACAAAAAATAAAATAACAAAATAAACTGTGCTGTAATGAATAACCTTATTTCATGGGGTAGTGTGTTTTTGATCTGTAATTTCAGAAATGGGGTTACTGGATCACGTGTCATTTCGCTGCTTACACCCTATTCCCTTTCATGGGAGTTGTACCATTGATCATTCCCTCCAGCAGTGTACGAGCGTGCCTGTTTCCCTGTGGCCTCACCAATAGCATTTGCTGTCAGACTTGGTTATTTGTTAGTCTGGCAGGTAGGAAATGTTGTGTGTAATTATAATTTGCTTACCTCTGATGAGCAAGTTTGAACATATTCTGATGTCTTTTTAGTTTATTTGTATTTTGGGTGCCATTTATGTTTCATGTATCTCACCTGTTTTTCTACTGTATTGTTGGTGTTGTTTAAATTTTTACAAGTTCTTTATATATTGAAATATTAATCCTTTGCAAATATCTTCCAGATCTGTGATACCTTACAAATAGTTTTCCCAGTTCTCATTTGTCTTAAAAACAAATAGTCAGATTTTAAAACCTTTCCCCTGTTGCTTCTGGATTGAATCATAGTTAGGAAAGCTTTTCCTATTCCCAACTTAGAAGAGGAATTCACCCATTTTTTTTTCTAGTACTGATTTTTTTTGTTATTATTATTTAAGTTTAGATCTCATATCCATCTGGAGTTTATCTTGGTGAACAATATTAGGAAGTGATCTACTTAGATTCTTTTTTATACGGCTACCTAATTGCCCCAAATTTTTGAAGTCCAGTGAAAAGAAAAGTATCACTTTTTGTTTACATTGTTTTATATAGTTCTGGGTTGATATAGGTATTTCAGATAATAGGGCAAACAGTATTACAACATTGAATAAGAAAACACAAAAGGAACAAGTCATCTGTAATCTCTGACTATAGCCATGCTGTTTTCAGTGTATAAACTTATCTTCTTTCTCTCTAGGTAAATGAGCTGGATGGTATCCCGTTGATCCTGGACAACTGCAACATCAGTGACAGTAACCCCTGTATCCTTGCACGTGAATTACCATGCACAAGTTTACAGCCGGGGCCCTTAGCAAAACAAGTCCCTTTCCTCGTGTTCATTCAGTATGTAGCTGGCTGCCTTGCTTGTTTACTTGTTCCTGAGAACCAAATCGTTTTCTCAGAGTTATGGTGCTGGAATATCATTTCTGTAACCTTTGTAATATGGTAAGCTAAGTTTTTCAAGGTAAATAAGATTCCAAATGAGCATGTGGCCAAAAAGCACTTTCAAACCTGGGGCGGAGGCAGCCCATGTAAGGCACTGTGCTGCACATCACCAGCATCACCTTTCCAGTGTGTGTGTGGTCTTCAGAGTAAACATGAACTATGGTATATTGTTTTGCTATAGAGATTCTGAGTATCCAGGCTTTGGGAAGTCCTATTTTAACAAGAGTTTGGCAACATAGAAACATGAGCACTCTGGCTCCCTAGGAAGAGGAAGGAGCATTTCAGTGGTGCTGAATTCTCATCTTCAGAGGGTTTGTCCTGCAGCCCTCTGCTGCAGAAGCTGAGAGCGCTGGCTCTTGCCCTTGCTTGGGTTAGCCACCCTTGCTGGAGGGTGTTCTGCAGGGACCCTGCCTTTTTCCTACCAGTTCAAGTAGTTGTACTATACAAAACTAATGTAGTACAGTGGTCACTAACCAGGGACCAGATACAGCTTGTTTAGATTTGAGATAAAACCTACTATTTAATTTCACAAACTTCCCTGGTGAGAGCCAAACTCAGTTGTGCCCCTTGTCCTGGTCACTGCTTGGCTGGGGGCGGGGCAGGGGTGAGTAAGGCTACTGCAAGGACTGGGAGTGTAGCCTGTGGGAGGCAGTGAGGAGCCCAGCCTAGCACTGAGGAGACTGAGGAGGGGGGCATTTTAAAAATAAAACTATGGCTTCTGCCAAGAAAAGAAAAGCAGCTGATGAAAATCATGTGTTTCAAAGTAAGTAGACTGAGCAATGCTTATTATTTGTGCTGAAGATACTGTCATTTGTCTGATTAGCAATAGAAAACAATCTATTTTAAAGAGCACAGTAGCTTGTAAGTTCAGTCAGGAAAGGACAAATACACAGCCTCAGAAGACTCCTCTTCGGAGTAAAGCACATTTGGTTCAGTGCATGGCATTATCATGAGTCCCTGCAGGCTGTGCTCATTAAAGAGTGTTGACATTTTTTTAGCCCCTCAAAAAGGAAAGAAAAAAGAAGAAAGCTTCTCGTCATGGGAAAGCAGTACAAGAATGTTCAGGTACAATTGCAGATGTTGCATTTCCGAATGAAAATGATGATTTATTATGAAAAAAGAAATTCGCTCACAGTTTACTTTTACATTCCCTGAATTGACCTTCTAGTGAAGAAGGGGTTTTCATTGCTAGTCTTTGGCTTTTAGCAAACACCAAAAAATAAAAAGACCGTTGTACACTAGTACATCGTAGGCCTACAGATGCTCACAGCACCTTCCGCCTTGGTGTCCTCCTTGCCAGATGGCCATTCGTTCATTCACTTCTTCCTTCAGGAAACATTCATTCAGTCCCTCGTGTGTGTTTACACCCGTTGCCTTATTGAACCCTGACAACACCATGAAGCAGATACTATTACTATCATCCCTATGTTGTAGATGACGAAATAAAACTGAGTCTCTAGCTTGCCCAGAGGTCAAAACCAGATTTTATACATGTGAGTGCCTGACCCTTAGCCACTTCCCCACACTGCCTTCTTACAAGTCACTGGGAGGAGACAGAGCACATGCAGAGAACCACATAAACATATTCATGTAGTGGACAAACGATTCAGAGTTACACGTTTAAAAAAAAAGATATAGCTACATCTTTAGCTAGATAACTGGCTTTTAAAATGATAATCAGTGAAACATTGCAAGATCATGGAATCTCCTGTGAATCGTTAAGAAAAGATGAAATATCACAAGCATCTTTAGTGTTATGTGTATTCAGTAATTCTTTGCAGTTGTATTTATTAAGCCTACCAGATTTTAAAGGCATATAAAATGTAGTAAGATATGAGACCCATACTGAAATATCAGCGCAAAGGGAGAATGACAGTTGAATGGTCAGAAATGAAAAAGCATTACAACCTAGAGATTCAGTTTTTAGATGTGATCTATAAATTAAAATCTGGCCTTCACAGTACTAAATAAGGACATGATACGATTACAAAATTTACCTTATTCCATCGGTAAAACTGCATTAATGCTCCTTCCAGGCTATTCCCCAAGAATTATCTGATGACTCTGACTTTAATCCTCACTTCCCATTCACTCTTTTTCCCCCATTCTTGTGGATTTTTTTCCTTTTTTTTTTTAATTCATGAAAATAATACACCTATATGGAGGTTTTTAAATACCAAAAGGCATTCAGTAAGGGAACAATATCTCTAGCTCCACTTTCTACACTTTCTAATTCACTTTCTTAGCTATTTCTTCTAGTAGTTACTTGTGTATACCTAAATAATATGCTTTACTGCTGTTTCTTGATATATCAAGTTTTGGTGTGACCTGTTTATTTTATGACATGAGCATTCACCTCCTGTGTACCACCTCCTCCCCTCCCTCCCTCGTGCTTCCCCTGGAGTTAGGACTGCACATCCCGTTCCCTGTTGCCCACGCTGTGAATGAGGCTTAGCATCTTCTAAAGTGTTTGCTGTTTGAGGGGGGTGTGTGTATACATTACAGTGTCCTTGGTCAAACCTTTTGCCCATTGGGATATTTTTCTTCATTATTCGTTTGTTAACACATCTTTATGTATTCTAGATTGAAGTTCTTTGTCAGCTACATGTGTTGCTAATATTTTCTCTTTCCTGTTCTGTGATTACCTTGTCATTTTCTTTATAGTTTCTTTTGAATAACAGAAGTTCTTAACTTTTAGTCAGATTCATCACTTTTCCTTTATGGTTAGGGTTTTTTTGCACGTGTATCTTGTTTTAAGAAGTATTTCTTTACCCTGAGGTTATGATGATGATAATATATTATCTTTCAAATGCTTTACAGTTTTAACTTTTATATGTATGTCTGTAATTCATTTAGAGTCAGCTTTTGTGTATGGAGTGTGTTAGAGTCTATTTCTATTCTCTCCAAATGGCACACAATTGTCCCGGCCCTAGTTACTGAAAAGAACATGCTTTTGTTCACTGTAGTGCCACCTTTCTCAGAAGTATTGATATAAGTTTGGGTCTGTTTGTGGACTCTGCCTTCTTTTCCATTCATCTTTTTGTCTATCCCTGCACCAATATGATGGTCTTAATTACTATAGCTTTCCAATATGTCTTAATAAAGGATAAGTCAGTTCTTCCAATTTGTCTCTTGTTTTTTAACAGTGTTAGGACCATTTTTGATTTGTTTTTTGCATAAAAGTTTTAGAATCAGCTTATTAAATTCTACACGTGTACACACACATACATGTATATACCCGTACACACACAAATAACCTCATATACCACTAACAAAAACAATTTAAAGCCCCCACATACTGAGTTACTCATTGAAATTACATTAACTAATGTAATTTAGTCAGAATTGACATACAATACTGAGTTTTCAACCCATGAACATGTTATACCTGTTCACTTATTTAGGATTATTAATTTTCAATTTTACTCTTTTCTGTATACTTCTTGAACTCCATTACATGGATTTTCGTATGTATTATTTTGTTGCCATTCATTTAAAAGTGTTTTTCAATTTTTATTATAACTTCTTTTTTGACCCATGGATTATTAGAAATTCATTTCTAAACAATTGAGAATTGTTTAGTTATCTTTTGGAGCTTGATTTCTGGTATAAATGCATTGTGATCAAATAGCACCTGCTTGATATCCTCTGTCTTATGAAATTTATTGAGACTTGATTTATGACCTAGTGATATGGTCAGTTTTTGCAAATGTTCTATGTGAGCATGAAAAACATGGCTGTTTTCCAGTAGTTGGATGTAGTAATTTATATACATACATTAGGGCAAGTTTGTAAATGGTGGTATTTAAAACTTTTAGGTTTTTTACAGATATTTTTGTCTACTTTGATTTATCAATTAGAGAGAGAGGTATTTTGAAATAATCAGCCTATGATTACGGATTCATCTAATTTTCTTTTTCATTATATAAATTTTCCCTTTATATGTTTTGAGGCAAGGTTTTTAAGTAAAGGTATATAATAGGTCCTGAGAAATAGTCCTGTTATCATTATGAAATGACCCTCTTTATCTCTAAAAATGATTTTCTGCCTAATATTAATATAGCTATCCTAGCTTGCTTTGGATTGGTATTTACATGGTACAGTTTTATCAGTCCTTTTATTCTCAACCCTTCTGTCTGAGATGTGTTTCTTGTGTAAAGTATATACAGTCATGGGCCACATTGTAATGTTTTGGTCAACACAGACCAGTATTCAACCTTGGTCTCATAAGGCTGTAATACTGTATTTTTACTGTACCTTTTCTGTGTTGAGATACACAAATACTTATCATTGTATTACAGTCACCTACAGTATTAAGTACAGTTACATGCTATACAGTTCTATAGCCTGGAAGCAGTGGGGTATACCATACCGCCTGGGTGTGCAGTAGGTTACTAGGTAATATAGCCTAGAATGTGAGTACAATCTGTGATGTTCACACAGTGATGATATTGCCTCCATCCCCAGTGCCACCATCCAGTCCACACTTGCATTATTGCTGGCCCTGAACTTAGGCAGTGACTTCCTAACTCATCTTGCAGCTTCTGCTTCTGCTGGGTCTAGGTGATTTTTGATTCCCCATTCATTCAGTGTGATCATCTTTTAAAACCAAAGCTGGATCATTCCTCTCTGACTCTCCCACTCCCCAAACCACCTCACATAAGCATACCCCTGTTCACAGAGCCTCCTAGACTGCCCGTCATCCTCAGAATAAGCCCAGTCTATCACATTCTAAAAGGTCCCCTTCATTTGTATCCAGTGCCGTTCTCCCCTTCGTCAGCGTTCCCCAGGCACATCTACCTTTTTGCTTCCAAGAAGGATCCCAGTTCCTGCGTGAAGGCAGTTGTCCGAGCACATCTCTGCTTGTCTCTTCCTGGGCTCCATCATCCTTGTGCTTCACACCCGGCTTTCTGTGTCTCTTCTCTCAAGTCCCAGCCGAGATGGGCCACCCCCGCCGATCCCTGCCAAAACTTGTTCTGTTCCTTCAGCTCATCACAGGTTATTGTTAAATATGTGTGCATTTATGTCTGGATTACCCGCTGGATTAGGTTTCCTAAGGGCAGGGATCAATGTTTCTGTGTTTCACCTCAATATAAATATGCCATTGTCTTGCATGTAGTAGATAACCAAAAAATATATCTTAGATAGATATCTGCATGGGGAAAGGAAAGAAATAAATGAGCAAACAGCAGCTTGGTGAAATATGTGTATGTGTGCATGTGTGCGTGCATGTGCATGTGTGTGTATTTATTTATTTTGGTGGAGAGGGTGGTTCTAAGCTCAGGAGAAATGTCTCCCATGGGTTCTTCGACTCTGGTAAATTAAGTATTCTTGGTTTGTCAGTCATATTATTTAAAATTCAGTTTAACCCATTTTTCTAGTAATTAGCACCATCCAAGCTTTTATTGAATTTAATTTTAGTATTTTGTGTTAAAAAGCAATAGATATTTTGGGCATACTAAGACTAGGAATCAGTGCTGATGTCGAATATCCACTAATAACAATACCACTCTTCTCTGAGCACTCTGGATTATGTCCTCCTTGGGATGGGTGAGGCCTGGGATGCCTTTGGATAGGAGTTTACCCGTGCCCCATGGGACATCTGCAGTCAGGACTGTGTAGAAGATTCCACTTTCTCGGCCACCCTAGGGGTTAGGAAATCCAGGCTGGCGTATCAGAGCAAGACTAGAAGCAAAAACTGCCCCAAAGTAGGGGATGTGGCTGGAAGGGTTCCTTTTCCATTTCTTGGAGGTAACTTTTAGAGACCACCAGGGATTTCCAAATCCAGGGAAAAGGTACCAGCTATGAGGGGAAGCTTAACTCTGAAGGACTGCCCTGGCTGCTGCTGCCTCAGGGACACAAGCCCAGCTAGTGCCCAGCTGTTCGCTCACCCAACTCACTTTTGGGTCACCCACAGTAATGACACAGTAGCCAATGCCATCGGAAAATTCCAGCTCTGCTACCACAGAGGCAATTTCTTATTTGTCAGTTTATTGTGGGATTTTTTGTTGTTGTTGTTTCCAAATAGAAACAGCTGAACTTTATTTGAAGTGTTTTTCTTTCGTTCTTTTTTGATCTGTGTTTTGATCGGTTGTCCTTGATGTGGGTTTTTTTATATATATATATATTGTTTTTATTGGGGGGATGGTGCAGGGACAGGGATAGAATGAGAGTTCAGACTGGGTTGTTTTGTTTTTTTTTGTTTTTTTCTGTTTTCTTCCTTTCTTCATTTCTTTTTCTTTTTTGTTTTTTTATTGAAACACCTAATTTGTAAGAAAATAAAATTCACTTCCATACAGAAATGTAAGAGTTTATAGGAATAATCACTGAACAGTAGTTTTCCCGGTAATCCTGTGTCGAGGAAGAATGGCACCATGGCAAGGGCATCAGCCCTGTGGCCAGGCAGACCCACACTCAAGTTCTGCCACTCCTTCATTTCCGAGCATTGCACTCAATCTCTCTAAGTTTTAGTCTTGTCTGTAGAATGAGACCTACCCCGACAGGGTTATAGTGAGTGAAATGTTATCATGCTTATAAAGTGTCCAGAAATAGTTTCTCAACAAATAAGTGTTTTTGTACAAGTATCCTATGTAGCTATTCATTCCTATGAGAAAGGTAAATTTTCATCTGTGATTGCACTGTGGGTCAGTGGTGAAACTCAAATAATATCACCGAACAGAATAGAGTCCAGAAGCAGACTCACCCACACCCAACAAAGGCCTCACTGCAGTTCACTGAGAAAAGGATGGTTTTTCCCATAAATGGTGCTGGACCAATTTAATGTCCATAGTGGGGAAAAAAATGACCTGGGACTCCTAACTCAACACGGTTCAGAAATGTCAATTCGGGTTGAATTTATAGACCTCAGTGTGAATGGTAAAACAGAAGAGCTTCTAGAAGAATCACAGAAGACTTTGGCTATTATCTTGGATTGGGCAAAGGTTTCTTAAGGCACACAAAGGCTAACTGAAAAGCACTAACTGTAAGAGAAAGACTTTGAAACGATGTTTGCATTACATATATCTGACAAAGGATAAGGACTTCTGCAAAACAAGGAAAAGAAACAATTCAATTTTTAAAAATGGACAAAAGACTTGCATGCCACTTCACAAGAGAAGAAATCCAAATGGTTAATGAGCATATGGAATGAGTGCAGCATTGTTAGTCATCAGGGAAGTACAGATTTAATCCACAACAAGTGACCACTAGACCCCACCAGAATGGCTAATAAAAGCCCCAACAATACTCAGTGATGGCAAGGATATGGAGCAGCCTGAAGTTTCATACATGATAGTGGGATGTAGGTAGGAGAATTGCTTTGGAAAGCTTTTTGGTTGGGAGTGTCTGCTAACATTAAACATACACCTATCCTGTGACCCAGCAGTTCCACTCTAGTATATCCCCAAAGAGAAATGCGGGTATATGTTTATTAGAAGAAGAGTCACCATCCCCTCAGCCACAGACCTGGTACTGGGCAGCACGGCAGGAGGTGGGTGAGCATCAGTCACCACCTGAGCTCCATCTTCCATCACATCAGCAGGAGGTGAGTGAGCGTCAATCACCATCTGAGCTCCATCTCCCATCAGATCAGCAGGAGGTGAGCGAGCATCAATCACCACGTGAGTTCCATCTCCCATCGGATCAGCAGGACGTGGATGAGCATCACCACCTGAGCTCCATCTCCCATCAGATCAGCAGGAGGTGGGTGAGTATCAGTCACCACCTGAGCTCCATCTCCCATCAGATCAGCAGGAGGTGAGCAAGAATCAGTCACCACCTGAGCTCTGTCTCCTGTCAGATCAGCAGGAGGTGCGTGAGCATCACCACCTGAGCTCCATCTCCAGTCAGATCAGTGGCGGAATTAGATTCTTATAGGAGCGTGAACCCTATTGTGAGCTGCACATGTGAGGGATCTAGGTTGCATGCTCCTTTACGAAAATCTAACTAATGCCTGATGATTTGAGGTGGAACAGTTTCATCTGAAACCACACACTCCAACCCGTCCGTGGAAAAATTGTCTTCCATGAAACAAGTCCCTGGTGCCAAAAATGTTGGGGACTGTTGTATTAGGAGACACGTTCAAGAATGCTCACAGCGAGCTGAGATCTGGCCACTGCACTCCAGCCTGGGCGACAGAGCGAGACTCCGTCTCAAAAAAAAAAAAAAAAGAATGCTCACAGCAGCCTTATTCTTCAGACCCCCAAAGTAGAAATAACCCGGATGTGCAGTAGTGGAATAAGTAGTTAAATTGTGGGTGTGTTCATGTCGTGGAATACTATACAGCAGTAAAGAGGAGTGAACTGCTATGTGTAACACATGGAGGAATCTCACTAGCATGATACTGAGTGAAAGAAGCTAGATTCAAAAAGACCATGTACTGTACAATACATCTACCTGAAGTTCAGGAACAAGCAGGATTCACCTATGATAATAGAAGTCAGAATAGTAGTTATGTAGGGTAGAAGGGTATGGATTGGCAGGGGAGGAGGGTGCTGGACATGTTTTAAGTCTTCCTGTTGAGGGGGAGTCACATGGAAGTACACGTGAAAGAACTTACCTAAGATGAGCAGTGCAGGTAGGACATTCTGCTGCACTCATATTAAAATTGTTTAAATCATTTATTGAGTGCTTTCTGTATGCCAAATCCTGTGCTACATTTTCAGAACAGTTCTCTTTGGGTTTTCCTGTTTTGTTTTCACTTTTTTCCTTCCTTCCTTCCTTCCTTCCTTCCTTCCTCCCTCCCTCCCTCCCTTCCTTCCTTCCTTCCTTCTGTCCTTCCTTCCGTCCTTCCTTCCCTTTTCTCTCCTCCCTCCCTCTCTCCCTCTCTCCCTCCCACCCTCCTCCTCTCCCTTTCTTCCTTCCTTTTTCATAGTGTCACTGGAACAGTCCTCTTTGTTGGGAAACATTGTTTCCATTTTACAAGTGAGAAAATTAAAGCTCTGAGAGTTAAAGTAGCTGATCCAAGCTGTCCTGGCTTGTGTGATGGGGCCAGGCTGTACACCCAGCTTTCTCTGATTCCAAGGCTTTGGTCCTAATTCAGACGTCTAAACTCCACACAGGTCCTTCATCCATGTGAAGGATTAATGTCACAGTGTTTCTTTCCATTGTAATTCCTAGAGGGACAGGTGACTCTACATCTGTGTTGGATACAAAATCTTTTATTAACCCTACTGAGGATCTAGCACATAGTAACCACTCAATAAAATTCATTGCCTGGCTGGGCACGGTGGCTCGTGCCTGTAATCCTAGCACTTTGGGAGGCCGAGGTGGGTGCATAACTTGAGGTCAGGAGTTCGAGACCAGCCTAACCAACGTGGTGAAACCCTGTGTCTCCTAAAAGTACAAAAAAAATTTAGCCAGGCGTGGTGGCACGCACCCTTAGTCCCAGCTACTCGGGAGGCTGAGGCAGGAGAATGGCTTGAACCTGCAAGGCTCAGGTTGTAGTGAGCTGAGATTATGTCATTGGCATGCCAGCCTGGGTGTTGCAGCAAGACTCCATCTAAAATAAATAAATAAATAAAAATTCACTGACCTATTTTGATCTTAGATCATAATCAGGGGAGAGTGCTGGGCACTAAGATAGTAGTTCCTTGTAAAACAGATACCTCTCCCGTTTCCCCTCTTTCCTCCTTTTAGGTTTGTGTCATGTATGTCTTCCTCTCGGGGTTCTTTCTATACTCCTTCAGTGAGCTGAGTGCCTCCATTTAGTGTGTTATAGTTGGGTTGGGTTGCTCTGCCTCTCCCTGAACACGACACACCAGAATACCCAGATATATAACCTTTCCCCCCAGGAAAGTTTATCCCAGGTGGGAACAATGTCATCTTGCTCCTGCACCCTGAGTGTGTCCCCAGCACTGAATGCTGTGAACCCAGGGGACTGTTTCCAAAATGTGCTCCAAAGCATGTTTTGTCTGTAGTATCTTAATAGGTCATATATGGGAGAAGCCTTCTTTTAATAAAATGTGGGAAGGCCTGGGTGAAGCAGGTGTTCTGACTTGCAGAACCTCATGGAGTCTTTATTAGTCACATGTGCATTTTGGAGCTTCCATTTGGGAGATTCTGGACTGTAGTGCCACGTCTTTGGGAAAGCAGGAATCTTAGAATAAACGTAGAAACGTGTGCTGTTCTGTACTCTTCTTGGTGGAGAATCTAGCGTGGCATCAGGCCTGCCAAACAGCAGCTGGAAGGAGACTCCCCAGGGAAGTGTCTTCAACACCTCGAGATGGCGCAGCTGGCTAGGCTCGGTGTGCTTTGTAAAAGATAGCGACGAGTTTCCATGCCAGGGAGCGCCTGTAGTGTGTTCACAAAGCAGTGTGTGTCTGCTTTAATATCTCGTTTTGGCCATCCCAACGTTTGTTTGATGCAGCGAATGGCTAGGACATCTTCCTGCCAAAGCCAGCCTTTCTTCCTCTGGAGGGGAGGCCTCTCTTCTGCTTGTTTCTACATTCTCAGGATTAAACAGCTTATAAGCACTACGTGTTAATTGTTCAGTTATTGAAAACCCATTAGTGCTGTTTTGCTTTTAATAGAGAATCTTTTTGGTATGGCTTCCCATTGATTTAATTTGTCTTTTTTTTTTTTTTTTTTTAAAGACAGAGTCTCGCTCCATCGCCCAGGCTGGAGTGCAGTGCCATGATCTCTGCTCACTGCAACCTGCACCTCCTGGGTTCAAGTGATTCTCCTGCCTCATCTTTCCTAGTAGGTGGGATTACAGGCATATGCCAAAACGCCTGGCTAATTTTTGTATTTTCAGTAGAGATGGGATTTCACCATGTTGGCCAGGCTGGTCTTGAACTCCTAACATCAAGTGATCTGCCCTCCTTGGCCTCCCAAAGGGCTGGGATTACAGGCGTGAGCCACCCTCCCCGGGCTTAATATTTTTTTTTTTTTAAGTTGTATAGTAATTCTCCCACCCTCAACTAGCGTGATTTATTTGCATAAACCAGATCAACTAAGACAAACAAGTGCACACACAGAAGGTGATTTCACAGGTGAGCGAAGGCCTCCCAGGGCCCTGTGTGAGTGAAGGGAGCTGATTGCGGGGTGCAGGACTGTGAGATGAATTGGTGACGCTCCCAGCCCAGACCAGTAAGAGTAGCCCGCAGCCGCCACCTGCCTCCACTACACAGATGCAGGAGTCACCATTCAAACAGACCCATCCCAAGTAAAAGAGTGAGGGGGACCTGCTTTAGCCAGCTCTCCTAGTATCCTAGCAACGGGCTCCCAGGGCGAGAAGCTGGAAGTTGGAGATGCATAAAGTTTCAGAAAAGGGACTTCCTTTCCTCGCTCAGGTGTCTTGGCAGGTAGTCAAACTGTTTTAAAATGAGACTATACAAGTAAGTATTCCAAGTTGTGCTCCTTCAGGTTTTGTCTACTTAGCTTTTAGTTTTGTGCCCCTCATTTTCTTACACCTCCGGAATCACAGAGGCTAGAAGCTAAAGCCATGTCAGCACACTGGGAGTTTTACAGTGTACAGATTGGCAGACAGCCTGGCTTCTTTCCAGTGTGTTAGTTATGCACTTGTGTGTGTTTAGAACCATGATCGCTGCGTCCCTCTGTCTGCCTCAGGCCTCTGTGGTCCTGCAGGCCGGTGCTTTGCGTTTGTCCTGCCAAGCCTGGTTGCTCAGCTCTCCCTGGCTGTCAGGAGTCAAAGTGCATCCAGTTCTGCTTGTCTGGTTTACTTGTGCTAAAAGCAAGATTCTTCGTGTTTATTCTCACATCAGTCAGAAGATGCCAGCCTGTTGTTTTTCAGAGCGAGGTTCTCAGTGGGAGCCGTGTGGGCGGTCCTTTTTGGTTTGAAGGTGACCACTCTCGCTTTCAGCGGCCCAGGGCAGGGATCAGGGCATGACTATCCTCACGCAGGAAGTTGTGTGAAAGAGGTGTGGGAAACTGCTTTCCTGGACTTGCTCTCAGTTACTTCAGCTGCCTGTCTGCCATGTTTTCCTAAGTGTGCTTCTCCGTGGTCGCTGTTAATGTTCTGAGGGCCACCATGTAACACTTATTTGAAAACAGAAACGAAACTGTATGTGGGCATGTATTGCCTGTTCCTAAGGATCTGCTCCTTAGAGCCAAGCCCTGTGACTGATGCAGGCTGATGGGAACGCCCTGGGGCCTGACCTTTGTGCACTGTGTCCCCAGCTTCTTTGCATGCCTAAAACTTGCATAGTCTGACACGTAGGGAAAACATGAGAAATCCATGCCTAAATAATTTCACCCTAATAGTCACTATTCTAGACCAGTTGTAAACTTAGTAGCTTAAGAGAGTATTTTAAATTTAGAAGCTACATGAGGCCGGGCGCGGTGGCTCAAGCCTGTAATCCCAGCACTTTGGGAGGCCGAGACGGGCGGATCACGAGGCCAGGAGATCCAGAGACGATCCCGGCTAACACGGTGAAACCCCGTCTCTACTAAAAAATACAAAAAAAAAAAAAAAAAAAAAAAAAAAAACTAGCCGGGCGAGGTGGCGGGCGCCTGTAGTCCCAGCTACTCGGGAGGCTGAGGCAGGAGAACGGCATAAACCCGGGAGGCGGAGCTTGCAGTGAGCTGAGATCCGGCCACTGCACTCCAGCCTGGGTGACAGAGCAAGACTCCGTCTCAAAAAAAAAAAAAAAAAAAAAGAAAGCTACATGAAATACTTGTGTTTCAAAATTGTTTACCCAAACAGTACATTTAACAGAGTAGCCATCCTGCATTCCTCCTGGTTTCTCTGTAGTATGAGGAATAGAATAGAATAGAATAGAATAGAATAGAATAGAATAGAATAGAATAGAATAGAATAGAATGAGCTTTTATAATTCTTAACTTTGTATTTTAGAAATTTTATATCTGATGTATAAGATCAAATCATAAGCCTAAAGTATCAGCCTGAAATCCACATGCCTGATGGTTTCCTTCAAATGCTGCCTCTGGGTAGGAAGCACGCTCTGATTCCACTGAGCCTGTCTCTGCACAGAACAAACACAAAGTTAGGCAGTCACAGGGCATCCTTGCCATGCTGGATAATGATGTCTCACTCTGTCCCCAAATGGCTTTACCAAGCCACGTCACTGACATATTCATTATAGTTGACTCAGAACCACTTGGATACTTCTGTGATCACAGCAGTCCCATGGAGGAAGCTTTTCCTTCAGGAAAGCTGCTGGATTGAGACTAGAAGGAAGTGTGACTGCCTGTGCATGAAGTGCCAAGATGATTTACTGGCCTGTGGTCTGTGCTTATATACGTTATTATTATTATCATCATTTAATGTATGTATTTTCTTATGAAGTTAATTATTTGCCAGTTTTTCTCTTCGCATTAGATTAATTAAAAACAGCAGTGACTTTTGGATACGTTGAGGAAGTTAATACCTTTTTAAATTGCCAAACTTAAATACCATTGCTGCACAGAATATATATTTTGTGAGACACTTGAGAGACTGGGTAGCCAAAGTTTGGCATAAAGGAACATGTTCCAGTAACCCTGGTAATTGTCAGGATTTTTGTCTAAAAAGACCTTAGTCACATTTAGCAGTGACCAAGGGTCTGGTCAAAACATGAGTGTGTCACAGCCATTCAGCACTGTTGAACTGTAACTACTGGGCTGTTTTATTTTGAAATGATCATTCCTATCAGGAAGTGTTCTATACTCTGTACCAGTTATTCTGGGACCAATACATTAAAAAACAAAAACTTATTGGGCCTGTTGGATTCTGTGAAGGATTCTTTGAAGGAAAATGTGGGACTTATAAGCAGGCACTCATTTCCTTATCCAGGAAAAGAAAAGGCCATGTGCTACAGTGGGGCCACCAAGCCAAAGAAGATGCAAGCTCTGATCACTGTCTAGTTGGAGAAACAGGCCATTAGATAATACAGGACAGGATGCTAAGGGGTGGTAGAAGAAAGGCCGGTCTACTCAGAGGCTCTGACCCAACCTGCACATCTCTTATTTGTGTTTCTTCTGATAAGTGACTTGGACTCTGAGCAACTTGGAGGGAATTCATTGGTCTGCTTTTCTGCCTGGAGTTGACTGCTTCTTATGGAGTGAGACGGGGTGGCTGGAGGAAAAGGGAAGCCTCTGGCTGCTTTGGGCTTTCTGATCCTTGTGGTTTTGTGGATCCACATTATCCCTTCATTGGAGAAAGTATAAAAATAAAGCTAACTTTTAGACGTGCTCACCCTTTCAACTCTTACCAATTCTTTAGTCTTAAAATCTTCAATGAAGTCAAGACAAAAGATGTTGGACCCTGTGGCCACAGGCATTGCCAGGGTGGTTTGCTTACCCCGGCCATCCCAACAATGGTGGTTGGTTTTTGTGAGCTGCCGGGAAAGTCGTCTTGGGGAATGGACAGACCTTTTCTTCAGGATTAACTGAGCACAGCCAAAAACAGGCCCCGTGCTGTGAAAGAGCCTCAGTGGTGGACAGAAGCCAGGGAAAAGCACGAAGAGAAATGGTTCGAGTTTCTACAACAAGGACCCAGCCTTGCCTTTGAGGTTTTTCACCTGAATATGACGAGACTTACTTTTACAAGACAATCTTGCCTTCATCTTTGGAAAATGACCCAACTTTAACATTCTCCAGGAAGCTCAGAGAATGATGACTTTGTCAGATTTGGATAGAGATGTGCACTTTCTGACTGAAGATGGGGAAAGCCTGTAGAAAAGTCAAAATATTTTCCCAGTTTTTTGAGAGAAGCCAAAATGTATTAGAATCAAAACTACTTCTCTTGTGTTTCTCTCCTAAAGCACTTGTAGAAACGAGCACACGAGTACAATTGCCAGGCATAGTGGCTCACACCTGTTATACCAGCTACTCAGGAGGCTGAGGCAGGAGGATTGCTTGAGCCTGGGAGTTTGACAGCAGCCTGGGCAACATAGTGAGACCCGTCTCTTTAAAGAAAAACACAAATGAACCTAGCACAGTTTCCTCCAGGCATACTTAGGAAGCACCAGGAAATCCTAATGGGTTTTTTTTTCCCCCCATGGGTTCAATTTTTTTGTTGTTGTTGTTGTTTGTTTGTTGTTTTGTTTTATACTTTAAGTTCTAGGGTACACGTGCACAACGTGCAGGTTTGTTACGTATGTATGCTTGTGCCATGTGGGTGTGCTGCACCCACTAACTCACCATTTACATTAGGCCTAATGGGTTTTCAAGAAGAAAATGATGGTTGTGAAAGACCCCGACCTCCTCTCCCTGCTAGATTTCTGATGCAGAAAAAGCGAGTCAGGCACCTGAGCTAGGAAGGCACTGCACATCATGGCGACATTTGTGAGTCTATATCCAGGATAAAAATTATTTGTTCAGTTGTATGTGTTGAAATAGTCTCTCCCATCCATCTTTGTTCTTACTTTCCCATAGTGTCTTATTTCATTGAGGTCTAACTTACATATAGTAAACTGTAAACTGCAAAGTTTTAAGTATACATCTTGACATTTGGGGGCCATATTTCTTGGTGCTGTCTACCTGATGCAACCTGTGAACTGCATTTGGCAGATCCCCTCACACTTCAGGTCGCGTTCAGTCATCCTAGTTTTTTTAAAACTTCTTGTTTTATTTTGAAATATAACATGCATACTGAAAAGTGAAGCCAATGTGTATGTATACACTTGGCAAATAATTATAAAGCAGACATCCACATACCAACACTCAGGTCGAGAGGCAAAAATACTGCCTGCTTTCTCTGAGGAATCCATCCAGTCCTCCGCTGGCCTGACCAGCACCAGGCCTTCCCTGCCGTTCCCCAGCGCCAGCTCCAGAGTGTGTCTAAACCATGTCCGGTAGGTCGGCCATCTTTGAAGTTCATATAAACGGCATCATGGCCTGCATTCTTTTGTTTCCTATCATTCCAAATCATGATTGTGAGAGTCACCAAAACTGTTGTGTTTGGTCTGTTTTATAGCATTTCATTGCAAGAAAATTTAACATTTTGGCCTTCTACTGTTGGTGGACATTTGTCATGTTTCCACTTTGGGACTGTTACAGTTCTTGCTGTGAGCATCTTGGTATAGTGTATGTGTCCTGCTGCACGTATGTATGGGTGTTTTTCTAGGCGTGGGATTTCTGGGCTTCAGGGCATATGTATCTTTATTTTAGATGATGCCAAACTTTAGAGTAGTGGTACCAGTTTTCCATCAGCAGTATATGAAAGCTACCTTCACTCTGCCTTCTTGCCAACACTTGACACAGTCAGACCTTGTAATATTTGCCATTCCAATGAGTATAATATGTTGTGATTTTGTTTGAATTTCTCTAATTTTTTTTTTTTTTTTTTTTAATGAGACGGAGTCTCACTCTGTCGCCCAGACTGGAGTGCAGTGGCGTGATCTCGGCTCACTGCAACCTCCACCTCCCAGGTTCAAGCAATTCTCCTGCCTCAGCCTCCCGAGTAGCTGGGATTAGAGGTGCTCGCCACCACAGCTGGCTAATTTTTGTAGAGATGGGGTTTCATCATGTTGGTCAGGCTGGTCTTGAACTCCTGACCTCAGGTGATCCGCCCGCCTTGGCCTTCCAAAGTGCTGGGATTACAGGCATGAGTCATAGCGCCCAGCCGAATTTCTCTAATATTAATAAACACAGCTTTGTGATTTTTGGCTATTTGGATTTCTTGTGTCATGAAGAATTTGTTCAAATATTTTGCCCATAGTTATGTTAGGTGTTTTAAAAACTGATTTTTAAGAACTTTTCTATATCCAGGATAAAAATAATTTGTTCAGTTGTATGTGTTGAAATAGTCTTTCCCATCCATCTTTGTTCTTACTTTCCTCATGGTATCTTACTATTTCATTGAGGTATAACTTACATATAGTAAGCTGCAAAATTTTTAAGTATACATCTTGACATAAGTACAGACGCATGTACCCATCACCCAGATGGAAATACAGAACATGCCCGTCTCCCTAGAAGGCTTCTTGAGTGTCCCATTTCCCTCACTGTCAATCCCCAGACGTAACTTCTGTTCTGACTCCTATGGTGTTTTAATGAATAAAAATTCCCAATTTTAATGTAAAATTTATCAGTCTTTCCTTCTATGTTTAGTGATTTTTGTGTCTTAACGAAGACTCTGAGGTCATAAAAGTATGGTAAAGGCTTTACAGTTTTGCCTTCTATCTAGATTTGTAATCTGTCAGAATTGTAATTCTTATTTATGGTGTACAGTAGGGATTCTGTCTTTTTAAAATTTCCCCTGTGGTTATGCAGTTGTTTCAGTTTTAGTATTTAAAAACCTTCCTTTCACCCTTGGCTCTGCAGGACCACCTTGTCATAAATCATTGTCCTGCAGGCATGATTCTATTTCCTGTGCTGTATTCTCTGTCCCTGCCCTGATACTATACTCGTGTAATCATTGTAACTTTATGATCTTGGTATCTGGTAGGGCAAATTTTGAATGTTAACCAACTTTTCATATATTATCCTTCTTATATGTTGCTGGATTCAGTCAGTTGCTTTATCATTATGTTCTTGCCTTTATTCAGCAGGTATTTATTGAATAGCTGGTATGTTATGTGCTGCACACAGTTCTAGCTGCTTGGGATACAATGGTTGACCAAAAAAGAGACACTGTGTGCTACCATGAAGGTTTCAGTGTGGTAGGTGGGCACACCCCCTGCTAGGCTTGGGGACAGGCACTTCAGGTCACCTGGGAGACTCTGTGCCCTCAGCATCTTGTGACGTGCCCTTGCTGGGTCTGTCACTTGTCCTTTTTTGTGAGCTCCTTGAGAGCAAAGCACATCATGTTTACTTCTTCGTTTTTTTGTTTGTTTATTTGTTTGTTTTGGTAGTCCCTGGCACATAGTGGCACAGTGGGTATGCAGTAAGTTCTGGAGCAGGGACTTACCTTCCTACCTTCCTTTGCCTTCTCCACGCTCTTACCTGCTGAGTGTAGTCAGCCCTTCCTGTTTTCCCTTCCAGCACTCTGGCCACCCTCTTCTAATATCCCACACTGCCCCTGCACCTCACAGACACCTGCACGTACTGTTCCTCTCACTGGAGTTCTCCCCTTTCTACCTTTGGCCAACTTCTCACCTTTGAGTTTGATTTAAATATTATTTAAGATAAGTCTTTCATGATCCCAACTCAAATTTAAGGCCCCCTTTTTATTGTGTCACCTTATCCTGTAATTTAATATTGTCGCTTTTACAATACTTTGTAATTATGTTCATTTCTCTGCATCTAACTCTCCTCAAGGCACTGAATTGATACTTAAACATAGACACCATCTCTGCTCCCTCACCCTTCCATAGTGATTGTCTGTACTTTCCATCCCTTAGTTGAACATTGGTAAAGGGAAAATGAGGAAACTCTAAGAATCATGTCGTATTTAATGAAATCTTCAAGTGGCATCAGATGCTAGTTGGGAACAATGACTTAAAAATGCAGTAAACGTACCACATATCCATGGGTGTATGGTGGCAGCTAGGAAACAAATTTGTGTTGATAACCAAATTGATAGAGGTTTTTATCTACGGACAGAGGTGATGTGATCTAGCTTTTTCTGTGATACCCAGAATCTATAACCTGTCTTTGTTGACCTCAGGATAAAGACCTTGTAACAATAACAGTAATAACAGATTTGTATGGGAGAGGGTTCAGGGAAATTCTTGGGTAGGAGGTCCCAGGAATCTGTCTTCTCAGCTAGACAACATTTGTACTGAATCTGATGTAACCGTTTTGGTACTCGAGTCCATTGAAGTCTTCCAATGTCCACAAGAAGGCTTGAATGGTAAAGTGAAGTTAACTTCTGTCAGTTTCAGCTCTAGCACAGTGGCAGCTATTCCTCTTCCATCCCCAGTCCTATGGCAGACAGCGGTACACTGTTCTTAGAGCATCTTGCAAACAGCTTGTGGGAGCCAGGTAGGAAGGGCAAAAAGGACCCTGTCCTGCAAATATCTGGGGTCAGTGCTCTGATGACTGATTTCAGCTTTTGATCACAGAGGTACAGACAAAGAAGTGGAGACCATTGTTGTTGCACCTACCCCCATTGTTGCAAGTCCTTCCACCTCTGGCTGAAGTGGCTTTCTGGGTATTTAAAAGGCCAACACCCTTTTTCCCTCTTCCCTTTATTTTTCTTTTGCATCTTTTGGGAACCAGGCATTAAATACTAGGACATTGAAAAACAACTGTATATACAGGGAAAATTAGAAAGTTACCGTAGTTTCCCAGGGAATAGCATAGGTCCAGAGAAGACCTGAGAAGATCTTAAATTTACACCTCAGGCTTATCCTTGGCACAGAGAAAGCCTACAACAATCCAGAAATAATAATAATGAACAGTAATAAATGTAGCAAACACTTCGGCTTAGAATCTGAATTCTAGAGTTACCACATTATTAGAGTCAGATGTCCCATTTAAAAAACAATCATAAGGCATATATAAGAAACAGGAAAGTAGGCCCATTCAAAGGTGAAAAAATGAAACAAACAGAAACCATTCTTAGATCGTCTACTATATTTTAAAACAAGTGTCTTACTAAAGATGCTCAAGGAACTAAAGGAACATGTGTAGAAAATCAATAAAATAATGTATGGACAAGCCCAGGTGCAGTGGGTCGCACCGGTAATCCCAGCACCTTGGAAAGCTAAAGCAGGCAGATGGCTTGAGCTCAGGAGTTTGAGACCAGCCTGGTAATGTGGCAAAACCCCATCTCTACAAAAAGTAGCAATGCGTGGTGGTGTGCACCGGTAGTCCCAGCTACTTGGGAGGCTGAGGTGGGAGGATGTCTTGAGCCCAGGAGGTGGAGGTTGCAGTGAGCTGAGATTATGCCAATGTGCTCTAGCCTGGGGAACAGAGCCAGACCCTGTCTCTAAATCAAAACAAAACAGAAAGCCCAATATGGACAAAATGAAATGTCAACAAAGAGATAGAAGACCTGAAGATAAATCAAAGAGAAATTCTGGTGCTGAAAGTACAATACCTGAAATAAATTTACTAGAAGGGTTTGAAGACCGATTTGAGCAGGCAGAAGGAAGCTAGGACATTGGAAAATATTAAGTCCAATAAGCAGAAAGAAAAAATATTGCAGAAAAGTGAACAGAGCCTGAGGAGTATGTGGAACACCATCAAGCCAACCAACATACACATTGTGGGAAACAAGGAAAAAGAAAGAGAAAGGGCAGAGAGGATATCTGAAGAAATAAGGGCTGAAATTTTTCCACATTTGATGGAAGTCATGAATATATACATCCAGGAAACTCAGTGAACTCCAAGTAAGATGAACTCAAGGAGACACATTATAGTCAGAGTTTTGAAAGACAGAGATAAGGAGAATAGGAGAATCTTAAAAGCAGCAAGGAAGAAGCAGTCCATCACATGCAAGAGATAATCCATAAGATTATCAGCAGTTTTCTTATTAGAAACTTTGGAGGCCAGAAGGCAGTGGGCCAAAATGTTCAAAGTGCTAAAAGAAAAAACTGTCAACTAAAAATTGTCTGTCCATATGGCCCTTCAAACACGAGGAGTAAATTGAGGCATTCACAGATAAACAAAAGCTGATGGAGTTTGTTACCACTAGACCTGCCTTGCAAGAAATGCTCAAGGTAATCCTGCAGGGTGAAATGAGAAGACAACAGACAATAACTTGATGCTGTATGAAGAAATGAAGATCTCAATAGGGATAAATTCATGAGCAATATACAAACTGGTTTATAACTTCCTATTTTGTTTTCTACATATTTTAAGAGACTAATGCATTGAAAAGGATTACTAGTTTATATTTTGGGGTACAACAGTGTATAAGATTATAATTTTTTTATGTTAGCCAAAAGGATTAAACAGAGCTATAAAGGAACAGCATTTTTGGATGTTATTGAAGTAAAACTGGCATAAATTAGAATTAGAGTATTATAACTTTAGAATGTTAAGTGTAATCCCCATGGTAACCACACACACACACAAAAGGCTATAGAATATACACAAAAGGAAATGAAAAAGGAGCTTAAACTTTTCAGTATAAAAAATAAACTAAAAAGACAGTAATGCAAGAAATAAGCTATAAGGCATATGGGAAACAAATAGCAAAATGACATAAATAAGCCTTTATCAGTAATTATTTAAATGTAAATGGATCAAGCTTTATAATCAAAAAACAGAGATTAACAGAATGGATAAAAACACATGATCTAACTGTGCTGTCTACAAAAGATTCAGTTTAGATCCAAAGACACAAATAGGTTGAAAATAAGAGGATAGAAAAATAGTATAAGGAAATGGTAAGAAAGAGAGAGCAGACGTGACTAATATCAGACAAAATGATTTTAAATCAAATAAAGGTTGCAAGAGACAAAAACAATATATTAAAGGTTCAATACAGTAAGAAGATACAACAAATATAAACATTTGCGGCCGGGCGCGGTGGCTCAAGCCTGTAATCCCAGCACTTTGGGAGGCCGAGACGGGCGGATCACGAGGTCAGGAGATCGAGACCATCCTGGCTAACACAATGAAACCCCATCTCTACTAAAAATACAAAAAAAATTAGCCGGGCGAGGTGGCGGGCGCCTGTAGTCCCAGCTACTCGGGAGGCTGAGGCAGGAGAATGGCGTAAACCCGGGAGGCGGAGCTTGCATTGAGCCGAGATAGCGCCACTGCACTCCAGCCTGGGTGACAGAGCGAGACTCCGTCTCAAAAAAAAAAAAAAAAAAAATTTGCACAGACCAATAACAGGCCAAAATATATGAAGGAAAAACTGAAGGAAGAAATAGACAGTTCTACAGTAATAGTTGGAATCTTCATTACCCTACTCTCAATAATGGATGGAAGAACCAGACAGAAGGTAAGTAAGGAAACAGAGGACTTAATAAACAAACTAGATCTAACAGACATACACAGAACACTCCTACAACAACAGCATATACATTCTTCTCAAGTGCACAGAAGACATTTTCCAGGATAGAGTATATATTAGGTAACAAATTAAGTTTCCATAGATTTTAAAAGATATCATACAGAGTATCTTTTCTGACCACAACTGGATGATGTTAGGTATCAGAAATAGAACTAAAACTGGAATATTCACAAATTTGTGGAAATTAAAAAATACACTGTTAACCAGTAGATCAAAGAAAAAATCACAAGGGAAATTAGAAAATACTTAGAGGTCAGCTGGGTGCAGTGGCTCATACCTGTAATCCCAGCAGTTTGGGAGGCCAAAGTAAGAGGATTGCTTGAGGCCAGGAGTTCAAGACCTGCCTGGGCAACATGGTGAAGCCCCATCTCTATTAAAATTTAAAAAAAAGAAAAAAAGAAGAAAGAAAATATTTAGAGACAAATGAAAATGAAAAGACAAAATAACAGAACTTACGGTACACAACAAAAATAATGCTTAGGGGGAAATTTATAGCTATAAATGCTTATATTAAAAAATAAGAAAGTTCAAGGAACTAGATAAAGACATAGACAAAGTAAACCCAAAGCTAGCAAAAGGAAGATAGTAAAGATTAGAGCAGAGATAAAACAAACTAGAGAATAGAAAAATAATAGAGAAAATTATGAAAACAAAAGTTGGTTTTTTAAAGAGCAACAAAAATTGACCAACTTTTAGCTAGGTGGACTAAGGAAAAAAGAAGGCTCAAATTATCAGAAATGAAAGTAGGAACATTACTACTGATTCTACAGAATTAAAAAGGGTTGGAAGAGAGCACTGTGAACAATTGTACACCATCATTTTGGATAATGTAGATAAAATGGACAAATTCCTAGAAACTCAAAACCTATCATAACTAAATCACAAAAAGTAGAAAATACAGATAGCCTTATAACTAGTAAGAAAATTGAATCAGTAATGAAAAATCTCACAAAGAAAAGCCCTAAACCTGATGCCTTCACTGGTGAATTCTACCAAACATTTCAAGGGGAACTAATACCAATCCTTCTGAAACTTTTCCCAAAATATTGAAGAGAAGGGAACACTTCCTAACTCATTTTATGAAGCCAGCATTACCCTGGTACAAAAGCCAGACAGAGACACTACAAGAAAATTAAAGACCAATATCCTTTATGAACATGAATTCAACAGCATACTAAAATAATTACACACCATGACCGAATGGAATTTATTCCTGGAATGCAGGGGTGGTTCAACATACTGAAATTGACCAGTGTAATACACCACATTAATAGAATGAAGGGAAAGAAACACCTGATCGATTCAGTTGATGCAGAAAAAGTATTTGACAAAATTCACCATCTCTTCATGATAAAAAAAAACACTCAACAAACTAGGAATATAATGAAACTACCTCAACATAATAAAAGCCATGAGAAACCAACAAGTGAAAAATCAACAGCAAACATACTCCAAGATGAAACACTGAAAACTTTTTCTCTAAGATCGGGAACAAGGCAAGGATGTCCACTTTCATCACTTGTATTCAATATCTTACTAGAAGTTCTAACCAAACCAATTAAGCAAGAAAAAGAAAAGGCATCCAAATTAGAGGGAGAAGTAAAATTATCTTTTCACAGATTATATGATCTATAGAAAACTCTAAATATTCCATCCCCCTCATACACAAAACCATTAAAACTCATGTTTTAATGAATTCAGTAAAGTAGCACTATCTAAAGTCAACACACAAAAATCAGTTGCATTCTATTTACTAATACTGACCTGGAATGGAAATTACAAAAGTAATTCCTTTTATAATAGCATCAAAAATAATAAAGTACTTAGGAATTAACTTACTCAAGGAGGTGAAAGACTTGTACCATGAAAACTCTAAAACATTGCTGAAAGAAATTAAAGGAGACAAAAATGGGAACACATCCCATGTTCATGTGTTGAAAAACAATATTGTTAAGATGTCAATACTACTCAAAGCAATTACAGATTTAATGCAAGTCATGTTAATGTTCCAATGAAATTTTTTGCAGAAATAGAAAAACCCATTGTAAACTTCATATGGAATCTCAAGGGACATTGAATAGCCAAAACAATGTATGAGAAGAACAGAGCTGGAAGACTCACACTTCCAGCTTATAATAACTTATTGAAACTTATAATAAAGCTACAATAATCAAAACAGTGTGTTACTGACACGAAGACAGACATCTGGACTAATGGGACAGAATAGAGAATCCGGAAGTAAATATCCACAAATGTAGTCAAATGATTGTTGAAAAGGATGACAACACCATTTGGTGGAGAAAAGGCAGTCTTTTCAATAGATGGTGCTAAGGAAGCTAGGTATCCAGGTGCGAAAGAATGAAGCCGAACCCTTACCTAACATCATATACAAAAATTAACTCAAAGTGGATTAAACGTAAGAATCTTAGATGAAAATACAGGGCAGAAGCTTCACATGACATTGAATTTGGCAATTATTTATTGGATGTGATACCAAAGGCACAAACAGCAAAAGGAAAAATGACAAATTGGACCACATGAAAATTTTAAAATATTTTGCATCAAAAGAATCATTCAACAGAGTAAAAATGTAATCCACAGAATGGGAGAAAATATTTGCAAATTATTTATTTGATAAGGGACAGATATCTAAAATATAGAGAGAATTCATAAACTTAACAACAATAAAACAGCCTGATTCAAAAATGGACAAAAGTCTGAGTACACATTTCTCCAGTAAGATATACAAATGGCCAAGAAGCATATGAAAATATACTCAGCATCACTAATCGTGAGGAAAATGCAAATCAAAACCACAATGAGATACCACCTCACACCCATTAAGAAGGCCACTATACAAAACAAGGAAAAAAAAAAAAAACAAGTCTTGGCATGAATGTGGAGAAATCAGAACTCCCATGCATTAGTGATGGGAATGTAAAATAGTGCAGCCATTGTGGAAAATGGTTTGGCAAGTCCCCAAAAAGTTAAAGATAGAATTACTATATATGTGATTTAGCAATTCCACTTATGGGTATATACCCAAAAGAATTGAAAATAGTGTCTCAAAGAAGTATTTGTACACCGTGTCCCTAGCAGCATTATGTGCAGTAGCCGAAAGGTAGAAGCAACCCAGGTGTCCACCAAAGGGTGAGTGGATAAACAAAATGTGGCCTTTACATTTAATGGAATATGATTCAGCCTTAAAAGGAAGGCAGTTCTGACACACAGTACAAGATGGATGAACCCTGAGGACCTTATGCTTAGTGAAATAAGCCAGTCATACTGTGTCAGCTTATTTATAAGAGGTACTTAGAGTAGTCAAAATCACGGAGACAGAAAGTAGAGTGCTTGCCAGCGGTTGAGGGGAGGGAAAAAAGGGAATTACTGTTTAATGGGGACTGAGTTTCCGTTTACAAGATAAGAGTTGCGGAGATGGATGGTAGTGATAGACACACATTGTTGTGAATGTGTTTAACTCTACCAAAGTGTGCTCTTTAATATAGTTAGGATGTGAAATTTTATGTTTTGTGTACTTGACCATAGTAAAACAAAAATTTTGGAGGAAAATAAATGTAGGCAGCAACTGTACCTCAGACTTCTCCTGTATGTCTCAGATCCTCATCAGGGGCCTGAGCACAGTATAGTTTTCTAATTAATCATTCTTCGGGGTCAAAAAAAAGCAAACAGTTCTGTCTGTTTAACAGTAATATCTGACATTGAGTGCCTCTTTCGTGCCTTGCATTGTGATCTTATTTCTTCTTTGTGTCCATCCTATGAAACAGTATTTTTATCTTCATTTTATAGAGGAGGCAATTTAGGCAAATGGTTTTATAACTGGCTAGGACCACCAGCTGTTTGGCAGCGGAACGGCAATGCAATTTGAACCTCAACTTACTGCTCACAAGGCCCAAGAACATAATCGCTTTTCTGTACTATCATTTGACATACTGAGAGATCATTTCGTCTCCCCCTCATTGGCGAAAGGATGTGAAGTCACATGCCTAATAGAGGAGCACGGTGGCCTCTAAGCCTGTCCAGGGCCTGTGCTGGAACTCCACTGCACCCATGGCTCTCAGGTGCACTGAGTGTGTTGTGCACATGGCAAACACCTCCTTCTGTCACCTGTACCCACTACCTGTCCAAGTTTATAGGTGGAACGACTGCCTTGGTAAAGTTGTGTAAATTGCCCAAAGCCATACGGCTTGTAAAATGGCAGAGCTGGAATTGAACCCAAGTCTGTATTACTCCAAAATCTTATTCTCGCCATTATAAACTCCTGTTCCCTTGTTCCACTCTCCACGCAGCTGCCCCCACGAGCTTCTTAATTTTTCTACTTCAGCTCTTTTGATGAGTTCTCATTGTGTTAGAATGCAGTACAGCAAGCTCCTTACCATAGCCTAAGAATCCCTGAAAGAGCTGGCTTTGACTGACTTCTACTTCATTTTATCCACTCTCCCTCACTCATTCTTCCCAGCCATACAAGTTTTTCTCATCAGTGTTCCTGTGGAGGCGCTCTGTGGCCTGCTCCCGTCCGCAGCCTCTTCCTCAGCTCCCCAGGGGTCTGGCTTCTTTTCATCCTTTGAGTTTCAGCTCTGATGTTAATTCCTCAGAGAGGCCTTCCCTAACTCTCCTCTTTCCCCAAGTTGTCCTCTTGTGATTATACTCTGTCACCCCTTTCAAACTTTGTTTTTTGGTTTACGGCCTGCCTCTGCAAGTGCTAGAATGTAAACGCCCCAAGGGCAGGGACTGGACTATCCTGTTAGCTGTTGTCTTACCAGTATTGAGCATTTTGCCTTCATATTTGTTAAATGAATGAATAGACCATGATTAAATTCTTGAGAGACATTCAGATGTAAGATTAACAGTTTAAATTTTTGTTCATATCTAAATCCCTTGCTCCAATGCCAGTCTAAATATCAAGAGGTGTGTTGTTTATAGAGAAGAGGAAAACAGTGTTAAAGTATTAAGTTTCTGTAATTGAATGAATTTTCTCCCCAAAATGAAATATTCAGTACTTCAGAAATTTGTTAGAGGGATATGCATCAAGGGAGAGTTTTAGAACTAAGTGTCACCAGCGTGACCACTTGGCTTTTAAATAGTCTAAAGTGTTATAATTAATATTGGAGTTATTTATGTATTATACCTTTCTGCTGAAGGTTGTCCTCACTTTAAATGGATATAGTAGTGTTCCTCCCCTGATGAGGATAAATTAGAATTGAGATCTCCTTGTTGAAAGAAATCCAATCAGACTGCAGGTAACTCTTGAGTCACCTATTACTGTTATAAGGGAAAGCAGACAGTATGAAATGAGAACCTCACTCCTGTGTTGACTTTTCAGCATAGTAGAGTCATTGGGAAGCGCATGCATCTGGTATCTGTGCCTCTTCACCCTGCAAACCCTCCCTACCCTTGACCACCGACTTCCTGGGAGCTGCTGGAGGTGTCGGGGGAGGCGGGGTGAGGAGGCAGGTCAGGATGGCCATGGTAACTAATGCCATTGGAGCAAGTGCTACCAAATGCCCAGACACTGGTGTGTACAGCATAAGAGCGCTCCCTGACTCCTCAGGGCCTGCTGTGTCTTGCCTGTTCTAAATCGCCAGAAGCTCCACCCTGTTCATGTTCTTCATTTAATCCTTTCTAACTTAGAACTATTTTTGATCCTTGGCTGTACTTCATTAATTTTGAAATACCAACAGTGCTAGACGAACACTAATGTCTCATAACTTAGGTGGGTTTACTTTTTCTGCTCTAAATTTTTATTTCACTTTGAATTATTAGCTAGTTCTAAAGGTATTTTGCAGAGATAGTTACTCTGACTGGTATCTGCAAGTTTATTTTATCACTTGGGATTTCTTTGAAGAGAAAAGGATGTATTTCATGTATCATAAAACCTACCGCTCCTTGTACTGGTTTGCAGGCATAGCTCAGAAACGTGTAGTCATAGCAACACGGAAGAAGAACTGCTCTGCCCTCCAGAGGTCTCTCTGGATGGACTGGTCATGAGAGCATACTTAGCAGCGATATGGCATCGCGATCAGGGGAGCGGATGCTGGAGCCTGACTGCCTATTTCCAAATCCACCTCGAACACATTCAGTTGCGGGACCTTGGCCATGTTTGCCTCTGTATGTCTTAGTTTTCTCATCAGTAGAATGAGGACAGTAACAAACATCTACCACATAGAGAGTTTGTGAGGATTGAATGCTTTCACACTTAGAACAGCCCCTGGCACATCCTGTGTCCTGGAATGTGACAACTGCTGCTGTTACCTTTATTAGTTTTACTCGTGTTACTATTTTGTGAAGGTAAACTGACAATCTCATTTTCAGTCTTTGCTTATGTGAGAGACACTTAAATGTACAAAGCTTCGCTTGCCTTGAGAGTGGCAGTGTGCTCCAGGAACAGAAATTCAGTGGGGCCAGCTTATTATCTGACCACTGATCCCAGAGATCACCAGGTACTTGGTAAACATCCTCTTTACCTGGCAGGCGAGGCCTGACACTTCCCCTGTTTCTACTGGGCTTCCATTGACTCACAAGCATAAATCCCCCTATCGTTAGGACTTCCCCTGCCACCATCGGGGCAGTGTACTACTGGCAGCTTCCCGGGTTGTGTGTGGAGACACTGAGCCCTGTTGTTTACTTTAGAAGTTTATTGTCCCCAGAATGCTGCTCCCCTACAACTGTCTCCTGCAGTGTGAAGGCTGACATTGTATCGTGGCTGTATATCCACATGCATTTATTAAATCACACCTCCCTTACAGCCCAGATCTGACAGAACTCTGGGAGCTACCCCTTCATAAGTAGATCAGAGCCAGGCACCAACGGGCAAATATTTTAAACACTCGTACTGTAGCCAGGAGCTGCAAGGACTAGTAAGATAGGAGTCTGAGCACACGGTGAGCACACATTCTCTGGAGTCAGAGCTCGTGCACCGTGGCCTGAATATCTGCAGTGTGCATGGGTGTGCCAGGCACTCTGTTAACCATGCTGCATACAGTGGCTCCTTCCGAGTCTCAGATGTGACATTGGAGTGCTGCCCCAAATCCAACTGGAACTATTTCATGGCCCCAAAACCCTTTCGTGTGGTTTAAGTTAGAAGTGGTATTGGTTGTTTCTGACCCTGAAACCTGTGTGTGATGGGGCTGCCAGACTGTGACTGCTTCGTACCACGCTGTGCTTTGAAGTGGTCAGTAAAATGATTCCAGAGCATGTCATGTACAAAATTAGTTTCATTGCCACAGGATCCTTCACCGCCAAAACCCCGTGAATGTGAGGTACCTGTGAGCATGGCCCTCCGTTGGCCACAGAAGCTTTTGGAGTGGGCAGTGTGTGCGATGATTGTGCAGGGCACAGGTCATCTTCCCATGACTTCACTGCCAGATGGACGGGCTCATGGGTCCTGCTTTGCCTGGCGTGGGCTCATGGGTCCTGCTTTTGCCTGGCATGGGCGCTTGAGCTTTCACATCTGGGACTGGTGAGGGATGGAGAGCACACGCCCAGCAAGGCCTGGACAGCGCACTGGTGCCACAGCCCTTCGTTTAGGCCCACGAGATGCAGTGGAGGAAGTGTGAGCCTTGTAGAGAGAGAGAGGTTTCAGGCTTCAGAGAGGAGGCCTGTGAAGTCAGGAACATCTCCCCTCTCCCTTTACAATTGATGAAATGTACATTGTGCCAAGCAAGGACAGTGAATTGGCCTTCGTTTCAGCATCTTTAATAAAGTACTGATTTGGGTTATGCACAGAGGTAAAATCTCTAGTGGACAGAGGTATGAAATGTAGTTCTGTCAAAACTCAGCAGTGTTTTATGGGGCCTATGTACCACTTCCCTTATGGCCTAGAAGCCGAGAAGCAGCCTCAGCTTTCAGTGCAGGGGTGTTACTGAGATGGTTTTTTCCCTCGGGAAAGACTGAAACTGCTCCTTCTTATAGTGTGTATTAAATGCAAATCTTATTCTGTATTCTTCAGATTGTAACCTATAATACAAATCTGACAATTATTTCTCTGCCTTCTTTTAGTATTTTTTTTAACACTTTCAGTATTAGCAATTAGCCATTAATTGGCAAATTGGAGGGTATACATAGTCGTGATTTTAACTTTTATTTTTAAATGCTATTAAGGCATAACAGGCTACAAAACATAGAACAGGACATACAGCACTGCATGGAAACATTTGAAGCACAGATGTTCTCTCGTATTAAAATATAAAAACTCAGAGGGAAATTAGATACCAGATAGACCAACAATTTAGAGAAGGAAGAGGGAGCCAAAATGGGTGGTTTGTGGTGGGTATTGCACACATAGTTTTCAGCGTCACGCAGGGAGACCCTGTGTAGAATCTGCACCATAAATTAGACTTCTACTTTAATTTTCTGAATGAGAAGAGTATGCAGTGGGACCAGTGACATAAATGAGAGTTGAGAACAAAAGATGATCATGACAGATGAAGGTGGAAGTAAAATGAACTTTAGAAAGCAATGAAAATATCTCTTGACATTTGAGTTTATTCTGAAAAATTTGTGGCCCCCTGCAAAAGTCAGGGGATCTTCAGATGTATCTCTGCCCCAGGACCTCCATGTTGTCTGGCCCCTCCCTCTCTCCAGCCCCCTGCCTTACTCTCCAGCACCCTGCGAGCGGGAGCTCTTCTTTTTAAGGAGGTGGTCCCAATGGGTAGCACGAGTCCCATGAAACTCCAGGAAGCCCGGGGCTCCCTGGGCAGCACTTTGGGAAGTGTCTTTTTTCCTCTCAGTAAGAAAGTTCTCAGAGAACAGGGACAAGGTCATTGAGGACACTCCCCTGGGAATGCACTGGGGTGAGATGGGGTGAGGGGATTGCCTTTTCAGGGCCACACTCAGCGTGTTTTCTTCTTTGACTGACAGAAATTGGCATATGTTAAAGTATTTTGGTTTGTAGCAATATAACACATTTTGAGAACAGTTTTTAAACTGAACTACTACTTTGCACTCTAAAAAACTCTACATTTTTACCATGGTCCGAGAAGATATTTGTTTAGATGTGACAAGGGATTTGTGAAGCATCTTCATCTAGGAAAACCTTTTTCTAACAGGGCAGATAATTACACAGGTTTGTAAAAGCCAGGGTGGAGTAGGCTTGCCGGTGCTGACCGTGCTCTGTGCAGGCCAGCTCTGGGAGAGGTTCTAATTGTGTGCCCCTCCCTGCTCCACAGTGTACTTTGGAAAGCCCTGCAATACACAAATCCCTTGCCTTCATGGGTTTGTTATCTAAAAAGAGTTTTAAAATATATATCCTGGATGCAAAAATTAAATAAACATATTACATATAATATATGTATCTGTTATACAGATATTATAAATAAAGTCCATATATATCAGAACATCATGAAAAGTCTTTTAACACATTTAAATCATTTTAATTTACATAATGCATGTTTTTTCAATGCCAGTACTTTTTAGGGTTGGTTTATTTATTTACTTATTTTTGAGACAGAGTCTTGCTCTGTCACCTAGGCTGGAGTGCAGTGGCACAGTCTCGGCTCACTGCAACCTCTGCCTCCCGGGTTTAAGCGATTCTTCTGCCTCAGCCTCCCGAGTAGCTGGGACTGCAGGCAGCTCACCACTACACCCAGCTGATTTTTTTGTATTTTTAGTAGAAATGGGGTTTCACCATGTTGGCCATGCTGGTCTCAAACTCCTGACCTCGTGATCCACCCACCTCCGCCTCCCAAAGTGTTGGGATTACAGGCGTGAGCCACTGCTCCTGGCCTTTTTATTTATTAATTCAACAAATATTCATTGGTGCTTCCCATGTTCTAGGCCGGAAGTTGGCACACCTTTTCTGTGAAGGGCCACATAGTAAATATTTTGGCTCTGCAGGCCGTGCTATCTCTTGGCAGCTCCTCCACCCTGCCCTTGCAGTGTGACAGCAGCCGCTGACACAGGCAAGTGATGGGCGTGGCTGTGTGCTGTAGAACTTTATTTATGGATACTGACATTTGAATTTCAAATAATTTTCATGTGTCAGAAATCAGTATTCTTCAGATTTTTTTCCAATCATCTAAATATATTAAAACTGTTTTTAGTTTGCTGTCATAAAAAGCACAGGCCACGATTTGCTGACCCCTGTTCTTAGCAGTCTTCTAAACACCGACAGAGCAGTGACCAGAACAGAGTTCCTGTCGCCCTGGAGTCTACATTTAATGATGTACAGGACTTTAAGTAGCACTGATTTTGATAGCTGAAAGAATAGTTTAGTTTGATGGAATCTGTCTCATCAGACAATTCCAGTTTTAACATTTCAGCTTACCCGACTGTACTTTAAAAGTGAGCTTGGCACATCAATCTGCTGGTCATTAAAACCCTTACCATGGATTGTTTTTCTGTATCATGCTGTTTCCCAGCCTATGTTCTTCTCCCCTGCTAATATCTTATCCCCTTGCTGGTACAAGACCACCCAGTTTAGTGTTACGCCGTGTGTTGAACCAGCGGAGGCCCAGTGCAGTGCTGCCTCGGCCATTCAGCAGTACAAGGTGCTTTACTGACGCTGTGGTCTTGGTGGCCTGGGTCAAGACCCCAGAGTCCCCTGCTGAAGAGCTGGCCAGCACCATCAAGTCCTGCTCTAGTGCTGATTGCAGGGTTCTTTCAAGGCAGTTTTGCAACAAACAGGCTCATGCCTTCTATTTGTAGTAGCTATGGAAACGTTAGAAGCTCTCTTTCTAAAGCTAAGCATACAATAAAGCACTTCAGATGTTGGTAGGATTAGAGACTTTAGAAGATGTTTAATTTTCTCCTCTACTCTTTCTTTCTCTCTGTCCCTTTAGAGAGGGAACAAGAGGGCAATGTGAATATTAACTGAGACTTGCTTTAATCTCTCTCATGACACTTCAGACTGTCTAGGTCTGCACAGGCTGCACTCTAACAAGGAGTGGCATGCATATTCATGACCCAGGGCTGTGGACCAGACACGCTCTCTAGGGCTGTATTTTACAATGTTTTTATTTTCAACTCAAATTTCGTGAAAGAAACAACTATGAAAAATTGATTTTGTGATTACGATTAAGTCTAGAACCCAAGACAGCAGTGCTAAAATGTTCTCACTGGAAATAGGAACAGATTAGAGGAGGTTTGTGTAGTATTTGATTTACAGATAGACAACACAAACCCCAAAATGTTGGTGCTCACTTAGAGGGGGCAGTGGAGCAAACTTCACGTCTACCTAAGAAGAATGCATAGGGGTTCTGCCTTCATGAAGTCCTTCTTAAACCGGAAGGAAAGATGAATTTCACTTAAAATACGTAAGAGTATTAAATGTATATTTAAATGAAAAGTGTTGAGGTTTACTATTATTGGCATGGTTGTTATTTCTGATTTTCAAGGCCCTGAAAAGGGGTTGATTCCAGAGTGGTCTTGTGGCCCTATTTCTTCTCAGCCTTTCACACTTCCTTGACTTACATCTTTTTGCACTTTGGTACTAATTTTGGAAGAAGACAAAAGTGCGTTTTCTGCTTTGGGCTTCAGTGCTTCCTCCGTTAGGTTGTCAGGTCAGTGGCTATGCCAAGAATCTGCTCCTTGTGAAATACTGGACTATCATATTTTGTTCCTGAGGTCGTATGCCTGAAGCCTGGGGCTGCAGAGGGCTGAGCAGGACCTATCACCCCAGCTGCAAGCGGTGCCCCTGTTTGAGGGAGACACCTGGCAACCCTTCATCTCCAAGAGGGCTTTTCTGCAGTCTCATTCTTTCTGTGCTCCACTTGTCTTATATATAAAGCGGGCATTGTGTAAGTTTGTATTCTACAGAAATTAACTACCAAACACTTTAAGGGTGGGTTGCTATTAAAATACCATGATAACAGTATTTTCACAAAATGTGATAGAAATGTTGCCCTCCAACCCCAAGATGAACAGATTAAAATCCACTCTTTGCTCCCATCTACATGGGAATTCTGGTGTTTTGTTGTTGTGGACCTTTTATTTGCGCAGTCCAGCCTCCTTGCCTGGGTTGCGTCTATATCGGTTTACTTTCATCTAATCTCTCAAACGCTAAAAAGCCCTGGGTCGGGAAACCACACCAAGAACAGGAGGCAAAAACACAGCCTGTGGGTCGCTGCAGTGCCACCGTGGCCCCACCCACGTGGTGAATGAGAGATAGCATGCTTGCATTTGTTCATTTAGCAAACATTTCCCAGCACCACGCTAGGGACAGAGCACAGAGAAGTGAGTACCACTGGGCTTGTTGCGAGGAGTTCACAGTGCATTAGGGCATACAGAAATACAACCAAAGAGTCATAGCTTACATAATTTCAATAAGGCCAGACATGGTGGCTGTAGTCCCAGCTATTCAGGAGGCTGAGGCAAGAGGATCACTTGAGCCTAGGCTTTCAAGATACAATTTCAATAAGTACGTATTGAACATGCAGCTTGTGCTGGGAACTAGACTCGGTGCTAGGATATCGAAGTCAATTAGATGGGACTCCTGCGCTCGAGGAGCTCACAAACTCATAAACAGATGAGTACAGTGCAGTGTGATGAGAACTGTTAAAAAAAAAAAAAAAAAAAAAAAAAGAGAGAGACTGCATTGGCAACAGACAGCAGGTGCACCTAATTTAAGCAGGTGTCGCGGGGTAGCTTAGACAGGGAAGGCTTCCGGGAGACTGTGATACTTTGCTGAGTCTCGAAGCCTAAGTGTGCCCCATGAGAAAAGAAGCAGCAGTGAGGAAAGCACATCCCAGGTCAGGGATTTGTGTGTGCAAAGACAGAGGCGAGGCCAGCATTGTGACATTGCCAGAACCTGAGAGATGAGGGTGTCTGGCAGGAGAGGTTGGTAGGGGCCGTCTGGCGGGGTCTCACGTGCCCTGGAGTGGAGCACTTTGATAGTCCCTTTCCTCCAGAGACATCCTGTGTTTGCTGCTGGCAGTGACGGTGCTGGCACCAGACTCTTCAGTTTCTGAGCCAACCACCCCTCTGATCTCAGGAGGTCTGAATGCATTATTGGGAATTTCAACTTTCCTACTTTAATTATATTTAAGTGAATAACCAGGATGTTTCAGAAAGAATTGTTATGCTTCTTTCATTTACCATTAGGGAGTTATACTCATGAACAAAAATTCCCCAGTCTTATACATATATTTCTTGCTCCTTGAGTCAGTTCTCCTAATAATCTCTGACTCCTCCTTTTCCTACAAAAAGTGAGAAAATGAATTTGTATATTGCCAGTGACATCCTGGGTGTGAAATTCAAATAATTCATTGTTGAGAAATTCACGAATATGTTGTAAGTGCTTGATACCGGGGTTCATTATCTTTATTCTCTATGCTGGCACAAAGTGGGTGTTCAGTGATCATGGAAAAGAGGTGGATATTCGAATTTAAGATTTATGCATTTGAATATTTGAATAGGTTCTGTCTCCAGAAAAGAAATGCAGGCATATAAAGGACCTGGACTTTGTCACAAGAGAATGACAGATAAATGACAAAATGAGAACGTTTTCCCCACCATAGACAGATGACTGATTATAGAAGCAGCATCAGCTGGGCACTGACAGTCCTTTTCTCTGCCATCTGGAAAAGGTCAGTCATTTATACCCACCAGTGGTTTTGATGCTAAACCTCCAAAGACCAGCAGGTCATTCACTCAGCACATGCTGGTTGGTTCTTTGCTTTGTGCCAGGCTCCATGTCGAGGCCCAAGTCCCTAGGAACACACGACCACAGCCCCTGCCGTGGAGGAGCTGGGAGACCCAGGCCAGGAGCTTAAGTGCTGTGAGTGGGGAAGCAGAGAGGACCCTGGGCCAGCTCACCGGGTGGGTATTGGAGGGACTAAGATGGAGCAACCTTTTTAAAGCCCCAAAAACTCTTCCTGAGCATACAGCTGCCCGTGTTTAGTATATTTCAGTTGTCTGACTTCATTGGACAGTCATTTTTACTGTTTTCTTTTGAGGCTGTTGAACTAGGGAGAGAGACTGTTGGACTCATTTTCTTTCCCAGATACTACAGGAAAGAGCGCCTGCTTTATGAATGTTCAAAGTTTTCTCCGTGTTCCCATGCCATGTTGGGGGAGCTAGAAATGTCTCAGAACTGGTCCACAGCGTTGCACAGGGGCGTTCAGGACAAGATCAGAAGACTTGGCTCTTTAGCTCTAGGGTTTGATACCTTGTGGGGACACTGACGCCCTGGTTCTGGCATTGGCAATGCCCGAGTGGGAAGCATCTGGTAATCATCAGGGGACAGGACTTGTTTGACTTCATGCCTTTATCTGCTCATGGGCGGGGAGGCCTCTTTCTTTGGAAAAGTGTTTATTCCACCCTAGGTTCTTTGTTGTTCCCCTGGATCAGGGTGCCAGGCCCAGTAGGGACACAGCCTCTCTTGGCAGTCTCTTTATGTATGTCCCCGAATCCAACCACTGAAGACTGGTCCCTGCAGTAGTTTTTATACAGTCCTTTATAGAACTACATATAATAGCAATTTAATGCTTGCATGAAGTTTACACGGCTCTTGGTGATTAAATCAAATGCCCTACTCAGTAATGTGGCGATGCTATCCCAGTCTTCGTAGGTTGTCTCTGGTCTCCTGCCAAGCGGAACGTGCCAGGTGAGCACTTGGGCACAGTGAGCCCTGATGCTTTCAGGAGCCTGAGTATTCAAACTAAACACAGCAAATCCTTCAAAGGCCTTCCAGCTTCATCCTTAGAATACTGAATGCGGGAAATTCCATGGTGACTCCTAGGAAACAATTCTTATTTCTAACTGGGCTCCCATTAAACAAGATGATTTTCCTGATTCTAACCTGACATCTTTGTGACTGATTCTTTAGTGCTCCTCTTATTCTTTCCCTAGTGAGTCAGTAACATAATTATTCAACAAAGGAATGTGTGTGTGTGCACGCACACACGTTTGCCTGTGTGTGTGTTCTTGGGTTCATAAACTTCAGTTTGAGCTATTCTAAGACTTTGCTTCCTTGTTCATTCATTCAACAAATACTGAGTAAATATCTCCGGGTGCCAGGGGCTGGACATCACACACGCATGTTGGATGTATATGTGCGTATGCATGCATTGCCTCTTTTTAATGTGTTTGCAGTTTAGATGCATATTCAGAGAATGCATCCTCAAGAAAACCTGTTAATTGATCCTGGATGTTCCGTGTTTCTGTGCTCCTCTACTCCTTTTCTGATAATTCTTATGTGAAGTTATCAAACAGGAAAGTATGTTGTCACATTCCTTCACTCTGGCTCCAGTTCTGACCCAGTGGGTGATATACGCCATCCGAAACCTTACTGAAGACAACAGCCAAAACCAAGATTTGATTGCAAAGATGGAGGAACAGGGGCTGGCAGATGCATCCCTACTTAAAAAAGTGGGTTTTGAAGTTGAAAAGAAGGGCGAAAAGCTGATCCTGAAATCTACTAGAGATACCCCTAAGCCAGTAAGTACCCTCAAGGGAACTGTCCTTCCCTTTGGTTTGTAGAAAGCTGTTTCCACTTCCCCGTTGCTTCAAGCATGAGGCTCTTTGTAAGAATATGGATAGGAGAATTGTGCCCTCTCTAGTGGTTTACCGAGGAAAGCCCTAAAGATAGCTGCAAACAGTTTTTTTGTTATGGCTTTATGCTGCCATTTTCTTAAAGCAGATAAAATTTCAAACTCATTCTGGGTGAGACATATAAAAGGCATATCAAAATGTATACATGGTGTAAAAGTAAGTTACTCATAGGAATTAGATTTTCTTTAAAAGATAGTTAATGTTCACTATAGTTTAAAAAACAAAACTCCTTGAATACTATTGCATGAATTGTTTCAGGTTTCTCTAAGTTATTTGTGATCACTGACCAAAGTTCTGGGTTTTTTCCCCCTTTGTCTGATGAATCTTGTAAATAGATTTGTTATATCTGCATTTCTTTCTTTTTTCTTCTTAGTGAATGAACTGCATCCAAATACCTGAATATTTGGAATATGTTTCATGGATTTTTCATCTTCTGCAGTATGTGAAATCGCAAGTGTTTGAAGATTTATAAGTACAAATTCGGGAACTTAGGAATTTTTTAGGTAGTGGAGTTTAATGTGTATAAGCTAGAAGTGGAAGTAACTGAGCGTTCTCTTGTTTCTTTGCATTAATGTAACTTTGTGGTTTGCCTTTGTCCCCCTGGATAGAACATGCATTTAAAGAATATATTGTACTTACTGTGACAGCAGATAATAAACCAGTCTCTTGGAGGGCACAACCCTTATTTGACAAAACTTGGACATTGGCTTGGACTGTGTTTGTCCCTTCAGATGGCAACTCAGCATCATTCTTTATATTCCTCTTCTCATTGGGTTTTCTGAATTCTGGCAGGCAGTTGAAGTAGTTTCTCACTGTGATTAATTCTACCAATCTCTTTTCACCCCTCTGCCTTTCCAAAACATTGACAAGACTCATTTCCAGTTAATTAATTCAAGAACCCTCCCTCTTCATTTTAGGTACTGGGCTGTCTTGTCACTGAGCCCTATCCCTTTGGAATGTGGCAGGGAGCGAGGTTGGTGAGAGACCATGTGGGCACTTAACTCTTCTTGTTCCAGTTCGTCCCAGAAGTCGACATCCCAGGCCCCATTCTGTGTCAAGGTGAATGCCTGTGTCCTCCCCGGCTTTATGCCTCTGTCATGGGGGAGGAATAGCTGATGTTCTGCTCTGGTGCAGCGCCATAGCATTAAAGGTACATTTCTGTCTTCTTTGATTTAAAAAGCACCAGTCTCATGAAGGTGCCACTCAGTTTTAGCCACGTCTTCACTGGAATTACAGAAGTACTTTTAGGGAGCAGGAGTTTATTTGACATCTAGTTATCTGTCTGTCTGTTCATCTGTCTGTCTATCTGCTGTATGAGAGGTAGGAGTGGATTAAATGACCACTGAACTCACTGAATCCAGATCATTCATATTATTAACAAAAGCTCTAGGGGGAGGTCACATTGTGAATGCTTAAAACATATTATCTTCTTCAACAGCCACATCACCAAACAATATATCCAGAGATTTTGCACAGTTCGTGTTGAACCTTCCAAAATCAAAACAATAAAGACCTGTCCAAAAGTTTTTACAAAAATACTGATTGCTCCCAAATAAAATGCTTCTAAGCTTTGTGTAGGCATACTTTAACTGATTTGTAAAAATAGCTTAAGCATGTTGAGAATGAAATAAAAGTTTTCCCATGTGCTATCTAATGTACTCCGTGTAACTCTGAAGACACATCAGCTTCTAGGATTGCAGCAATCTATGAATAACGTTTTTCTCTCATTTATGACTTTCCATCAGTAAAGAAGCGCTTGCGAAAGTAAAATTACACAAAGGAGTCATTCTCTTCTGGGACATAAAGAGTTAAAGCTCTGTCCTCTAAATAGAAGGCTGGCCAAAGGGAAAAAACAGTGGGAGTCCCTTTTCCCTTTTAACAAGTTTGCAATAGACACTTCTTTTTTTCCTGTCTCAATGGATGTGTGCACACCAGTGGAATCACACAAACTTGTCGGTATGAGCTATATAATAACAAACACAAATAAATAAAAGGGAGCCTTGTGAGAATACAGAATGGGGTAATGGTTATGTGTTTTCTAAGTAGGAAGTGTGGGGCTTGCATAGTGAAAACATGCTGATGACTGCATTGTGGCTGCCTTTGATTCCCTTGGATGGATTAATTCTTGAGCACAACAGCTTCCCTGTCCTCTATCGTGGACTCGGAGCTCCTGAGAACCTTGTTTTACATGCTATAGAGGATTAATCACCACCTCAATCAGTCATTTAGAAGGAAGAAAAAAGCAGGCCAGCCTTACAGAATTTGTAAAGAGACAGAATGGTCACAGCAAGTTTTGTGACCATATTATTGCTTTCAAGAGCAAGCTGACAAAGCTTTTAGCTGGCTTCACTTTAAAAGATAGAGGGGAAGGCTCCTCAGCTTGATACTGAGTCCGAATATTTGCAGAGTGATTATTTTTTAATACTTTAACAATGGATGTGAAGATTTCAAAAATACTTATTTTTGCAGTCTTAAAACAGTCAGCTGTCTGTATCCATAGGTTCTGTATCCACAGATTGAACCAACTAGGGATTGAAAATACTCAGGAAAAATAAAATAGTAGTACAACAACAAAAAACAATACAGATTTTAAAATACAGGGTGACAACGATGTCCATAGCATTTACATTTTATTAGGTGTTACAAGTAATCTGGAGATGATTTAAAGTATGTGGGAGAATGCGGGTAGATTATATGCAAATACTATGAAGGTTCATATCAGAGACTTGAGCATCTATAGATTTTGGCATCCAAGTGAGCAGGTCCTGGAACCAATACCCCATAGATTTCAAGGACCAACTTACTAAACTGTTAGGATTTATTAATATTTGTTCATTATCCTCCTGCCCCAGCCTTGTAAGACATGCCTGCTTCCTCTTCTGTCATGATCCTAAGTTTCCTGAGGCCTCCCCAGCCATGCTTCCTGTATAGCCTGCAGAGCCATGAGCCAATTAAACTTCTTTTCTTTATAAATTATCCAGTCTCAGGGAGTTCTGTATAGCAACGCGAGAAGGCACTAATGCAACGTCCTGGTTTTGTGGTTCTGTTTTTGTTTTTGTTTTTAGGAGCTAACATTGAGATGTATTTTGTTGTTGTTGTTCAGTAACTTCACAATCTAAGCACAGGCTTTGGAAACTGCTAAAACATGTCCTTTGCAAAGTGGGATATAGAAAAAGTGATTGAGATGATTTGGGCTACCAATTAGTACGTCTTTAAATCAAAAATTAATGTTTTTATTGTGCATCTTATATCAATTCTCTTTTGAAGTCATTCATGTGCTGCCCTAATAATACATGACATTTAAATGTTATTTAAATGATTTTTTTTTTTCAAGGCAGAATCTTGCTCTGTTGCCCAAGCTGGAGTGCAGTGGCACAATCTTGGTTCACTGCAACCTCTGCTTCCCAGGTTCAAGCGGTTCTTCTGCCTCAGCCTCCTGAGTAGCTGGGATTATAGGCATGCACCATCATGCCTGGCTAATTTTTGTATTTTTAGTAAAGACAGGGTTTAACCATGTTTCCAGGCTGGTCTCAAACTCCTAACCTTATGATCCGCCCTCCCCGGCCTCCCAAAATGCTGGGATTACAGGCATGAGCCACTGCGCCTGGCCTTAAAATGATTTTTTTTACTGTCCTTTAATTTCTGTCATTGAATGAATAAAGATGTTAGAACAAAAATGCCAGTCCGCAGAAAGAAAACTTTTTTAAAAATCTTTCATCGTCAGTAAGTTCTACACATAAGTGCTTCACATGTGAAGCAGTAGAATTGAGGCAGAATTTTTAAATGCAGAAAAGCTGAGGAAGAACCTTAACGTTTAAGATCTAATGTAAAACCTAGCCTGTAGGGCAGCAGGGGGGCAACAACAACGAAACCGCCCTCTTGGTGCTGTCCGAGGTTCTGATCATTTCAGCCGTATTGGCTTGTTCACATAAAATCAATTGAAAACCTTGTTTCAAAATTCAGATTTTTTTCTTGTGTTTGTATGACACAATATCTGTTTTCCTCTTCCCTACACACTTTATGTATTTATTTATATTTTGAGGTCACATATTATGTGATATTTCACAATATGAATTTGATTTACTATCCACAATATACATGAATTTTTAAGCTTTTGCCGTAAACATAGTGGTTATGGTATTAACTCATCCCTCAGACTCTCCTCATCTCAACCAGAGACATTCCTGTCAGTGGAAATTAATTTTCATAGTTTTCCATAATTATTTATTCTTGCTTAAATTAGAAACATATTAAATGTTTCTTTTTGTTTAAACAACATCATATACATTATTCATTTACTCACAAATTTCTATGCTTATTTCATGTCACCAAAGCAAGGGCTGAGGTAATTTTTATCATACGGATTTAATTTTTCTACCACTTTGTAAAGTGTATTGGCCAAAAATATCAGCTCTGAAGCTAGAATTCTGGGTTCCAGTCCCTGCTCTTTCTCCTGCTTAACCATGGGCAGGTTCCATAAGCTCTGGGTGTCTCCATTTTCTCATTTCCAGCCCCACTGAAAATGCAGCTTATAATACCACCTGCCTCATCAGAGCACATGAGAGAACAAGCAAGTGACTGTGTGTAAAGTGCTTAATCCTGGCATTAATCCCATTATATGAATGAGGAGGTTGAGTCACAGAAAAGTTATGCTCAAGGTCACACAGCAGTTAATGCTTAGTGATTAATTGGTATAGTTAATTGGAAGAGAATGAGTGAGAAAAAATAGATAGTTTCTTTTCCCAGAATCGTGGAAAACTAATATAGCAGAAATGCCTGGACTGTGGCTTTGGATGTTGTATTAGTGCGTTCTCGCATTGCTATACAGAACTACCTGAGACTGGGTAATTTATAAAGAAAAGAGATTTAATTGACTCATGGCTCTGTAGGCTATACAGGAAGTATGGCTGGGGAGGCCTCAGGAAACTTAAGATCATGGCAGAAAGGGAAGCAGGATGTCTTACGTGGCTGGAGCAGGAGGAAGAGAGTGAGGGTGGTGATGGGGTGCTACACACTTTTAAACAACCAGATCTTGTGAGAACTCATTATCATGAGAACAGCAAGGGTGAAATCCACCTACGTGATCCAGTCACCTTCCATCAGGACCCCCTTCAGCATTGGGGATTACAGTTGGACGTGAAAATTGGGCAGGGACACAAATCCAAACCGTATGAGATGTAAAGCAAGGAGAGTGTTATGGGAAGAACATAGGCTTGCAATTAGAAAAACCCAAGTTCAAATCTCAACTTCACTTGCCAGCTGTGGCCTTGAGCAAGTTGCTTAATCACTCTGAGCCTAAGTTTCCCCCTCAAGGACTGTACCATGCACTGGGGATACAACAGTGAACAAGACAAACATGGCCTCTGCTCTCATAAAGATTATCTTCTGGTGAGGGTGACAGAAAGTTATTAATAAGTGAACAAATACATAAAACAAGAGCATTGCATATTGTAGTAAGTGCCATGAAGAAAATAGGCAAGTTGATGGTAACTGGGGTGTTCTTTTTGAGCAAAAGCCAGAAGGTTGAAAACGTGCCAGCTGTGCAAAGAATCAGAGAAGTGTCCCGGAATAGGGAGCAGCAAGTGCAGAGGCCCCAAGATTGGAAAAGCTTCACTTGGTCAGGGACCAGGAGGGTGGCCATTGGGCCCAGTGCCTGGTGGCCCAGGGAGAACATCATGAGACCAGATCAGAGGGGACAGCAGGAATCAGATCATGCAGGGTCTTCAAGGCCATGGGAGGAATTCGAATTTTGCTGGAAGTACATCGCGGGGGTATTGAGCCAATTTTAGCAGAGAAGTGTGAAGATTACGCTTGCAATTTTAAATGACTACTCTTGCTGCTGTGTGGAAAATGGAGAGGAGAAAGAATGAAAGTAGAGAAATTGCGTCTGGGGCTGTTGATGACAGTGATCCAGACAAGCATGGTGGCAGTGGAAATGGAGAGAAAGACTTGAGTTGGAACTATGTGTCTGAGGGAGGATCCGTAGGACTAGTTGAGGGTGGGGTGCGTGAAGTCAACAATAGTAGCTCCTAAGATCTGTTGAACAGCTGGGTGGTTGATTGTCCATTCACTGGGGTGGAAAAGTTCAGTGTGAAGATTAGTTCTTGTGTATGTTTTATTTGTAGCAAAGAGAATCCAGAATTCCATTTTGGGCAAATGAAGTTTGAGATGCTTTTGAGACATCCAAGTGGTGATGATTTTAAAAGTAGTTGAACCTATAAACTAGGGCTCAGAAGACAGATCAGCACTGGAAATATATACTTGGAATCATTGGTTTTATGTATAGATGATGTGAAGCCATGGAAATCAATGAGATGAGGGTGAGGCTGTAGAAAGACTAGTGAAGGAGGTCTGCTGTCAGCGTGTGACCCACAGTCTAAACTTGCTCTCGACATAAGAGCATGAGGCTCCTCAATATGTTAGAGACCCCTCAAAAAATTCTAATGGCTTTATCACAAAAATGTACCATAGTGGACTTGAGCATCCCTTCTCTTTTTTATATATTTATGTATTGGGTGGGGAGGGGGTCTTGCTCTATCACACAGGCTGAAATTTAATGCTACAGCCTTGGTTCCCTGCAGCCTTGAACTCCTGGGCTCAACTGATCCTCCCACTTCAACTTCCTGAGTAGCTGGGTCTACAGGTGTGAGCCACTGCACCCGGCTACCATTCCGTTCTTGTCAGACACTTTACTTTCGGCTTCTCATCATTAGAAATGCTGCAGTGAACATCTTAGGGCATAAAGCCTTATCTTTGTTTCAGGTTGCATACTGTGGAAGGTCAAGGAAGGAAGATAAAGGGTTAAAGAAGATTTGTCTCAGAGAAGTAATCATATTAGAAAAGAAAAGGCACTTCCAAATCTAGTGGTGATTGACTAGGTAGTTCTGACCAAACCTCTCTGAAGGCAACTGAAACACAGGTCAGAATAGTTTCAGCTGCTGCTTAAAGGCACCTGGGAGCTAGGAAGACACAGTGAGAAATTACAGGGCCAGGGTCTGGGAGTGAAAAGAGGCCCAGGAAGATAAGTGTATTTGGGTTGCTGTTTCCTCTGAGAGTATTTTTCATTTCAGAGGAGGAGGCAGAGCAGCTGAGAGGCCAAGGAATGCTTATGAGAATCCTGGGAGCCAAGACGATGGGATGCTGTATTGGTGAACCTCCATTGCTACAGGCGGGAACCCAGTGGGCTGAGTCAGAAGAGTCACAGTGAACCAGAAGTAGTTCCTCCCAGAGACCACACTCAGTTTCCAAACATTTCCACCCCAGAAACTGAACTAAAGTTCCCCTTGCGTGCTATGACGTGTGATGTCATACACTACATCCTGGAGTACTGCTCACCCAGGCATCTGGCAACAGAAATCTCAGGAAAACGGCACCAACCCTTGGTCTTACATTATCTGCATAATTTTTCATACATGTTGTCTGAAAAATAGGTGACAAGACAACACGATATGAAAGTCAAAAGAAACGATAACAAATAGAAACAAACATAGAGGGGCTCCTGATAGTGGAGTCTTTAGGCAGGAATTTCTAATGACTTTATTCAATATGTTTAAAGAGACCAAGGACAATATTGGAAATGTCAGCAAAAGAAGGGACACACTGTAATGGGGACCAGATGAAAATTACTGAACTGGAAAAATATAAGCAAAATTAAGAAATCAGTGGATGAGTTTAGCCACAAAAAAGATAAATAGCAAATGGAAGGAAGATAGGCCAGTCGAAAACATCCGGAAGGGATCGCTAAGAGATCAAATGATGAAAAATGTAGATGATAGAGTGAAAGACATATAGGATACAGTGAAAGGTTCTGATATCCCTATTTAGGGTCTAAGAAGAGAGGAAAAAATGGGTACTTTAGTTTTTAGTCATAATACCCGAAAGTCATCACCAAACCTTGGGGTTTGAATGTTACCAAGAAAACAGTATTGAGAGAAAATTCACATGAGCATCACAGCCCAGACAGGTGATTCATTTAGTTCCTTCAATAAGCCAAGCAGTAATTGGGAGCAAGCAGAAGAGAGGGGCACCACTTCCCGAGGCTGGTCAGTCTTTTTCTCTCTTTTTGCCTCAGTCTCACTTGCAGGTTTCTTGCCCCCGCCAGCGTGTCTGGTGACCACCACTTAGAAACTTCTCATCCCAGTCTGCGTAAGGGGCTGGAGTCAGTATGTGGTTGGCATGCAGTGCTCTCTCAGCCAGCTCAGTGCACTCTAAAGAGACTCAGGTGGTCAGCGCTCGCTCGATCCTCCACGTGCTCTGACAGGCTGGGCTTTGACCGGGTATCTGAGCACTTAGTGCGCTTCTTACCCTATAAGCTCACAATTGCATTGGTCTGACTGGTTACGCCCACACTAACCTCCTCCGTTACATCATGGGTTGAGGGAGTTATTTACAGCTTATGAGTTTGGCAGGGATTTATGCCTTTGGGTAAAGTATGTTTTATCTCAACACACACAACCTCTCACAAACAACATATGCTTATCCCAACAGGGCACACATTTACGATTTGGCAGGTTTTTGAGTAGTAACATGATTTTCACCTTTTCTAGAGACATTCTGTAGTGCATTTGAAGGGAAACATGTTTACAAGCAAAAGGACATTTTGGTGGATGTTACGGGCTGAATTGTGTCCCCCAAAAATTTATATAATGAAGTCCTAACCTCAGAATGTGACCATATTTGGAGCCAAGGTTTTTAAAGAACTAAGTTAAAATAAAGTCATTAGTGTGGACCCTAATGCAGTATAACTGCTGTTCTTTTATAAAAAGAGGAAGTTTGGACACAGATACAGAGGGAAGACCATGAGAAGACACAGGGAAAAGACAATAATCTATAAACCGGGGAGCGAGGCCTCAGAAGAGAGAATACATTTCTGCTGTTTAAGCTGCTCAGTGTGTGGTACTTTGTACGGCAGCCCTGGCAAACTAATAAATGGTGGGAACCTTGTTTGCCAGTTTGTTTGAAACACAGCAAATATACCTAATGTCCTTTGTAATAGAGGATAAGGCATGCACCACAAAGATTTGTTTCACACGTCACAATGGGGCAGAAGCAATTGTGGAGAGATGCTAGCTAAGAATCTTCCAAAACTGAGACAGACATCAAGCCACAGATTCAAGAATCCCAGTGAACCCCAAGAAGGATAAAGAAAACAACACATTGTAAAACCTAAAAATCAGTAACAAATACTTAATCTGTAAAGCAGCTTGGAAAATGGAGACAGCAACTTCTGAGATGACTTCTATGATTTTACCTCATGCCTTCTGCGATCCTCTCCTATGGAGCATGGGCTGGACCTACTAAATTGCCTCTAATAGAATATGGTGAGAGTAATGGATATTTTGCATGATTATACTTTTAAAAACTGGAACTTCCATCTTACTGGCACTCTTGCCCTCTCACTTGCTCACTTTAATGAAGTCAGCTGCCATGTTGTGAGATGCTCAGTGGCAAGGAATTGAGGGAGGCCTCCAGCCACCATCTTATGAGGAACAGCCACTTGAGTGGTCCAGGAGGCCAGACCCTGCCCAGCCAGCCCTTGAGATGACCGCATCCTTATGCAAGACCCAGAGCTGGAGAAACCAGCTAAGCTGCATCTGTGTTCTTGCTTCGCGGGAACTGACAGATGTTCTTATTGTCAGCCCTTGAGTTTTGGGATAGTTTGTTATACAGCAATAGTTAACTTACACAAGAAATAACACAGATTACCTTCAGAGGAGTAATTAGACTAACAGCTGACTTATCAACAGAAATATGTAAGCCAAAAGGAAATAGAACGCTATCTTTGAAGGGTTGAAAGTAAATAGTTGCCAACCTAGAATTCTATACCCCTGCCCTGCCCCCTCACAAAAAGAAAAAAAAATGAAAAATGAAAAGGGAATAAAGATATTTTAGATAAACTCTAGTGAATCATTGACAGCAGACTTTCACTAATAGAAACACTAAAGGGTATTCTTCAGACAGGAAAAAAGAAAAAGTCTCAGGGAAGATGTAGTTTCAGAAAGGAATAGAGAGCAAGATAAGGGTGATTATATCAGTATGGAGCGTAGCCTTAAAGTATATTAAGCAAAAATGGACAGAACTAAGGAAAAGTAGAGAAATCCACAATCACAGTGGAAATTTTTAATAAATTTCTCTTAGTAAGGGCTAGAATAGGCAGGCAAAAATAATATCTAAGTATATTAAATATTTGGACAATGCAGTTAAGCTTAGCCTTAGTAGACATATTGAACAATGAACCCAATAACTTCGAAAGCATGGAAAACCCAACCTCATGCATGAACATAAATCCAAAGACCCTAAACATGATATTAGCAAACTATATCCTTTAGGGATGTAAGATCGATACAACATTTTTTAAAAGTCAGTAGCTGAGCACAGTGGTACATGCCTGTAGTATCAGCTACTCCAGAGGCAATGGTGGGAGGATCACTTGAGCCCGGGAGTACAAGACCAGCCTGGGCAAAATAGTGAGATCACATCTTTAAAAAATAAATTTAAAAATTAAAAAGAAGTTAAAGTCAATTAGAAAACCACCATATTAATAAAACAAAATCATGATCAACCAGTACAGGACAAATGTGTAATAAAATTCAACATTCAATTGTGATAGTAAAAATAAACTTAGCAAATTTGGAGTAGAAGAGAACTTTCTTATTCTGAAGAATACCTACAAAAACCCCTACAGCAAACATTGGACTGGTTGAAGAAATGTTGAAGATTTTCTTTTTGCTATTAAGAACAAGGCAAAAGTCAATCACAATTCACTGCTTACATTTATCCTTATGTTGGAAAGGTGAAATAGTCAATGAAATACAGGGGGAAAAAGGGAGATGGAGGGGTAATCATGGGAAAAGAACTAACACAGTAGGATTTTTTAATATAGCTAATGCAAAAAAAAAAGTCTACATAAATTGTTAGAATGAATAAATGAATACAGTAAGGTTGCTGGATACAAGTTTAATATACAAAGGTTCATTGAATTTCTACATACTAGCAACAGAGAGTTAGGAAATAAATTTTTTAAATAAATTCTAAAATGTGTAACAAAATGCAATAACAAAACCAAGAATAGCCAAGATATTCTGAATGAAGAACCAAGTGGAGAAGTTGCTCTAGTAAATATCAAAACTATTAAAAGCAAGTTTAGTTAAAAGAATATTTTACTAGCACCCAGTGGATAAGTAGACTACAGAAAGAATAGTGTCCAGAAACAGACACATATGTGGGCACAATATGTTTTAAAAGGTAGCACAGCAGAGCATGGGGTGGCAGGCAAAGGGGAAGGTGGTCGTTTCAACAAATCACACTGGGATCACTGAATATTGGGGGCTGGGAACAAGGATAAGTGACCCCTCCCTTACACCATATGAAAATATCAATTCCTAAATGGGTTGTAGATCTGACAAAATGCTAAATGACATTTAGCAAAATGCCAAAACTTAAAGAAAATAGAGTCTCATGACTCTATTTTATATAGGGTAAAAAAAATTTTTTTTTTTTTTTGAGACGCTCTGTCGCCCAAGCTGGAGTGCAGTGGTGCGATCTTGGCTTACTGCAAGCTCCGCCTCCCAGATTCACGCCATTCTCCTGCCTCAGCCTCCCAAGTAGCTGGGACTACAGGCGCCCGCCACCACGCCTGGCCAATTTTTTGTATTTTTAGTAGAGATGGGGTTTCACCATGTTAGCCAGGATGGTCTCAATCTTCTGACCTCGTGATCCACCCGCCTCGGCCTCCCAAAGTGCTAGGATTACAGGCGTGAGCCACCGCGCCTGGCCAAAATTTTTTAAGTATGTTACAAAAGCCTCTGAGATGGACTTCATAAAAAATGACAAGAAACACCATTAAGAGAGTGATTTCCCCAGAGAAATCAATAGGAATATATGTAAAATAAGGAATTGGCTCACAAACCATGTAGACTAAAGTCCCACAATCTGCTGTCTGCAAACGGAGAACCAGGAAAGCAGTGGTGTAAATTCTAGTTTGGGTCCAAAGGCAGAGAACCAGGAGAGCCAGTGGTGTAAGTCACAGTCCATGGGCAGAAGACCGACGTTTCAGTTCAAGCAGCAGGCAGAGACAGCATTTAAAGTTCCTCTGCTTTGTTCTTTTCCAGCCCTCAGCAGATGGGATGATGCCCACCCACCCTGGGGTGGACCATCTGCGTTATTCGGTCCAGATGCCAAACTGTTATGGAAACACTTTCACCAACACACCTAGAAATAATGTGTAACCAGATATCTGGGCATCCTGTGGCCTAGTCACATTGACACATAAAATTAACCATCACAAGTCCACCCTTTGTCAACTTGGCACTCATACCTGTCTCCATAAACCATACTTCTCCAAATGAAGACAATAACAAAGTCGTAATTCTGCCTGAATGATACACATATCCCGAGTACAACTGAAAAGGCACTAACCCCTTCGGCCAAAGAGGAAGTAGAGTCCTTAAGTGTTTATTCCTCTCCTTGATAACCTATGACTTAAGTACTGTGATGTAAAATTAATAATACTTAAAATATTATACTATAAAGTCAGTACACCTTACATTGCGTGGTAAAGGAATAATCTAGAAAAGAAAATGAAGATACTTGCTATGCTATATAGATATGCACCCACAAATATATTCATCATAAGATTGATCATGTGGTTGTAACTGGTATTTGTAACTACCTTCTGCTGCATTGCATGTAGGGAAGGCAGTTGCACCCAGTGTCTGTTTCAGTAAAGACAAAATGCTATTTCTTCTGTGATGGTAGCAGTCCTTGTCATCTGCCTGCTACCAGGTAGCTGGTCAATCATCCTGGGAAGTGGTGCCATATTGGGGCTCAATGTTGGTGTCTTCTCCTGGCCTACTGGATGCTCGGTGGTAGTCAGGCAGCCTTGGTGGGTGGAATTCCATGTTGCTGAGTCCATGCACAGCTTCCATCACTGCCACCATGGCCACTTTGTTCATGAGCCCATTGGACAGTGACAGGAGTGGCTGGGAAAACAGGCTGCCTGGCATTCCCACAATGGGCTATTCTCTCCACCAGATTTTTTAAAATCCTGCTTGGCTGAGGTCATCTTTTGGTGGGCATTCTCATGGAAAAATGTCTTCACATTTTTTTTTCCCACTCAGAAAGGTCTCCCCACATACCTCTTCCTAAGACTTCCTTGTCACCAACTTTTCAGTCATGCTCCTTCCAAGTCCTTGGCCACCCAGCCAGACCTTTGGCCACAGCTCATGAATTGGTAGATAATCACACATCTGGCCATCTCTCATTCCAGGCACAGTGCACAACCAAGTGCATTGCCTGAAGTTCTGCCCACTGGGAAGATTTCCCTTCACCACTCTCCTTCACGGGTGTCCCAGAAAGGGGCTGTCATGCTGCAGCTGTCCCATTTCAGGTGGTGCCTGCGAATCATGCAGAACCATCTGAGAACCGGGTCCAAGTCCCCTCTTCTGACAACTGATCACAGGGAACTCTCTGAAGCCGTCATGCAGACTTCAACACTTCTCTCTCTGGGAGAGAGGGCAAGGTAGCAGGAGTGCGGACCATGGGCATTTGGTCCACTTCTTCATGTAATCTGTGCCTTTAGGGTCTGCTCAGACCCAATCACATATATACCACTTCCAGTTGATGATGGAGCGCTGCTGTGCATGCACAGCTTTGTGGCTTGGTGGGTCAGATAACACCCGGGTCATGATGGGCAGCTCAGGTCACATGGTGACTTGAAGGCCTCTGGTTAAGTGTTCTCTCTGTGCTAAGGCCCAGCGGTAGGCCAAGAGCTGTTTCTCAAAAGGAGAGCAGGCATCTGTGGAAGGTGGTGGAGCCCTGCTCCCAATTCTAAGAGCCTGTGCTGTGATTTACCTGTGGGGCCTGCCACGGGCTCCATGCAGCATCCCTGTCTGCCGCTGACACCTGAGCACCACTGGATCTGCTGGGTCTCATGCCCCGAGTGGCGGAGAGCCTGCTGTAGAGCCACCTCCTTCTCTGGGCCCCGCTCAGAGCCAGCAGCTTTTTTGGTTACTTGGTAAAAGGGTTAATACCCCCAGATGAGGACTATGTTGTCTCCAAAATCCAAAGAGGTCCGCTAGGCATTGTGCCTCTTTTTTGGTTATAGGAGGGGCCTGAATTAACAATTTATCCTTCACCTTAGAAGTGCCATCTTGACATGCCCCCCATACAACTGGACCACTAGAAATCTCACTGAGGTAGAAGGCCCCTGAATTTTAGTTGGATTTCCTTCCCACCCCCAGACACACAAATGCCTGACTAGTAGGTCTACTGCATTCCTGCTCACTAGGTTCAGTCAGCAGCATGTCATCAGCATGGATTCCTGTGATACCTGGTGGAAGAGAAAGATAACCAGGATCCTTGTGAACTTAATTATGATGTAGGTAGGAGGGTAGCTGTGTCCCTGAGGTAGGGCTGTGAGAGTGTATTATTAACCCTGCCAAGTGAAAGCACACTGCTCCCAATGGTCTTTACTAATAGGTGTCAGACAGGAACACTTGCCAGATCAGTAGCTGCCTGTAGGAGATGTGTTCATTTGCTTAAGCAGTGAAACCCTTTCTGGTAAAGCAGCTGCAATTGGAGTTAACGCCTGGTTGAGTTTATGATAATCCACTGTCACTTTCTAAGATCCATCTAGTCTCCGCACAGGCAAATAGGTAATTTGAATGAATGAGGGTGTGGTGGGAGTCACCACCCCTGCCTCCTTCAGATCCTTTAATGGTGGCACTCATCTCGGCAGTCCCGCCAGGAATGCAGTATTTCTTTCCGTTTACTATTTTCCCAGGTAGAGGCAGTTGTAGTGGCCTCCAGTTGGTCTTTTCCACTGTAATGGCCCTCATTCCACAGGTCAGGAAACCAGTATGGGGATTCTGCCAGCTGCTGGGTCAGACTATTCCACGTTTGCATTTGGAATTGGGAAAATAACCACAGGATGGGTTCAGGGACCTGCTGGGCCCTCTATGAGATGGACCCGACGTAAAATTCCATTGATCACCTGAGCATCGTAAGCCCTGACTGACTAGTGAACCATGATGACATTTTGGGTCTCCTGGAATCAGGGTCATTTCAGAGCCAGTGTCCAGCAGGGTCCACAAAAGTTCTGATTATTTCCTTTTCCTCAGTGCAGTTACTCTGGTGAAAAGCCCTGGAATAATTTTTTTTTTTTCCTTTTTTTTTTTTTTGAGGCCGGATTTTGCTCTGTTGTCCAGGTGGCATAATCTCGGCTTACTGCAACCTCCATCTCCCAGGCTCAAGCGATCCTCCCACCTTAGCCTCCAGAGTAGCTGGGACTACAGGCACACACCACTGCATCCAGCTAATCTTTCTATTTTTAGTAGAGACAGGTTTCACAATGTTGCCCAGTCTGGCCTTGAACTCCTGGGCCCACGCAATACTCCTACCTCAGCCTCCCAAAGTGCTGGGATTCCAGACATGAGCCACTGTGCCCAGTCCAGAAATACTCATTGTACAAAATGTTGCTAGGGTACTGGGGTCCTTCCTCAAGGGGACCTGGCCTTTTCTCTCTAGGGGTACTGGGTCTGTCAACTGGCTCAGGTGTAGAAATTGAGGGGCATGGCCTTCGTTTTTATGATTCAGGCTAGACTTGTTCACTTGACCCAGAACGTTTCTGTTTATGCACGTATCTAGGAAGAATTGAGTAGCTTCTCTATCTATTGCCCTTGTAGGAATACCATGATCAACTAGCCTGTGTCACAGCTCTGCGTGAGTCAGACCCCCTCACTGCCTTGGATCTGCTGTCCGTTATGGTGGCTGTGGCTGCCCTGCCTTTGGTGGTTGAGGGCTGCTACTTGGCCCCTGGCACCCTGACATTCAGTGGCACCCACTGCATTTATGTTTCCCAGCTCAGTGACCACAGTTCCCCCTGCGAATCTGACCTACAAAGAAGAGCAATCACAGAGCTCTCCAGGGAGCCCAGGCCCCTCAAAACCGTGCTGCTCAGTCAGGGGGACAGATGTGTCTCCCAGACCCTCCCAGGGTGAGTGAGTGAGTGGATCTTCAATGACAAATGCACTCTCACATTCCAGTCTCCCTGTACCTTTGAATCTCCTTTGATTCTCTCTGGGCTCCTACCCACCACCTCATTCTGCAGGAGCCCCAGCAGGGCTGTGGCCGTTTGCTCAGCATCTTCTAAGAGCAAGGCACCCTATAGGAACCATCAGATAGAATCCTCCCTTCAATCCGGGTTTGCTGGAGAAGATGTAGACCTTGGTGCTCAGAGACGCTGAAACACTTGCTGGGCTCACCCAGGCGGGTGCGAAACCCAGTCTGCCCCTTCCGCTTGGCCAGGCTGCCTCCCGCCTGAGTCCTGCAGTGCCAGCTTGGTGTTGCCCAATACATCTGCAGCCACTAGAGGTATATTCCTTGAGAATCTCCTGTTGGAGGCTCCCACGGCCCTCAGGACATGGCCCAGACTCCTTAGAGAGGTACATGAGGTGCCTCCTGAGCCCTCCTCCAGCCATCCCTCCCTGGCAGGTGACCATGCAGCAGCCGCAAAGCACTCGGCGGTCTTCTCCGGCTCGAGGCTGATGCCCACGCGAGCACCTACCTAGAACCTCCCCAACCTGTGTCCACCGGGTGTTCCCCCAGAAATCTCCTCCAGGAAGACTTCCTGAACAGCCCTCTGTTCCTGTGACTGCTCTGGGCCTTTGAGATTTGCCTCCCTGCATTGCACTGAGCTAACTGAGGGCCAGGGTGAAAGCACTTACTGATTCAACCTTCAGCAAACGCCAAGCACTAACTATGCACTTGTATTAGTCAGCTCAGGCTGCCGTCACAAAAAACCACTGACTGGTGGCTTAGGCAACAGAAATCTATTTTCTCACAGTCAGGATGCTGGAAGTCCCAGGTCCAGCTGTTGACAGGGCTGGTTTCCTCTGGGGCCACTCTCCTTGGCTTGCGACCTCCTCACTTGGTTGTCCTTCTATGCCCCTGGGATTTCCTTGTATGTCCACATCCCCTTTTCTTATAAGGACATCAGTCAGGTTGGGTTAGGGTCCACCCTAATGCCCCACTTTAATGTAATGACCTCTGTAAAGGTCCTATCTCCAAATGTAGTCACATTCTGAGGTCCTGCAACAACATGAATTGTGGGGAGTGGGTAGGGGACACCATTCAGCCCACAACAGTAGTAAACATGCACAGGGTCACAGGACAGGCTCAGTCCCTGCTCTCACTGGAGCTAGCCCGCTGGGGTGCAGACTTTGAACGTGCAGTTCACGTGGGGGCCCAGGTGAGCAAGTGCCAGGCCTGAGTCCCTTCCCTGGTGACCAGCTGCAGCCTCCTGTTCCTCCTGTTCCTTCCTCCTTTCCATCCTCCCTCCCTGCTGAGACTCGCCGGCTTGTGAGACCCGCCCGCGTCAGTGCCCCTGCGTGAGACCCGCCCGCGCACATCACCCCTGCATCCTCACTGGACGTAGGGCATGATGGTTCATTTTATGTGTCAAGTTGACCAGGCCATAGGGTGCCCAGATATTTGTTCAGGTATTATTTTGGGCTCATGAGGGTTTCTCTAGATGAGATTAGCATTTGAATTGAATTTGAATTGGTAGACCCCGTAAAGCAGAGGGCCCTCCCCAACGTGGGCGGGCCCCATCCAATACATTGAAGGCCTGAACATAACTAAAGGCAGACCGTCCCTCCAGCAAACCGGAATCAAGGTCAGGAGTCCATCCGGTGGTTTCCAGAGGGTACCTTGCTCTCAGAAGATGCTGAGCAAATGGCAGCTGCCGTGCTGGGGCTCCTGCAGAGTGGGGTTGAGGCGGGGAGTGGAGTGCACAGAGAATCCTGCTGCAGCAGAGGATGGCAGAGCCCCACCTGCTTCCATTGGCAGGATCTGTGTGGGTCCTTTCTCTGGGCTTTTATTCACATTGTTCTCCCCCACCAAAAACCTGTTGTTTCTTTAAAGCCTGGCCACAGTGCCCTCCCACTGTCAGGAAATCTTCCAAGGACTCGAGTCTGCCTCGATCTGCGCCTTCCACTAACCCCTGGGACATGTACCCACTGCTGTAGACGGTTTCATACATCGTGACGACTCACTCCGAGCAGGCACTGGGAGAGAGATGAATGGGACGCCTGTGGGAAACAGGCAGCAGGTCACTGCAGTCTTGGGCCTGGTCACCACAGCCCAGCCTGGCTTTCCTACAGCTGTACTTTGACGATGGCTGGGCTCACGTGTCCAGCAATCCGTCCCTTCAACAAATACCAAGCACCAGACCCTGGGCTGGGCACTGGGACAAGACAGACAGTGGCTCTCCAACTGAGGCACTAAAGAAGTGCAGCTTCAATTGTGATGGGCCGCAAGAGTGTGAAAAAGTCTCCTTTCATAGTGCATGCATCATGCCATCAGCACCCTTGAGCCCCTCAGGGGCTACTGAAAACCATTATCCCCAAACACTTGGCCCGCCGTCTCCTTTCTCCTTCTACTTCACCAGGACCTTCGAACAGGAACTCCCTGGATTTCTCACCCCCAAACCGTCCAGCCTGCACCTGCACCACCTATTCCTCTCTCCCTCCTGGACAGTGAAAGAAGCCCATCTCCTTCCAAGGCCAGCCCCTCCACCTGTGAGCGACGCTGCCCATTCCACTTCCATAGGGACCTCCCACTTGGGCAATCCTCTGTCTCCTGCATCTTCCACCTCTCCCTCCCTGCCGCCTCCTTTCCCATAGGCTCAAGCCTGACCCATCCTAAAAGAAAAAGAAAATGCCCGAATTCCAGATACCTTGTTATTCATTATTCAGCTAAGTTGTCTTCAAACATTTTGTTCACATTTCCCAAAGAACATGGAAAAAATCTATCAACCTATCAAGTTGATTTCTAAATTTTTTCATCTTACGTATTTACAGATGCAAATAATATAATTTTCAACAAATGGCTGAAATGCTTTAAAGCAGAACAATTATATCACTCCTTCAATGATTTTAATAGAATTCAAATACAGAAAAATGTGGTATCCACCATTATCCATTTTGAAATGGAACATACTTTCTTTTAATGTTAGGAAATACAGCTGGTCCTCAAACAACACGAGTTTGAACTGCAAGGAGCCACTTATAAAATGGAATTTTTTCAAACAAACATAGACTAAAAATGCAGTGTTTGTGGGACACTCCCAAATATACTGAGGGAAAGCTATATTCTTACTTTTTCTTCTAAAACCTGTATTTTCATGTCCCTTCACTCAGAATGTTATCCCAAGGTAGTATGTTTATGCTTGAAATTCTAGAGAATAACTATGATTTCACATACGGAACTAAATTAAAATATATAATAAGAGCCGGGCACGGTGGCTCATGCCTGTAATCCCAGCACTTTGGGAGGCCAAGGCAGGTGAATCACGAGGTCAGGAGATCGAGACCATCCTGGCTAACACGGTGAAACCCCGTCTCCACTAAAAGGACAAAAAAATTAGCTGGGCGTGGTGGTGGGCGCCTGTAGTCCGAGCTACTCGGGAGGCTGAGGCAGGAGAATGGCGTGAACCTGGGAGGCAGAGCTTGCAGTGAGCCGAGATCGTGCCACTGCACTACAGCCTAGGCGACAGTGTGAGACTCCGTCTCAAAAAATATATATATACATATATATATATATGTGTGTGTGTGTGTGTGTGTGTTTAACAAAAAGATGCCTGAAAAAATCTGAGTATTTGGAAATTGAAAAGCACTTTTACGACTAACTTGTAGGTCAAAGAAGACATTAAAAAGCAAATTGGAAATATGTTGAGCTGAATAATATGGAAAATACAATATCTGGAAATGTTTTAGATGCAGCTAAAGTAGTGCTTGCAGGAAATGCAGAGCTTTATGCTGTGTTAGAAGAGAAGGGAGATTGAAAACTGATGATCTAAGTTCCCAACATAAGATACTAGAAAAACAAGAGCAAGTGAAAGACAAAGTAAGAAGAAAACAATACCAGGAAAAGCAGAATCAATGGAATTGGAAATTTTCAAACAATAGAGAAAAATCAATAAAACCAAAAGCTGCATCTTTGAAAACATCAATAAATTTGCTTAATCTCCAGCTGGAAAAAACCCCACACTTTATGGATATCAGCAGTGACAGATGGGACATCACTACAAGTCCTACAAACATTAAAAGGGAGATAAAGAAAAATTATGAATAACTTTATGCCAAAAATGTTGACAACTTAGATGAAATTATTTCCATGAAGACAATTATTAAAATGGACACAAGAAGAAATAGAAAATCCAAATAGCCCTATACCTATTAAAGTTGAGGCCGGGTGCAGCAGTTCACACCTGTAATCCCAGCACTTTGGGAGGCTGAGATAGGAGGATTCCTTGAACCTAGGAGTTCGAGACCAGCCTGGGCAACAAAGCAAGACTCCATCTCTACAAAAAATAAAACGATTAGCCAAGGTGGTGGCTCATACCTGTAGTCCCAGCTACTCAGGAGGCTGAGGTGAGAGGATTGCCTGACCCCAGGAGGTTGAGGCTGTAGTGAGCCATGATTGTGCCACTGCACTCCAGCCTGGGCAACAGAGCTAGGCCCTGTCTCTAAAAAAAAAAAAAAAGAAAAGGAAAGAAAAGAAATTGTCTTCTCACAAAGAAAATTCCAGGCCTCAGTCATCAATCTTATCTTTCTCTAAAGCACGATCCACCCAGCAGCTGAAGTGATCTTTCTGGAGTGCAGATCTGTCCTACCATTCCACTACCTGAAATTCTTCAGTGGCTTCCTCCCCAAGATGGCATTCGAGGCAACTGATGATCCAGCTGCTGCCTCTTGACACCCTCATCTCTAAGCACCATCCTTCCCCACCCTGTGCCCCCTCACACCCACACATCACACACTACTGCAAATTCAAGGCAGTAAGTTTGTTGAGCATTTGTTCAGAAAAGTTATAAGAAGTAACATTTAAGCAGAGCCTCAAATGCTGAGTTGGGCGAGCCAGATGGAGAAGAGGTGGAAGAACTGCCTGCAGAGCTAACTGCACGTCTAACCTCCTTCCAGAGGTGAGAAAATCCCCACACACCCGATTATCCACCCCGACAGCTTTCTGGCGGCAGTACCCCCTCCCCCCACCAGGGGGCATTTGGGAATATGTGGGAGCGTGAGTTGTCAGTCACTAGGGGATGTCACTGACATTTAGTGGGCCCAAGTGTCTGACATCCAGCAGTGCCCGGAACAAGCCCCACAGTGAAGAAGTGCCCTGTTCTCTTGGGTTTGCTTCTGGAAGGAGGTAACTTGTGCAGTTAGCTCCGCCAGTAGCTCCTCCACCTCTTCTCCACCTGCCCTCCACCTCCCACCAGTGTTTGAGGCTCTGTTTTTCCCGGAAACCTTTCTGAACAAATGCCCAAGAAACTTACTGCATTGAATTTGCCTCCCCCACCCCCACCTTTTCTTAAATAGAAGTCAAGTTAAATTCCACGAGGAGAGACTTTTAACTTGAATATACTCTGAAAAACACTAAGAAGGAGGGGAGAGGAAATGGTAATGTTTACTCTGTAACCATGGCGTCCTCCCCACTCCTGAGAGGCTTTCGCCTGCTCTTGGTATTCCTGAGCTGTAAGTGGTTTCCCTGGAGCTGCTGGCTCACACCTGGGCCTGCACAGTTGCAGCAACTTCCCGATGCCCGCTCACCTCTCCACTTCCCGCCTCCTGCTTCCTCATCCCCATTCATCTTTGCTTTTTATTATTTTAGTCCATCTTTCTGTTGGAAGCACCAGCACTCGCCAGGCTCTCCCCCTCCCTGCTCCCAGTCTGGGGGCCCATCTACCTGGGGCCTCCTGGTCCTGCTCCCCAGGAAGGTCCTTGGGAAGAAAGGTGAGACCGTACTTTAACCATGGGAGGGACAGGAACTGTCCTGGAGCTTGCCCCATCTGCGTTTGCCGGAACACGCGGCAAAGCAGCACTTAGCCTCCGTCTTGGTATCCTTTTTTTTTTTTAATTTTGCATTAGTAATTATGGGCTGTGGTATTACTGAAATCTGAAGAACTCAAGGAAGAAGAGAAGTCTCCCTGTGCCATTGTCGTTGATTCTTTGCTTCTTTAAATGTACAGCTGAGTCTAAAGACTTGTCAGTCAAGGCAGGAAGATTAGCCTCACCCATGTGAAGGGAAAATTGGGAAGAAAAAAAAAAAAGCCTTGTCTGAACTTGAAAATAAAAATGCTGATGCGGTTTTTATTCCAGAAACATATCTTACTGATTAGGAGCATGGAGCGCCACTGGATCGTGGGTGGCCAGCTGTAGTTGGCCTCCCCACTCTGCTGGGCCAGGCTGTCCGCCCGCAGGATGTCAGAGGCAGGGGGCCAGTGGGATCTTTGCTGATGGGCGTGGCGTGTGCACCCGTGCACACAGGCACTGAGACGGTGCCCTCGGTCAGCACATTCACCTTCAGGCAGGAGACAGAAGACGAGTCCCTGTGGAAGCAGCATGGACCCCGAGTCAGACGGGGCTGGGTTTTAACCCAGAGCTGTCATTTACTAACTGAGTGACCCTGGGCAAGTGACAAATGCTTTGAGCCTTTGTTTCATCGTCTGTAAGACAGGGATCATGGCCCCTACTTTGTTGAGGTTGATGGGATAATGCATGCACAGTCCATGGCCCAGCCAACATAGGATAGACACTCCATGAAAGGCCACCATGCCAGGGGCTAGTGTGGTGCATGGCCCGACTGAGGCCCTCTCCACCGCCCCCCACCCACCACCACCCCCTGCCATCTGAGGCACGGTTTTGGCCAGGCAGCCTTTCCCTCTCTGGGTTCTCTGTCATGGGTTTGGGCTGCAGGAGAGGCCTTAGCCTTGGTGGGCCTCAGTGTCCATGACTGTGAAATGGAGCCGACACCTCTGCAGCTTCGACCACACAGGGCTTGTGGCTTGGCATGGCCGCAGACGCGCTGCCAGGCAAGCAGCCTTCGCCAAGAACTGGATTCCTCCCGGCCCGGCCCGGCTGGCATTCTTGCCAGTTTCATTGGGTTGAGTTCCAGAGCGATGGCAGCGATTGATAATGCTGTAATTGGAGTGACTTGGGTATTTTCCGAGGTGTTGCCACGATGACTCATACTGGGCAAGTCGAGGGCCAGCACTATCCAGCGGAGTAGGTTAGAGACCCTCAGGAGGCTCGCAGGCTCCAGGGTGCGGGTGTCTGGATGTGAGGCCTGGAGTTACCGAGATCTCACACCTAGGAGATGCTCGTGTGGAGCCTTCACTCATAGTGGCCTGCGTGAATGGGGCTTGCTCCAAGAGGTTCAGCTGGCACCGAGAGCTGGCACCGAGAGCGTTTCCAGCTGCAATCTGTTCCCAGCAATTAATAACTGTAAATAACAAGTCCGCTCCTCCGCCTGGCTCCCCGCTACTCTCCACTTCCCTCCCAGCTTCTCAGCTGCTCCCCTTCCCGTGCCCACCCTCCCTCTTCTTCCCCTCTTTCCTTTCATGTCTTCGAGGGGTCCCTGCCGTCTCTTCCCCGGGTCCCTCTGAGCACACCCAGCTCCCTTCCCGTAGGCCGGGCCGCTGAGCGAGGGCCATGGGGGGCAGGACGAGCTCTGGCAAGGGGCAGGCGGGTGCTGGGGAGGTGGAGACAGCGCGCTTCCGAGCCCTCGGCCACTCCCTCTGCCCCGTGCAGGGCCGAGCTCCATGGCACCTGCTTCGACTTGGACCGGGGAGGCCCGCAGTCCGATAGTGCCCGGGGAGGACGGTCCGCTCCTTCCACGACTTCGCGCCGCCCGCGTGGCTACAGCGCCGTGGCCCGGGGACGCGAGGCCGCAGCCCGGGAGCGAGGAGCGCAGGAAGACCGGCCTGCCTGTGCCCGGCAAAGGGGGCCCTTCCGAGGCGGGCTCCCCTCCCCGCCGCTCCCGTAAGCGCGGGAGCCAGAGGACCCCAGACCCGCCGCGGCCCACCCCAAGCCCGGATAAAGTCCTGCAGCGCGGGAGGGACCCCTGCAGGCGCGGGCCAGACGGGCGACAAGGCGGCGGACTGCGAGGGCCCTGAGGAAGCCGGCGGCGCGGGGTCAAGAGCAACCCGCTGTTCGCAGGGTCAGGAGCCCACGCGTCCCCACTGCGGAGGGCGGGGTCGCAGCCCGGCCTACCCGTTTCTAGCCGTGCTGCTTGGGGCGAGGTGCTTGACTTCTCGGGGCCTCAGTTTCCTTCTCTATGAAGCAGGGCTGATCGGCCGCGTCCCGGGGTTGTTGTGACAGTCCAAGGCGAGAAGGGCAGTTCCGCGCCGCCCCCGGTGCTGGAGAACCGCTGGGGCCTCGGGAGAGGGCGCGGCGCGGCGGAGCGGCTCTGGCAGCCGGAGGGCGCGAGTGGCCAGGGCCGATCCTGCACTGCCCTCTGCGGGATGGCCCGGCCCGGGCCTCGGCCCCCAGCCCCTCCGCCGCCCGGCCCGGCCACCACCTCCGCCCCGCGCGCCTAGGTCGTTCCCGCTGTGGGTCTCGGAGATTCTCCCGCGCCCAGGATTGTCCCGCAGCCTCTGGCTTCAGCCCCGCAGCGCTCCCTTCTCCACGACGACAATGAGGCGGACCCTCCCCAGCGCCCTCCAGAGCTGTCGCATCCGGGAGGTCAGGGCGAGTGTTGTTTGCATTTCACAGAGCGGGAAGCTGAGGCACAGGCAGCGGCTCCCCGACCCTCGCTGGGCCGCTCCCGAGCAGGGCAAGGCCTGAACGCGTACGGCCAAGCGCCGCCTTGGCCTCTGCCCGCGGCCCGGCGCGCCTTCCTCCCCAGCGCGCCCTCCTCCCCAGCGCGCCTCTACCCTGCAAGCACCCGCGGCCCCGGGCCCTCTCCGCAGCCCCACGCAGTCTCCTCCTGGGTTAAATTTATCCACTCGCGCGTTCCTTGGCAGCCATGACCACAGGCGTGACTGCGGCCCCCGAGTCCTCGCGCCTCCGTCCACGCTGCTGCGGCCGCCCCTGCGCGCCTGTCCCCTCCCTGTCCCCTCCTTCCAGCTCTGGAAACAGCAGCACCGGAAGCCCCCTGCCCCAGACCCACTGCCCACCCCCGGCTGAGCTGGCTTCCAGCCGAGCCCCTTGGATCTCTGCATCCCCCGGCTCCTCACCACTCCGCAGCCGCCCACAGCAGGTGCCCAGGAGCTGTGACTTCGCCCATCTGAAAATCCCGGTTCTGATGCCCTTCCCTCCAGCTGCCCTGCGTGTCTCTGCTCTTTCTGAAAGTAAAGCCCCTCAAGTGCCATCCACTTTTGTCTCCCATTGGGATTCCCCTTCTCCCACCCCACCGCCCCTCCACTGAAGCCTTTGGTGTCTCTCAGTCTGGCTGTGACTCCTCCTGCTCCTGCCTTCCTGCTGGGTTCCCTGCTCTCCCCGCTGGCGGCTTCACCCCTGTGCTTGCCACCGGGTTTCTCTCTTCTACACTCCTTGGAAACCCATCCAGTTCTTCAGACACCAATAATTCTCCTACAACCCCCAAATATGTGCAGCCTGGACGCTGCCCTGAGTTCCAGACTCCTACATCCAACTCCAGGCCACCCCGGATGCCTCGCCTGGCACCCGCCCCAGCCCAGACCTGCCCCCTTCCGAAACTTCCCAAACTCAGAAAACCACAACTACTTTCTTCCCGTTTCTCCCCACGCAAACTTTAGGCTTGTCCCTGACTCCCCTCTTTCTCTCCAATCTCACATTTATTCCATCGGAAAATCCCATGGCTCTCCCTTCCAGACATGGCCAGAATCCGGCCTCCAGGGCTAAGCCATGGCAAGCTGCCTTTACTCTTCCTGATGGTCATGGCTGCGACTTCCCTGGGCTCCCTGTCCCTGGTGTGGCCACCGTAAGTCCTCACACATCATCCTTTCTGAACCTAAGTCAAATCACATCATTCTTCTGCCAAAACCCTCCAAAGACTCTCAGCTTGCTCAGTGCACGGCCCAGCGTTCCTGGAGCCCACGGAGGGGGCACTGCCCCGGCTTCTTCTGCCACCGTGGCAGCCGAGGTTCTCCTCACTCAGACCGGGCTTCTTCCTGCTTCAGGCCCATGGCACCAGAAGCTTCCTTCACCCGGACACTCCTCCCTCAGACATCTGCCACCTCATTCCCTCACCTCCTTCCAGTCTCTGCTAAAATGTCACCTTTTCCATGAAATTGTACCTGCAGCCTCCTCCATGCAGTGGCCTGTCCCCCTTCCCTGCCTCCCAGTTGTCTTGGACTTGCAGCCATCTGGCTGGCCCAGGGTATATTACATCCACTGTCTGGCTCACAAGGGTAGCATGTGGGCCCATCTGCTCACCACAGCATCCCTGTGCCTTGGGCAGCGCTGACACATGCCAGGTGCCTGGCAAACAGCTGCTGAGCGAACAGCACATGGACGGCCCCGTGCTCCTTTCTCAGAAGCAGGAGTTGCAACAACGTGGTCCCAGGGGCGAGTCTTCATCAGTCCCAGGGCACTCCAGCCTTCTACTCCCACTGCATTTCATCCAGGACCAGAGCAGGTGGTCCTGACCTCAGCGCCCTGGATGGCCAGAGGGTCAGCATCAAAGCCGGATTAGCTTCCCAGCTTAGCCTGGCTGCCACATTCTTGTGACAGTTGTAGAACTGGAGAGCATCGGCAGGCTGTCTCAGCCGTGGACTCAGGGCTCTGGGAGTACCTGCTACCACACATGCTCACACACACACGTGCACACATGCACTTGCACACACACACACACACACACACTTGCTGGTGCTGACACTGGTTATGCAGGCAGGGGTCCTCAACTTTGCTTACAACTCCCTGCAGCCCAACAGGAGACTGAACCGTGGGCAGGCCCTACCTGTCAAGACCCTCTTGTATAGCATCTCATTGGCAGGAAGGAGGACCCTGCCTGCCCAGAGAGGCAACAGGGCTGGCAGCCTCTGCTGCTGCCCACCCCAAGGGCAGGGCTGGCTCCATTGTGCCTGCTCAGCCATGGCGAGGGAGAGTTCCTCCTCCTGGACAAGCAACAGCCTCTCCCAAATAGGGAGGCTACAAGCGACCCTACTGGTCACCATGTGGACCAAACAAGGTAACACTGGGAATGATCAGAGCATAGTGGCTCTCAGGGACCAGGGTGGTAATGACCATGGCTGTAGTTAGCATAATTCCAGGCTTGGCTTGATGCAGCCTGAATCACCCCTCAACTAGCTCTTATTTTATTTTGCCCTCACCTGGGGAAATTTGTTCTCCCCCTTCTTCCTGTCGTGTGGCACCTTGGACCTTTCTTGCTGGGTTGCCAGTTTCTTTCTCCAGTTCAAAGGGAAACTGCTCTCCGAGCAGCAATCAGAACCACAAGCCAGGGGTTCCAGGCTCTCTCAGCCTTGGCATCGCGGAGATGGGGAACACCAGACTTTTCATCTGCATGAACAAAGCCCCTGGGCATCCCACCAAGAGGTTGCTTCTGGCTTGCTTGCCTCTGTCCAGGTACCCCCAGCCCAGGTACCTAGTAACTTGTGTCAAATCACATTGCATTCTCTTTCTGTAAAAATTACTGTCTGCCGTTTTCCCCATCACTACCACCACCAATCCATTATCCCTTGGGTGGAGTTGTAGTCAGGAGAGGGCTGGCATTTGTCTGGTTTTGTGTGGGGGTTCACATGACCTGCAAGTAGGAGGTGGCCAATACTTGATTTAAAAAGAGAGAGCACTTCCGCTTCTGGCCAAAATGGAGTAACAGGCTTCTTTACCCCACCTGCAACAACTGAAATAATCAGACAGAATATATGAAACAGTGGCTTCCCGGACCCCGACATCAGGCAAAATTAAATGCAGTGACCCCAGAGAGAAAGGAAACAAGCAAAGTGAGCCCTCCAATTGCCCCAGATGTCTGCCTTGAGAGAGGCAGATTTCTCCCCCGCCAAAGTGCAGACAGGGGGAAGCCAGACGGATCCCAGAAGACTCCCAAGTTGCAGAGGTGGGGCTGGAAGTCCAGGAAGATCAAGGCAGCTGGAGTTCACTGGACGGTTTCAGAGAAAAGAGAGTTGTGCAGGGAGGGAAGTGAGAGACGTGCAGGAGTGCCCTTCCAGTGTCCCCTGGAGTATACATCACTGCAAATATGGGAGGAAAATAATTGAGGCTTGTGGAGAGAATCATCCTAAAGGATTAAAATGGACAGGCTGGGTGCAGTGGCTCATGCCTGTAATCCCAGCATTTTGGGAGGCCGAGGTGGGCAAATCAGAAGTTCAGGAGATTGAGACTGTCCTGGCCAACATGGTGAAACCTCATCTCTAGTAAAAATACAAAAAAATTAGCCAGGTGTGGTGGCGGGCGCCTGTAATCCTAGCTACTCGGGAGGCTCAGGCAGGAGAATTGCTTGAACCCAGGAGGTGGAGGTTGCGGTGAGCTGAGATTGTGCCACTGCACTCCAGCCTGGTGACAGAGCAAGACTCCATCTCAAAATAAAAAAAAAAAAAAATAGTACCTGGTGCTCACACAGGCCCATGAATAATGTCTGTTTCCACCAGTCAGACTGGAACAATCCATAATTCTGGTGGGGCATTTGGCATATTTGTGTCTGGGGTGGGAGAGGGGCGGGTTGAGTAAGAAAGGTCTTGCCTCAGTAGTGGAGAATAAAATTAATCCTAGACTGACTACTTATCTAGACTTTTCTAATAAATATATTATGAAGAATTAAACTAATTCCAAGTAACTTAACTGCATCCCAGAACAAAGCATATTTACTGCAATGCAAAGATATCCACTGTTTTACCAAATGTCAAATATCCAATCAAGATTGTGAGACATACAAAGAAGCAGGAAATATCATTAATACTGACATAATGACATAATGAGGACATAATGAGGAAATGATTAAGCAATCAAAACTGACCCAGATGTTACAATTAGCAAAGAAGGACATTAAAATAGTTATTGCTGGGTGCAGTGGCTCACGCCTGTAATCCCAGCACTTTGGGAGACCGAGGCAGGTGGATCACTTGAGGTCAGGAGTTTGAGACCAACCTGGTCAACACAGTGAAACCCCATCTCCACTAAAAATACAAAAATTAGCTGGGCATGGTGGCCTGGGGCTGTAATCTCAGCTACTTGGGAGGCTGAGGCATGAGAACCACTTGAACCCAGGAGGTGGAGGTTGCAGTGAGCAGAGATCATGCCACTCTCAAGCCTGGGCAACAGAGGAAGACTGTCTCAAAATAAAATAAAATAAAATAAAATAAAATAGCCCAATCAAGCTTCATTGAAAACTATAATGCATGAGATGAAAAATGCATTAGATGTAATCAATGGAAAATTAGACATTGCAGAAGAAAAGATTAGTGAACTTGAAGACATAGCAATAGAAATTATCCACAAAAAAACACACAGAGGGAAAAGAATTCCACAAAATAGAGAACATCAATGAGCTGTAGGTCAACTTCAAGCAGCTTAATAATTGGAACCCCTGAAGGAGAGGAGGTAGGGAAAAAAATTTGAAAAAATAATGATCAAAATTTTTCCAAAATAATGAAAGCTATAAACCCACAGATCTAAGGAGTCTACAAACTCCAAACACAAGAACCATGTAGAAAACACCAAAGTACATCATACTAGAATTGTTCAAAAACAGTAATAAAGAGAACATATTAAAAGTAGCCAGAGTAGGGGGAAAAAGACATATTACATAGAAAGGAAGAAAATAAGAATGGCAACAGACTTCTTGTCAGAAACAATGCAAGTGGGAAGACAGTGAAGCAACATCTTTAAAGTACTGGGATCAAAAACTGTCAACCAATACCCATATGTAAAGCAAAAATATATTTCAAAACATATTTTCAACAAAAATATACTCAGTGAAATATCTTTCAAAACCAAAGGTTAAATAATAACATTTTAAAACATAAAAGTAGGGGAAAAAACATATTGGCAACATATTTGCACTGTAAAAAAATGTTAAAGAAAGTCCTTGCAGAGGAAAAATACCAGATGGAAATATAGATCTACACAAACGAACGAAGAACATTGAAAATGGCACTTCCATGGGTATGTATGCAAGATTTTTAAAATTGGTTAATTCTCCTTAAAAGATAATTGAGAAGAATGCTTAAATAAATGAAAAGATATTCCATATTCATGGATTGGAAGACTTAATATTGTTAACATGGCAATACTGCACAAAGTAATCTATAGATTCAATGAGGTAGCTATCAAAATTTCAATGACCTTTTTGCAGAAATAGAAAAAGCCAATCCTCAAATTCATATGGGGATCCCAAATAGCCATGAAATCTTGAAAAAGAACAAAGTCGGAGGAGTCATACTTCCTGATTTCATAACTAACTACAAGATGATAGACTTAAACCTAACTATATCAGTAATCACATTAAATGCAAATAGTCTAAACACCCCTGTCTTAGAAACTTCAGAATGCTATAACAAAATGTGTTAGACTGAGTAATCTATAACCAACAGAATTTATTGCTCACTGTTCTGGAGGCTGGGAAGTCCAAAATTGAGATGCTAGCAGATTGGGTGTCTGGTGAGGGCTGCTCTCTGTTTCAAAGATGGCACCTTCTAGCTGTGTTCTCACGTGGTGGAAGGGACAAACACCATGAGGTTAAAAGTAAAAGGATAGAAAGAGACACACCATAGAAAGAGTTGTCAAAAGAAAGCTGGAATAGCTATAGCATTGAAGTAAATTTCAGAGGAAAGAATATTACCAGGCATAAAGAAGGCCACCTAATAATTATAAAGGTGTCAATTAATCAAGAAGACAGAACAGTCTTAAATAGCTATCTACTTAATAACACTGCTTCAAAATGCATGCACAAACTGATGGAACTGAAGGAAGAAAGAAATCACAATCATGGCCAGAGATTCCAATATCCCTCTCTCAATCATTGATAGAACAAGTAGACAATTGGTAAGGATATAATAGAAGATCTGAGCAACATTATCTGCCAACTTGACCAAATTATAATTTATGAAATGCTCTACTCAATCACAGCAAAATAAACCTTCTTTTTAAGTCTACACAGAACATTTACTAAGATAGACTATATTCTGTTCCATAAAATGTAAAAGGATTCAACTTATACAAAATATGTTCTCTGGCTGTAATGGAAATGATTAACGATAACTTGACAATCCCAAATATTTGGAAACCAAATAACTTATGCTCCACTAGTCAAAGAAGAAATCAAAAGTAAAATTAGAAAGTACTATAACCTGAATGAAAATGGAAATATAGCACAGAATTTGTGAGAAAGTCCTAAGGCAGAGCTGAGGTTAGCTTCAGATGCCGCTAAAGGCCTATATTAGAAAAGATGAAAGATCTCAAATCAGTGACCTCAGTTGCACCTTAAGAAACTAGAAAAAGAGCAAATTAAGCTTAAAGTAAGCATAAGAAATGAAATAATAAAGATCAAAGTGAAAACCAATGAAATAGAAAATAGAAAGGTAATAGAGGAAGAAAATGAAACCACTGGCTAGCTCCTTGGGAAGATCAATAAAACTGATAAAATTCTAGCCAAACTAATCAGGAAGACAAAAGGAGAAGATACCAATTACTAATATCAGAAATGAGAAAGGTAGCATCACTGCAGATTCTACAGATGTTAAAAGGATAATAAAGGAATATTATGATCAAATTTATGCCTATAAATTTGACAACTTAGATAAAATGATCAGATTCTTTGAAAGACATGAGCTTCCCAAGCTCATTCAAGAAGAAATAGAGAATGTGACTATCCCAATATCCATTAAAGAAATTGAAATTGCACAAAGAAAACTGATCCAGATGCCTTCACTAGTGAATTCTTTTTTGGTTTTTTTGAGATGGAGTCTCGCTCTGTCACCCAGGCTGGAGTGCAGTGGCGTGATCTCCGCTCATTGCAAGCTCCGCCGCCTCCTGGGTTCACGCCATTTTCCTGCCTCAGCCTCCTAAGAAGCTGGGACTACAGAGCCCGCCACCATGCCGGGCTAATTTTTTTGTATTTTTAGTAGAGACGGGGTTTCACCGTGGTCGCCAGGATGGTCTCGATCTGCTGATCTCATGATCAGCCCGCCTCGGCCTCCCAAAGTGCTGGGATTACAGGCGTGAGCCACCGCACCCGGCCTTCACTAGTGAATTCTAAGAAACACTTAAGGAATTCTACACAAACTGTCAAAATATTAAAGAAGAAGGTATATTTCCAAACTTATTTCATGATACAAATCCAGAGACAGAAAGGACAGGACTACACTGTTCAGGACTACAGAACAGTCTCTCTCATGAATGTAGATGCAAAAATTCCAAACAAGCGTTAGTAAGTTGAATCCAACAATATATGAAAAGAATAATACAAGGACCAAGGAGGGTTTATCCCAGGAATGCAAGGTTGGTTTAAAAATTAATCAATTTACCATACTAAAAAACTTAAAAAGAAAAAAAAAAAAAAAACTCATATAGGCCAGGCATGGTGTCTCAAGCCTGTAATCCCAGCACTTTGGGAGGCCGAGGTGGGTGGACGATCTGAGTGAGGTCAAGAGTTCAAGACCAGTCTGGCCAACATGGTGAAACCTCCTCTCTACTAGAAATACAAAAATGAGGGGGGCATGGGGGAACATGCCTGTAGTCCCAGCTACTTGGGAAGCTGAGGCAGGCGAATCACTGGAACTCAGGAGGCAGAGGTTTCAGTGAGCAGAGATTGCACCACTACACTCCAGCCTGGGCGACAGAGCGAGACTCCGTCTCAAAACAACAACAACAACAACAACAACACTCATATAATAATCTCAATACATGCAGAAAAGGCATCTGACAAAATCTAATGTCTATTCCTTATAAAAATTCTCACCAAACCAGAAATAGAAGGGAACTTCCTCAACCTGACAAAAGACATCTACAAAAACCCTGCAGATAACATCAAACTTAATGGTGAAAGACTGAATGTTCTCCCCCTGAGATGAGGAATAAGAGAACGATGTTCACTCTCGCCACTTATATTCAACATTGTAATGGAAGTTCTAGCCAGGGAAATGGGTCAAGAAAAATAAATAAAGGAAATTCAGACTGGAAAGGAGGAAACAAAACTGTCTTTATTTGCAGATGACATGATCATCTATGTGGAAAATCCAGCGAAGCTACAAAAAGCTACTAGAACTAATCACTGAATTTAATAAGGCTGCAGGAACAAAATCTATACACATAAATCAATTGTATTTCTGTACACTAGCAATAAGTAATTGAAAATTAAGAAATACTTAAGGATAAATCTGACACAAATGTGAAAAACCTGTACATTAAAAATACACAGCTGAGATAAGTGAGGTCTACATTAATGGAGAGGGATACCACATTCATGGGTTAGAAGACTCCAAATTGTTAAGATGCCACTTTCCTCTCAAATTGATCCATAGAGTCAATGAAATTGCAATAAAAATTCCAGCAGGCTTTTGTTGTAGAAACTGACAAACTAACTCTACAATTCATATGGAAATGTGTGGAAAAGAGAAGAACCAAAACAACTTTATTTATTTATTCATTCATTCATTCATTCATTCATTTTTGAGACAGAGTTTCACTCTTGTTGCCCAAGCTGGAGTGCAATGGCGCAGTCTCGGCTCACTGCAACCTCCACCTCACAGGTTCAAGCAATTCTCCTGCTTCAGCCTCCCAAGTAGCTGGGATTACAGGCGACTGCCACTACGCCTGGCTAATTTTTGAATTTTTAGTAGAGACAGGGAATGTAAACAAAGGCTGACTTGACTGTGGCATTTAGTGGGAACTCTTGGTACCTGGAAATGTGAATCCGAAATCTTACCTGTTGTTATCAAAGTAGTGATGGATTAGTACTCCTCAACCACTCCCCTAATGATGGGAACAAAAGAAAACACAAAAGTCATCTCTCTATAAACTGAAGAAAATGTTTAAGAAAAGAGAAAAAAACAAAGAGTCTTTCTGGGAACTTTCTCTTCCTTTTGCAAGTTGGCCTCAGCTAGGGGTTTGTAGGGCGGAACCCTCCCTAACCCCAGGAGGGTCTGCCCGTGGCTGTCGAGGCCAAGCATGAGGTGACCCCCACCCCCACCCCACATGCATTCGGGGAACCCCTGGACCCAGGGAGAGAGACTGCACGTTGTTCCTGGAGAAGAGTCGGCCGTGCTTCTGCCAACCTGTGGCCAGCAGGCCCTTCCAGGCTCTGCCCTGTGGTGGGACGGATCCCGAACTGGGCCCAGTTGTGGGCATCCACCAGACGCCTGCAGAGCACAAGGGGGACGGGGAGAGGCCTCTCTGCTGTGCTTGGATATAGAGCAGAGGCTTGGAGCAGCCCACAAGCCAGGCCCGGTGTGTGGAGCACACGGTGACAGAGGCCCAGCATCGGGATGCCCAGGGGCGGGGGTGACTCAGGAGGCCCTGGCAAAGGCAGCCTGGGCTCCCACTGGGGAGTGGGTGCTATCTTTCCCTTCCGGAGTACAGAAGGTCCTGAGGTCCCTTGCAGAGCTCCTTGTTCACAGCTCCATGCCCCGGACACTCAGTGAGCAAGTGGTTCCCTGAGCCCATGGGGGCCCAGACAGCAGGCAGGGCATGGAACACGGCAGCTCCAGAGGGGACAGATACTGAAGAGAGGGAATTCAAGGTCAGGTCGGACGGGAGGGAAGCACCAGTGGGACATCTGGTCCTAGAACGTGGCCGGGGCCTTTCCCTCACTCCCTCAGTTCCCAGCTCCTCCAGGGGCTGCAGAGCAACATCTGTCTGGGGGGCCCTCGCAGGGACCCCTGCACCGCACGATCTGGGCAGGCACGTGCCACCCCAGCCCTGACGACATCGCATGACTGTGACCCTCCCCCATCAGGTGGGGAGGATGCGGGGTCTCGGCTCCCGCCTTGAGGTTGCAGCCACTCCAGGTAGCCAGGCCATGATTCAGCCACCGGGCTTGTAACATTTCCTCTTGCACATCATAGCTTTGGTATTTGCCAGTAGAAATCCCAGACCATTGTTCGTCTGTATGTTTGTTTGTTTGAGACGGAGTTTCGCTCTTGTTGCCCAGGCTGGAGTGCAGTGGTGCGATCTCAGCTCACTGCAACCTCTACCTCCCGGGTTCAAGCGATTCTCCTGCCTCAGCCTCCCGAGTAGCTGGGATTACAGGGGTCTGCCATCACGCACAGCTAATTTTGTAGTTTTAGTAGAGATGAGGTTTCTCCATGTTGGTCAGGCTGGTCTTGAACTCCTGACCTCAGGTGATCCGCCTGCCTCGGCCTCCCAGAGTGCTGGGATTACAGGCGTGAGCCACCGTGCCCGGCTGGCCCAAATCTCCCACTATAAAGTGAAGGCGGGAGCTGGACTCCAACTCACTGAGGAAATTCGGCCACTGCGCAGTGGGGTGGGGTGGAACATGTTATCAGTCATCCGCAGGATTTTGATATTCACCTTGGCCCCTTGTGGGAACCTCTTTCCCTAGTTTGTCACCAGCTCTGCCTCTCCCTCACCCACCTGTGACCCAAGCACATTCTCGTGACCTCTCTGAGCCTCTGTTTCCCTGTCGAGTCGAGATCACAGCACTGACTTCCAGGGCTCACTGGGAAGCGGGGATGAGGTGGTGCCCATCAATCGCCCATTGCAGTGGCTGGCACCGGCCGTGAGTTCAGAACACGGCGGCCAGAGCTATCCACCAGCAACTTTTAAGCCAGAGCCCTCACGGGGCTGCCTGCCAGCTGCCAGAGACCAAGCTCCAGGTGACCCCTCCACCGAGAGCAGTTCCCCCTTCCCCCTCCTGAGTCCCAGGCAGGTCCACAGCCGCCCTGCTCCAGAGTGGGTCCCAGGTGGCAGGCGGGGGTAGCGAGGATTCAGGGTGCCGCCTTCTGTCCTTCACACCCTGCGAGGGGCCCCTTCCAATCAGAAGCTGTTTCCATGGCAACCCTGCTGGGCCCCATCCTCGCCTTTGCAGCCAAAGACTCCGCTGCGGGCCGGCCTCGCCACTGTACCTCCTTGAAGGTGTGATTGGTCTCTTCTCCCCCGTGAATATGTCCAACGCGTTTGAACAGAGTCGCTTCTCACAGCCCATCCTCAAAGCCAGCACCCAGGCCCAACACCCGCCCCCCACGCGCCGCCCCTCTCTCAACTGTGGCCCCGCCTGCCCAGCAGGGCAGATTGCCTGGCAAGCAGTCAGTTTGCAATTAGCACTCATTAGCGCTCCAGCAATCTGCAGACAAGTCACCTGTGGCCAAGTCCCTTCTGAACGATTGAAATGATTCCCGTGGGTTTCAAACATCAAAGGATGCGGAGCTGAACGAGAGGCAGGCAGTGGCCCTTTGTGTGTATTTCTGCCCTTTCCTGCTCTTGCACCCCACAAAGTTATCATCTGTGGAATGGGCTGGCAGGGAGGGTGGCTGAGGTGGCACTTACAGTGGGTCTGGGGAGCTGGATGGGGCTGGGTCCTGCCTTCCCAGCCAGCTGCCCTTTCTGAGAAAGCGTCTCTACAAACACGGTGTGTCCATGAGGTCCCTGCAGGAGGACACTCCCATGTGCCAGTGGCCAAGGCCCTCCAGTACCAGGGCATTCTAGAAGAAGAGAGAGCAGAGGGACTGGGGAGATGGCCAGTGGTCTCCACACAGGGAGAGAAGAGCATGTGCAAAGTCCCAAAGCAGAGGGCATCTGGGCCTCAACTGCGACTAGCCAGTCAGACAGGGTAGCCTCCCAACAGCTGACACCCTCCGGCCTTCACTCCCTTCTTTCTACACATTCCCTCCCTCCTTCCCTCCCTCCTTCCTTCCTACCTTCCCTCCTTCCTACACACTCCCCCCCTCCTTCCCTTCCTCCTTTCTTCTCTCCCTCCTTCCTACCCTCCTTCCCTTCCTCCTTCCCTCCCTCCTTCCCTCCTACCTTCCCTCCTTCCTACACACTCCCCCCCTCCTTCCCTTCCTCCTTTCTTCTCTCCCTCCTTCCTACCCTCCTTCCCTTCCTCCTTCCCTCCCTCCTTCCCTCCTACCTTCCCTCCTTCCTACACACTCCCCCCCTCCTTCCCTTCCTCCTTTCTTCCCTCCCTCCTTCCTACCCTCCCTCCTTCCTACCCTCCCTCCTTCCCTCCTTCCTTCCCTCCCTTCTTCCCTCCTTCCTTCTCTCCTTCCTACACACTCCCCCCCCCTTCCTTCCCTTCCTCCTTTCTTCCCTCCCTCCTTCCTGCCCTCCCTCCTTCCCTCCTTCCTTCCCTCCCTTCTTCCCTCCTTCCTTCTCTCCTTCCTACACACTCCCTCCCTCCTTCCTCCCTTCTTCCCTCCTTCCTTCCTAGACACTTCCTGCCCTTCCTTCCTTCTTTTATTCCTTCCTTTTGTCCTCCCTCCCTCCCTCCCTCCCCTCTCTCCCCTCCCTCCCTCCCCTGCCCTCCGTTCCTCCCCTGCCCTCCCTTCCCTCACTCCCTTCCCCACTCCTCCCTCCCCCCTTCCCTCCCCTCCCTCCCTTTCTCCCCTACCCTCCCTTCCCTTACTCCCCTCCCCACTCCTCTCTCCCCCTTTCCCTCCCTCCCTCCCTCCCTTCTTGCTATCATCTGATGGGCAACAAATAGACTACTTTAGAGTCAAAGACTCTTAGACCTCAAATGCTCTGGTCCTGGGCCCAACTGGCCCATTTCCCAAATGGAAGGACTCAGCGACAGGGATATGCATGAATCGCGCTGTGCCCGGCAGAACCATGACCAGAGCCCAGACCCCCGGACTCCTGCCCTGTGATCTTCCCACGACACAAAACTGCTGTGGCCTCCGCCTCGGCCCAGGGTCAGGGAGTGCTCTGAAAAAAAAAAAAAAAAAAAAAAAAAAAAGCCTGCTACATTTCTCTTCTGGTTTCAGATTGATGTTCCGAGAATAGCTGGCTCTATAGCCAGAGTAGGTCCCTGTGCACAATGCAACCTTCAGAGATAGGACAGGATAAGTTGGCAAATCCTCCAGCCTCCTCTGAAGGATGCTCAGGGGAGAGGAGAGGGCACGGCCAGCAGGACAGGCTCTGGGAAGGCTCTTGGTGTTTCCCTGGGGTGGGGACCTCTGCTGTGACTCAGGGAACATGTGCAGTCATACAAGGAGGGAAGGTCAGCTGCCTCCACCACGACCACCTCCTGACCGTGCAGTGACTGCTTAAGAGTGATGGCTCCTCAGGCCCTGGGAACAGCAGGGAGGGAGCTGGTGACAGAGGCTTTGGGGAAGGAAGGCCCCATGGCCTCCAGCCTGCCTGGACTCAGCCACCTGAGGTGACCTCCCTGTGTCCAGGCCCCAGGTCACCCAGGGGCTGCTCCTGGCAGCTCTGGGCAGTGGTCAAGTCCTTGAGGAAAAGCAGAAGAGGTGGTCGGGCTGAGGGTGCCCAGGACTGTGAGGGAGGAGCCCAGCGACCCGGTTGAACCCTGCCCGGGGTCTGTCTGCTGGCCGGCCACCTCTGAGTATGGTCTGGCGTTCCCATCACAGTTTGTCAGGAATGGAGTCGGGGATGGGGCGCATGCATGTGTGTTCATCTGATATCCCTGCTGTCTGGTCTACCTCGGAGCGGGAGAGGACGTTCCGGCTGCACCCCATGGGTTCCGGGAGGAAGGAAGGAGAACGCACGGGAACCATCGATCCCATTGATTTCCCGGGGGTGTGGGAAGAGGTTTCTCTCCTGTGGGATTTTTTAAAGCGCAGTTTGGCTGGGCTTGGGTTTCTTCTTCACTAATTGAATTCCATTTGTGCCGGAGAGAACAGAAAAAATACTGTTTGCCTCTGCCCGGCCCCTCCCCCGGCGGTGAGGGCAAGTGCGAATGGAGGGGACGCCTTTCAGGCCGTGTGAACGAGCCCCAGCCGTGGTGACCCGAGTGCCCGCAGCTCGGCACAGGGCAGGTGTCCCCGGGACAATACCCCCCGGCCCCCCAGGCAGCCTTCACGGGCAGTGGCAGGCACTGGGGATGGGAGGGCCAGGGACCACCCCCGGGGAGAGAATGCTGGAGCCAGCCGGGGTCCCGGGGGCAGGGCCTGAAGGAAGCCCCTGGGCACCGGGCCCTGATGAATGCAGCCACGGTGAGAATCGCCCGCGTGAATCCCTATTCAGAGCGGAGCCCTTGTTCTCGCTGAGTCCGCTGCCTGGGCAGCCGCAGATGTCCCAGAGCAGAGTGGACGATTCTGCAGACACAAAGGCGCTTGTTGGGAGCTGGTGCTGTGTTTTGTTTGGGTTTGGGTTTTTCGCGCCTAGGCCAGTGAAGCCAGTGAGGCCTTCGCTTAAACTTGACCTCCTGGTGGCTCCCAGCACCCCGCTGGCCGGCCGGTCCCAGGAGGGCTGCAGTAAGCCACTGAGTCCGGGCCACTTGGATGCCACCCGGCCCCAGCGTCCCCGTGGCAGCTGCTCTCTGGAGAGCAGTGGTGACCATGGGAATGATCATGACGGTGACAGTGCCCTGCTCATGGGATGTCTTCTCATTTCCATGTTATAGATGAAGAAACTGAAGCCGAGATGCTAAGCCTCTTGCTTCCATGTTCACACAGCCCCACAGTGTCCAGGTTGGGTGCCTCCCGCCTGGGCTGTTTCTTGGACGTCCCTGTGCCCAGCCCTGCCCTGGTGCTCCTTGAGGGGAGGAGGCTGGGGCCATCCAGCTTCTGGGGCTCAGGACCTTTCCATCCTTGGGGAGGGCCTGTGGCCGGCAGACACCTGCCATCTCAGGGCCAGACCTCCCTGCTGTCTGTCACGCCTTATGGGGGATATGCCCAGTGAAGATTTTTTTTTTTTTTTTTTTTTTGAAACAGAGTCTCACTGTGTCACTCAGGTTGGAGTGCAGTGGCATGATCTCGGCTCACTGCAACCTCTCCTGCCTCAGCCTCCTGAGTAGCTGGGATTACAGGCACCTGCCACTGTGCCTGGCTAATTTTTGTAGTTTTTAGTAGAGATGGGGTTTCACCATCTTGGCCAGGCTGGCCTTGAACTCTTGACCTTGTGATCCACCCACCTCGGCCTCCCAAAGTGCTGGGATTACAGGCATGAGCCACCACACCCGGCCCCATTAAAGACTTAATCTGTGACGGATATTGTTAAAGATGGGAGGTTGAACCCCAGTGGACAGTCACTTCTACCCTGGCTCTTCGGGCTACATGAGCCAGGCTGAGAATTCGGCAGGTGCCGTCGTCTGTGGTCTGACTGGCCTGAACCTGGCGGCTGGCAAGCTCCATATTGCCTCTGAGCCGTGTTGGTTTTGCTGCTCCCAACGGTTTAATGAACCTAAGAAAACGTCACACAGGAGGAGCTGGCAAACCCCCTCCCGATACGGGCCACAGTCCACGTCCTGGGAGGGGCTCACACTGCTCTGGCCGCTGAAGATATGGGGAAGCCCCCAAGACCAGCGAACAATTATCCATGCCCATGGGGGCCTAAGGAGAAGGGGACTTGCCCTCCGGGAGCTCGCAGTCCAGCGACACCCCCACCAACAAGTGTGCGCCCTGTGAAAAGTGGGGTAATGGAGGCAGCCCATGGAGCACTGACCGTGAAAGAGGCAAAGCAACCACTGCCTGGGCATTCCCCATTATCCCAGTGCCAGCCTGACAGGCATTTCTCAGCACTGGGCGAAGCACCTAGGACATCGACAGAGCCCCGGCGCCCGCCCCAGAGGACAGCGCTGATAGAGAGGAGGCAGGCGCACAGGGACGTGAACTGACTTTCCCCAGTCACACAGAGGTAGAGGAAAGGACCCACGCAACCCCGCCCTCCCGGGCTCCCAGCAGTAGACGGACGAAGGATGAGTGGACACCGAGGGAGGAGGGCAGGGAGGGGAGGACCAGGAGCTAAGGCTGGGAGCCAGGAGGAAGGTGGCCGGCACTCAAGTGAGTGTGGAGCTGGGGAGTTCATGTTCCAGCTCCAGAGCCAGGACTCGCTTTGCAGGGAGAGCGAGGGGGAGGGTCAGCGCCGGGCCGCCCGGGCGGGAGTGCTCCCTGAAGCCAGGTGTGGGCGGTCAGGGTGGCTCCCTCTCCAGGACACCTCACCCCACTCCTACCCCACAGGTGGAGCGTGGGCAGGCAGGTCCCAGCAAGGGTGCTGCTTTCCTGGGCCTGAGCCACACCCAGTGGCCGCAGGGCTGGGGAGACGGCAGATGTGAAGATGTGGGGGAGAATGTGGAGGCTGGTGATGGGGACAACCATGGTCCGGCCAGCTTGGGCACTGCATGCACCATCCAAAGCCCTGAGGCCCGGGAGAGGAGCCAGCCCGGGGGGGCCATCGGCGGAGAGCCACGTGAGACAGAGCCACGGGCAGCTGGGAGACCTGTGGCTGCAGCGGTGCCTCTGGGCTCCAGGGGTAGGTTTGGCCTCAGTGGTCCTGACTCAGGAGGCACCAGCCTTCTCCATGGGTGCCCAGCACAGGGGCTCCTCCCAGGACCAACACTGCACTCTCCAAGGATTTACTTTACCGTCTGGAGTGGGACCCCTGGCATCCCCCGTGCCACCCCACCTTCCTTGCTGGGCCAGCCTTCACATGGCCAAGAGTGATGATGTGGCTGATAATCATCACCACCATTATCGAGCACGTTTCACATGCTGAGCCCTGAACCCCAGACGCACATAGCCCGGGCTCGCCACCTCCCGCCCTGCTCCTGTGCTGTTCATACCCTCAAGGTCCCTGTGTGTGTTTGCTGCAAGCAGAATTTGGGTAGGTTCTTTGCATGTATTTTCTCTACTCCTTGCAACAGCCTTGTCCCCATTTTACAGATGATAAACTGAGCCACGCGGAGGAGAGGTAACTCCCTCCTGTCCTCAGAGTGTCCTGAAGACCCTCCTTTGCCTGGTGAGTGACACACTAGAGCCCCTGCTGTGGCAGCTCAGGTATGTGGCACCCCTCAGACCCGCCCCACCCTGGGTGGAGTGGCCCAGCTGCGGTGGGCACTTCCTCACCCAGCCATGGGCACAGGCCAGACCCTGAGCCCAGCGGCCCTGTAATTTCAGATGTAGCTGGCATGTGTGTGTTATTGGGTGATACTTAAATCCTAACCTTTTCAAAAGCAAACCCAAGTAAGTACATATTTGAGAACCATAATTCCAAGCTTGCAGGCCTCCCTCAATGCAATGGGGAGTGTGGCATCGTGACCGCTAACCCGATTCCTCCGCGGCCTTGGGTTTAAAAGTGTCTGTGTCCAGTCGGGAGGTGAACTCCTGACACCAACGCCCGTCCAGCCCACACCTCTGCATGGCAGCGTGCAGCGGGGCTCCGGAAGCCTGAGTCGAGAGAAGCGCCTGTCTCCACCCGAGACTGGGTAGTGGGGAAGCGCTGCCTCTGACCTCAGTGATCATAGAGGGATGAGATGCCCGGCGGCCCACGCCACTGAAGGCACAGATGAGGGCTGGTGAGGGCTGGTGACTGGGAAGGCTGTGGACACCTCAGGTCCCCAAGCAAACAAAGCCTTAGAGGGAGCCCAGGGTCCTGACCAGGAGTGATGCAAGGCCGCTGGCTGCAGGGACAGCTTGAGAAGGGCCCCCGCTCACACTAGCTGCACTTCGTGGGCCGTGGGGAGCTAGGGGGTGTGTTCGAGGAAGGCAGACATGTTTCAGGAGTAAACCAGCCTAGAACCCCCTGGCAGCTGGCAGGGAGTTCCCCACCCTTATCTCATTGGAGGCTGCATGGTGCGGTCAAAGGCGCTGAGCCAGGCTGTCCCTCACGTGGGGACGGGGGCAAGGGCCAGGCCCAGCCTGGGGATTGCAATGGTCTCGCTTGGGTTTGCTGTGCAACTGGGTAGCAGTGGTGCCTGCCCCGAGCGCTCGGTCCAGTCAGTGAGGGTGTGACAGCGAGATGAGCCAGAAGAGGATGGTCTCCCTCAGCACGTGGCTGTCCCCGAGAGGCCACCAGGACGTGGCTGTCATTGTCCCTGTCACTGACAGCTGGAGAGGACGCCCAGGCTGTGGGCAGGGCAGTGCGGGAAGGGGGCTGGGCAGGAGGTGGTGGGCAGGAGAAGCAGCTGCTGGCTTCCCTGGTGTGTTGATGGGCTGTATGTTTTCTCTGATTAAGGTGGTGATAGGTTTGGACAGTAGAGATGTCAGCAATTTCTGGAAGGGTGATTCGGTGCCGCAAACCCTTGCCTGGGAGCTGGGACACACGGCCTGGACCAAGCTGTGCTGACAGGGGCTCCCCTCCCGAAGCCTGGGCTCTCTGCTCAGCCTCACTCCCAGCAGCCTGCATGTGGCCGCCCCTCAGCGAATTTGTCTGTTTCCCCACCCACCTGCTCCCATGCTTCATTTGAGGCTGGGTCTGAGCACCGCCCCACAGCCTTCCTGGCCCCAGCCAGCGGCCTCTGCCCCTCACAGGAGCCTGCTCGGGGGCCTCGTGGGCGTCAGTGGAGCTGGACGGGGGACTTCCTCTGCACCCCCGGTGCAAAGGTGGGGAGCCCTGCCTAGGGTGACTGCCTCCCACTACCCCATGGGGCCCACAGAGTTGGCCAAGATGGCTCCCTTCCCACAGGGGCTGAGCAGGGCCCCACTCCCCAGGGACGGGGACTTGTGGGTCCAGGAGACACAGCCCAGGGCAGTGGCAGGCAGGAGGGGGCCGGCGCCACAGCCCCTCCCACCACACCCTCTCGGCCTCGCACTGGCCCCCAGCCCCCATGCCTCCCCTGCTCTTCACGCTCATCTTCGGGGTACCCCCTCTGTCCCTGACTGTCCCCTCGCCACCACAGCCTGCCTCATCCATCTCAGCTCACCACTCCCACCGCCTGGGGGTCTCCCTGCCAGGTGTGAACTCGGGGTGCTGGGGTGGGTGGAGGAGTGGGCGTGTGCCTTCTCCCTGTGCTGGGGAGCTGGGGGCGTCAGGTGTGGAGGGAGGAGCCTGGCAGCGAGGCCAGGAGGGGCCGGCAGGGGCCATGGGGTCCTGGGCCTGTGGTGCATCCCCCACTTCAGTCTGAACAGGACCTGCCTCGGAAGCAGAATCAGATTCTGCTGACTGGGACAACATCACGTGACAGCGACTCCAGTGCCCAGGGGCCCGGGAGAACAAAGGCGGCCGACCGGGTGAGCAGCAGTGCCCGGGCATCCAGGGCTACTCGCTGGCTCTCTCCAAACACATTAGTGGGCTTGCCAGAGACACATGGTCCCCCCCACCCTCATCATTCACGATACAAATGCCATTCCCAGGTGGCTTCGGGCCAGACGTGCTTTGCTTGAACGCCCGCTGAGGCAGGTCCCAGCCCCAGACCTCGGCGGTCTCTGCCCAATGCAAGCCCGGTGCTGCCATCTGCATCTGGAAGGGGGCAGAGAGGGCCCAGGGCACTGACGAGCACTGGGTTGCCCTCCAGGGCACCCTGCACCGGGCCTGCCCCCAACACTAGGGCCTGATGCATCTTCTGGTGCCACCCAAGGAGGGCCTCAGGGGGCCATGTGCTCCCAGGCCCTCCACATCAGGTTCTTGGAAGGGAGGGCCTGGAAGGACTCAGAGCCTGCCTGACTCAGGGTGTCTTGTTCAGGTACAACCCCTGGCCCCACCCACCACACCACCCTCCTTCCCGCCCTGCTCCCGCCAATTCTTCCCTCTGTCTGTCACCCAGGCCCATGCATATTCTTTCTACAAATATCGGTCGGATGCTCCCTTCTCCAGGAAGCCCTCCCTGACTGCACCCCAGCCCAGCAAGCCTAGGGGCTGGCCATGCTTCAAATCTCACATACTCACACACGTACTCACATGCTCACACATGCATACACACATACTCACACACTTAACACATGCACACACACGTACTCACATGCTCACACGTGCACACACTCACTTCCCCTCCCACAGCCACCATATGGTGGGAGGCGAAGTTTCCCATCTCCCGCGCTGACCAGAGTTCACTGACAGTAGGGACCATATTCTGATCACTGTGGGATCCTTGGCCCCAGCCGGACCCAGGGCCTGTTGTAGGACCTCGGGAAATGTTTGCTGAGAACCAGGAGTATCTGGAGCCTGCAATGGTGCAGACAGCAGCTGCTTCTCTGTGACAACGTGGCCAGGCCCCTAAAGGTTCCGGGTCATGCAAAGGGCAAGTTACCATTTTTTGAGCAACTGCTATGGGCCAAGGGCAGTGCTGATTTGTACAAATCACCTCATTTCCTGTTGCTCATAATGGTTTTGTGAGCATTTTCACCCCCACTGGAGAGCCAGGGAGATGGAGGCTCAGAGAGAAGGCCAGGAGCAGAGACTGAGGGAGCAGACACCTGACCATAGGGTCCCCATGGGGCCGGAGCCCAGGCAGGCTAGACACGCACACATTCACACACACATTCACACTCTCACGCACACACGCACACACATATTCACACTCTCACGCACACATGCACTCACACACATTCACACACAGTCGCACACATACACTCACACACACTGACACACATGCACTCACGCACGCACATGCACATTGACTCTCATGCACGCACTCACACATGCATATTCGCACACACACACATTCACAGTCTCACACATGCACTCACACACATTCACACTCATGTACTCATGCATTCACACTTTTTCACGCACACGTACTCACACACATGCATTCTCACACACACGCTCATACACTCATACATACACACATGCACACTCATACATTCTCGCACGTACTCACACGCTCACACACGCACACACACTCCTGGCCCTCCAAGCGCCCTCCAGGCGGCCCGCAGACCTCAGCCAGGCCTTTAGTCACATCCTGGTGGAAGATTGTGGCCGGAGCCTGGTGGCCAGGCCAGGCAGGTGCCTGGACAGCCTCCCCTGGCACCACTTGATGGCAGCTGGATCCACCCAGTTGCTTCTTTATCAGAACCTGCCTTCCTCACTGGGGTGAAGCCAGAGCTGTCCTCCCTGCCCCCACGGCTGCCACAGGCTCTTGGCCATGAGCATTGCTGATGGGCCCCAGATGGGAGTTGGAGCAGGCGTCGAAGGGCGGCAGGGCCGAGTGATACTGCAGGCTCCAGCTTCTGCCTGGGGGGTGCCCCACTTTGGCTAAGAGAAGATGACCCAGTCCTGGCCAAGGCCCGGGCACTTCCCCCACAGGCTCTGCACCCGGGTCCCGTGTGGGACAGGGCCAGGAGTCCCCGTGGGGACAGTGTGAGCTTCCCTTAGGATGGCATGAGGTCTCAGGATGAGCTGTGGGGTCAGTCCCAGCGGAAGTGGGACCCACCTTGGTCCTAGCTCTGGCTCTGGTGAGTCCCTTTGTGCCTCAGTTTCCCTGGATGTAAGTGACGCGGCACCCACAGGGGCAGTTTTGTGGGCTTGGCGATGTAATCATGGCATGTGAGAGGCTGGCAGACGGCGGGGCTACCCAAGTTCCTAGGGCTTGCTCTTCTGGTCTCCGGAACATGCCCCTCCCCGGCACAGTCCCCTTGCTCAGCCCTAGACCTGACCCTTCTTCCAGCTCACGCAGGCACCCCAGCTCCCAGAGGAGGCCTCCTTCCTGATTACTGCACACATCCCAACACACCTTCCCTGCCCCTCACACACGTGCCCCGCACCCTGTGCCAGCTCACCTGGGCACCCCAGCTCCCCACCGTCTCTCCTCTTGAATAGACACCAGCTCTTAGAACAGCTGCAGCGGCCCTCGCAGGCCCACCAAGCACTTCCATTCCAGCTCTCTGGATAGCTTGGGAAGAGTTTTCTAAATGCAGAAATGAGCCCGTGCCCTCTGCCCAGGCTCTCTCCAAGCCCCCTGGTTGCTCTCATGGCAGGGCCCCCACCCACCCCATGCCCACTCGGATGTGCCCTCCAAGACTTCCCTCCTTCCCTCTCCCTGCCTGGCCCCTCACAGCCCCACACCTGCTGCTGGCCCGAGGCTACCCGCAGTCCCTCTTTGCCCAGGTCGGCTGTGGACCCTGGGCACAAGTATGGGGTCGCCTGCTTGCTGACAGGCCCAGGGCTCAGTCTCTGATCTTCAAAAAACCCTCAGACAGGCTAAGCCTGGGGCAGCCAGAGGCCTCCGGGTACGGCCCAGCTCCAGGTGTCCAAGCCAGGGTGGGCTCCAGGTCCTTGCTGCCCACTGCAGGCTCCTCCTCTGGGCCGCCCTCCACCTCACCCTTCCCCGCATCTCAGGCCTCACTCTGACCCCTGGCAGAGGGACACTTTGCCATCTGGAGCAGAAGGTGGCCTGGCGGGAGCCTGGCTTGGCTTCTGGCCTGTGGTCACTCCTTGGTCACCTATGCCAGGGGCAGCACTGAGCCCCCAGGACAGGCCGTCCCTGAACAGAGTGGTGAGGTTGAGGGGCTCCCAGCCGTGGCCCCAAGGACTACCTGCCACCCCACCTCGCCATCCTGCTGTCCCCTCTCCCCTGAAGCACATGGACTCAGGAGACATTGGTTTTAGCGTTGCTGGCTGGACTCCTCTGGGGGTCACTGGCCATCGGGCTAAAGGGGTCTTGCCCACTCAGGCATGGAGAGCCAGGGGTCTGAGGTCCATGTGAGTAGCTGGGCACCATCTGGCAGATGACATCCAGCCTTGGGGCCAGGCTGGGTGGGTGCTGGTGGCAGCAGGGACCTGAGTGTCTCTTGCTGTCCGTCTCAGGCCTCCTCGGGGGCTGGGGAGCCTTTCAAGGATGGAGGGGACCCTCAGCGAGTCCGCCGGCCGCATTTTGTTCCCATCCTGATGGGAAGCTCCGGTGGGGCCCCTCGCCCTCCCGGCGGGCCGTGACTAAAGCCCGCGCCCCCGCCCGCCCGCCCGCCCCGGTGACTGGGCCTGGCTTTGAGCGCGCGGCCTTTCTTTCTCTGCCGGACCATGGAAAAGGCGGCGTCAGCGCCGGCTTTGTCTGGCCCCTCCGCGCCGCTGTTCTCAGGGCCGGACAAAGCCGCCCGGTTCACAGCCGCCCGGGCGGATGCAGCCATTCACTGTTTGGATAATTCGACCACAAAAAGCGTGTGGCCCTTTCGCCTCCATCAGCGGGACTCAGCACCCCGCCCCCATGGCCTTTCAGGGCTCTCAGGAGAGAAAATTCCCACAGGTCCCAGAGGCAGCAAGAGCCCTGGAAAAACAGCGGCTTTGGCCTCCAGCGGCTCCTGTCCAAACCCCGGTGCTGGCTCTGTGGCCCGGGCGAGGGACCGATTCTCCATCGGAAACCAGGACAAGGGGCCCACCCCAGAGGCAGGGTCCTGCGACCCTCATGAGCTCTGCCCTTCCCCTCTCCCCGGGAACCAGCGCCAGGCTCTGGGCAAGTCACTGCCTCCCTCTGGCCTCAACTCAGTTTCTAGAGCTGCAAAAATTGGGGATAAATCATGTTAGCGTCCCAGGGGGTCACGAGGCCTGGGTGGGACCACCAGTCCCAGAGCTTGGCACATGGTAAGAATTGGAGAACCGTCAGCCCTTCCTCCCACACCCACGGGGGTGCTCTGTGCCCCACGGGCTGCACAGGGTACGGGGCGTGTGTGTGAGGGGCGTGTGTGTGTGAGGTGTGTGTGTGAGTGGTGTGTGTGTGAGTGGTGTGTGTGTGAGGTGTGTGTGTGAGTGGCATGTGTGTGAGGTGTGGGGGGGCGTGTGTGTGTGTGAGGTGTGTGTGTGTGAGGTGTGTGTGTGAGTGGCATGTGTGTGAGGTGTGGGGGGGCGTGTGTGTATGAGGTGTGTGAGTGGCGTGTGTGAGGGGCGTGTGTGTGTGAGTGGCGTGTGTGTGAGTGGCGTGTGTGTGGGGCGTGTGTGTGAGGGGCGTGTGTGTGAGGTGCGTGTGTGAGTGGTGTGTGTGTGAGGTGTGTGTGTGAGTGGCATGTGTGTGAGGTGTGTGAGGGGCGTGTGTGTGTGAGTGGCGTGTGTGTGAGTGGCGTGTGTGAGGGGCGTGTGTGTGAGTGGCGTGTGTGTGGGGCATGTGTGTGAGGGGCGTGTGTGTGAGGGGCGTGTGTGTGTGAGGTGTGTGTGGGGGGGGTGTGTGTGTGTGAGTGGTGTGTGTGAGTGGTGTGTGGGGGGGGTGTGGGGTGTGTATGTGAGGTGTGTGTGAGGGGCGTGTGTGTGAGGGGCATGTGTGAGTGGTGTGGGGGTGTGTGTGGGGTGTGTGAGGTGTGTGTGTGAGTGGCGTGTGTGAGTGGTGTGTGGGGGAGTGTGTGAGGTGTGTGTGAGGGGCATGTGTGAGTGGTGTGTGGGGGAGTGTGTGAGGTGTGTGTGAGGGGCGTGTGTGTGAGGGGCATGTGTGAGTGGTGTGGGGGGGTGTGTGTGAGGTGTGTGTATGAGGTGTGTGTGTGGGGGGTGTGTGTGTGTGGTGTGGGGGGGGCATGTGTGTGAGGGGCAGGGGAGGTGCGTTGGGATGTGTGCAGTAATCAGGCTGCCAGACTGAGAAAGGAAGGCACTGAGAGACCCCACGAGCAAGGGTCCTCCATGTCCCGTCAGACCTAAAACCAACTTTCAGCCCAAGAGCAGCCTCATTTCTCCAGCGGTCCTTGTCTGAGAAACCGTCTTCCTCCCTGCTCTGACCCCTTCCCAGTTTCCCACATACCCTCGCCTCCTTCCTCCCAGGAGCTCAGGCCGCAGCCCTGGGATCTCCCACACCAGCGTTCTCCCAGCCCACCGTCTGTCCTTCAATAAACCCGGCTGGCCCCACCTCCGTGGCGTGTTCAGAACCAGACGTCTCCATCCCGGGTCCCAGCACCTCCCTCCCTCTCCTGGTAGCTGCAGCAGCACCTGCCCCACGTCCCCCCAGCCTCCCACAGCCTCTGCTAGGGGCAGTGCTCACCCCTGCGTCCCCGCACCCTCACACCTGGCCTCATCCACCCCAGCCACAGATGTTTGCTAAGCCTCAGTCCCCCTCAGCCTCTGCTGCTCTTCCCATGCCCCCCACACCTTGGGGCCCACTCCCTCCCGGCCTTCAGGTCTTGGCTGTGGGGCCCCTTCTTGGTGAAGCCCCGCTTCCACCCCATCCCTCAGGGCCCCGCCCTGTGCCAGCCCAGTGGCCCTGCAGGATCTTCATCACAGCCCAGTACTTCCCTTCCTCTTTCGTTTTCTGTGTCTGCGCTGGAGCAGCCGGCCAGGGAGGCAGGCTTTGGTCTGTCTGGTTCACTCTGGTGGCCCAGTGCCCACACAAGCCCACGCCCCATGGAAAGTAGCTAAGTACTGTTGGGAGTGAGAGTGGACACCTAGCACCCCACCCCCGGGATCGGCCACACCTGTGTGCACAGCGCCCCTTCCCCACCCAGCAGCCCCCTGCCTGCCTCCCTCTGCCTCTCTTCCCCTCCAAGCTGTGAGCCCCTGTGGCCCCCACGCCAGGCCCGACACCCCAAGGGCTACCTTCAGATGTGGTCTGTGGGCGTGGAATGAACAAATGAGCAGGCTGAGCCTGTGCCCTGGGGGGTCAGTGCCTGTAGCAACCAGAACCAGCAGAGTTCCAGCCTCAGCCGCCTCACCGGACAGCCCCCCAAGGGGTGTGCCGACCGGGGTGCCTCCAGGCTTGCCCTGACTCTCTGGACTGAAGTGGGTAATGACCCCTCCGCCTCCTCGGCCACACCTGGGCCCCGGACACTCTCAAGCCCCCGCACCCCTGTGTGTGGTCACACCGTGCCGAGGCCCGTGCAGACAGCCATTTGCAGGGACCTTCTCTGGAAGGAGAAGGGCCGGCCCAGAGCCCCAGACCTGAACAGCCCAGAGACTCCTCGCCCACACACAGCAGCCTCTGGAGAGAGCTCCCGCCCAGCCCGGCGCATCCCTCTTCAGGTGGCCCTCTGGCCTCTTGGCAGTGGCTGCCCGGAGCTGCCTTTCCTGGGAACACCTAAGCCATGTGGAACCGATTCTGTCCCCTGCTCCCGGGCTTCCCTGTCTGGGCAGGACCCTGGGCTGCGGGGGCCGCCTCAGGAGGCCTTGGCAGCTGTGGTCTGTGGTGAGAAGGCTGGGGCCCCACTGGGGCCTGGCTGGGACGTATGAGCAGCCTCTGGCCTGGCAGGTCCCTTCCTGCCTCATGTGCTCAAGGCCCTGGGGAATCAGCTCCTGACAACATGAGGAAGAGCATCCTGCAGGTCAGTCACCCCATTTTACAAGTGGGGAAACTGAGGTGGAGGAGGGGACCTGCTGGGGCTGAACAGGAAGGAAGCAGCACTGTGAGGCTGAGAAACATGGCAACTACCCATAGACCAGGCCCTCTCTGCTGGGCCAGGCTACGCCAGCCCCTGGAAGCCCTCTCAGTGCGACTGCTTTTAATGCACGGATCACCAAGCGATTCCCAAACAGTGTCCCGTGGAACTCCACGAGATAGGACATGCCTGACCACAGAAGGGCTCAGGGGCCAGGGAGGACAGGAGATGCCATGTGAGGCATCAAGCCATGGCATGGAGCCAAACAGTGGCATTTCAGGCTGGTGAGAGAAGTGGCGTTGGAACCAGATATCTTGGGGAGCCACCTCCAGCCAGGGCCCTGTGGCCCCTTCCCCACATACAGCACCCGCACACCCTCATGCCCCCGGCCTTGCCCACCAGGCAGGCATGGCTAGACATGGGTTCAGTCTCCGTTCCACCCTGGCTCGACCTGGGTGAGGCACCTGCTGGCCCGGAGCCTCTGTTTCCCCACTTGTGTCTCAGGGGATTAAGTCCCACCCACCACCAGAGACTGTACATGGCCAGTGAAAAAGCCCACATGTCCTCATGGGGCCTACCTCTCAGACCCTGGCTTCCCAGGGGCTGGTTGCACCTGGGCAGGTACCTGGATTCCTGGGCCGTAGCAGCCTGTGCTTCCAGAAGCTGGGCAGGGCAGCTTGAGGCGAACCCTGGGTTGGAACTGCAGCCACCCTGGCTGGGGACAGCTGGGACCACCCCTACTCCTGAGACATCACCAGCAAATTGCAAATTCCAATGGCAGCTAGATTTTTCACCCGATCTGTGCAATCAAGGTAAAGCTTTTAGAAGTCAATTCTGTCTAGAGTGACTCATTAGACATGATCGTGAATGCTCTTGCAAATTCAGTTTAAAAGTTCAGCATGAAGGCAAGCAAAATTGTTTGTTTTTGCAGTGATGATAGACATAGAAATTCTGTGGTAAAAGTGATGTTCTCATTAAAGTCAGACACCAAATGGGGTAGAGACGAGCTTGGTGGTAACACTCACAGAATTCATAACTGCGGCTGACCAAGTGGCAAAGCAGGGGCTGTGGTTATTCACCTTTGCCACTGTCTTCCCATGTGCCCAGTCACAGGAGCTGCACAGCAACGCATCTGAGATGATGCGGCGTCAGCTTCAAAGAGCTGCTCTGGTTCAGAGACTCCAGCCTTGCCGGCCTCTGTCTCCCGAGCACAGAAGCCTCCAGAGCGCTGCTTCGATGACAAGCCCAGGAGGCCTGCCATGCTCATGCATGTCTTTGGAAGCAGGTTCTCTAAATTTTGCTTATGGTTCGTTAAAAAAAAAAAAAAAAAGAAATAAAGAAAAAAACGGAGTATAATCAAAGGCTTCAACAAATGAAGCACCAAAACGCTTCAGCTTTGAAATGTAGAATTGCAGTGATGGGAAACACGGCTTGCAAACCAAAAGACATTAAAATTCAGTCATCCCTACAGAAGCCAGACAGGAATTGATCACATTCACTAGTGAAGGCTCAGAAAGCGACAAGATTTCATTTGGAAATCGTACCCGTGTCCTTAGGAATATCCTTACCCTTGGAAAGCATCAGCTCGTGGAGTTCCTACTATTAATTGAATAAATTTATATTCTGGATTGAAATGGAATGGAATGAAGTAAGCCTATGGTTTTGCAGCACCTACGTTTGAAGAATCATTAAAAATCATCATAGAAACAATCTATTTGACGAGATTTGTCTTGTACAAATATTTGTTAAATATTTGTGCTCCGAACAGAGGCCAAAAGACAGCACCTGTGGCAACCTTTGGGCTGAAATATTTACACATATCAACGTAAAATATCGGAACTGAGAACCTGCCGTGTGCTCACAAGGTACCCCAGCCCTGCAGAGAGAAACGATTTTCCTAATCCAAATGTCACGATCTACCCAGAAGTGTCCATTGACAGCACAGCTTCACACTCTGGGGTCTTAAAATGTGAATGTGAGCTAGCAGTGGACACTTCTGGGTAGATCATGACCTTTGGATTAATGAAGATTAATCCAGGCTGGGCGAGGTGGCTCATGCCTGTAATCCCAACACTTTGGGAGGCCGTGGTGGGCATGTCACTTGAGGTCAGGAGTTCGAGTCCAGCCTGGCCAACATCGTAAAACTGTCTCTACTAAAAATACAAAAAATTAGCCGGGCACGGTGGCGGGTGCCTTTAATCCCAGCTACTCAGGAGGCTGAGGCATGAGAATCGCTTGAACCCAGGAGGCAGAGGTTGCAGTGAGCCAAGATTGCGCCACTGCACTCCAGCCTGGGCAACAGAGCAAGACTCCCTCTCAAAAAAAAAAAAAAAAAAAAAAAGAAAAAGATTAATTCAAACTTTGAAGATTGTAGGAAAATTGATGGAAACTTTAAAAATAGTAAGGCCATATTTTAAAAATACACTGTACTGTGAAATACCGTGGACACAGAGACAGATAGGCTCAAAAATGTGGGGCTGACCAAGACTCAATATTCCACATGTTATTTTTCAAAGGTCAGATAGTCAATTTATTGGCACTCACCATGTGCATGCCAGGCTCTTGGAGGGGACTTGGCCTAGCCCCTGCAGGGGCCACAGTATAAAGTGGTCAACACCTCGGAGTGGCAAGGGCCCTTGACAGACTCCAACCTGCCTTCCTCGATAGCTCCTTCCTGCCTCCTTTTGACAAACTTTTGTCCATCATCACCTCCTCCAGGAAGCCTTCCCAGGACCCAGGCAGGGTTCCATGGCCCCCGACCTCCCTCATCAGGGCCTTGCCCTGCTAGGAGGCAGTGAATGTTTCTGGACGAGGAGGCCTGGAGCTTTGTCTTGGAGGTAAGCAGGAGTCTGCCTGGCAGAGAAGGCAGATGAGGATCCAGGTGGGGTCTGAGGTCAGGCCGGGAAGCTGGAGGGTGGAGGACATGGTTGGGGAGAGAGGGCTGTGGTCTCAGCAGCACTGAGGCTGGTGGCCCCTGTCCTTGCAGCAGGCCTGGGAAGGACAGGCCTCTGAAGGCCACAGGGAGAAGCCAGCTGGTACCAGAGCCAGGCTCTGACCCCAGCCATCCTGCCGGCCGTGGTCCTGCCTCCATGCGTCTTCCCCAGGATGCTGAGCTCTGTCCCCAGAGCCCAGGGAGGCTTCCATGCTGCAGATCTGGCAGTGGGAGTGCTGGGAGCAGAGCCTGTGCAGACTCTGGCTGTGGATGAAACTTCATTAGCCCAGGGAGGGAGTGGGGCCACACAGCCGTCAGGGCAGCGTTGGGTAGAGAAAAACGTGACTGCGTGCCCCTGTCTTACAGATGGAGCCATGGAGGTCAAGGTGCATGGCTCAAGTAGCAGCTGATTGGAGACAGAGCACTGAGCTAGGGGTCCTGAGCCCCCATCCTCCAGGGCTCTGCCCTTCACACCGAGAACTGCATCCTCAGCCATCAAGGGCCAAGCTGCTCCTGTCGTCCCACAGGGGACCCATAGTTGACCAAGGTGGAGGCCCTGGGGATGCAGAAGTGGGTGCTGGGAAGAGCTGGCTCCTCCCAGCTCTGTTCTACACAGATGGAAACTGAGGTCTAGAGAGATGCAGCTGGCTGGCCAGAGACCACAAGGAGGGCAGCTGCCTCCCCAGATGCCAGGTCCCTGGGGCTGGAGAGGGGCCTTTGGGCAGAGCCCTTCTCAGGAGGGAACCTGGTGGTGGCTCCTTCTTATGGAGGAGAGTAGAGGGAGGAGGCAGGAGGGGAGGAAGGCAAGCCCTGTCTGACCATGCAGCTTCTTGTAAAAACCTAAGAAAAGCTGCCAGGAAACTCATCTGCAACCGGTTTGACCAGTTCTTAACATCCTCCCTGAGAACCTGGGTTCAGGCTCACTGTGGCTGAGCCATTCTCCCAGGCCTACTGTGCGCTATGCGCTGGCCGGGCCTTACAGTGGGGAGGGGCCTCCCCCGCGGGCTTCGTTCCCAGGCCTGTAGCAGGAGGACTTGTCGGCAGTCGCTGAGAGCCCCTGTGGTCCTAACATCCCGGACTCGGCCTGGCGCTGGGCCCTGGAGAAGGAGCACGATGTTGACCCCTCGCTGGCCGCCTGTCCCGCACCCGGCAGGGATCTTGCGTCCTCCAGGTTTGGTTTTGCCTCACCCCAGCCCCTGATGGGAGAAGGTGTCTCCCAGTCAAGGGAGCGTATGTCCCAAGAGGGGCTCGTAAGTGACAGAGAACCAGCCCCTGATGGGGGAAAGTGTCTCCCAGTCAAGGGAGCGTATGTCCCAAGAGGGGCTCGTAAGTGATAGAGAACCAGAGCAGCCCACCGGAGTCATCTTCCTGCACCCACCCCAGCCCCGCCCAGGAACACTCCATGACCCTCCGTTGGCCAGAGTCCAAACGGCCAGGCCTGGAGTTTCAGATGTCTTGGGACACAGCTCTTCCTCCTGCTCCAATCTTATTCCCTATAAATTGGCCTAATGGAGCCCTGGGCTGCCTGGGATCCCACTCTCGGAGGAGGGGAGTCCTTAATTCTGGGAGTGCCCACTCCAGGGTGGGGGTGAAGGCCTGGTGTGTCTGCTGGGAGTGGATGATTATCCAGAGATTGGGCAGGAAGGTCTAGGGGGCTCAGAGGCTGATGGGAGGGGCCTGGCCCCAAGTGGAGACTTTGGCCTTGGGCAGAGGCACCAGCAGCCCAGGTGTCAGAGCTTAAGCCCTGAAGTGGGGGTCTGCGTGGCCCCCACCATCCCTTTCTGGCCTTGTGGACTTGGCCAGGCCACTAAAGCCTCAGTGCCTCAGTTTCCCCATCCAGACATAGGATTATTCCCCAATACATACCCTACAGGGCTGTGGAGAAGATGGTCCTTCACACAGGGCCCATCAAATGTTCTTAAAAGGCAAATGAATAAAGGAACAAAAAAATGGGTGGGAGGTGACAAGAAGTGGTTTTCCAATCTATCCAGAGACCAAGCTGCCCAGGGGCTATCAAGGCCACGCTCCCCACTGGCCTGGATCAAGGTCACAGAGAGTGGGAGCAGGTGGCCTCACTGGCACCTGGCTCCAGGTAGCCTCAGGCTTCCTGTCTACACCTGCACTGGGGGTAACTCTAGAACCCTCTACGCAGGGCCTCGAGGAGTCTGAGTTAGTGGCAGGTAGGGCAGGGCCAGCAGTTGAGGACTGACCACTTTGAATGATTTCTGTGGGCTCTAAACATAGGGGTGGTGTCCAGTTGCCTGGTCCCTGGCCCAGGGGCGATCATGGCCGAGGAACATCGCCCCCCAGGGGCTACGTGCCAGGCAGAGGAGGACGGGCTGTGGACTGGGGGTCTGCGTACCCAAGGCCTGATCCAGCTGGGCCCTTTGTGGTCTCTAAGGATTGGCTAGCCTGGGAAGGGTCACTCTCCCCCCAACCAGAAAGGTTTTGTGGGTTTTTTTGTTTTTGATTTTGTTTTTAGACAAAAAACAACAGGGTCTTGCTCTGTCACCCAGGCTGGAATGCAACGATGCAATCACAGCTCACTACAGCCTCAACCTCCTGGGCTCAAGCAATGTTCCCACCTCAGCCTCTCAAGTAGCTGGGACCACAGGCTTGCACGACTGTGCCCGGCTTTTTTTTTTAAGAGATGGGGTCTCACTATGTTGTCCAGGCTGGCATAAAGGTTTAATATGTCAAAACGTTACTATATGAGGGGAAAACACATAGACACACACAAAATACACCTGTGTACCTGGGGACTTACGTCTGCATCCCTTGGGGTCCTTGTTCTTTTCATCTGTAAAGTCTGGTCAGAAGTGCCTGGTAAACCTCCCTCTGGCCCCTTCCTCCTGCAGGGGCCACCCCAGGAGGCCAGGCAGCCCAGCTCAAGCCCGGCTGAACTTTCCACTCACATGTCTGCCTAACACTTCGCAGTCTGCAAAGAGCTTTCTGCCTGTTGTCTGACCTGACCCTCTTTGAGCAGGGCTGTGGTCCTTGCCCCTAATGTTCAGGCAAAGAAACGAACCCTGACAAGAGAGGTGACTTGCCCAAGGTACCACGGGGACCCCAGCTCCCCTCCCGTCTGCCCCAGAGCATCGATGGGGACCTCTTGCCAGGATGGCTCTGGGGACCCAGTGGTGGGAGATGTCCACCTCGTGGCACTGGGAACCATGCCCAGGCTGCCATCCAGGTTGGTCTGGCTGGTGAAACGGTTAGTGTTCAAACCACAGCCAGGAATTCCTACCTTTCCACACGCCCCCGCCCCATGTAGATAGACTCACTGAGTACCTGAAAAACAAGCTCGCCCATGATGGGGAGGTAAGGATGGGGCCTCTCTGCCCACTTGCCTGCCACCCAGAGGCAGTGGCCTTCCTGGGCGAGAAGGCACCCTGGAGACCACGGGCCCAGCAGAGAAGACACGGCAAGCAGCGGGACAGCGACAGGTAAAGTCCTTCTAACCATGGCATCTCTCAAAAACGGCAGACGCTGTTTTGCTTAATTAAAAAGAGTAATATAGTAATACATAGACTTGCTGGAAAGCTGCAGTCATCGAGACAGTAAAACAATAGACAGATCAATGGAACAAAATAGAGAACCCAGAAGTAAATAGACCCACCTATATGAGGTCAATTGCCTTTGTTTATTTTTTAGTTTTTGCTTTTTGTTTTTGGAGACCGGGTCTCTCTCTGTCGCCCAAGCTGGAGTGCAGTAGTCCGATCTCAACTCACTGCAGCCTCTGCTTCCTGGTTCAAGCAATTCTCCTGCCTCAGCCTCTCAAGAAGCTGGGATTGCAGGCGTGTGCTAGCACACCCAGCTAATTTTTGTGTTTTTGGTAGAGACGGAGTTTCACCATGTTGTCCAGGCTGGTCTCGATTCCTGACCTCAAGTGATCTGCCCACCTCGGCCTCCCAAAGTGCTGGGATGACAGGTGTGAGCCGCCGTGCCTGGCCTCAGCTGTTCTTTGACAAAGGAGCAAAGACAGTCTTTTAACCAGTGGTGCAAGAACAGGTGGACATCCACGTGCATTAAAAACAAACCTAGGCACAGACCTTACACTGTGATGTGATCACAGCTCACTGCAGCCTCGACTTCCTGGGCTCAGGCAATCCTCCCACCTCAGCCTCCCGAGTACCTGGGACTACAGGTGTGCACCACCAAGTCTGGCTCATTTTTAAAAATGTTTCATAGAGTCAGGGTCTCACTATGTTGCCCAGGCTGGTCTTAAACTCCTGGGCTTAAGCAGTCCATCGGCCTCAGCCTCCCAAACTGCTGGGATCACAGGCATGAGCCGCCACGCCAAGCCTGACACAGAGAAAATGTAAATGCATCTCACTGAGTGAAAGAAGTCAGTCTGAAAAGGCTACAGCGTGATTCCAAATAGATGACATTCGGGTAAAGGCAAAACTCTGGAGACAGTGAAAGGATCAGTGGCCACCAGGGGCTGGGGCGGGAGGGATGCGTGGACCGGCAGAGAGGGTGCTCAGGCGCGGAAGCAGTTCTGTGTGACTCTGTGACGGAGGAACTGTGTCGTTATTCATCTGTCCAGACCCACAGAATGCCCAGCACCAAGAGGGACCCCAATGTAAACCATGGGCTTGAGTTAGTAATGGATCCTGTTAGCTCTTCAGGTGCAAGGAATACACCACACAAACGCAGGATGTTAATAATAGGGGAAACTGTAGGGGAACATGAGGGAATGATTTGTACGTTCCCTTTAATTTCTCTGTAACTCTAAAACTGCTCTAAAAAACTAAAGTCTTTTTTTTTTTTTTTTTTTTTTTGATACGGTCTAGTCACCCAGGCTGGATTGCAATGGTGCAATCTCGGCTCTCTGCAACCTCCACCTTCCAGGTTCAAGCGATTCCCCTGCCTCAGCCTCCCCAGTAGCTGGGATTACAGGCACGTGCCACCATGCTCTGCTAATTTTTGTATTTTTAGTAGAGATGGAGTTTCATCATGGTGGCCAGGCTGGTCTCAAATGCCTGACGTCAGGTGATCCTCCCACCTTGGCATCTCACAGTGTTGAGATTACAGGCATGAGCCACTGGCCCAGCTCTATTTTGTTTTAAAAGTAATACGTGAGTTACAAACACACAATAGCATGGGCAGACACTGCACAGTGTCTCACGCCTGTGGTCCCAGCTACTCAGGAGGCTGAGGTACGAGGATGGTTTGAGCCCAGGAGGTCAAGGCTGCAACGAGCCGTGATTGTGCCACTGCACTCTAGCGTGGGCGAGAGAGTGAGACCCTGTTTCAAAAAAGAATAAGAAAAAAGGGGGAAAAAAAAACCCAGTAGTATGGGTGAGTCTTATAAACACAATGTTGAACAAAGAAGCCAGACAGAAAAGAAGATGGGCTGTTTGAGCCATTCCTGGGATGAGGCATTCCTGTGTGGTGTGAAAACAGGTGACGGGGACCCACGGTGCCACGGTCAGGAGCGAGGTCCCTGGTGGGACCGTGGCCACCGTCCACGTCCTGCCTCTGGCCTGGGTGCCTGTGACATGGAGGGTTCGGTTTCTGAAAATCTGCTGGGTTGTATACTTCTACTGCGTCCGCTTTCCTGTGGGTTACACTTCACTGAGGAGTTCCAGAAAAAATAGTGTTTGTGGTAGAAAACTGGAAATCCCAGAAAAGGAGAAGGCAGATGCCTCCCCTCAGCTACTCAGTGCCGAAGGGGGTGTCTGGCTGCAGATGACCCTGGTCCTGGACCAGGCTGGGGGACTCCCTCCTCACTGGGGACAGCTGAGCACAGGGCCAGCCGGGAGGAGGGTCAGTGGCCCTCGGGAGAGCCTCCCAAAATGTGTGAATCATGGCGTCTTGGAAGGATATTTTCTTGGCTCAGGAAGCACCCCCTCGATGCCACTGCAGCCAGGCCCAGAAGCCAGGGGGACTCAGTTCCCGCCTCTGAGGGGGTCCCAGGTTGGTGGCCCAGCCTTGGGAAGGCATGGAGGGGCAGGGATGCCCGGAGCCCGTGCTGGGACAGACACCTACGTCCCCTCTGGTTGCCCCATCTCAGCATCTCTGAGCTACCCCAGGGTACCCTGAGTCCTCCCAGAGGTGGTGGCGGAGCCGGGGCCGGGGCTGGGTGGTGACATCATGGATTGAGCTGTGCCAGTTCTTTCCCGACCTCGGAAACCCCAACATCCCGCTCCAGGAACTGGCCTGCGGCGTCGGCTTTGGCTGGGCGCCCCAGGAGTGTGGCAGGGAGGCCCTGGGCCCCCATCCCCCCAGCCCTGAGGCCCCCCTTCCCTTCGGGGGCTCCCAGGGAGCCTGGGCCAAGTGTGAGAACCAGCAGGGTCAGCTCCTGAGGTCCCGCCCCCGCCCCTGCCCCGGCCCCTCCTCTACTGCAAGAAAAACAAACAGCTGTCCCGGCTCTCTGAGACTGGAAACACCACCGCAGCCGCAGCCTCGGCCCAGCCGTGGGGCTGACTCACTGCCCGCCCTGGGCGGGGGCAGAGAGAAGGGGCCGGGGCTGCCCTGAGGAGCCCTGTGGTGACCCTTCTGTCCACTGTGCCAGGGGTACGGGAGGACATGTCCATCTCAGGGCTCCTAAGCTCGGCCACATCACCCTGCTCTTCCTCTGGACGCTGTGTGACCTTTGTCAGCAGGGCCTTGACCTCTCCTGGCCCCAGGGGCCTCATCGGCCCAAACGCAGGCTGGAGCATCTCTTGCTCTGTCCACGGTTGTGAACAGGGAGGAGCACGGTGGCTGAGGTCAGGGGTCCACCCTGGGGCCGCAGCCAGGCCTCGTGTAGTAGAGCAGGGTGGAAATGGAAACCTGCATCCCTGGGCGCCTTGATCATTCGGGAATCTGACTGATCCCATCAGTCTCCCATGCCTCCCGCACTCATCCTTCAAGCCTTCTTTCTTTTCCACGGATACGTTCCAGTGTCCCCAGGCCAGCTCCCTCCTGTGGGTGGAGGCCATGGGTAGGGGGCAGTCCCTTTTCTCCGAGACCCTTGGTTGAAGCTCCAGGCCGCTTCTCAGAGCCTTACAGCCAGCCTTGCACTGCAGCTTACCAGGCGCCTGCCAGGCCTTAATGAAGAGCACCTCTGTGTGCCAGGCTGAGCCCCTTGTCCTTGGAGATGACTCAAACTCAGCCTGGTCGCGTGAAGGGAACAGGTAAGGGCAGGGATGAATTGGAGATATGCAACCTTTTTTAAATTTAACTTTTTAAGTTCAGGTTTTTAAAGTACCTGTACGGGTTTGTTAAATAGGTAAACTTGTGTCATGGGAGTTTGTTGTACAGATTATTTCCTCACCCGGGAATTAAGCCTAGTGCCCATTAGTTATTTCTCCCGATCCTCTCCCTCCCCTAACCCTCCACCCTCAAGTAGGCCCCAGTGTGTGTGGCTCCCCTCTATGTATCCATGAGTTCTCATCATTCGGCTCCCACTTATATGTGAGAACATGCGGTATTTGGTTTTCTGTTCCTGCATGAATTTGCTAAGGATAATAAAATGGCCTCCAGCTCCATCCATGTTCCTGCAAAGGAGGTGATCTCGTTCTTTTTCACGGCTGCATAGCGTCCTATGGTGTATATGGACCACATTTTCTTTATCCAGTCTACCATTGACGGGCATTTAGGTTGATTCCATGTCTTTGCTATTGTGAATAGTGCTGCAGTGAACACACACACATGCGTGTGTCTCTATAATAGAATGATCTCCAGTCCTTTGGGTGTATACCCAGGAATGGGATTGACAGGTTGAATGGTATTTCTGTTTTTAGGTCTTTGAGGAATCGCCACACCATTGTCCACAAGGGTTGAGATAATCTACACTCGCACCAGCTGTGCACAAGTGTTAATTTACGCTCCCACCAACAGCACACAAGGGTTAATCTATGCTCCCACCAGCTGTGTTAATCTACGCTCCCACCAACAGCGCACGAGTGTTAATCTACACTCCCATCAGCTGTGTTAATCTACGCTCCCACCAACAGTGCACGAGGGTTAATCTACACTCCCACCAGCTGTGTTAATCTACGCTCCCACCAACAGCGCACGAGTGTTAATCTACACTCCCATCAGCTGTGTTAATCTACGCGCCCACCAACAGCGCACGAGGGTTAATCTACACTCCCATCAGCTGTGTTAATCTAGCTCCCACCAACAGTGCACGAGTGTTAATCTACACTCCCACCAGCTGTGTTAATCTACACTCCCACCAACAGCGCACGAGGGTTAATCTACACTCCCACCAGCTGTGTTAATCTACACTCCCACCAACAGCGCACAAGGGTTAATCTACGTTCCCTCCAGTGGCGCACGAGGGTTAATCTACACTCCCATCAGCTGTGTTAATCTATACTCCCACCAACAGTGCATAAGGGTTAATCTACATTCCCACCAGTGGCGCACGAGGGTTAATCTACACTCCCATCAGCTGTGTTAATCTACGCTCCCACCAACAGTGCATGAGTGTTAATCTACACTCCCACGAGCTGTGTCAATCTATGCTCCCACCAGCGGCGCACAAGTGTTCCTTTTGAAGAAATGTGATTTGCTGCTCAAGCAGGGGCAGCGGCATGGTGACCATCATAAGAGCCACGTGGGTGGAAGATGGAGGCTCCCTGGGACAATGAGGCCTTCCTGTGCCCGGCAGAGGGGTTATCCTGGGGTGGGTGTGGGTGAGGACGGAGAGGCAGCTGGGCGAAGGTGGAGAGGTGGCTGTGGCTGGAACGTGGGGCACAGACAAGTGTGCCTTTGGGGCAGTGCTGAGACACTTGTCCCTGCACAGGAGCTCCGAAGGCTCATGGACTCTGGGGGAACAAGGGAGGAGCTGGAGGCTGAGCAGAGGGCCTGGCGGGGCAGGGCAGATCAGAGGGCGACGGAGTCCTGCTGGGTTCCCACGCCGGACAGTGGGGCAGGTGTGGCCTTGGGGTCAGCAAGCGGCGGGAGGCACGGGAAAGCCGGGCGTCTGGCCCTGGCGGGCAGGAGTGTCAACCAATTAACCTGTAATCGCCCAGGGAGATGCTAAGAGGATTTGCCTTTTGTCCGGCTAATTATTCTGCTTGGACACTTTTCCTTTCCTCGGGGAGCTCAGACCCTTTGCAGAACTTTAATTAAAAGGAAGCCGCTTTCTCAATTACCCCAAGGGCGGGGCAACCGGTGAAAACCCCAGGGTTGCCCTCCCCAGCTCAAGCTGATGGTTTGGGGATCTTCTTTATCTGACCCCTGGGCCAGCTGGGGAATCTTCCCCGGTGCCCCTGACAACGCGGTGAGGGCTGCCGCTAAGGTCATGGAGGGAGAGGGAGCTCCTGCCCCGAGGCAGGAGGCCCCCAGTGCTGGCTCTCCCAGCCCCTCAGGCAGGAGCTGACAGCTGCACTGACAAGGGCTCTGAGATCCACAGTGAGGCCCCGGGGCCTCTCCTGGAGCCCTGACCACAGGCCACTTCCTGGTCCCCACCGGACCTTTGGGGGGCAGCCATTGCCGAACAGTCATGCTGAGTGAGGTCCACAAGTGTTTAAGGACCTGGTCCAGCCTGTGAGCTCCCCACACCCGTGCCCAGCCCCACGGAGCTCCCAGGAGGGCAGTGAATGTTCACTGCTGCCAAAGGAATGCCGTGAGATCACAGGAGTCAAATTGCTGGCTGTTAACACGAGCGAAGCACGGCTGCTGTCCACTGCGTGCCAGCCGCACTGACTGCTGAGCTCTCAGGGCCTCCTCCAGCCCTGAGGTCTTCCCCAGGGTGGCCCAAGCCCTGTTTTACTGAGGAAGAAACAGAGGATCCTGGGGTGAAGGAACTTGCCCAGGGTCAGCCTTGTCAGGTCCGTGTCACTGGTGGCTTCCCCCGTGGGTGTGTGAGTGCCCTAGGCTGACGGGATCCCTGTTCTGCCCCCAGAGCCTCAGGGCCCAGCTGAGACTGGTGGGCTGGTGGAGGAAGATGCCCTCCTGTGGGACCGACCCCAGCTGTAGCCATGGATATGCCCAAGCCAGGCTCTCCCCGAGGTGAGGGGGAGTTAGCCTCCGCATCCACAGAGGCACAGGCCCACGCTCAGCCCCATCCGTGTCCGGGCTTTGTACTGCCCACGCTGCCACTGCCAGCAGCAGACACCCGGCTGGCCTCTGTGCCCTGCACACGCCACACAGGCTACGTGGTCATGATGGAGCTGTAAGGGAGAGAGCCCCATTTTGCAGATGAGGAAACTGAGGCTCGGAGATGTTAGGACACCCAGATCTGGGTCCACGCGGGAGCAAGGGAGCTGGGCACTGACATCAAGGCCATGCCAGGCCCCAAATTCTGGCCAGCCCCGTTCGGTGCGGAGTCCCACCAGCCCCTCAGGAGTTTAGGCTCAGCTCTGGGCCGGGAGAGGGGTGGGGTCGTGGAACTGGGCTGGGCGGTTGCACGGCACGGCCCCTCACAGGCCTTGAAGCAGGTCAGCAGGGACTGGGCCCTGGAACCCCTGCCCCTGAGCTCGTCTGTGCAGTGCTGGGGCTTCCTGGAGGAGGTGACATGTGAGCAGGTCTTGAAGGATGTACAGTTTAGCTGGCAGAGAAGGCTGGATGGTCACCTTGGGCAAGAGGTAGTGAGCCGGCAGACCCGGCTGGGAGCAGTGGCCCCAAGAAAGGGCCCTGAGATCTTGTGGGTCTGAGCATGGGCCTCTCTGGCCCAATTCACAGGGAACCTTGGGGGATGTTTGGGCTCCCAGTAGCCACGGAGCCCTGAGGAGGACCCGGACTGACCGCTGTGTGGTCCTGCATGGCGTGGAAAGGGGAGTGGGGCGGGCTGCTCTTTGGAGAATGCTCCCGTTCACTTCTGAGGCAGAATTGGAGCTTCATGAATTCATTCATTCACTCACGTATCCATTCACTTGTTCTTCTGTTTGTCTATTCTACCTTCATTTGTTCTTGTTCGTGTGTTCACTCATTCACTTATTCATTCACTTGCTCATTCATTTCTTCATTCCCTCGTGGTTTCTCCTTCACCCCACTCTCTCCATTCATTCACTCACTCACTCTTCCACTTGCATTTCATTCCTGGGTTCAGTCCATTATTTTACTGTTTGGGAGGCTTTGGCAGTTGCCGGTGTGGGGCTCACGAGGGGGGACCTTTCCACAAAGGAGGTGATGAGCAGTGGCAGACGGCAGCTCTGAGGCCTGTGTGAGGGGTTTTAGAGCACCCAGCGGGTGGGACCTGCCCAGGTAGTTCCCTGGCCCTGGGGTGGGGCAGGCAGTGGTCCAGGTATGGTGTTCCTGGCCCTGCACACTCTGGACCCAGTCCCTGCTGCTGGGGACCCTCAGGCCTCCCAGAGCCCCCCTCCCCTGCAGGCATCCAGGACAGAAGCCAGCCGGCCCCAGCTCTCTGGGGTCCTTCCCGTGTCACCACCAGTCAGGCCGGGAAGGTCCGATTCTGCCCTGGGCAGCGGGGGCAGCACTGTCTTCTCTGTGGCCCACTAACCTCCGTGCCTCTCACTGAGCCCTGGACCTGCCCGGGCTCCTTGTCTGGTCTCCTTGTCAGGAAGCTCCTTCTGGAAGGGTCCACACCTTTCTCACCTCGCAGGGTCTACCTGGGAGGCCCGGGGCTGGGTGGTGTGAGGTCGGTCTCATAAGATGGGTCACACGGGGCCTCTGAACGCCCTCGGGGCACAGGCGTACTCTGCCCACTCGTCTTGTTCCCCACAAAGCAGCACCCACAGGCACAGCAGCAACCAGGCCTCCTGGGATGTGGCAGGTGGATCAGTCCTTCCTAACCCCAGGTGAGCCAACCTGAGCCTGGTGACAAGGCTCCCTGTGCCGCCCACCCTGACCTGGGACCTCGGCGACTGTAACTAGCATGCCCAAAAGCTCTCAGAGAATTTCTGGAACTTCTCTTTCCTGTGGTGGTCTCATTAGGAGCATTCTAGCACAGTCTCCTGGGGTTGGCTTTCGCCAGGGCTGAGTGTGGGTAACTGCGCCACCCCCTCGGGTCTGCAGGAGCCAGCAGCCCAGCCTCAGGGAGCCCTTGTTTGGAGTTGAGCCCCTGGGTTTGGGCAAATGTGGCCAGGAGAGCAGTGCAGCCTGTATGGCCAGGGGTCAACCAGTACCCAGGAGGCTCCAGAGCCTTGAGTCAAACTTCAGGGCTGGACTCACTTCATGGTTTTCAAAGGTTTTTAGCAGCAGAGCCCCTTTGTCAAACCAACTCTTTTGTGGGACCCTGACTTGTAAAACCATCAAGGTGAAGTGCCCTGTGGAGGAGGGTCTGAGGGCCACAGACCCTGCCTGAGCCGGCCCTGGACACCCGCCCCCCGAGCCCTAGACCGCATCAGACACGCCCCAAAGTCCCCCCAATGCCCCAAAGTCCTCCCACACTCTGCACCCCGAAGTGACGTGTGACTTGGTGGCCTCTGAGTCAACCATGCCAGCAATCCAGGCCCCAAGCCCCTCTCCCTCCAACACATGCAGGATGAGATGGAAGAGGCTTTGCAGCTTCTGCCGCCTGGCCGCCCCCCTGCAGCTTCTGCCACTTGACTGCCCCCCTGTAGCTTCTGCCGCCTGGCTGCTCCCCCAAAGCCCCACCCAGTGTGAGGGCAGATATGTCCTCTTAATCTGTTGGGGCCAATTGTCCTGTGTGATTTGGTTCAAAACGTATTCACTGAGCCCTGCTGTTTGCAGGCTCCAGGGCACTCCAGAAAGATGTCCAGCCTTCCGTTCTTCTCCAGAAAGATCTCCAGACCCTAAGGATGGGTGCATGGGTTGAGGGCTGCATCGGGGTCCCCTAGCCCCAGAGTGTTCCTGGGTCTGGCACTCAGTACATTCTTCCCAGGGCAGTCTTGGTATTCAGGGGTGCTCAATAAATACATTCAATGGACGAAGGTGCACCTGAGCTCGTGTTCTCTTAGCGACCTGAGCACAGCCGGGCTGGGAGGGTCAGATGATCCCTGGCAGGAAGGCCTGGGGCAGGGCATGGGAAAGGTAAGAGCCACTGGTCACTGGACATCCACTCTGCACAACACCTCATTCCTGATGCCCACGAGAGCCCTCGAGCAGGGGCCAGGATGACCTGGGCCAGGCTCAGGGCCAGGTGATTTTCTGCACTCAGAGCTCCAAGTGTCAGAGTCGCCCCTCACCCAGGCCTGGTGCACACCATCACCCACCCGACCAGCCATCATGCCTGTGGGCTGTGATGAACCAGGACCCTTGCTTTTCTCCCCAAACCCCAGTTCTGGAAGCCCAGCTGCAGCCAGCCCCGATGGACCCTCTTCTGTCCCCTGCTCCAGAGGAGCTGTCCCTGGGGTCTTCTCTGAGCCTCTCTACCTGGGCCGCCTGCGGGAGGCTGAATGATGGCCTGCAAAGATGTCCAGCCCCTGGTCCCTGGATTCTGGAGAGGTTGCCCTGCAGGGCAGATGGGGTTGAGTTGAGGATTTTGAAATGGGGGGATTATCCCGGATGATCCGGGTGGGCCCTAATGCAATCACAGGCATCCTTTCAAGAGGGAGGCAGAGGGAGCTTCGGCCCCGAGGCCGTGGGAAGAGGAGAGCAGGGAGATTTGAAGATGCTGCCCTGCAAGACCGGGTGATGCCGCGGCAAGCCGAGGGCGCCAGCAGCCATCAGAGGCTGGGCCCTCCCTTGGAGCCTGGAGGTAGTGGGGCCCCACCCACCCCTGGATTTGGACCCAGGGATGCCAATTTCAGACTTCTGGCCTACAGAACTGTGAGAGAATAAATGTCATTTCAAGTCCCGTTTGTGTCATTCATTCCAGCAGCCCCAGGAAACCGTGCCCTCCCACCCCAAGTTCCCCAGCATGGAGGCCTCTTTGCTGTCCCCACTGGTGGCTCAGCCAGCCTTCCCGGGCCTCTCCAAGCCTGGGAGCTCCTGGGGAGCATCTTGCTTTCTTGGGGCACAGCCCAGGGGCCAAAATGGGGCCATCAGAGCAGCACCACCAGTAGGAGGACGTCGGCCCCCACATGGCTCATGGAGGCCCCGCAAATGGCTGCAGGGAGTCCTGGGCAGGGAAGGGCATCCCCTGGGAAGCAGGGAGGGCTCCAGCCAATCTTACGATGCAGAGCATCACTGCACAGCACACCGAGAGGAGGTGCGCCGGAACAAGGGCGAGAGGGGGAAGTTGCCAGGCGAGTTCAGGAAGGGCTGGGGAGCTCAGGGAGGGTGGGGACCCTGGGAGGCTCTCTGGAGCAGGAGGCTGTGCGGGGTGGGGCCTGTGGGGTGACTCAACCAAGCGTGTGCTTCAGGCCCCAAACCCTCCATTCGAGCCCTTTTAGGAGTAAAAACAAATACTTGTGTTGCATAGTGTGTGTGTTGGGGTTGAGTTTTCTTCTTAAGGCTAAAAATAGGTGCATCTCCTTGTCCCCGCAGGGATTCCTCCCGCCCCACCCAGAATTGTGCAAGTCCGGGTCTGGCGCTCCGGGTCTTGTGCCAAGTTTTGACTTCACCGCCAGCGATGGGTGTAGGAAAGGTGGCAGAAAATGATTATGAGATGAAGGTTAGGCGGGCCACTCCCAGGCGGGTGGCATCGACCCTGTCCTGGAAGAGGCATCGTGCCCACTGAGGCCTGAAGGGTGACCGGGACCGGGTGAAGGGGCTGTGTCTCTGCCTGAGGGAACTGCAGAGACAAGGTCAGGCTGGGACAGTCCTGGACTTACTGGCCCCGGCTGGGCTGGTGTGAAGACCGAGGGGGCTAGTGAGGGAGCCAGGGACCACCGGAGGATGGGAAGTCTGCAGGGCCTGTGGAGGATGTGGGGTGTGGGGTGAAGGGTAGACATGGGGAAATGATGGTCAGCCACTTCACAGGGTTTGGGAAGGACAGGGACACTGCAGCCCTGAGTGCCTGCGACGGGCAGAACAGCGTGGGGGTGCAACTTGGCATGAACATAGGCACCCCCAGGAAAGGGGCCTGTAGGGTGCAGGGGGAGACCAGGGCACGTGGCCCCAGGCGATCCCCAGAAGGGAGGGGCAGTTCAGGGAAGGCGCAGCTCTTATGAGATCACGGTAAGTACAGAGGGGATGGAGGGATCAGGGAGGAGCCCTCTGGCTGGCTGGGGACAGGAGGGGACCCAGGGGCCAGTGAAGGGAGAGAGGGCCCTGGGGAGGAACTGAAGAGAGGTGAGAGACACCAGCTGAGGGGCCCTTGAAAACCAGCAGAGAGGCTGGGGCACGGGGCTTCTGGGCCTGAAGGCTGAGCCAGATAATGGTCACAGGGGCAATTCATAAACTGTACAGTGCTGTCGACACAAGGGCAAGGGGCTCTTTGAATCTTCACCAGGAAGCGATCCAGCTGCCATGAAAATCCCTGTCCAGAGCCCCGACTTCCCAGAAGCCAGCCCTGTGCTGCCCCCCAGGTCTGCAGAGCTCCCGGGGACACAACCCTGCCTACCCCTACAGCACCCACACCTCCATGTCCCCTCCACCCGTGGGTCTGCCTAGGGGAGGGGAGGGACCTTTGCTGGGCCCTGAGCAGGGCGGGTGGCTAAGAGACCTCCCAGGGCTCCTGGCTTGGCTGCCAGCTTGAGGGATACAGCTGCTCTCTGCTGGTCTCTCGGCCCCCAAGGCGGGCCGGGGGAGGGGCTTCTGCAGAGTGCGCCTCCCCGCTGCTACCCAGGCACTCTCAACCCAGCTTACAGGGGAAACTGAGGTAGCACGAGGCCAAGGTCACACAGGTAGACCCCACCAGAGAGTGGCTGTCCAGCCCAGAACCCCTGCTCTCAGCCTGCTCCTGGGCCGGGCTGGCCAGTCCTTCCACCACAGACCACGCCAGGTCAGTGAGGGGTAGGTGCCTCCCACCCCAAGTTCCCCACTGAGCTTGTGTCCTGGTTCCTTTCCCTATCCCTAGGGGGCCCTGGAGCAAGTCCCCCCACACCTGAAGGATAGCTGGGGTGCTCACCCTGGGCCGGGCACACCCTTGCCTCCTCTGGCCTTCCCCATCCTGGGGTCCCTGTCCAGGGCCTGCCTAACCTCTGTGCAGGGACGCCCCTGGTCTCCCTGCAAAATGCCTCCGGAACCCCATGCTTCTCCCGTGCCCCTCTTGCCCTGACCTGAAAGTGGCCTCCTTGCCATCTCCCTGCCTCCTCCCCTGCCCCTGTGGGCTTTTCCCTGCCCTGCAGCTTGGGGACCGTCTTAGAAATGAAGGCAGACCATGTCCTTGTCTGCCACCAGCCCTGCAGTGCCCATTGAGTCACTGAAAGGAAAGGCCACATCCTCTTGGTGGGTCAAAAGGACCCTGCTCTCTACCCAGCCACACCTCTGCATTCTCTCCCCCCACCCCGCCCCCTGCTGCCCCGGCTCTGTCCCAGCCACCAGCCTCCTTACAGCTCTTGGCCATCAGTCATTCTCACGCCTCCCAGCCTTGGGCCTGGAACTCCATCCACACCCTCCACACCCCACTCCCTCCTCTCCTGTGCTGCTGTCTCTGTGTGGCCTGTTCTGCCTCTGGCTCTTCCTGAACCATGATGACCTCCTTCCCTGCTAAGTGCTTGATGATTTATCACTCCTGCTGCCTTCACAGTAGGTGTTTATGGTCTCACATCCCCCTCCAGACTGTCACCTCCCTGTGGGCAGGACTTTTGCCAGACACATGGCAGTAGCAAGAACGTCTGTGGAACCAATGAACAAGGGCGAGACAGAGCTTCTCATCTCTGAAGGGAACTCCCAGTGTCAGGCACAGGAGGAGAGGATTCCCCCAGACCCTTGGCCCAGAACTGCAACCCCTTCCAACCACAGAACAAAGTCTCCTGGTACCTACAACTAAACATACAGCCTCTCAGCATCTCAGAATTGTGGAATCAGAACATTGGGGGCTGCACACCTCCCTCTCCATCACGGAGATCAAACCATGCTTGAATTCCTCTAGTGGTGGGGAATTTCCTCTTCCTAGTGGCTTGGCTAGACTGAAAAAGGCCTTTCTAATGCAGCCAGAGGCCTGTCCCTGCTAGGCCTCCTAGGGTTGCCCCCTGCAGTGTCTAGAATGAGAGGTGCTGGTGGATCCACATAGCAGTAACCCTTGCCACAGAGCAGAGCCCTTTGAGATAGAGGAGCGCCCCTCCCTGCAGAGTACACTCCCTGTCTCCCTGAGATAGTCCTGGTGACTCAGATCTGTCACTGCCTGCTCTCCCCCTCCCAGAGTGTCTGTGGTTGAGATTTAATCAATCCCTCTTCCCTGGGAACCAGGAGGGGAAGTGGATGTTAGTCACCCTGTCTGTGACAGGCCAGCCTGTCTCCCCCCTTAGCAGGCAAGGTGCCCCCCTTGCAGGGCTACTTGACAAGGAGCTCAAAGCCCTTGGCATTGGCTTGTTGGTGCAATGCAGGCAGGTATGACAAGCCTGGAGGGGCATCCTGCTCTGTGCCCACCCAAGCTCAGCCTTTCCTGGGGTCCAATATGAACCCCAGGGATCAGCCTGTCCAAATAGGGCAACTGAGGTCCAGAGGAGGAATGTGGAGGCCTCTCTTGGAGGGCTTTTGCTGGGCTAGACTGACCTGGGGAAACAGCCTCCTTCCCAGGGCAACCTGAGGCCAACTGCCCTAGCCCACCAGGCCTAGGAATAGCACCAAGAAGGTGGGAAGGGGCTAGGAATAGCACCAAGAGGGTCCCCAGTGCCCAGCCCTCACTCCCCGCTCCCCTACAGCCCCATGACAGCATGGAACACTTTCATCCTGGGACCTGGGAGCTTGGCAGGCAGCTGGGGGTGGCTAGGCAGCAGCTGGCACCCAGGCCTTGTCCAGAGGGCACCAGGCTGCAGGGTCACAGGTGGGCAGGATGGGGGGTGAGAATTCCTGCTGAATGCTAGAAACCATGGGGCTCGAGAGCAAGAGTCCCCTCTGTCCCTCCAGAATCTTCTCAAACCTTGTCTCCAAGCTCCACTGGCCCCTGCCCCAGCTCCCACTAACTCCATCTCCACTGTCCCTTCAGTTACCCCAGGCTCACCGCTTCCTTTCCCTCTGCCTCCCACTGTCTCCCCCGTTTCCTTTCCTACTTTTGCTTCTGGTCTCAGCCTCCACACGGCTCCTCTAGGAAGCCGTCCCTGAGTGCCCAGGCTGGGCTGCGCTGCTGGCCCCTACTTCCCTCCATGGTAGACTTGGTCATGGAGGCTGAGGGGAACTGTTCATTTGTTATTCTGTCCCTCGTCCTGGGGCTAACTGGGAGAGGACCCCACTTGAGACTCAGCTCTGAGACCCCACAACACCCGACCACACTCCAGGTACTCAAGTGCCCAGCAGTGATGGGCACGCGAAGACATGAGTGAAGAAACGAGTGTGTGACTGGGTGGATGCCATGGGCTGTGCTTGGTGGGAACCAGAGGGAGGGCTGGAGCCAGGGGCCAGGGAGGAACTATGGGCAGGCCCCCCACCCATCTGGAAAAGTGGAATGGTGTGCACAGACAGACCCAGCTGGCAAGTGGCCCCAGCTGTGGCTTGGCCCCAGCAGCTCGGACGGGGGCTTCTAGAGCTGCAGACACCACAGGGGCCTCTCCAGGGGTCCTGTCCAAGACCTTACACTGGGCTTGTCCTGGCACTGTGCTTGTGAGGCCACCCTTAGGCCTCAGGCTGGGTGGGCTGCCACCCAGGGAGACCAGTGTGGCCTTAGTAGGACAGCTGGGTCTGGACCCAGAAGGTTTCCAGGCCTTGCCCTGATGGCCCCAGGACTTTGTCTGCAGGTGGAGTAAGAGGACTCATGAGCCTCTGCCCGCATCTCCTCCCCGCTGCTTCCGAGTGAGGCTGGGAGGGTTTTTCCTTCTGTGGCTACAGGACTCCAACTGTGAGAGGTACGTGGCCCAGACCACAAGAGGACAGGACAGTGGCCTGGAGGCCCAGGCTGCCTCCCCTGGCCCAACCTCCATGTGTCCCAAGGTGGGGTCAGCAGAGGACTCAAAAAAGAGCTGGGTCTCCAGTTCTGACTGGAGGCACTGCTCACCCCAGGGTCCCAGCAGGAGCACCTGCCCAGGGCAGGCTGTAGGTGAGCTCTGGGTCCTGGGATCCCCTCTCCTTTGCATTTTGCTGGCCGCCTGCCCACTGGGCACTGTCTGTCTATGGGGCACTGCTGTGGGCATCAACACGCAACTCCCTGGATCCCCAAAACTCACAGGTTCTGATTCCCAAGGGTCCTAGGGCACCCAGGCCAAGCGGCTCTGAGTCCCCAGGTCCATCAAGTGCAAAGACCTGATGAACAGACAGGGAGAACCCCAGGGAAGGAAGGCAAGTGCAAGCTCAGACTCAGAGGGAAACAGGCGAGGACGAGGCCCGGGGGACTGCCAGTTGGATTCCCCAGTTCCCGTGGCGGAAGGAGTCTGCAGCACCTACTCCAGCTTCGGACTCTCCCAGGAGCAAGCTGGCGGCTCTGCTGGGGGAGCTCAGGCTGTCCTGTGTGTCTGGCACACGCTGAACCAGGCACCCCTCCCTGTGCACCGCTCTGCCCCTCTACCCGCCAGACCGTGGCCCCTCCCAAGGGGCCAGCAGGACTAGCCCAGCTCGGGGAGAAGGTGGCCCACGGCCCCTCCTTCCTGATCCCCCTCCTTTACCTCCCAGTTCTGGGAGTTGTGAAGTTCACCCAGATATCTAACTCAGATCTTGCCTGCTGCTTTTTTAACTGGGTCTTTCTTGTTCTGTTGGTGAAGATACAGTGTTGCTTGTCATCTCTCTGAGACCAGCCGTAGCCGTTCTTTTCTCCTTCATCTCTCTGTGAACTTGGACAAGGTCCCTGGGCCTCTGTGTCCCCTCGTGGGCGGAGGCATATGAGTTGGGTAGAAGGAAGACACCAGAGGGCCTGGGTTCAAATCTTGATTCTGCCTTTCACTGGCTGTTGAGCTTGGACAGGTCCCCTTACTCTCTGTGCCTCAGTTTCACCATCTGTAAAATGGAACTAGCGCTGACCTATTTGGGGAAGGGGTGTTGTGAAGGTTGTGGACACGTGTGGAATAGGCCCAAAGTCTGGCACAGGGGTGTGCTGGTCCTCAGCCAGCTTGGGAGACAGGGGCCATCACAGAAACAGGACTCCTGCCCCTAAGGGTGGGAGCTGAGGCAGCGGAGGAGAGAGTTAGACTATAGCCAGCTTGGTGCAAGCCGGCATCAGGGAAGGAAGGGTGTGAGGTGCATCCTGGGAAGAGCCAGTGGGAGCAAAGGCAGGACTGGGGCTCACTCTGCAGGGGGGCAGGGAGGGAATGTGCTGTGGGCACCACAGTGGGTCAGGAAGGACTCTAAGGGTACACCAGTGAGACATCCTCTGCCCTCCAGGGCCAAAGGGCCCCTGTGTGCTCTGGCCACCAGACAGTGCCGAGTGAAGGGTGCAGGCAGCCCTGTGGGGCAGGGCAGGGTGGGAGCCAGGGCGGCAGCTCAGCTGTGAGCCAGGGAGGGACGTGGATCCTCCAAGAGAGGAGGAGGGGACGGAGGGGACCAGGTGGCAGCAGGGCAGAGGCTCTGTTCCCTTACGTCCATTCTACAGAGCGGGAAGCCCAGGCTCAGAGGCCCGGAGGTGTGAGTGCAGAGAAAGTCCTTTCCTCGCTCCCAGAGGCTGCTGCCTCGGTCGTCAGCTGTTGCATACCCTGAGATGGGCCGCCAGCCTCACTGGCAGCTGTGGGCACAGGCACCGCAGGGGAAGTGGGGAGAAGGGTGAGGGGTCAGAAGTTGGGGCCAGCCCAGGGCAGCACTGAAGTTGCAAAGGAACTGGCCAGCGAGCCTGGGTAGAGGTGGGCTGCCAGAACTCTGGCCCTTCTAGCCATCGGTCCCCACACCTTACCCAGCAAAGCCCACAGGAATGGCCTATGTGTGGGAGCAGCCGGGTGGCAGGCCTGGTGTGGGCGACACCTGCAGGGCAGGGCTGGCCAGGGCTAAGCACGTGGGGTCACCACCCCATGTTGCAGTGAGCCACTGAGTGGGGGTGCGAGGGGCTGGCCAGGGGGAAATGCTCCCAAAATATAAGCCTTAGGGGGGGAGCCTGGGGCTGGGGTCAGGTGGGCCCCCAGGCCAGGCTAGCGGCAAGGGCGAGGCCTCCAGCGGGCCCCCTGGGAGGATGTGCAGGGCAGCCCGAGGGGACTGGGCGGGGATTGAACCAGAGCCAAGAAATCAGTACAGTCTGGGCACCAGGGCCGGGCATCTCAGAGGCTTCCTCATTCCTGGCCCTGTGGGAGTAGCCGGACCCCAGCGTGCCGCTGCCGCCGCCGATTCACTTACTGTCTCACGGGGAACCAGGGCCTCCTGCCAAACTGCCCAGCCCAGGCCCCATGCACGCCAGCCCCATGGGCCCTACTGACCACCAAGTCCTGGCCCCAGGCTACCCCCTGCTCTTAGATGGGGAGACTGAGGCTGTACATCCAGGAGGGTCGCCCCAGAGGCTGCCCATGCATCAGGAAGGAACAGGGCTGGGGCTGTGAGTCCAACGCTCTTCTGGCTGTCGCCCCTTCTCCGCACCCTGGAGGGATCCATTCCCCTTGAGAAGCCCCTCCACTGGGATCTGGGTCTGGGGCCAGTTCCGTGGGTGCCCAGGCTGGGCACAGCAAGGATGGGGTCTGTTTGATCAGCAGTTTCGCCAGATGCCAGGCTGCTGGGACAGCAGGCAGTGGCCAGACCGGCCCTGCCACATGCCTCCACCCCTCGGGGGAGCACTGTGCATTGCCGTGTGCACGGCTCTCGCAGGCTGCAGGCTGGGAGGCCCTGCCACAGCTGGGCTCTGGGGAGGAGCAGTGGAGCCTGTGGCCAGCCGCAGGCTGTTGAGTTTCTGGGGGCCTCATGTCACCTTCCCAGGCCTGGTGAGATCAAGGCAGGCCCCAGGGCTGTAGAGCCAAAATCCACCAGACCCAGCTGGATGGACCTACAGGGACCCTGAAAGCCAGACGCCACCCTGGTCAGAGTGGAGCAGAGGCACAGGGGCCTATGGGGCCTGCTGTCCCTTCTTCTTACAGTAGCTCCGGCCCAGCCCCCGGTAACCAGGTGCCAGGCCCACAGCCCTCCTGTCCCTGCAGCCTGAGCCTGGTGCTGTCCAGCAAGGCCTCAGGGTCTGTGTCCAGTGCCCCAGTGCCCCTGGCTGGGTGGGGCCAGCCCAAAGGTGCCTGGAGGCAGGTAGGCATGACTCGAGCTCCAGGGTGGGCTCTGGGCAAGGTTCTCTGGTGTGAGGATGGGAAGGATGGCCCACAGAGGGGCACGGGGAAGCCAGATAGCTGGGGGCACATGAGGGCCTCAGGGGCTCGTCCTCGGTGGGCAGAGCATGTGTCCCCACTGGTGGGGCCGCAGCTGCAGGTGCATCGCATGGGGACTCCACACACACTCACTTTTCTGATTCCAGCTTTTATTGGGCTGAGCGCTCCCCTCCAGGGGAGGCTGCCGTCAGAAGGGCAGGACGCAGCACCTTGGTCGCCATCACCCCCATCTGGGCCACCCTGACCCCGTCTCACCCAGGCAAAGGGCCTGTTGCTGACAGACTTCGGGGTGGGCAGGGGCTCAGTGGGGTGCCCAGCAGCCAAGGGACAGTGCGAGTGGCTCGGTGGCATCAGGGGCCCCGAGGGTCTGTTCAAGCAGAAGGAGGAGCCTGGTTCGGGAGATGGGGGATGGGATGGGGGATGGGATGGGGAATAGGGATGGGAAATAGGGATGGGGGATAGGGATGGGGGATGGGATGGGGGATGGGGGATGGGGCCGCAGCCATCCCCCACTCCAGTACCCAGTGTAGGTCACAATAATTTAAAGACACTATAGACATTTCGACGCTATATAACATCATAAGTTAACCAGGTTCCTTGCAGAGGCTGCCGGGCCTATGGACTCAGGGGTGTTCTGGGACTTGGGGAAGGTGAGGGGATGGCGCCAGGCTGAGGGTGGGGTATTCATGGTGGCCCAGAGACTCACAGCATCCAGGCATGGTTAGGGGCACATGGGCTGGACCACAGGGTCAGAGCCCAGGAGGGACTCACTTGCCCCAGGCTGGGCCCAGGCCCTTGGCTTGTCGGCTGCTCAAGAACACATTCCCACAGGCTTCCAAGAGAACACACCCTAAATGGGGGCCAGGCCGTGGGCAGTGGAGGGTGCACCAGGAGCCAGCGGCAGACCATCCCCTCTGGCCTCGGATGAGTTCCTCCCTCTGTCACTCACGCTCCTCAGAGACAGGGGTGGGAGCGTCCAGAAAGGACACGTCCAGCTCTGGATACAGATTTTCTCAACATTGCAGTCAAGGTGAAAGGACTAGGACAGGGCCAGACAAACCCTCAAAGGCACCGAGGGGAGTGCAAGCCCCAGTGAGGCTGTCATGGCGGGGAGGGAGCAGCCGAGTGCCTCAAGGCATGGGAGCCACCTCTTGCCACCCTGGGCATCCTGATGTGTTCTCCTGGGTCCAGAGCCCCAGGCTGGGCAGGAGAAAGGTGTAAGCCTCCACTCACAGCTGCAGGGTCTCTGGCAGGTCCTTGTGCCACTCTGGGCCTCAGAGTCCCCATCTGTCAAATGGGACAAACATCCCTGACCACTCACCACTTGCCTGCCCACCCCGCAGCGGCACTGTCCCAGGGGTCAGGCTGGCTCCAGGGGGAAGGGGGGCTCTGTAAACTGGAGGTGCCAGGCCGGGAGGGCGACAGGATGAGGGAGGGAACGACACACTCCTGGAACCTGATGTGGGTGACATTTTGATTTGCTCGATATTCTTTTCTTTTTTCATTTTTTTGTTTGTTTGTTTGTTTTTGAGACAGTCTCGCTCTGTCACCCAGGCTTGAGTGCAGTGGCACAATCTCAGCTCACTGCAACCTCCACCTCCTGGGTTCAAACAATTTTCCTGCCTCAGCCTCCCAAGTAGCTGGGATTACAGGTGCGCGCCACAATGCCCAGCATATTTTTGTATTTTTAGCAGAGACAGGGTTTCACCATGTTGGCCAGGCTGGTCTCAAACTCCTGACATCAGGTGATCCACCCGCCTCGGTCTCCCAAAGTGCTGGGATTACAGGCATGAGCCACTGCGCCCAGCCATTGATAGGATTTTCAAAAGAAGGAAAGATGGCCTGGAGGAGCCTGTCCATGGCTCTCCTCCAAGGCCTGGTCAGGGCTGTGTGGTCCGACGCGCCCCTGCACAGCTTACTTCTAGAACCCGCAGGCACTGCGTGGTCCCCATCAACCCCAGGCTGCCTCCGCTCTGCAGGGGCAGAGGGCCAGCCAGGTGGGGCTGGGAAAGGAAACAGAAAGGGTGTTGAGGGGATGGGCTGACACAAAGTACGGAGTTACGACTGGCTACGCATTAGTGCTGAGAATCCTCTTCTGATACTAAGAAAACATAAATAATTTGTGTCAACATCTGTCCCCACCGCCCCAGGGCCCAGCAGCAGACCCGGCCTGGGAATCGGTCTTGAGGGGCCAGCCAGCATAGCTTTTCTGTGTCCATGTTGCCAGGTGGGGCAGGGGACGCTCAGTCTCGTCGTCACTTTGCTCTCTGGGATACACGTGTGTCCTGGAGGTTCATTTTCCCAGAGAGAAGAAAGGGAACTTGCTGGGCCGTGTCGGGGAGCACAAGGCCCCTGGCCTTGCTCTCTCGGTGGGTCACGGGGGCTGTTCTGCCGCAGGAGGTGATGGGAGGAGGTGGCAGGAAGGAGCCCCAGGGAGGTGGGTAGAGGGCGTGGGCCCCGGCCGGTGTCCTCCTGCACGTGGAGCTCCCCGCTTCTGCACCCGCCTCTGCCTGCCGCTGGCAGCACCAAGGCAGGGAAGGCGAGGATGGATGTGCAAAATGCCGCTGGGTGTCTGGGGTGCCCGCGGCCGCCTCTGGGCCCGGCCTCACTTGCAGGTGAAGACCTCGGTGCGCTCGCTGCAGGTGTTGCACTTGACGAAGCAGCACCAGTGGAATTTGCAGTTGCACTGCCACACCTTGGTGTACTGGTGGGTGTTGTAGCCTCGGCCACAGCACATGGTGTCACAGCCGTCCGCACCGGGCGACGTGCGGTTGCAGAGGCGGCCCTGCGTGCCCACGCTGCCCGTGGCCGCGTCCTCCTCGCAGTAGTTGGGTGACTTCTCGATGTACACCAGGTCCGTCTCCATGGGCTTCTGATAGCTGCGCAGCTGTTTGATGCGCAGGAAGGTGGGCTGCCGCAGGCGGCTGGCCCGCACCACCTCCACCTGCACGGCCGCGTTGTATTTCTCCTTCAGCAGGTGGCCCACCTCTCGGAACTTGGGCAGCGTGGTCCAGCAGGTCTTGGTGGTGCAGGAGCCAGACACGCCGTGACACTTGCACTCCAGCTGCATTCGGTCCTCCAGAACCTGAGGGCGACAGGGAAGCTGCTTGGCACGGCACGGCCCAAGCTGGGCCCCTCCAAGTTCCCCTACCCCTGCCTCCAGCCCACCCCTGGAGCCCGCTCCTTCACTTGCAGCTGTGTGACCACGGGTAAGTGTCTCTCCCTCTCTGAGCCTCAGCCTCCTCACCCATTACTTGGAGCTGCTAACAATAGGTCTCCACTGCATAGGAGGGTGTAAGGGTGCAGTGAGAATATTTGGGACTTGGCAGAGCCTGCTGTACATTTATCGAAGGTATTTTGTTAGACTCTCACAGCCCTTCAAGGAGATGCTATGTCCTGGTCATGCACTGGTGAGGAAACTGAGGCTTGGGGCTGTGGGACCTGCTGCAGGTCACAGGTGGGGTTCGCCCAGCAACAGTAGGTACTTAATAAATGCTCATTACCCCACCCTGCCATCTCTCCTGCTCCCCACCCTCGGGCTTGGCGTAGGGTCTGGCATGCAGTTGGTGCTTAACAAATGGCTGTTTAATGGAAGCCTGAAGTGCCGGTGGCCCTCGGTGCACATGTGCCCAAGGCCGGAGGGTGAGCAGGGGAGGCGAGTACACAGGTCAGTGAGGCCCGGGCGTGCTGAGAAGCCGACAGCCCCGGCCCACCCGCTGTTGTTCTTCCTCCTCAGCTCCACAAGGGCCCTCCACGGGTGCAGTGTTTTCCTTGGGCCTCCCTCCATGGCCCCAGAAGGCTGATTCCCAGAGCCAGCCCTGACCCCAGGTACTCATTTACCCGGATCGAAAGGGCCCTGCCAGCCGGGCCTGATTGAAGATGGGGAATTATTAGCTGGCGCCCCGCGGCTGCAGAGGGGCCATTTGTCAGCTGTCAGAGCTCTGCTGGCCTCGCTCGGCAGCCCAGCCCTGCCGGGGCTTGGCCACCGTCTGTCCCTCGGGCCAGAACTCACAGTCATGGGGCACCTGCTGTTGGCCCCCAGCTCTCCTCAGTGGAGAAGTCCCCCAGGAAACGAATGAATGAATGAGTACAAGAAAAAGAGGGAGAGAAACAGCTCCACAGAGATGGCTACTGCCCCGAGCAGCTTCCCTGGCCTGGCTGTATGAGGTCCTCTGGGGCTCGCAGTTCAGCATGGGACACAGCGAAGGTGCTGCAGGAACCCAGGAGAGTCTAATCCCGCTGGAGTCAGGGTGCTCGAGGTAGGGGCTTCCTGGAGGAGATGTGGGTATTGATGGATGTGTCAGAGCTCATTAGAAAAGGGGACAGCATTCCAGAAGGGGTTCAACATGAGCAAAGGTCTGGAGATCACCAAGCATGAAGGAAAAGACTGGGCCCAAAGGCTCAGCAGGTGGGTGCTGGGTGGGGCCTAGGCTGGCAGCCTGGAGCTGGGGTGTCCTCTGCTCTGCATCAGTGATGCCCTTGGGCAAAGACTGGGGAGACTGGGGAAACTGGGGAGACTGGGGAGAGGTGGCAGAGCGAGGCTGATGCCCCCCCAGGATGGCTGAGGGTGGGAGGAGTCCAGGAGTCCTGAGAAGAGGGTGGGGCAGCTTTGGGGAATTGCAGGGCTCAGAGGCTGGGCTGAGGGGCGTCTGGGCCAAGGTCGTGGGCCAGAGCCTGGACTGGGTGTCTGGACAACCCCCAGAGAGTATATTGGGACCTCCTCCCTGTCTCCTGCCCCTCTCCCATCATGTCCATCACCCCAGCTCCCTGTTCATCTCTGCTGGGATCTGTCCCCTCCCGGAAAAGCCACTCCCTCCACTAACCTGCCCCTCAAGCCTGGAAGCATTGCTGGCCCTGGCCACACGGCCTGCCCGGATGCTCCCCAGGCCGGGCGCCACCCCAGGAGCTGCCCTGATGGTGGCCCCTCTCGGAGTTCCCAGCTGGGAGAAGTTCACCCCACCCCTGGCTGTTCACCCTCCTCAGATGGGCCTGGATGGCCGGAGACCTGGCAGGCCTGTCCAGACTAGAGGGTGTGCAGGCCACGTGGTCCAGGCTCAAGCTGCCCTCTAGTGCTCCCGCTGTGGCCCAGGATGGCTGCCCCTGGTACTGTGCTCGGCATCCCTCCCCCTCCTCCCTCGCCTACCCCTGTCTCCCAGTCTTCATCAAGGCCAGGGAGCCCAGTTGTATGCTACTGCCCGCCTGGGGACAATCGGCCCCTGCAGGGCCAGGCCGGTGACCATCCGCAGATAAAGCCTAATGGGCCGCTTTTTGCAGAGCGAGGGGCCACATCCTCGCTTGGCTGGGTCCCTTGGGTCAGAGCCTCTCCCAGGAAGTGATCACAGGGTTCAAGAATGTGCCATTTCCTTCACCAGTGCCCTGGCTATTCGAGCCACAGCAACGGTGGCGCCAGCGCTGAGACCTGCCCCCTGCCCCAGGAGACCACCTGGCAGGGCACAGAGTGAGCTCATCTTGCTCAGAGGAGCTGCAGGCTGCAGCAGGGGCCGCTCCTCCAGGCCTTGGTTCCTCCTCGACCCTGGGGGCCTGGTTGGGTGGTGGGGTGGTGGACTGAAGGGGCTCCAGGAAAGGGCTGATTCAATGTTCTTTCCTGAATAAGGGTGTAGCCTGGAAGCAGTGCTCAGGTATAGCCAGGCAGGGGGGTCATGGGGTTGGTGGACTAAAGCCCTTCTAGGGGGAGGCTGACCAGCCCAGGAGCCTGGCGTCCAATATTCCAGCCACTGGGGCCGACAAAAGGCATCTCACCCCGGATCCTGGCGATGGCCTGGGGCTGTGGAACGAGGTGCCTCACACTCTCTTCCACAGCACCTCCCATGCCTGCTGGTCCCTGCCCCTAAGTGTGGCCCTGACCTGTGAGCCCCTCAGGGACACAGCCCATGTCTGCTTCACCCTCTGACCACGAGCCCACAGAGTGGATTGAGTGTGGCCTCAAGTGAAGTTATGTCGTGAGCCACTGGCCGAGGAGAGAGTGTGGAGGGTGTGCCCCTCCCAGGATCCGGCACTCCCATTAGGATGGTGTGAATGATATGCCCACCCAGCAGGACGCTGTGGACCCTCAGTCAGGGAAGAGCTGTGCCAAGATGTGGGACATGGCCAGCTAATGGGGTTCCCAGTCCCCAGTTCCAGGAGCTAGTGGCACTCCACAGCGATGGCTTCTAACCTCATGTCACCAAGAGAGGTGCCCTCAGCTGTCCTGACACCAGCCCCCAGGCCTCTGCAGATGGACAATCTCCTGCCTTCACTGGGTTGGTCTTGGGGGCATGGCCTCTGTCTGCCCTGCTGACCTGCCCCACACAGCAGTGGGGACCATGCACCAGGGGCAGAGCCAGCGCCGGGCACTGGGCACTCAGGTCTCCAAAACCTCAGGGGCTGCTCAGAGCTTTCTGCACAGGCACCCTGTGGCAGCCCATTAAAGGCCACTCCAGCCCACCAGGGAGCTTGGGGAAGGGCAGTCAGGGCCTTGGTCTGGTAGAAGTGGGGGCAGGGCGGGGGCGGGCCTTCAGACTCTGCCCATCTCACTCTTGCCCACCAGGGACACCAGCCTGGGCCACATGCCAGCTTGGGGAATGGCACAGTAACCCCCCAAATTCACGTTTGCTCAGAGCCTTGGCAAGTGACTTTATTTGGAAGTGAGGTCTTTACAGATATGATTAAGGAAAGGATGGAGAGGAGGTCACCCTGGGTTGTCCAAGTGGGCCCTAAATCCAATGAGAGGGTCTATACAAGAGATGGAGAGGGCCAGGCGCAGTGGCTCACGCCTGTAATCCTGGCACCTTGGGAGGCCAAGGGGGCGGATCACCTGAGGTCAGGAGGTCCAAGACCAGCCTGGCCAACATGGTGAAGCCCCATCTCTACTAAAAATACAAAAATTAGCTGGGCACAGTGGCACACACCTGTAATCCCAGCTACTCGGGAAGCTGAGGCAGGAGGATTGCTTGAACCTGGAAGGCACAGGTTGCAGTGAGCAGAGGTCAGGCCACTGCATTCCAGCCTCCAAGCAAGACTCCGTCTCAAAACAAACAAACAAACAAACAAAAAAGAGATGGAAGAGAAGAAGACTCAGACTCAGAGGAGACCTGGTGAAGACAGAGGCAGGGGCTGGAGGGAGGTGGCCACAGCGGAGGAACACTGGGAGCTGAGGAATGCTGGGAGAGCCAGGAAGCATCCTCCCCTGGTGCCTAGAGGGAGTGCAGCCCTGCCAACCAGCACCTCGATTTTGGACTTGGGGCTCCAGCGCTGAGAGAGAACAGATGTCCTTTGCCGTAAGGCCCCACTTGCGCCACTTGTCTGTGGCGGCAAGTCAGCTGCTCTCCACCCACCTCACTGCGCAGTGGGGTCCTGAGGAAGTGGGGGGGCAGAGGTGGGCCTGGTACTCTGTGATGGTGCCAGGGTCCTAGCACCAACCCAGGAAGGGCTGGACTCAGTGCTTATGGAAATTTCCAGAAGCCCTACCCTACACTCACCCCCCCACCGCCGTGATGAGCACCGTGCTCTTTTAAAAGGACCCTGTCCTGAGGGTCACCGTGACACCACCACCCTTGGCCTTTTCCAAGGGCTCAGGCCACACTTGTGCCCCACAGGTGCACAGGGTGGGGGCTGTTGGAGGGGCAGTGAGGAGTCGGGGGGACAAAGTGCATTGCACCTGCTGTGCAGATAAGAAGGCCAAGGCTCCGCAGAAGCATGGGTCAACCAGGGCCTCACCGACTATCCGAGACAAGGCTGGTAGGAGAGTTGGCCACTGGTGGCATTGTCAGAGCCCTTTCCTGTGGCTGTCCTCTTTGTCCCCTGCCCACCTGTGGGGACCATCACCAGCCTTCTTGTTTTCCCACCTCCTGTCTCCCCAGGGGCCAGTCCTACCTGCCTCCATTTCCCTTCTGCCTTTCCATCACTTGTGAGTCCCCAGACACCTCCAAGTCCCATACCAAGTCAGCCCTGGGGTTCACACGGCACCCTAGAGCTAAATCAGACACAACTCTGGCCCTTGAGTTGGTCAGTGTCACTGCCCTGCAATGACACCTGTAGCCCAGAGACCAACAACACCCTACCCGGCCATCCCCGCCCTGGTCTCACCACACTGCATACCACGACCTGGGTCCCCCATGCCTCTACCTGTGCTATTCCCTCTGCCGGGAGCGTCCTTCCCCGCTTCTCTGCTGTGTACACTTCCCCACGAGCAGGGACCTGAGCCACTCAGTCAGGTCTGCTGCGCACTCTGGGCCTCATTCTCCTTATCTTTAAAATGGGGACAGTGAGAACTTCTTCCCCGGGGGTGTGAGAAAGGCTCTGCTCAGAACCTAAGCAGCTGCACAGGCTCAAGGGTGGTGGTGGTTCCCATGAGGGTTCAGCCTCGCCTTCTCCTCCTACTTCTCCTCCTCCTCCAGGGACTCCCCCAGGGAGTCCAGGTAAGTGACCCACACTTTCCTCTGGCCTCTCAAGGTTCATGAACCTCCATTTATGGCATGGACTGTGATCTGCCTGTAGCTGGAGACTAGTGTTCACATGCTGTCTGTGAGTTCCTTGGAGGCAAAGGCTGTGTCACTGATTCCTTCATCCATCCATCTATCCACCCATCCCTCCATCCTCCCATCCATCCACCCATCCACCCACCCATCCTTCCATCTATCCATCCCCATCCATCCACCCATTCATCCACCCATCCATCCACCTACCCATCCACCCATCCTTCCACCCATCTTTCCATCCATCCATCCATCCATCCATCCATCCATCCCCATCCATCCATCCATTCATCTACCCATCCTTCCATCCATCCATCCATCCACTCATCCATCCACTCATCCATCCATTCATCCATCCACCCATCCATCCACCCAACCATCCACCCACCGATCCATCCTTTCATCCATCCATCTACTTATCCATCCATCATTCCATCCGCCCATGCATCCCATCCACACATCCACTCAACCATCTACCCACTCATCCACCCATCTATCTACCCATCCATCTATCCTCCCATCCACTCATCTATCCATCCACCCACCCACCAATACTTCCATCCATCCTTCCACCCACCCACTCATCCTTCCATCCATCCTTCCACACACCCACCCATCCTTCCATCCATCCATCCCCTCATTCATCCATACTTCCATCCATTCATGCATCCACTCATTCATCCACTCATCCATCCATCCTTCCTTCCATCCATCCATCCACCCACCCATATACCCATTCTTCCATCCATCCATCCACTCATACATCCACCCACCCATTCATCCACTCATACATCCACCCATCCATCCTTTCATCCATCCATGCATCCAGTCATCCATCTACTCACCCATCCATCCACCCATCTATCCACCCATCCATCTATCAATCCACCCATCTACCCATCCATCCATTCATCCATCCATTCACCCATCAATCCGCTCATCCATCCACCCACCTATCCATTCACCCATCCACCCTGCCATTCATCCATCCACCCATCCATCCATCTAACAATAACTTAATAACCACCTGTATAATAACCTCCACATCTACAAGAGAAAGTCAAGTCGTTGGCCTGGTGTTCAAGATCTCTTCTTGAACAGGCCCTACTTCTTGTGCCAGGCCCTACTTGCTTCCCAAGTCCTGTGGCCATCAAGCCTTCACTCTGACACTCTCCTACACAACCAGGCCCTCACCATCCTGGGTGTGACCCCTGCACCCCTCTTGTGGACGCGGTTCCCATAGCCAAGGCCTTGTCTGATTCCTCTCTGCCCTGTGCCCAGCCTAGCACCTGGCACAGAAAAGGGCAGTGAGTGACCAGTGGTCTCAGCTATAGTCCCTGGGCCCGAGGGATTCTTCAACTCCTCTTTGCCTGGAATGGCAAGTCTGTCCCACACCTGAGGAGCCCCCTAGGCTCTGCTGCCCTGGGTGCAGCCCCCAGGCCTCAGAGCCAGAGCCGGCTGGGTGTTCCACTTGGCTGGCCACCCTATCTCAGGCCATCTTGCCGCCGTGCGGCTGCTCCTCCCAGCCCAGTATCTGGGGCCCTCATCTCCAGCGGGCGGAGCCCGGCTTGCTCTGACTTCTTCCCCAGTGTGTCCCTGCCTGAATTTCCTCCATTGCCACCCACCACACTCCGTCCCGCCCTGTGCAGGAGCAGCCTGCTCCCCAGCAGACCCCGGCTCACAGCGTCCACCTTCCTCAGGCTGCTCCTGCCTCCTGGGGGCATCCCTTCCTTGCTGAGTAAAAAGGCTGCCTCTGTCAGGAATTCTTTCCTGGTGTGCTGATGTGACCTCTGGGACCAGGAACGCCAAGGGCAGGGACAGGGGCTGTGGCCTGGGACCTCCCCTCACCAGGTCCCCAGCCAAGCCCAGCTCACACCCTGCATGGAAATAGGGTCCCCGTCTTAGCTGGGGGCTGTGAGCATCACGTCAGCACTCAGAGCCTCAGCTCTCACGTCTCTGGATGGGGACAGCCTCCTCCAGGTATTAGGAGGCTCAGAGCCATGCACGTGGAGGACCCAGACGGCCCCACCTGCTGCACACCTATGGAGACTCAACTGCTTCTGCTAGAAGAGGAGCCTGAGGCTCCGAGAGGTCAGCGGGTGACATACCAGTCCCAGCTAATGCCCCCACCAGCCGCACCCGCACCCTACCTTCCTGCCGGCCTCATTGTTGTGCAGGTTCATGAGGCGCCGCGCGTTCTTCTTGATCTCCCGAGCGTCCACGAAGCGCCGGGAGAAGTCGATGCCGTAACGCACGTCGGCCGAGCAGCCACCCCACTTCCAGCCCTCGGCCTGGTTGTAGTAGCCCTGCTTCTCTCGGTCACAGCCGCAGTTGCTCAGGTTGCCTTGGCTGCAGGCAGCAGTGACGGCGTGTGCTACGCCAGCCGCGGTGATGGCGTACGTGAAGGCAGCCTCACGGCTCCCTGCGGGGACAGACAGGTGCACAAGGTGAGGCCCCAGGCCCTGGGCCAGGTGGGCTCAGGGGGTGAAGTGCCGGGCCTCGATCCACCTGCTGTTGGCCAGTTGTGTGACCCTGGGCTCATTGCTTGCCCCTCTGAACCTCTGACTCACCAAAGCAGGGCTGATGGGAGCCACCTCTCAGGGCTATGGTGAGGGCAGTGCCTGGAATACAGCAGGCCCCAGTGCACCCTGAGACCCGCCCTCCAGCATGCAGCACTGCCGACAGCTTCTCTCCCTGTTCCCAGGACTGGGCGGGAGAGGCCTAGTTTCCCCAGCCCTGAGAGTGAGCGGTGGGGACCCGTGGAGGGGATGGGTATCCCTGCCTCTGCCCCTCCCCTCTGCCAGCCTCCCAGGAGCCCCTTCTCATGAACGGGCATTTGCACTGACCCCGTAGGGACCAGCTATGCATGGCCAATGGAAGCTGGGGCCACGGGGAGCATGGGGGGCCTCACCCCCACCCCAAGCCAGGAACCCAGGTAGAAGTCACACAGCTCAGAAGCCCTTTGTTGCCATCTCCCTTCTTGGTCCACCCACCTTCAGTCCATCTCCAGATCCTGGGCCCCTTTTCCTCACCTCCTCCTAATACTCCTGCCTGACCCAGGGGCCCCAGAACTGCCTGGACCTGGGCAACAGTCCTCCCTGCCTCCCTCATCCCCCCAGCCACCAGCTGGTTCACTCCAAGGGCTGTCTGGCCAGGGCCCTCGCTGGCACCTTCGCTGATTCCCTCTGCTGGTAGAGCCAAGCCCACGGCTGAGCTGGGAAGGGAGGGTCCCAGGTCAATGCCCGCTGGCTGCCCCAGCCCTCTCTCCCCATCCTCTGCCCAGAACAATGACTCAGTCTTTCCAGGCGCTGCCCACATCCCCTGGGGATTATGTGGTCTTTTGGTGGAATTCCCTCCTGCTTCATACCCAAATACCAAGGACCTTCCAAGGCCCAGGTCTGAGGCCTCCCCGTCCAGGCAGCCTTCCCAGACCCCCGGACAGAAGGGAGCACTTGGTGCCTGACCCCTCAGTTCCAAATCTGACCCAGATCCGGACACCCTCTCCCTGCTGAGTCTTACAGGTGGGGACTTCCATATGCGTCCGAAGGCCCCTGAGGTGGGCAGGTTCAGCTCTCATTTCCTCTTTGTTTTCCCCAGCCCCAGACCAGGCCCTGTGCATCCTTCCATCCCGACCCTGGACTCTTGGGTCCCTCTCAACCTGCCCCTGCCTGGGTCTGTGTCATTCCTATGTCCCCAGCACCTGGCCCATGTGGACACCGAGCAGGCTCAACTGCGCCAGCTGGAGGACCAAGACCCAAACTCCAGCGAGCGGGAACCTCCCTGCCCATCTCAGCAACAGGCAGAACAGGGCCGGTGCTCAGCCCAGGAGAGGGCAGCTGGAGACTCACACTGCTGGCATGGCACAGTCCCCTGCCCAGCACCCGCGAGCACCCACACAGCCCTCAGTTGCCCACTGCTGTGCCTGTTATTGGGGCTGAGGTGACAGCCCACAGATTGAGACACAGTCAAGTCAGGTCTGTTCTATGAACAACCATTGAGCACCAACGGCATGCCCAGCCTTGTGCTAGGGGCTATGTGTGTGCTCTGGGGCCACTTCGTTGCCCGCAGCCAGCTGGGGGCTCAGCCAGGTGGGGTCCCTCTTCCCTAGGGTATCTTCCATCAGGGTGAGAACTGGGGTGGGGCCCACCAGCGTTAGGAGAAGACCTTGGTGGGCTGTCTGTCTGCTGTCGTGGAGGGAGCCACGGCTTCCTAGGAACTTCCTTCCTGAGAAGAACTAAGGGGAGGGTAGTGTCCAGCATCCCTCCCTCCCCAGCAAGGTTCGAGACTGCAATGATCAGCCTCCTCTGAGCTGCAGGCAGCACGGCCCCTGCCTTCGAAGGGCCTCATCCTGCCAGCCTCTCCTCCTCTGGCCGCTGTCCACCCACACTGCCCACTCTCTGCCTGGGCCAGGGCCAGGAAGATTTAGGAATTCACCTCCCCGAGTCTAAATTAGGTCAAGATGACCCAAAGGGAAGCCCTTGCATGATGTGTGAAGTGGGGTATTAAACGCCCCATCCTGTCTGCATTACCCAAGCACAGCAGGGCCTGCTGGCAAGAAAGCCTCGGAAATATCTCATGGGGGTAGGGGTAGGGGGCAATAAACCAAGAGGAGGATCCCAGTAAAGGGTCGAGAAGGGCCACAGAAGGGTCACGGCACCTCAAAGGATTCACTGCCTGCCTCTGTGGAGTGGAGTCAAGGAAGGCTTCCTGGAGGAGGTGACATTTTAAGTAGGTACAGTCTTAACAAGAAGCATGGATTCACGTGTGTGTGTGTGTGTGTGTGTGTGTGTGTGTGTGTGTGTGTGTGTGATGTGTATGTGTGGCTGTGGTAGGCATGTACTCCCAGCATGGTCACACAGAGGCAAAGATGCTGAGCTGTGGAAGGGTATGGTGAGGTCATGAGTGGCCATAGAGGAGGGGGAGAATGTCTTGCAAGCAGGTGGCACTTTCTGTCCAGGTGCCAGGGCCAGCTGCTAGGGAGGGCTGGATGTCAGGGCGCTTGCCTGGCCACACAGGTGTGGATTCTGGAACACTCAGAGGCCGGTTGACAACAGCACCAGTGTAGCCCATCCTCAGGGCTCTCCCCGTGCACGGGGTGCGCACCCAGCCCTCACACGTGCTCCCATTTCACCTGGATGTTAGGGTGAGGTGCGTCCAGCCATGAGTCCCAGTTTACAGAGGAGGAAGCAAAGGCACAGAGAGTGGCTGGAGCAAGATTCAGACCCAGGGAATGAATTCAAAGACCAGGAAGGCTGACGGAGGAGCAAAGCGCCTAGGGTCGGGGGCGCTGGAAGCTCTTCTGCCCCCACCTTGGCCTGTCTGAGTCTAAGGTGACCTGGGGCAGCAGGAGAGGGTGAATGTGGGCTGTGCAGCCCCCAGGGAAGATGCTGCCTGTGAACAGTCTGTGGACCTGGGGGGCAGGGGCAGCTGCAGGCAGGCTCTGGGTGGGAAGCTCTAGGGAGCCTGAGCTGGCTTCGGAGTGGGCACGTGTCACCTGACGGAGGGGGTCTAGGAACCCCAAACGATTGTGTGGGCCCAGCCGGTGGAGTTTGAGGACAGATGTAGATGTCCCCTCAGAGGTCCTGGAACAACAGCCTGTGATCCTCCTCTTCCTCCCCCATGGCAAGGCTGCAGAGCGGGTCAGAGGATGCCACTGTCCTGAAGTGCCTGAGCAGGCTGGCAGGTCCACAGTGGAGTTTGCACACTTGGAGGACGCTTCCTACAAGCCTCCCTTCCAGCCTCCCGCAAGCGCCTGCTCTCACCCGGCTATGCCCGCCCCAGGCTTAGACTCAGTTACTCACCAGTTACTCATCGCCTGCCGCTCCCGCTAATTCCTTTTTTATTTGCTTTTAATGAGCCAAACTCTCTGGTCTCCCATGGAGACAAGCAGGAGATGAGCTGCAGAGAGTCGTAGTTTTGGGAGAATCAATAAGAATGACGTTAGGTCCAGCAAGAGTCGCTCCCGTGCGCCTGGCACGTTGCCTGTGTTGTCCGGTTAAATTCTCGCAGCAGCCCACGGGGGAGGGCCCGTTACCCGATGTTACTGACCTAGACGCCCACTCCAAGGGCTTTGTCATGGAGTGCCTGGGTGTGTAGTGAGAAGGGCAGAAGGGCTGCAGGCTTCCCCCGTGTCTCTCCCCAAGTCACCCCTGGAGCCGTGACTGGGGCACCTTGCCAGTCCATGCACACACCATGCTTCCTCCAGGCTGACAGCGAGCTAGCGCTTAGACTTAGAAGCCGGTCCTCTGAGCGGGCGCAGACAGACTGGACCCATGCGCCTTGCTCAGCAGCTGTTAGTAGCCCCCAAGACCTCTGAGATGACTTCCAGTGACTTGGCCTGGCCCCCAAGGTCCCAGAGGCCTGATCCCACCAGTCCTCGCCCACCACTGTCAGCAGCCCAGTGTGGCCCGCCTGCAGGTTGGGCAGCCACCTCCGGCGCACAGTAACTACTTCTGAATAAAGGACCTGCTGGCTTCCTGCCGCCTGCCCTGGGGACAGCAGCCCCTTCTCTTCCTGGAATACCTGCCCGCTCTCCCACATATCCATGCACTACTCAGGCTCTGGACGCAGGCAGGGCTGCTCCCTGCTCCCCGAATTCCCACTGTGGTGGGCACGCCCTCCTCTGGGCTCTCACTAGGTGCTCCTCAGGCTGCAGGGATGGTGGGCAGGATCCACGTCAGATTCTTTTGTGTACCCCCCACCCACCCACTGCTGTTTCCCAAATCCCATGCATGAGCAGGTCTGGGCTGGTCACCTCCTTACCACCACCTTGTCTCCAAGACAGCCCCGTTCTGATCAGACCCATTTCACAGATGGGAAAACTGAGCCTTCAAAGCAGGAAGTGATTTGCAATAGACCCATGGCAGGGACCACAGTCATCTGAGCTCAGCAGCTGCCCTAGATGTGTGTGGTGATGGGGAAGCTGGATGAGGGCAGCATGGATGCTCTGTTTGGGGCCGGCAGCTGTCCTGCTGATACACTTGGGGCTTGGGAGGCCTAGGGGCCTCTCTGAAGACCCACAGCTTATCCAAGCACAGGTCTGTACCCTCAAACTCTAGAGCCAGCAGCAGCAGCCAGCCGTATCCCTAGAAAATGCCAGAGCAGGCTATATTCTGGCCACCCCTCATCCCACAGCCCTCAAGAGCACTGGGCGGGTTTCTGAGTAATGGTCCCGAAGCTTCCAGCCCCGCTGCAGGATTCACTGTTTCCAGTGCAATCTATCTCTGGTGCCTCGGCAAGTCACCAACCCTCTCTGAGCCTGTGTTCCCATTTGCCACATGGAACTCAAAGTCCTCACCTTGCTGCACAGCCCTAGTTGCCAGCTCAGAGCAAACAGGACAAGAGGGCACGGTACCCACATCACCAAGATGGTGGGCAGTCCAGGGCCGGCTGAGGGTGGACCAGATGCAGCAAAGGACTCCAGGACAGGCCCAGGTGTCTCTCTGTGCTCCATGCAGACTGGGCTGGAAACAGCCTCCTCCCCAGGGCCAGCCCCCTCAGCCCTGCCCAGCTGTCCCCTCAAATCCAGAGTATCAGAGCAGCAGAGTCCTCAGAGGCATGTGGGTAAACGGAGGCTGCTGGGGCAGGAATGGTCTGGCTACACAAGGGCCATCCAGCTCTGCTCTCTTTTCCATAAGTTATTTGAACTCGAGCCCTCACTAGACCCCCTGGCTGGGCCCAGGACAGCCTGAGAGGGAGGAGACGCAGCCCCCTGCCCTGCCCCTGCGGTGCCAGCCAGACCCTGATGTCCAGGGAAAGGGGGTGTGCTAGGGCAGAGCCGGGCCCTCATCCACAGTCATCTCACTCTGACCATGAGGAGGACGCTGGGGACCCTGGCAGATCTTTGTGAGTAGCTTCTAGAAAGAACAGACGTGTCTCCTGAACAAAGCTGGGGCTTGGGCAGGACGGGGCTTCCCACTCCCCTCCTCAGGGCAGAGCTGAGGGCTGAGTCCACCCTCCCAGCCACAGCTGCCACTCCTCACCATCCACTCACGCTCCCTGCCACTTCCTAGCGTCCACAGGGGCCAGGGCGCTTTTACTAGCAAGCCGTGGCTGAGCTCCTAGTGACCTGATTAACTGCATGGAGGCAGAGGTGGGAGAGGTGCTTGGTGCCCTCTTAGGAGGAGAGCCAGGAGTCTGCAGCCTCAGTGCTGAGAAGGCCCTCGGGGACCATCCAGTGCGGCTCCATCCCAGCAAGGAGCCTGAGGCCCAGAGACGGGCAGCATGCTCCCCAAAGTCACACAGCAGCTCAGGAAATGGGGGATCCGGGATCTGAGGTTCTCAAGTGAATGAGGTGAAGGCAAAGGTCTGGGGGCCACACATGGTCCCGGAGCTTTCTGGAAGCAAGGGGGCGGCTCAGAGTCTGACACCCTGCCTTCAAGTCTAGACTCTGAAATTTGCCAGCTGAGTGACCTCAGACCGGTGAAGGGGCCTTTCTGTGTCCCCGCCTCCCTAACCTGCAAAATGAGAGAACTGCTCCAATCCAGTCAGAAGGGCACATACAGTCCTGGGGGCAGGTTGACCTAAGCTTCATGCCTACAGGTGTGACATACGACACATTTGGGATCTTCGTGGGCGGACACACATTTGGGCATCTCTGGGCAGCAGGTGTGCACCTCTGCACGTGTCCCTGGGCGTACACCTGGGCTGACCCTTGGAGGCAGTGCCTGGGAGCGGCCGTGTGAACCTGTGCTCATGGATCTGTGCTTCCGGCCCACACGGTTCAATTCTCCTCCTCCCTGACAACCTGTACTTGTCCCTCTTTTTTTTAAAAAAAAGGGACGTTTTGGGCCAGGCATGGTGGCTCACGCCTGTAATCCCAGCACTTTGGGAGGCCGAGACGGGCGGATCACGAGGTCAGGAGATCGAGACCATCCTGGCTAACACGGTGAAACCCCGTCTCTACTAAAAATACAAGAAAATTAGCTGGGCGAGGTGGCGGGCGCCTGTAGTCCCAGCTACTCGGGAGGCTGAGGCAGGAGAATGGCGTGAACCCGGGGAGGCGGAGCTTGCAGTGAGCCGAGATCGCGCCACTGCACTCCAGCCTGGGGCACAGAGCAAGACTCCGTCTCAAAAAAAAAAAAAAAAAAAAAAAAAAAAAAAAAAAGGGACGTTTTGGGCCAGGCATGGTGGCTCACGCCTGTAATCCCAGCAGCACTTTGGGAGGCTGAAGCAGGCGGATCACCTGAGGTCAGGAGTTTGAGTCCAGCCTGGCCAACATGGTGAAACCCCATCTCTACTAAAAATACAAAATTAGTCAGGCATGGTGGCAGGCACCTGTAATCCCAGCTACTTGAGAGGTTGAGGCAGGAGAATCACTTGAACCTTGGGAGGTAGAGGTTGCAGTGAGCCGAGATCATACCATTGCACTTCATTCTGGGCAATAGAGCAAGAATCCGTCTTAAAAAAAATGACATTTTCTACAACTCAATAATAAAATGGTTAACAACTCGATTAAAAAGGACAAAGACCAACGGATGAATGGGTAAAGAAAAGGTGGTATAGATACACAATGCAATATTACTCAGCCATAAAAAAGAATGAAACCCTGTCATTGCTGCAGTGGCACGCGGGTCATCGTGTTAAGTGAAAGAAGCCAGGCACAGAGAGACAAATATCGCGTATTCTCACTCACATGGAGGAGCTAAAAAAGTTGATGTTATTGAGGTAGGGAATGGAATGACAGATGCCAACGGCTGGGGAGGGTGTCGGAGCATGAAGAGAGGTGGGTTAAGAGGTACAAAGATGGCCGGGCGCAGTGGCTCACACCTGTAATCCCCGCATGTTGGGAGGCTGAGGCGGGTAGACCACCTGAGGTCAGGAGTTCAAGACCAGCCTGACCAACATGGTGAAACCCCGTCTCTACTAAAAATACAAAAATTAGCCAGGCGTGGTGGTGGGAACCTGTAATACCAGCTACTCGGGAGGCTGAGGCAGGAGAATTGCTTGAACCTGGGAGGTGGAGGTTGCAGTGAGCCAAGGTCAAACCACTGTACTCCAACCTGGGTGACAAAGCAAGAATCCATCTTGAAAAAAAAAACAAAAAACAGAGGTACAAATACACACAGGTGGAAGGAGTGAGGTGTAGTGCCTGACAGCACAGTGGGGTGACTAGAGTTAACAACAATATATTGTGTATTCAGAACAGCTAGAAGAGAGAACTGGAAATGTTCCTAACACACAGAAACGATAAATATTCTAAAGGAAGGAAATCTTAAATACCCTGACTTGATTGTTACACATTGTGTACATATATCCACATATCACATGGACCCCATAAATATGTGTAATATTATGTATTAATTTCCAATCAAAAAATAAAAGCTAAAAAATAATAGGCCAAGGACCTGAACAGACATTTGTCCAAAGAAGGTATAAAAACATCCAATAAGCAGACAAAAAGCTTCTCAGCATTATTGGCTGTCAAGGAAATGCAGATCCAACCCACAATGAGATGCCATTTCACACGCACTAGGAATAAAAGGTAAAAAAGACTGACAATAACAAGTGCTGGTGAGGATGCAGAGAAATGGGAACCCCGGTGTGCGGGTGGCAGTGTGAGACACTGTAGCCTCTGTGGCAAAGTTGGGCAGCTCCTCAAAAACTTAAATGTAGGGTCACCATGAGACCCAGCATCGCCACTCCTATGCATGCACTTCAGAGAAATGAAACAGGCGCCCACTTACAAACTTGTGCAGAAGTACTCATAGTAGCCTTATTTGTAACAGCCCAAGGTAGAAACAGCCCAGGTGTCCATCCATGGACGAAAGGATAAGGAAAATGTGTTCTATCCATGCGACAGAATATCATTCAGCCTTAAAAAGGAATGAAGTATTGCTACATGCTCCAGTGTGGATAAAACTTGAACATATCGGCTGGGCACGGTGGCTCACGCCTGTAGTCCCAACGCTTTGGGAAGCCGAGACGGGTGGATCCCTTAAGCCCAGGAATTTGAGACCAGTCCGGGCAACATGGCAAAACCCTGTCTCTACAAAAAGAAAAAAAAAAAAAAATACACACGCACACACACACACAAATAGCTAGGTGTGGTGGTGCACATGCCTGTGGTCCCAGCTCCTCAAGAGGCTGAGGTAGGAGGGCCACTTGTGCCCAAGAGGTCAAGGCTGCAGTGAGCCATGTTCACACCACTGCACTCCAGCCTGGGCAACAAAGTGAGACCCTATCTCAACCCCCACCTCAAAAACCCCAAAACATCATGCTAAGTGAAAGAAGCCAGATACCAAAGGCCACATATAGTGTGATTCCATTTCTATTAAATGCCCAGAGGAGGTGGACTTGGAGAGACAGACAGTACCTCAGTACTGCCAGGGGCAAGAGGACTGGGACTGATTAAGCCACAGGGTTTCTTTCTGGGGTGATGAAAATGTTCTAAAATCAACTGCAGGGATAGCTACACAACTCAGGATATACTAAAAACCATGGGCTTGTACACATTAAATGGATGAATTGTAAAGTATGTGAATTAGATCTCAGTGAAGCTGTGATGGACACATAGGACACTGGGTGGCTTTCAGAGGGCTTCAGACCCATGTCCTACTCAATTTAAACCCTCCCTGAGGCCCCATGGGTATGAACTAAGATCCCCCCACCTCACAATTAGGACACTGGGCTCAGGAGAGGCAGGCGACTGGCCCAAGGTGGCACAGCAAGTGAGACACTGAGCTGAGATCTGATGGGACCCCAGAGTTCGTGCTCAGCCCACTCCCCACCTACCAGGACAGGGAAACCTGCAAAGTCTGCTTTGCACCTCACTGACCTGGACACCACACTCACCTGTGCCAGCCTCTGACACTCTACACACGTGCGACACTGCCTGTAACACTCACATTGTTGCCACCTGTGTGTCCCCGGCACCAAGGACAGCCTCCCTCCTGGCTGGACCTCCCAGAATCCCAGGGGTGAGGCTCTCAGCCTCCCATCCATCAAGTACTTGCCCAAGGTCAAGTGCAAGGCCTAGCACACAGCAGGGCAGGACCAACACACCGAACCTGGGGGGCAGACAGGCCGGGAGCTGCTCACAGACAGTGCAGCCAGAGACCAGGGATCACAGCCACAGAGGAGCCGGCAGGGCAGAGTGGCTGGAGGGACTGGGGTGCAGAGTGGCCAGTGAGGGCTTCTCTCAGGAAGGGATGCTGAAGGTGGGTCCCAAAGGATGGGAGAGGTGAGGAACACAGAGGTGCAGGGAACAGTGTTCCAGGCAGAGGGAACAGCAATGCTAAGACCCCGAGGTGAGAATGAGCTGAGCACGAGCGGTTTGTCCCAGCAGAGATCAGTGAGGATGAAGTGGGGGACGGCCCTTGGGGGCTGTACCATGTGGCCCTCGGAGAAGACTTTGGACTTTGTTCTGAAAAGATGGAAGGCCGTGGAAGGTGTCACTTTGACTTACATTGAAAGGGACCGTCCACCCCACCCACTGGGAGGCCTGTGCAAGGGTTTGGGTAAGAAATGCTGATGACCCGCCAGGCAGAGGAGGTGAAAAGTAGCCAGGGCTCAGAGTCTCAGGGTCCAGCTAATGGGACAGAGTCTCGGGGTAGAGCTAACGGGATTAGCAAGTGGACCGGGTGAGGCGGTTTAGAGAGAAAGGAGTGCAGAAGGGTCAGGCACGGTGGCTCACGCCTGTAATCCCAGCACCTTGGGAGGCCAAGGCAGGCGGATCACCTGAGATCAGGGGTTTGAGACCAGTCTGGCCAACATGGCAAAACCCTGTCTGTACTAAAAATACAAAAATTAGTCTGGTGTGGTGGCGGGGGCCTGTAATCTCAGCCACTTGGGAAGCTGAGCCAGGAGAATCACTCGAACCTGGGAGGTGAAGGTTGCAGTGAGCTGAGATCGCGCCACTGCACTCCAGCCTGGGCGACACTCCAGCCTTTGTCTCAAAAAAAAAAAAAGGGCGCCGAAGGGGCCCCAGTGCAAGTGAGGGCAGCTGGTGGGTGCTGCTTACTAGGAAGCAGGACAGGATCAGGCGGAAGGAGTTGCCTCGGCCACGGGTGGTTTAAGGTGCCCAGGGATGGCAGGAGGGAGGCGAGGGGCAGGTGGGAACTCAAGCCTGGCACTGAGAAGATGTCCCAGCATTGCCCAGCCCCTACTTCCTGGGGCCAACCCCCCCATGGAACTGGGGCTTGGGCTCCGTGACCCTGGCCAAGGCCCTCACTCCTCGAGCCTCAGCTTCCCCATTACCATGGGATGAGGCCTGGTGTTGTGCATTCTTTAAAATTCCTTTAGCAGGGGAGCTTTTGTGAGATAGACTTTCCTGAAGAATGGGTCAGGGGAGGGCTGCTGGGGCTGAGGTAGACTAGGGATGCAGGGTGGGGTGGGGTCCCTGAGGCCGGGCTGGGGAGGGGTCCCTGGGACATAGCTGGCTGGCGAGCTCTTTGGTCATCTGAGCCCCCGTCTGCCCCCTACCCCACCTGATTCCCAGGCTCTTCACAGCCCTGAGCTGCACGGTGGAGTACTGTCCCTCCTCCCCAGTTTACTGGTGTAGAGATTGACACTGAGGGAGGTGAGGAGACACCCCTGGGCCACACCCACAGCTCCTGGTGTTACTCGGCCCAGCTGGTGTGGTGCCCGTGTCCAGGCTGGGGGTCTTGGTCTAGACAGGGCTCAAAGTGGCTGTTGGGCACAGAAGCTGGAAGAGAAGCTCAGGCCCCAGGTGGGGCCCCACAATGGCCCCCTGTGGCTGTCCACGCCCCAGCCTGCCCTTTGACCCCAGCCGGGGCTCAGTCACAGGGGGACAAGTCACCGCTTGAGCTAGTCTGGGATCTGCATCCCTGACACACACAGAGCTCAGGCTGGGGACATCGGGGTGGAGGCAGGGACCAAGGCATGGGCAGAGAGGCCTCCAGGCCACAGCTTGGCCCCAATCCCTGCTTGTGCAGTTGAAGGATCAGAAGCCCAGAGCCCTGGCCTGCCTGGCCGTGCTGCAGTCCTGGCCTGGACCACCCGGGGCCGAGGCACGCTCTGGCCAGGGAGGGCTGGGCAGGCTGCCTCACACCCTGCTCCTAATTCTGCACCTTAAACGAAGGTGATAGCAGCACACACCTTGTGGGGTCCCACGTGGGAGAGGTGAGGCAGTGGAGGGCTCAGGACGGGTAGGAACATAAAAGTGCCAGATGCGTGTGGGCCGCTTTGATTAATATTACCCATCTCTGAGCAGGCCTGGACCCTAGGCCCGATGGTCCTGGCCTGGGTGCAGCCTGAGTGGGTGCTGCATGTGTGTGCATGTATGTGTGCATGTGTGTGTGTGCGTGTGTGCAATGTGCACGTGTGTGCAATGTGCACGTGTGTGCACGTGTGTGCATGTGTTTATGTGTGTACGTGTGTGTGTGCCAGGTGTACTGCTGTATGTCTCTCCACACGTCTCTGTCCTTCCCTCTCTGTTTCTCCCTCTCCCTCTGGGTCCCTCTGTCCCTCTCTGTCCCTCTCTGTCCCTCTCTCTCTCTCCAGCCCCGCCCGGCCCCCGCCCAGGCTCGGGCTGAGTCAGCGTCTCCACACTAAGCTCTTCCCTGCCGTTGTCATAAACAGATCATTGGAAAAAGTCATGCCAGGACCAAACACGCTGGCGCCCATGCGCCTGAGGCCTTTGTTCCGACCCAGCGGAGGCCCTCACACGCCAAGCGGCAGCCCCCCAGGTGGGGACAGCAGGCTCCGAGTGGGAAGGACCCGGCCTTCCGGGAGCTTTTCCCCAGCCCTGAGGTGCCAGGGATGCCCAGGAGGCCCCTCCTGCATCCAGCCCAGGTGGCCTGCCCTCGGGAGCGCTCTGGCAAAGCCAGCAACCGCCTGTGTGAGGTGGCACAGACACCCCTTCCTCCCCGGGGCTGCCCCAGGGCCTCTCAGCACCTGGATCCTGGCGGGTGGTTCCCTGAGAGCCTGCGGGCTTCTCTGGCCCTTGGGGGCCACGTGGCCTTGGGTGAGTCACACGGTCTCCTTGTGAGCCTCAGTCTCCCCATCTGTGACGTGTGGACGACAGGACCTGAGGTGGTCATGTGACAGGGCCCAGCCCAGGCGGGGGCTGCAATCATGAAAGAAATGACCCTCCTAAAAAGGTGGCAGGAGTTGGGCTGAGTGATGGCTGAGGGCCAGGCTGCTGTGCCCCTATGAAGCTGAGGGAGGGGCCCTACCCACCCTGGGGTCTGCGTCCTGCTTCAGTGGCCCGGGGCTCTGGAGGCTTTGCCCATGGAACTCATGTGGGAAGCTCTGTGGGGACCTCCATGTCCTTATTCTGAGGAGAGACCCCAAATCCTGGCAGAGTCCCAGCCCCCGCCTCGGCCCCTCCTGAGGCAGGTGGGGCACCAAGGCCCCCAGGGCACCGGGCTGCACCCAGGGTCACACAGCGGGACCCGGGCAGGTAGGGCCTGTGTCCTTGGCAGTGGCCTCTCCACAGCCAGACCCCATCCCCACTCCACTCTTGTCCTGTCTGTCAGGGCCCTGCCCGGGAGGATGGAAAATTCCCAACTTGGATGAGTTCCAGGTGGCCTTGGAGGGGCTGTGTGGAAGGATTGGGACCGGAGGACCAGCCACCACCCAGCTCACAGGGCCTCCATGCCACCCCCAGGAAAGGCCACAGCCCCACCACTGCCACAGCCCCTCGGGCTCTATCCTCCCAGGTGCCTGTGAGCTGCCTTCCTGGGGTGGGGCAGCCCCGGCCTCATCCCACCCCGAGCCAGGAGTGGGCTCGGGCAGCCTCGCCTCCGGGAAAGTCTTTCTGACCCTGACCGTCAAGGCCCCAGTAGCCCCTACAGTCCTGGCTGCCCGGCCCCTGAGCCTCAGAAACGTCCACTGAGCTGCCTTGGGCTGGGCCCCCCGGATGAGGGTGGAGGTGGGAGTGACCGGGGTTGTCAGCCTGAGGCCTGCAGACCACCAAGGTGCAGCCAGCATGAGACTGGGCCCAGCAAGCATTGCCTCCCGGCCTGGCCCCATTGGCCTGTGCTCACCCATTGTGTCCTGGGTGCAAGCCCTGGCCTGGCATACAGCAGGCACTCAATGAATGCAGGCTGAAGAACAACCAGGCCTGATAAAGGGGGCTGCCCTCCTGCCCTCAAGCTGACTCTCCTCCAAAAACGGCTACTCAGTGACCCTCTGCCCTCAGACTGCCCCACCCCACGCTGGAGGACAATGTCCCGGGAGTGACAGATCCAGGTTCAAATGTCCCGTCTGTCTCTGACAAGATGACTTGGGGCCACTCCCTCCTGTCCCCTATGGGTGCAGCACCACTCAATGGAAGTCTCAGGCAAGCTGTAGGTGTCAGCTGAAATTTTCTAGTAGCCACATTAAGAAAAGTGAAAATAATTTTGGTGAACTTATTTTTTTTTTTTTTTTGAGATGGAGTTTCACTCTTGTTGCCCAGGCTGGAGTGCGGTGGCATGATCTTGGCTCACTGAAATCTCCTCCGAGGTTCAAGTGATTCTCCTGCCTCAGCCTCCCGAGTACCTGGGATTACAGGCATGTGCCACCACACTCAGCTAATTTTGTGTTTTTAGTAGAGATGGGGTTTCACCATGTTGCTCAGGCTGGTCTCAAACTCCTGACCTCAAGTGAACCACCCACCTCAGCCTCCCAAAGTGCTGGAATTACAGGTGTGAGCCACTGTGACTGGCTGGTGAACTTAATTTTGATAGTATATTTTATTTAGCCAATATATCCAAAATCTTACCGTCTCAATATGTAATCAGTAGAAGAGTTATTCAAGAGATACTGTATTTGCTTTTGGGGTTTGAGTCTTCAAAATCCATGTGTATCTTACACTTACAGCACATTTCAGTTGGCCCATACCATATTATGAACGCTTCCCTGCCAGAGGTGGCCTGGGGCCATCAGAGTGAACAGGTGAAGAGTCCAGCCCTCGAGACCTCGTCCCTGCTGGGGGTCACTGGGCCTGGCCTGCAAAGCCCTGCAGGGCAGTAGATGCACCTGGCCTGGAAGTCACCCTCTCACCCCACGACCCCGGCCTCTCAGATACCCCGAGATGGGTCTCTTGGCCCCTCAGACTGTCCAGCAGCCGACAGCCCTTGCTGAGCCCCCGCTATGTGCAGCCCAGGAAGACACTCCCCATGCAGAGCTCGCCCCCAAAGCAAACACGAGCAGGCGACAGCTGTGCTGGTGTCCCCGGCCGCTCATGTGAGCGTGGATTAGGGGCAGTCCCTATGCCTGGTCATGTCTGAAGCCAGCACATGATGGGCAGGACTCCGCATTCCCTGGCAGCTCAAGGGTGGGGCTAGGGGCCCGAGAGCACTCAGCCGCTGCCCCAGGCCCAGGCCTGTGGTCCTAGGGGACTCCGGGCTCCGGGGGTGTGGGGGCGGCGCCGTAGTTGGAAGGAAGCGGCCCACAGAGGGAAGGCCCTCCCCTGCTCAGAATCTCCTATGCCTTCTGGGCCCTCCAGAGCTTCACTGGTGCTCCAGCCCTGCCCTCACCCTCCAGCCTCTCCTGTTGGCCCTGGAAGCTCCTGTCATTCCTGGAAAAGTGCTTTCGGCTTTCTGGTCCTGGAGCCTCAGCAGATGCTGTTCCATCCACCTGGCGCCCCCTTCCCTGCGCTCACCTCCAGGCTGGCCTGGGTCACCTCCTCCGGGAAGCCCTTGCTGACAACCCTGATTTGATGATAGTGCGGGTCTGAAACTCCCTGCCTTACTGGGGGGCCCCAGGTTTCCAACAGACTTTCCTGGGATACGAGGTTCTCCTGATGCTCACGCCGCCCCTTTATTCTCCTCCCCCAACCGTGGCAGAAGACTGCTCAGCTGGGGACAGTCACCTCTAAGCTCATTTCTAGTCAACAGAAGAGACAAGAGACAAGCCTCTCTCGACGCATGAGGAATAGGCCCGGGATGGGCTCAGGAGGCCTCCAGGCATGAGGGGGACCACAGCAGTGGAGGGGGGCCTAGTGTGAGCCTTGACCCTCTGAGGGGAGCAGAGCAACTGGAACCCAGGGGCCCAGGGCAAAGCCGGCACAGGGTCATTAGAAGAAACACCTGTCTAATGGGGAGAAGGGAGCGCTCCATCCCCAGAGGCATACAAGCATCCACACCGGGTGATGGAAAAGGGATTGGAACTTTGCACAGGGGGTTGATTTGCCCTTTTAAGGGGTACCCTTTTAGCCCTCAAGATTTAGGCACAGCCTGAGGTCAAGGCCTGAAAGGGGCTGTCCCACCCACACAGGCCAAGCCCCTTCTCAGGGCCAATCATTAATTGGCACTGCTTGAGTGGCTGTTCCCACAAGTGTCCCAGCAGCCTGCCAACCGATGGCCCAGCTCCCAGCCCATGCCAGGGCACCCAGCTGGCCGCGGACATGGCTAGTCTCCCTGGTCGGCCTCTCTTCCTGCTCATGACTCCCCGCAGCTGAGCCCTGGAAGGGGAACAGGGCCTGGCGTGCTTGGGGAGGAGAGAGGAGCCAGATATGCCTGAAGCTCTGGTTTTCAGAAGGGATGTGGGGAACCAGGGTGAATATGAGAGGCAGCTACTCAGATTCCAGGCTAAGAAGTTCACTTTATCCTGAGGCCATAGGGAGCTACTGCAGGTTTTGGAGGAAGGGCTTCTGTTTAACTCAACAACTAGGGCTGGTGTGGGCAGGAGGCAGTGACAGCTGCCAGAGGAGGGCCAGAAAAGCAGACCGTGCTGTGGCCATGGGGCAGAGCCCTGAGGTGTGGGGGGAAATGATACCAGCTTTCTGCTGAGACAAATGGCCTGGGGGAAGCTGGGGACAGGAGATTTAAGTAACAGGGTGCTGAGTGTTTGGGGCCAGATGTTCGCATGGGTCTCGGGGAACGGAAGCCGTGGGCAGGAGTGAGCCTGCAGTTGACAGGGCAGAGCAGGGCAAGGGGGCCAAGGGGCACCTGGAAGAGCCGGCACTTCCCAGCTGGGACTGGGCAGAGAAGTCCAGGCTACAAGCCAGGGCCCAGAAGCCAGGGAAGAAGGGGGAACAGTTGATACCAGGAAGGCCACGAGAGGTCCAGACCGAGAGCAGTGGGGGCCCCCGATCAAGGGTGTGAAATGAGGATGGTGGGTGTGGACAGCTCTGCCAAAAAGTTTGCTTCTGAAACACTTGGGAAAGCAAGGGGGGTGTCCTAGGTGAGTTCCCCAGCAGAAGAGACTGTGACGGGATGCAGCACTTCCAGGATCGAGGAACAGGACAGCACACACAGCCGCATGGCCACACAGCCTGATTCCCAGGCGAGCTCAGGGATCCCACAGAGATGCCCAGGGCGGCCCACATGTCCCTCACCCCATGTCTCACGGTCCCAAATAAAGTTCAAGCTCCCAGCCCTCTGTCGAGCAGCAGGACAATTTCCACGTCTGCCCCTCTCCTGGCGCGGTGAGGCAGCGAGGATTAGCAGGAGCGGTGAGGGACACCTGATCCACGCTCAGCTCCACCATAACTCCCCGGGGGCTCGGCCGGGAGGCAGGGGCACCCACAGCTGCCTCCGAGCCCGCCAGCTCAGCGCTGAGGGGCCAGGCAGGCAGATGGGCCCTAGCATGAGTGAGTACTCGTGCCGACACCCTCCCCACCGGGGTGGATGGGCAGCCCTGCCTGCCACAGCTGGCACCTGGAAGGAGGGAACTGCACTTGGGTGGTGGGGCCCCAGGGAGCGGGCGGTGCCACCCTCCTCTCTGTGCCAGGCGCCACCCACAGGCTGCTCACCACAAAGGGGCCCCTAGGGGCTTTTCCCCTGCGCCACCCCCAGCCCCACACCAGCGTTCCAAGCCCTGCAGAACCTAGCTCTGGCCTGTGTCCCGGCAGCTGCGGCTCTGCTCAGCTCCAGCATCAGAAGGACATGTTATGCCCATGGGCTGGGCATCCCTGCAAGCCTGGCACTGTGCCCGAGTTATCCCCCCTCCTCTGCCTCTCGCCACAGCCTGGAGGGCAGGGCACATCACTAGCCCCACTCTCATGCACAGAACAGCAATTTATTGAGCACCTGGGAGAGCCACGGGGACCCACACAAGGGCCTACTGGCTTGGAGCTCAAGTCACCCGTGGGGAAGTTGAGGCCCTGAGCAGCCCCGAGTGACGTGCTCAAGGTCACACAGCTGGATTCAAACCCAGGTCAGGCTCCAAAGATCCCTTTTCCTTTTTTTTTCTGAGACAGAGTCTTGTTCTTTCACCCAGACTGGAGTGCAATGGTGCGATCTCGGCTCACTGCCACCTCCCTCCGCCTCCCGGGTTCAAGCAATTCTCCTGCCTCAGCCTCCCAAGTAGCTGGGATTACAGGCATATGCCACCATGTCTGGCTAATTTTTGTATTTTTAGTAGAGGTGGGGTTTCACCACGTTGGCCAGGATGGTCTCAATCTCTTGACCTCAGGTGATCCACCCACTTCGGCCTCCCAAAGTGCTGGGATTACAGGCATGAGCCACCAGGTCCAGTCCAAAAGTCACTTTTTAAAGCCTCTCTCCGGGCCTCAGTCTCCTTATCTGTAAAATGGGTATGATGAAGCCTTATCCCCAAGGCTGTGAGGAAAGGGAGGGGTTGTGGCCTCAGGGGCTGTGCATAGTCGGCAGGGTTCTTGCCAGCCCACCTGGCAGGTTTCAGTGATCTCTTGGTGTCCATCAAACCAGAGGCCCACGCACTCCGCACATCCGCCCACCCGCCCTGCCCTCCGGCCATCGGATTCTCCGTGCTCCATGTGTCATGCTGGAGCATCATCCTGCACAGTTCACTTGGCTCCCTCTACCTGGAAGCCCCTCCACTCTCAGAATCCACGGCATTCACGCAGCACTTCCTGTGCCCCAGCTACCCCCTGCAGTAAGCATTACTATTCGCTACTCTCCAGATAAGAGGAATGGAGGTGCTGCCAGAAGAGGCAATGTGCCTTCCCTCTACACAGCTGCTAGGCAGCATCACAGTGCGTCCCAACCACTGCACAGCACCGCCAGCACCGCCACGCCGCCAGCCTATGGGCCCACGGCCACGTCACGACAGTGTCCTCCAGCCCTGAGCAAGGACCCTCATCTGCACACAGCCTGGCTCCCATCGAGGCCTCAGACGCGGCAGCGCCCCCTAGGGCCAGGCCAGGCACGCGGAAGGGCTCACAGGAAGGCAAAGAAATCGACCCCCTGGGAGGCGTGTGCAGAACAGTGGCCTGGGCTGGCCTTCAGTGGGTGGCCTGGCCCACTGCCCCGGCCGCGATGGCTGGGCCCCTTGAGCCCAGAGGCGCCCTTACCTACTCGGAGCTCTTGCCCAAAGACAGTCTTCTCGCCGAGGGCAGAGCAGTTCCAGCGTCCAAAGCGGAACTGGTACTGGCACTCGTTGATGCCCATCTGCGCCCCCTCCCCGATCACAATGATGGCATCGGGCCGGCTCTGGCAGATGGCACGCTGCCGCGGGGCTAGGCCAGGAATCTTGTTGCAGATGATGTTGGCTCCCAGGGCCACCACTGATGACAGTGCTCTGCAGAGGGGAGGAGACAGAGGCTGTGAGACAGCGGCGGCCAGCGCCCCTCCTCACCCCCACCACCTTTCCCCCACTCGGCCTCTCAGTCACAAGCCCTGCACTAGCTCCGCCCACCAGGGCACAAGCAGATCCCTGCCATCAGAGGGGCCATTTCCCATCAACTCACACGCATGACCCCAGGTGACCACACGTGTCACCCCAACTCACACGCGCAACCCCAGCCACATACACCCAGGCCTCTGAGCCTCAGAATACAAGAATCACGTAACCGCAAGTCCTACAGCTCTCCAGGCCGCTGAATCAGATACACAGCCCCTTCAGATTAGACAGGATCATGCTTGGGATGTGGCAGCCGCCAACTCGGGACTGTCTGCAGCTGTCTCCAAGCGGCAGACCCCAACTCCCCGACCAACGGGGCTTCCCCCTCATTTATAAATTCCCTGATGGCCCCTCCGTGGCACCTGGGCCAGGTGGGCTGCTGAGCAGAACAGCAGCCAAGCCCACCCAGTACTGACTCCAGCTCTGACCTGTGTGTACCTTTGAGAAGGCACTCCCTGTCTGAGCCTCAGTTTCCACACCCATGAAATGGGGGTATAAACCACCCATCCCCAGGCTCAGACGACCACAGGGAGAAAGGCTGCACCGGGAATGGCAGCTGTGGCTGTTTTCTCTCCTGTTGGGGTGACTGGGTACATGCAGAGGAAGAAATTAGGCCTGCAGCAAATTGAGCACTTACTGTGTACTGGGCTCAGCAGGGGCCTTATTGCAATATTGCAGCTTCGCAGTGGTCCCCCAGGGGTCCTTTGTCACTAATCTCCTAGCAACTCTCAGGACCTGAAGCCCTAGACAGGAATCTGCAGGTCCCACTCACTCTACTTCAAGTGTTATAAGAGGGATTGTCGTTGTTTGTTTGTTTGTTTTGAGACAGAGTTTCAGAATCTTACTCTGTTGCCCAGGCTGGAATGCAGTGGTATGATCTCAGCTCACTGCAACCTCCACATTCCGCATTCAAGCCATCCTTTTGCCTTAGCCTCCCGAGTAGCTGTACTACAGGTGCCCACCACCACACCAGGCTAATTTTTGTATTTTTCGTAGAGACGGGATGTCACCGTGTTGGCCAGGCTGGTCTCGAACTCCTGACCTCAGGTGATCCACCTGCCTCGGGCTCCCAAAGTGCTGGGATTACAGGTGTGAGCCACCGCACCTGGCCTTGTGTGTGTTTTTAATGAGGTGAAATTCCCATAATATAAAATGAACCACTTTGAAGTGTACAGTTCTGTGGCATCTAATACATTCAATGTTGTGCAACCTCCAGCACCATCAGGTTCCCAGATATTTCCACCACCCCAAAAGGAAACCACACCCATCAGTCACTCCCCGTCCTCCCCTCCCCGACCCCGGCAACCACCAGTCTGCTTTCTGTTCCCATGGATCTGCCCATTCTGAACGTTTCCTACGGATGGAATCATTCATCACGTGACCTTTGGTGTCTGACTTCTTTCACTTAGCGTCATGTTTTCAAGGGTCATTTGCGTGGTCACAGGTCAGTGCTTCATACCTTTGTAAGGCTGATGACATTCCATTGTGTGGATAGACCACATTTTGTGTATCTGTTCATGGCTGGTGGACCTTTGGGCTGTTTCCATCTTTGGACTACTGTGAGTAATGCCGCCATGAACGTGCGGGTAAGGTTTGTGTTTGAACCTCTGTTTTCAGTCTCTGGGGCACGGACCTAGGAGTTGCTGGGTCAGGTGGTCCCTTCGCTTTCTGAGGACTTGCCGGACCGCCTTCCACAGCGGCTGCCCCAGTCATCTGGCTTGAAGCACCCATGGAAGGGGCAGTAAGCCGGAAGGAGTGGGGCGGCTGGATTCAGGCCGACCTTCAGGCAACAGCGGGTTTCAGCACAGTGCTTGGCTTCAAAACAACAGATCGGGCCTGTTTAATGAGGGGGAAAGATGTGGGAGTTGGGGGGACCGCCAGGGGCCCCCGAAGCTGATGCCCATGGCCCTGGGCTCCTAGTGTGCTGAGGACCCTTCTACCTACTGCCCGCCCGCCCTTTTCTTGAGGGAAACAAGTCAGTGATTTTCCAGGGCAGCCGAGCACCCACAGCCAGCTGGAAAGTCCCCGTGTGGCCTGAGCCCACAGCACGTGCTGCAGCCGGGCCGCCAGGGCGACACTCAATCCCCGAGGCCCGCCCGGCCCGCCCACTAATCTGGCCAAGACCTTCCTGGGTCTCCCACGGGCACAATGGGCAGAAAAGCCCCAGGCTGGCATGGAGGAAGAGCATCTGGATGGGTGGGGCTGGGAGCGGGCTGGAATCCGGGGAATTCAGCCCAAAGTAATTGTAGATCCTCGGAAAACCGAGCTGGGGAAATGAGATGGATGGGAACCCTGCCGGGCACCCTGCTTGCCGGGGGACAGAGCCCGCCTCAGTCCTGGCCTGAGGGACACTCTCCAGTCCCAAATTCTCCCCGCAGCCTCAGGGCTGAGAAACCCCCATTATCTGCAGTAGATGCCCTTGCTGGGGGGACCCTGATAGGACTTAGTGTGGACCCTGGGGCAGCAATGGATCATTGCGATGGCCAAAGCCCTGGCCTCCCACCTCCAGGCAGCTGTCCACCACCGGCCCTGCCAGCACCCAGATCTGACCATGTCAATCCTCTGCTCAAAGCCCGTCCCTAGGTCCCCGTTGCCCAGGGGACTATCCAAGCCTCTGTGCCTGGAACTAGAGGCCTCTTGGGGTCTGGCCTCGGGTGACCCCGCCTCCCAGCTGTGTCTGCTGGTCCCTCCCCTGGGTGCTGCTCCTTCTCTGTTTTTCCTGTCTGACATATTCCATTTCCCTTTCAGGGCCCAAGTGAAAGCCCCACTGTGCTCAAGCTCCTTATTCCCTGGCACTGAGGGGGAGCACAGTGGGCGCTGGTTTTGTAGGTGTAGAGCCCATTCTCCAGTCTCACAGTCACTGTGTCCATGCCCGGCTTCCCCACCAGACGGTGGGCCCCTCCAGGACAGTGTCAAGTCTGCTCAGTCAGGTCTCGGGGCTGCCAGGTGTAGCCATCTCGAGTGTTTGTGATATAGATAAATGAATACATGAACAAGTCAATACTTAAGAACCACATCTGAAAGAACTCCTACAACTCAATAACAAAAAGACAAATAACCCAGTGTGACAGTGAGCAAAGCACTTGTAGACATTTCTCCAAAGAAGATATACACATGGCCAACAAGCTGGAGAAGATGCTCAGCCTCGGTAATCACTGGGGAAGTGCAAACCAAAACCAAAATGAGATGCCACCTCACACCCACTAGGATGACTATGATAAGAAAGAAAGAAAGAAAGAAAGAAAGAAAGAAAGAAAGAAAGAAAGAAAGAAAGAAAGAAAGAAAGAAAGAAAGAAAGAAAGAAAGAAAGAAAGAAAGAAGCGTTGCCAAGGATGTGGAGAAATTGAAACCCTCATACATTGGCGATAGGAGCATGCAATGGTATCGCCACTGTAGAGAATGGTTTGGCAGTTCCTCAATAAGTTCAACCTGGAGTTACCCAGTGATTCCACCCCTTGGTATATATTCAAATGAACTGAAGACAGGTGTTTAGACTAAAGCTTGTACACAAATTATCACAGTAGCACTACTCACAATAGCCAAACAGTGGAAACAAATTCAAATGCCTGTCAACAGCTGAGTGCATAAATCAAATGGGATCTATCTATACAGTGGAACATTATGTGGCCATAAAAACAAGCGAAGCACTGGGTTATGCCACAGTGTGGAGGAACCTCAACAATACAATGCTACATAAAGGAAGCTAGACTCCAAAACCACATATTGTGTGGTTCCAGGGATATGAAATGTCCAGAATAGGCAAATCCATTGAGACAGAAAGTAGAAAGGTGATTGCCAGGGCTGGGTAGAGAAACGGGGAATGGGGAGTGGCTGCCTAAGGGGTATGGAATTTCCATCTGGGGTGATGGAAAGTCCTGGAACTGGGGGTAGTGATTGCACCACATTGTGAATGGACTAAATGCCACAGAATTGTTCATTTTAAAATGGTTAAAGTGGTAAATTTTATTTTACGTATTTTAACCACGATTTAAAAAACTCTATCTTTACACAGGACTTCTGCACCCCAGTGAAGATTAGGTCCCAATTGAAGGGGAAGTGAGAGGCCCACCCAGCCGACGCCCTGCTTGCTGCCTTGCACACTTACCCGGGGTGTGTGGGGCTGATGGAGCAGGGGGACTAGAGCCCCCTGTAGCCCCCTGTGTGCCCATGCACAGGTGAAAGGGGAAGTAAAGCCATCGGGGAATAGAATACAGGCTCCTGCACTGTATTTTGTGCCAGGAGCATAAATAATTAGATGTGGTTGATAATTCAGAAATAATTTCAAAATTGTCCCCCTTACTAAGTGGGGGTGTCTGTGTTTCCACTAACAATACCAGGTGCTCCCATTCTGAGGGTCGACTCTGGGCCGTTGGGACCTCAGACCTCACCGGTGTATCACTTAATCCTCACCTTGCTAGGTGAGTGGTGCCATCCTCATTTTGCAGGTGTGCAGACTGGAGCTCAGAGAGGCTAGGGGACCTGCCTGGGGCTGCACAGCCAGGCTTGGAGCCCAGTCTCTGAGTCCAGAACTCAGGTAGAAGAAGGAGTGCCATGTAGTAAGTGTGGGACATACGCTAGAATGTGGCCTGGAGCAGGCACTGGGTCGGCTTTTCACTCTCAAAACAGCTTGAGTTCTTCCTTTGCTTAAAATCCTTCAGGCCGTACAGCAATTCACTCCAGGTGCACAGGCGGCTCCCATGCAGCTGCCATCCCTGCCCTCCCACTGCTGCCCCAGGCACTGTCCAGTTTGACCCCTGCCCTCCCGGAGCTGGCCTGGCCCTGCCACACCCCAGACCTGGCCCATGCCATTCCTTCCACCTGGAGGGGAGGGGTTGGGGAGAGGGGTGACTGGGACTGGCCCTCCTTAGAGAATGGTTGGCGTGGGAAGTGGGGGAAAAATATCTACCAACTAAATAGCCAGCGATTTAGAGGAGGCCAGAGAGCCATGCGGGTAGCGTGCTCTCCCCAGGGCCACTGGGGAGCGTGGGGGCACTGGGAAGCACAGGATCACTGAGGAGCATGGGGGCACTGGGGAGCCTGGGGCCACTGGGGAGCATGGGGTCACTGGGGAGCGTGGGGGCACTGGGGAGCATGGGGCCACTGGGGAGCATGGGGTCACTGGGGAGCGTGGGGGCACTGGGGAGCATGGGGCCACTGGGAAGCACAGGATCACTGCGGGGTATGGGGCCACTGGGAAGCGTGGGCTGGCCATGGGCACCCTCAGCAAACCCTGTGGAGCAGACCCAGCTTCGCTCCAAGTGTGAAAACTCTCAGGGGTGGCTCCCTCGTCCTCGGCTGCTCTCCTGGGTGCCCAGGGAAGGTTGGCCAGGGAAGCTCTGAGTGGCTGTGAGTGCAGAGATGCTGGGAGCGGGGGCGTTCATGTTTCAGTCGCTGACCTTTTCCATGGAAAAATTCTGCCCCCGGCTCATCCCCCTGCACTGAATGGGGCCTCGGGACACAGGCGAGATGCCAGGTGGGATGGGCAGGTTGCAAGTTGGGAAAGTTTCCTTACCCCAGCCTGGGCCAGCCCGCTGCAGGGAAGGCGCTTATGGGAGAAGAGTTTAGCCCTGCAGACGAGAAGCCTCCTCCTCATTCCCCAGGGACTGTGGACAAGGCCCTGCAGTCTCAGGCCAGGGGCCAGCAGAGGCTCAGGAGCTTCCTGAGATGCATCCCGGTGCAGGTTTTGAGCCAGCCCCGTGTACAAGGAGGGGCTGCCGCCGGGTAGCGGGACGACCTTGCTCTTTGGCAGAGTCTCCCCAAGGGAGTGGGGCTGCCTTCAGGAGGAGGTGGCTGCAGTGGGGGTGAGGGGAAGGTAAGGACACTCCAGCCCCTTCAACCACTGCCAGGTGACAGATGAGAGCAGAATTGGACAGAAGACGGGTCCTTGGCGGCAGTGTTAGCCAGGTGCCAGGCCAGCCCCACAACCCTGGGGCGCCTGAGTCTGCAAATTCCTAGCTGTGAGACTCAGGCAAGTTTCTTAACTGTGCCTCCGTTTTCTCCTCTGTAAAATGGGAGTGATAACAGCCCATATCCATCTCAGGGCCGCTGGGAGGGCCCATCCTGTGACGTCCACAGCACGGGCCGCTGGTCTGCAGTGAGAGCCCTCATCATTAACCCTTGAAGCTTGAGACTGCAAAGTTCATTACTGACTCATTCACTGGACGCACAATGTCTGACCCCCAGGATCTAGCCTCCCTCTGGAGATCAGGGACCAGCGTCTATGGGGCCCCAAGCCCGAGACCAGCAACTGTGAAGCCACTGGGTATCCACATCAGCCACTGCACCTACCACCAGTGGGTCCATGCCCAGATCAGCCCTTCCCTGTGGCCCAGCAATCTCTCTCCTGTACCCAGGACAAACCTGTGCTTGTGATCACCCAAGGATATGCACATGGGTCTATCGCATAAATGGGGAACAACCCAGGCATCTGTCAACAGGAGGATGGAGAAATTAAGTGTGGTCCATTCATGCAGCGTGACTACACGGCGAAGAAACTGCCGACCCGCGTCAACACGGATGGGCCTCACAGACATCACGGTGCGTGAAAGAAGCCAGGAAAGAGGGTGTGTGGATTCCACCACTTCTAAGAATCTCCGGCCGGGCGCCATGGCTCACGCCTGTAATCCCAGCACTTTGGGAGGCTGAGGTGGGTGGATCACGAAGGCAGGAGATCGAGACCATCCTGGCCAACATGGTGAAATCCCATCTCTACTAAAAATACAAAAATTAGCTGGGTGTGGTGGCGTGAGGCTGTAATCCCAGCTACTCAGGAAGCTGAGGCAGGAGAATCGCTTGAACCAGGGAGTTGGAGGTTGCAGTGAGCCAAGTTCGCACCACTGCACCCCAGCCTGGTGACAGAGTGAGACTCCATCTCAAAAAAAAAATACCCAGAACAAGCCCACCTCATCTTGGAGAGAGAAGTCAGAATAGTTACCCTTGGGTGGGTGGCACCAACTGGGAGTGAGCAGAGGGAGTCTGCTGATATACCAGAATGTTCTTTGTCCCCAGCTGGGTGGTGGTCGCATGAGTGCACGCATATGTAAAAATGCATCAAGGTGTGCACTAGAGATTTCCGCATTTTACGTAAATTATATCTCAGCATAAAAGTAAAGTATTACAGTATGTGACTTTATTGAAATAGGGCAATAACAAAGCAGGAATGGAAACTCCAGGCTTCTTACAATAATTAAAATACAGAAAACAGGCCGGGCACGGTGGTTCACACCTGTAATCCCAGCACTTTGGGAGGCCGAGGCGAGTGGATCACCTAAGGTCAGGAGTTTGAGACTGGCCTTGCCAACATGGTGAAACCCTATCTCTACTAAAAATACAAGGATTAGCCAGGCATGGTGGCACACGCCTGTGATCCCAGCTACTTGGGAGGCTGAAGAAGGAAATTGCTTGAACCAGGAGGCGGAAGTTGCAGTCAACCGAGATCACGTCACTACACTCCAGCCTGCGTGAGGGAGCAAGACTCCATCTCAAAAAAACAAACAAAAAAAAACCAGAAAACACACTTCAAAATTCAAATGCCAACATCAAAAATCATGCCCGTGTGCTTTGTGTGTGCCTGGCCCGCCTTGCGGGTGCTAGCGTTTCCTGCACACATGCTCCATGGGGCCGCTGGGCTGGGCCAGCCACCGACCTAAGGCAGAGCTGGGCTGAGCCAGAATGCCCTGCCAGGGCTCCTCTGCCTCAGCCTGTGCCCATCAGCCAGCCTGTCCCCACCAGGCCCTCAGCCTCTATGGACCCTGAATGCGGGCAACAGCCCACCGCAGCAGCTCCCAGGCAGTGAGAAGGTTAAGTGCAGGAGACCCCAGGGAGTTGTGGGGGCTCATAGCCCTTGGTGGAGTGCCCTCCTGCTCTGCCTATGCCCAGCCTGGCACTCAGGCAGTAGACAGAGCTGCCACATAGCGACCATCCTTCCTCCCAAAGGAGCAGGGCCATCAGCAGTGATGGGGAGGAACAGGGTTGTGGGACGTGGCCCCTCTGGCCAAGACCCTCATTTGGGCGGCGCCATCTCTGCCAAGGCCCAGCCTGGGGGCTCCCTCCTCCAACATTCTTAGGAGCTTTGGGGTAACCTATCATCTCACTCTTGGGTACCCTGAGCCCAGGTGGCAGGGGGTGGGCAGCATCTCACCTGTGCCCGGAATTCGAGCCACGCTGTCCTCTCCCTGACACCCCTGCTGTGTTCAGGAGTAACCCCTGCTTCCACGCCTCCCCCAGCAGGTAGGCGTCTAACCTAAATCCCGCGTGCTGTCAGGGTTTTCAGTGGTTGAGGCGGAGTGAACACCCACTGCGTGCCTGACTGGCCTCAGAGTCCCCTCAGGGCTGCTATTTCAAAGTTCGGGGGGCCAAGGGCTAGAATGGTGACAATAATCATGATTACTCTTCCCTCAGAACAGGAATCGGAGGTCCAGAAAGCTTCAGCAGCCTTCCTGGTAGCTGAGGAAGGCTGGGAGCGAGCAGGGCTGGAACCCACCCCTCCCATCCCAGTGCCCTGTCATCAACCCTTCCCCTGGGACATACCCCATCCCTGACCCTCAAAGACAGCAGGGGCAGGATGGGCAGAGTGTGGTCACTTGTCCTCCTGGAGAGCCACCCTCCCATGCAAGTCTCTAGGGGCAGGAGGCTGCATCTGGGGGCAGGCTGTGTGGGGTTGGGCCTTCCCCGAGGAGCTCTGGGAGAAGGAAGCCCCCCGACATGCACCAAGCTGCAAGTATTCTCTCAGGCTCCAGACTGAGTCATGGGCCCTCCCCAAACAGGTCTGAGCCCCCGTAGCTGGGTCCAGGATGGCAGAACCCTGTCTTACTCCCCACGATATGCTGGGCCTGGTGCAAGGCCAGGCATGGCAGAGCCTCAGCTGTCACCGCAGAATGAGTGAATGAATGGTGGGTGACGAGTGGCTGATAGACACTTGCAGGAGACACTCTTCCCCGACAGCAGGCCCTGCCTGTGCAGGCAGGGGCTAGGGCTGCAGTCTGGGTGGGCAGCAAGGCTGCCGTGGGGCGTCCCCTTGTCACTCAGACTGTGTTACAGGTCAGTTGAAACCAGCTTGTACCCCCACTTCACATAGGGTTGAGAAAATGCCCACAGTCCATGTCAGGGCCCAGCGTTTAAAACTGGGGGATGGGGTGGTGAGGAGTATGGGGGTGAAACCACCCAAAGTACCCCTCGAGAGGGCACAGCTCCCCGCCAGCAACAGGACAAGCTGTGTCTTTCTGGTGATGAGGCCTGGGAGAAATCGGCTATGCTATGACACAGATGTGGGCTCGTGTCCTGAGGAGGCCTGGGAGCCAGGCACCTCCACCTCAGTATCCCATTTCTCCTCCAAATTCCCAAAAACCAACCCCACAAACCACAGCCCAGCTCCATTTTGCCAGTGGGTGGGGGGGCGCAAATGGCCCCACAGCAGCCTGGCTGGACCCCTGCTCTCCCACCTCGCTCTGGACTGGACACCAGCTCCCAGCACGGCACCCAAGCAGTCCTAGTGCTGCCCATCCCACCCAGTTTCAGGGTGGAAGCAGCCCCCACCCCGCCGCTGAAAGCATCCCCGGGAAGGACGGGGCAGCGCTCCGTCGGGGAGACACGAGATCTGACTTCTTCCTGGAACCCAGCTGGAGCCCGCCCGGGACTCAGCATCCCAGACCCCCCAGAGCTACAGGAACCAGAAGCGGACGCTGGGGCTGCCTGCCCTCCCCCGCAGATAACATGCACCTCTTTCAAACAGCTCATGGAGGTCAGAAAGCCTTTCCCCAGCACGCCCTGCTCTGCCCCCAGGGCACCCACCATCCTACCCCTGGCATGGGTCCACGCCCCACCTTGACACCAGCAGGATCGTGGCCTTAGGGCCTGCCTGAGCCACCTCCCGGCCCCAGCCCAGGCTGCTCCTCCTTGGCCGCTTTGGCCAGGTGGCCCCAGGCCTGCCCCCTCAGTCCTCACTCTTGCCCACACTCCTTCCTAGCATGCTGGCGCCTGACCTGCTGAGCTCTCCACTGCAGAGACCCCTCCTTGGGGAGTCATTCCCACCCACCAGCCCCCTCTGGGAGCGCCCAGACTCTATGCTTGACCTCTCAGGCTGTCCTAAAGCCACTGTGTCAGCGGCAGACTCCCCAGGGCAGGGGTCCCCAGCATTGCCCAGCACCTGGCCAGGCCCTAAGCTCAACATGGGCATGAGCCACCCCACCCCCCCAGCTGAGGGAGCATGGGCAGCCCCCTCCCCAGCTCTCTGGGTGGCAGGGACAGGCCGGCTGAGCCTGGGCCTGATCTCCGGCCTCCCTCCCGGCCCCTGGCCCTGGCTGCTGGGCTGCCCCGGGCTCCTACAGCCCACGCTCCTGGCCCGGGGCGCTTTGTAATTCTTCCTTCTCAGGCATCTTCTGGCAAAAATATTTGAAGAATGCTCCAATTATCTGTGATCAGCCAGGGAGGCGGGCCTGGATCCACCCATCCAGGAAGTAACTCAGCAGATACCCAGAAGGACAGCGCCTGGCCCCTGTGCCCACCCAGGGCCGAGTCCTCGCCAGCCTCTTCCTCAGGTGGGCAGAGGGTTGGCCCGGAACTTTCCATCCATATAGGGGCTCGTCTATGGCTTTGGAGCCCAGCAGGGTTCCTTGGGGCTGAGTATGGGGCAGGGGCTGGTGGTGGCCTCAGTGTTCCCGCCTGTCAAATGGGGATAAGAATGTGGGCCAGGTCTGGGGTCATTCAGCAGACCCCATGAACCACAGGCTGCAGACTGGTCAGACACCCCCACTCACCTAGAACACAGCTCCACCTGCACCTGCCCCGTAATGCCTGGACCCCACAGCAGCTCCAGCGCTGCCCTCAGAGGAAGCTGGAGGGGATGCATTGCAGCCCAGAGCTGGGCGTGCCGGTGGGAAGGAGCCAGAGAGAATGAATAGGACAGGTCTGGGCTCAACAGCTGGTGCCCCATCCTTCCTGGAGGAGGGCCCCGCTCCGTGGGATGGGGGTCGGGGGGCTTGGGTCAGGGGTTTTCCCAGCCATCCCAAGGCTGTTCTGAGTCTCAGTTTTCTCATCTGAGAGCAAGGGACAATCAGCCCTCCTTTGGCAAGTGGCAGGTGAGGCCTGGAAGGGGCCTTACACCTGTGGGGAAGGGGCAGGCCCAAAGCGCTCCCCTTTCCAAGCAGGGTTCATGGTATGTGGGGCCCTGGAACCGCTTCCCACCCTTTCCCACCCTCTCCCCACTCTGGTTCCCCTGGCTGGTCCTTGCCAGCCTGACCTTACAGATGAGGAAACTGAGGCTGAGAGACAATAGCCAGAAGAAAGCAGTGTGGGTGGGGGCTGGGACAGTGCATCCTTAGAGGAGGCAAAGGGAGCTGGGCGGGTGGGGGGTGGGCAAGGAAGGGGCTGGGGAGAGCAGAGGGCTGACACCCCCAGGGCCCAGCTCAGGAATGAGGCCATCCCTCTGCCCCTCCCTGCCCTTCCTGGCCTCAGTTTCCCATCTGTGTAGTGAGGGGCTGAGGTGACAATCTGGGTACCTGCAGCTGTGTACTAAAGAGGTTTGCTCGTTTGCTTGGGTTTGGGGTCCTGTGTTCGAGTTCTGCTCAGCTGCTGGCTCTCGCTGGCCTCCCTGAGCCTCAGTTTGCCTGTCTGTCCAATGGGGAGAAACGCCCTGCTGGTGGGTGGGGCATCCTGCAGGCTGCCTCCACTGCGGTCCCACCTGCCACTCTTTCCACGCCACTGCTCTGCTCAGCTCTCAGCTCACAGTGTTCCCAGGGAAGGGATCAGAGCGTCCACTTGCTCCCTCACGCCCCCGGCGGGCGGCTGCCCCCCCACCCTCCCCACATAGCTGGCATTCCTGGCCTGGCAGCCTGGGACCCCACCCTGGAGAAGAACCAGACCGCCTGGGAAGAGCTGGGGGCCCCAGGCAGGGCTGAGGCTGCTGCAGGTGGATGAGCCACAGCCAGGGGATCCATTGCACCCCTGGCCAACACAAGGAGCCCACAGCTAATGAGGTCAAGGGCAGACACTCCCAGCCACCATATCTGCTAAATCTGTGAAATGAGAGCCTCACCCACTCACTGTGATCCCCAAACCACAGGACACTGACCTCTGACTTCAGAACCTTCCAGATCTGTACCGGCACCCAGGGCCCATCACGATGCACCAGGTGCTGGCCACACTGGGCTAGCTCCTCCCCATCCAGGGGCAGGCAGCTTGCCCCCTCCAGCAGCCAGGCAAGATTCCAGACCCAGCTTAGTGCCTCCTCCTCCAAGAAGTCCACTAGCATCTCTCTCCATTCTCCCCTCTCCACTCCCTACAGGATCACATCTGTACTGGGCTCCTGAGGAAGCCGTTGGGACTGAAATTCAGCTATACCCTTCCCTAGGTCTTATCCTGGCCTTTCTCTTTGCTTCCCACAGTACAGATGGGGACAGAAACACCCAGAGATGCCACAGCAACTGAGACCACACAGCTAGCTAAGATCCTAGCAAGGATGGGACTCCCAGCCCCAGCCCTGGCCCTGATGCCACAGATCTGTTGGACGCAGGGGCGCCTTGCAGGCCTGGGTGACCAGGATGCCAACCTGAAACCTCAGGACAGATGGGTGGGTGGACAGACAAGTGGAACAAGTTGGAGGGAGCTGGCAGGCCCCATTGGCCCATGGCCAGGATAGGAGTCTGGACACTTTGTGGCTGGGCCAGCACCTTGGCCTTCCTGGCCGCTCTGAACTTGGCTGAATGGCAAGTCTGGGGGCCGAGCCATCACTTCTCTGCAGACTGCAAGATAGGACTGAGCTCCCGGCCCTGAGACTGAGCCTCAGGCCATAGTCCTGAAGGGTCCTCCTTCTAGGAACAGATGGGAGCCACACCCAGTCCATGCCTGGGCCACACAGCGTCTCAGACAGAGGGTGAGCCCGAGCCAGGCCAGCCCCGCATAGGCCATCTGCATTCTCCAAAGCAGGGGACCCATTCTGGGCCACAAGCCCCCTCTGCATAATTCCACATCCCCCTCACCTTTCAAGCAGCCCACTTTTCTGGAATGCTCCCTCCAAGAATTCCTAGGCTGCCACGGCCTCCTAGCCAACTGCGCAGCTTGGATGCTTCGTGGCCCAGAGTGCCCATTTCCCCAGGGGCGGCCTCCTCCACCTCTCATCAGCCTGGCTGAGTGAGTGTTTATGGAGCCTTCAGAACTCCAGGGCCCTTGACTGAAGTGGCCCGAGGTCCTGAGCGCCATCCCTGCCTTCCCCACGGTGAGCCCGCAGTTGGAGTTCGTCATTCCCATTTTACAGAGGCGGCTTAGAGAGGAGCAGCATCTCGGGCCAGGCCACACAGCAATGTGGCAGTGATCTGGTATCAGAGACAAGAGCAAGACCAGACCCCGTGGCTTTTCCCCCACCTTTGAGCTCTGCCTCTTCCCACCCTCCCGTCCTGCGTGCCACAGGAATCTCCACCGAGGAAGGCGGTAAGGGGAAGCCGGGCTGGGCTCTGGGCTCACAGTCAGAGCTGACTGCAAAGCCGGGCTCTCCCCAGCCTCTGAAGGTAGGGGACCAGCCCCAGCCACCTCTTCGAGGCTGCTCCAAAGCAGCGATAGACCACAGGAGGTCTCCTGCAGGAGAGGGAAGCATCACACCGCACACACTGCCTGACTCCTAAAGATGCCAGAAGGAAATACAAGAGCACGATGGGGTACCAGGTGATCCCCCATACCTCCAGGAGCTACAGCCTGGAGGGGAGCCCCCAGGCCACACGCTGGGAAGGCAAGTTTTGAGAGAGAGCAGATGGGGATGTGCAGTCGGCAGCCCTCAGCCCAGTGCCCCTCCCCAGGTGCAGGTCCACAGCATCCCAGGCTGGCCACTTCAGGGGCTATGTCCCGCAGGTCTTCAGGCCCTACGTCCCTGTGCACTCTGGACTACTGCAGACATGGAGTGACTGGAGTCCAGAGTCACTGACTCCCCATCCAGTGCTCTGTCCACAACACCAGCCTCCCTGGCATCCAGGGATCCTGGGCCTGTCACCCCCAGGAACACTCCCTGAACACCCTGAGGCTCAGGAAGGCATGCCCGACGTGCGACTCCATCCCCAGGGCAGTGCCACCAAGGCAGGTGACAACCCTGCTGGGGCAGTGATGGGGCTGAGCAAGCGCTTCAGCCCACAGGAGTGTGGCCTCTGAGGGCCAACCCTCCCCAGGCTGAGGGGAACCATGGGGCACACAGGAGGAGTCCCAGGATGGATCTGCCTTCCTTGGGGGGGCAGTGTCGGCCATACCTGGAAATTCCCAGCACTTCCCCACCAGCGGTGAAGTCATCCTGGGAAGACCTGAGTCAGGGGAGCCGGGAAGTCATCCAGCCCCCGGTCACCCAATCCCCCTTCCCACCTGTGCCGCTGGGGGCCAAGCACACCTGGGGCCACCACAGGCTCTGCCACCCCTGGGCGATGGGCCCTGACCTGGGAGTTCGTGGGGCCCCAGACCCAGAAGCAGCCATCAGACCCTCTGACAGATGTGCTGGGTACAGACTGAGTGAGTGCCTGGTACTGCCCTGAGTGCTGGGGAGGAGGCAGGCGACCCTGCAACCCCAGACCTGGCCAAGCACACTCCCCTGGCACGCCTGCCACCAGACAGTCCTGCAGACTCAGTCATCCCCTCTCCTCAGCCCCGGAGTGGCCCGGGTCCTGCATCTGCGGCTGGTGGGCAGGACCAGCCTCCTCCCTGCTTCCCCATCTTCCACCTCATTGCCCAGAAGGGTCTTTGTAAAGCTCTGCTGAAGCCACTCCTCCCTGCCCTGGGGTCCCCAGACCTGAGATCACTGCCTCTGGCACCGCCCCCACCTCATCTTCCCCTGCCCCAGCCCACTCTAACCTGCTGCTCCCCACTTCTGATGCCCAGTCGCCACATCCTCTTCACACCTCCAGGCCTTTGCCCACGTCTGTCCCTTTCCCAGGAACCCACCTTCCTTCCCTCCAGCAGGTCCTTCAGGGCCAAGGTCAGAGGCTGCCTTCCTTGAGATGTCTTCCCCAGACCGCCCTCGACCAGGAGCTTAGAGCTCCTGCTGTGGGTCCCACAGGGCTTTGCGTAAACGACACTGGAAGGGAGGGAGGCAGGGGCTTTCCTTTCCAGCCACACCTGCACACCCGGCCAGCCCTGATCACCCACCCATGGGGGCTGCCATCACTCTGTGGGCATGAAGGGAAAGTTCAGGGTGGTGGTGGGGCCAGCAGGAAGGGGAGGAGGGAGGAGGAGGATCTGGGGAAGCATCCAGACCTACCACCCAGATGGGGAAACTGAGACCCAAAGAAGTGGAGGGATGCCTCAAGGTTGCCGCAAGCCCATAGCTGAGGCAGCAACAGGGCCTGGGCATCTGGGACCACACTCACGCTGACCCAACAACGCTGGCCAGGCTGGTCTCAGAGCTCCCGGCTCAGGGACCGAAGCAGGACAAGGCCCAGAACAGAAGGTCTCTGGGCTTCCCGTACCCACAGGAGAGCTGCACCTCTGGTCCCAAAGCTAACCTTGGAGGCAGCCCCTGCAACCTTGAGACCCTCGCTCAGGGCCCCGGGGACTCCTGGTCAATACACAGTTCTAAGCAACTGGAGGCATTGGTTTCTGCCTGGAGAGGACAGGCGGGAAACGGGACAGGCAACAGGGCTCACCCAAGGCTGAAAACTCGCCTTGGTAAGACACCATGACAAGTGGCATGGACCCGACAGCCAGGAGGCCCCAGGCTCAAATCTGGGCTCAGCTGCTTGACCTGGGTGAGTGACTCTGCACCCTGACCTTGTCTTCCTCACTCCACCACCTAGCACGGCAGACAGGCCTCTCCTAGCTCCCCTTCTCTGGGAGCCCGAGGGGGACACAGATCCCCAAGCAGACCCTGGGCACTGTGCACACGTCAGTCCTGCCAGGGAGGGCCTTCTCGGGGAACCCAAGTCCTCCAGAAGTGGGAATGCCTCATCCTGTGTTCCCTAAGCGGGGGTCTGCGGGGCAGGCAGTGCACTCTGGAGGACTTCCCATTGGAAGGGGCTTTGCCATCTGTCTCACCGCTTGGGACTGCACAGGCCTAAGTCTCAGCTCTGGACACCTCCTCACCCTGGCCACAGCAATACCCACTGCGCGGAGGCCGGCTGAGACACCACCAGTCCTTGTGGCCGGGCTCGCTCCCTCCAGGGGGCCTGGTCCATTCAAAGCTCCAACTGGGTACGGAAGGCTTGGAGCAGGGATCACAGTGCGGGAGGGTTCCAGAAAGCGATGGAGGCCCGCAGGGGTCATGGGGTGGGACTCCAGGGCATGCTCACTCAGGCTCTTCTCCGTTACTGCTGACACCCAGTGAGCTGCTCTGCGGGTGGGTGACTTCCTCCCAGGCCCATCTCCCGGCACCTGCAGGCTTCACATACTAAATCTGCAAAGGCCACTTGGGGGAGTAGGACATTAGTGTCGTCTGCACACAGCCTCAGACCCAGCCTCGTAGCAGCCCCAGCACCTCAGCTGCCACCTGCTCCAGCCTGGGGATGGAGGAAGTGTTGATGGCCCTGTGCCAAGCCTCACCTGCCACTCTACCACTGAGACTGTGGGATGGCCTCAGTGGAAAGGCCAACCACTCCACTGGCTGCTTGCACAGAGAAACTGTGAGCGCGGCTTCTCTGCCCAGGCAGGGACCCTCCCCAGCATCCCCGGCCCTCACTCCTACTGCATCTGCTTGTATGCCTCTGGGGCTGGAGAACTCACTGCCTCTCTGCCAACAGCGGAACTGACCCAAGCCTCAGGACCCACCTTCAGAGGATGAGAATGCCCTGGGTGAGGAGCAGGGATGGGGGAGGGGCCCCAGGAGGGCTGAGTGGGAAGACAAGGAAGGGAGGAGGGAGCGCACCTGTACCCACCCCCACCCTGCCGGCCAGCCTGAGGTGAGGCCCCCAGCCCCGCGCCAGGGACGGAGGACAAACGGTGGTTTTGTCCTTGGCCAGCGGGCGGCCCGCACCACACAATGACCCTTTCATCAGGCTGAAGGAGCCCTGGGCCGGGGTTTCATCTGACAAGGGAGGGCGCCTGGCCTCCTGTCCCTTTGGGAGGGGAGCTGAGCCCCATCTGAGCTGGACCCAGGGCCGTGTAGGGCGGCAGCCTTAGGAGCCTGCTATAGCCGCTCCATCTGCCCGGGATGACAGGGAGCGGTGTGAGCAGTGAGGGCTCGAGCTTCTGCTGCATGTGGCTCTCAGTTCCAGGGGCTCTGCACCCTGGCCCTGGGCTGATGGCCTGGATGCCCACAACTGAGCCCTCTACCTCAACCAACACCGCCACACCCCAGAGTCTGTCAGGGTGCTCCGAGAACAGAGCCTTGGTCCACACCCAAGCAGGGTCCCTGGGTTCCCCACAGGCATCCACCTGCCCTGCCAGGGTGACTCAAGGCTCCAGGTGGGTGGGAGGGGAAGGGACGGGAGTGTGACTTGCTTGGCCATTGTCCCCAGAGGAGCTCACGGAAGTGTGTGAATGAGGGAACGATAATGTGCTGTTGGCGCCTCAAAAATCACCAACTTCATGATCATCACCTCGCCTCCCATCAGCACCTCCAACCACTGGCTGGAGCCTGAGGCCCTGGGAGACCCCGATTCCTCTCCCTGTGGGACTGCATAGGCGGAACTTCCCTTCAGAAGCAGTGCTGGCACCACGTGAGGAGCTGGAACTAGGAAGGCTGAACCCCTGGGCTCCAAGGTGACCTTGGGAAACAGCGTCTTCTCTGGATCCTGGCATCCCATTGATCCACCTCAGCAAGATGCTCTGAGGCTCCCTGGAGTGGAACCCCTGGTGAATGTGTTTGACAGTATTGTTCCCTCGTCTAGGGGTCTCTTTCACGTGCCTGTTTCGTCTGGCCAACTCCTATCCATCCTTCAAAACCCTGTCTGAGAGTCATCTCCTCTGGAAGCCCTCTGAGATGCCCTAGGGGGTCCATCACTCCTTCCTGAATGAACACAGCCACTGGGCCTCCCTCTGTGCTGCCTGTGGCCAACCTCCCTATTCCTGATAGCTGAGAATGGCCAGTCTCCCGTGCACTGACCGCACCAGACATCAAGCTAGAGCTTCCCACAGCCACCCAGTGAGGTTTGTGCTCCCATCATCTGCACTGGAGAGGGAAGAGCTGGGCCTGGGGACACAGCCAGGCAGTGAGGGCCCTGTGGAGTCAGGATGAGGACCCAGATCTGAGTCACTATCATGCCCCTTGCCTTCACGAAGACTCAAGGGAAACCGTATTAGAAAATGGCACATTATCCTACAGGCCTCTGCACACAACTGTGGCACCCAGTGCCATCCCAGCACCTCCTGTCCTCCCTCCGCAGACAGACAGTCCACGATGCACATTCTCCCCTTTAGCCAATGGTTGGTGGGTCTCGTCCACATGATGATGAGTTCTGGGGAGTTTCTTGTGATTAGGGGGTCTCCACTTGTCCACTCCAGTGGAGGGTCCCCAGATGAGATCTCACCAGATTTCCCAGCTCGAATTCCACATGTACTCCCTCTCTGGAACGTTCTACACTTTCAAGTTCCAACTACACATGGCCTGGTCTGAGCCTTGGGGGAGGGATCACCATCCCAAGTGACCCATGAGGAGACTGAGGCCCAGAGAAGTCCATGGACCTGCTCAGGGCACACAGCAGAGCCCCTCCCAGACTTGGATAGACGCAGACCCTCCAGGCTGAGAGTTGCCCTTCCCCCAAGGGCAACCTTAACACGCCTGAGCCAAGGGGCGCATCCTGTCCCCACACAGGCCATGGTACCATGGGACTGGGCCTGGTTCATCTCCTCCCCACCGAGGGTCATGGCCACAGCACTTCTGGGACTGTGGCTGGCACCGCTGACAAAGCCGGGAAGAGGCCTGGCCTGGCAGGGCAGCGGTAAGCGCCCCCCCATCCTACCACAGCCAGGTGGTCGGTGAGTAACCGCCCCGTCACCCATGACTCACTTGGCTCCCCAGAGCAGGCGGTCACCATGAGAGGCTCCTACCGGAAGACCTGGGGGGGTCGTCAGAGCCAACCCCCACATCTGGGAGAGGAAGGCTGAGACCGGAAGAGACCTGCCTGGGACAGAAGCTGAGCCTGGTCCTGGTCAAGGCCTCAGCCAGGCCCCCGTTCCAGCTGACCCAACACCACAAGCCTTCCTCTTGGCCTGCGGTCCCCCACCTGCCCTCCCTTGGGCCCTGACTGATCCCCGCTGGCCCTGGGAGCTCCTGCACTGACAACAGAGCTCTGCACAGAGAAGGTGAGGGCTGGCCAGAGCCGCCTAGCACCGCTGCAAGTCAGCATTGTAGCAGGGGCGCAGGGCGCTTCCAGGCCAACACACCCGTCCAACCTGATCAGCGGCAGGGGCCCAGGCATGCGTCTGGGATTTGGTGTGCACAGACCACAGCCCAGGACGGGGAGCTAGGGGAGCAGCCCAGATGAAAGGAGGAGGATCAGCTGTCGGCCAGTGTCTGAGATCCCACCAATGGGATCTGGAAAGTTCCTGAAAGTTCTCTGGAGCAGAATGAAGCCTCCACCCAGCGACCCTCCTAGCCCAGGCATCCTCAGATCCAAAGGCCAATGCCATCAAGTGTGCCTGCAGTGCTGAGGGTGGGCTGACACTGACCCCCACCTCTCACAGCTCTCCAAGGACTTGCATCCTGGCTGCCTCCCCCAAGTGCAGCCATTGGGTCGGAAACACCGAAACCAAGGTCTTCTCCCTTTGCATGCTTTCATTCAAATTGAACTGCGCAGGCCCTACTCCCACCTAGGGTCAGCCTTGTGCCCACCAAACAAACGGGGCAGGGGAAACCTGAGACCCGCCCCCCCTCGCTCCTGGAACGTGTCTGGGTTCCTCTCTGCTTGGGGAAGGCTGGCGTCAGCGTTTTCCTCCCTGTGGCGCAGGAGCTGCTGAGGGCAAGTCAGCGATGCAGCCTGCCTTCCTGTCCCCCACGACCCAGGCCGGACCCCAGCACTGGCCCAGGGATGTCTGGAAAAGCTGTTTCCTTAGGAGAATTTCTGCCAACACAGCTGGCAGTGCACACTCCAGGAACAAGCCTGGCGGCTGTAGTCATTGCAGGCCCAGATGAGGAGGACAGCCCTGAGATAAACCTGGGGTCTGCAGAGGTACACTGGGCACCACCTTGCCCCAGAGGCCCCTCACTGCTGCCTTGGCATCAACTCCCACCAGGCTTCTGGGGCCCCTGTGCACCTCCCTCTCTCAGACCCTTACGCCAACCCTCCAATCCCCCCTTCCCTCGCCCCCACCTCCGCAGGACTCCTGGTTTCCCACCCCGGACACCTCTCCATGAACACCGAACCTTAGCCAGCCAGCTCCAAAAATGATTTCCCAAGCACCAGAGCTGCCAATTCTCTAGCAAGGCTTAAGGCTGAAATGCCAGGATTCTGGGGAGGAGGAGGCTTCCTGACCTCCAACCGCCAGAGGCTGAAATTCCAAGGCCCCCTGTTGATGCAGTTCCTGGGAAGGACACCAGAAGCAGGACCCAGGGACCCTGGCACTTTGATAGCCTGGGTCCCCACTGCTCAGGCGGTCCCCACCCGCATGCGCCCTGCTACCCCGCCCCCCTCAGGCGATGCCTCCGCAGCCGGGGCTGCCCGCCGGGCCTGGAGCGCTCTCTGTGCCCGGACCTTGTAATTATGTCCCACAGCCCGGGAAACCGCGGGCCTCGCAGCATCTGGCTGCGGTTGCGAACTTTTGTTTCAAGATGCGCGACTATTTATAGAAGGAAAACTGGTAGGATAGTAATTTCCTAGGAGCAAGAGGAGAAATTGGCTGCGTCTTTATTAAATGGGGGTGGGGGCGCGGCGCTGTATTAGGACTGCGACCGCATGGGGGGAGGGGGTGGCGCAGGGAGCGGGAAGGCAGCGGCTGCCCCCTCTGGCCGCGTCAGGCGACCCCGGACGTGGCCCGCGTGTAAAGGACGGGGAGGGGGAAGGGAAGAGAAGGAGAGGGAGAGCAGGCGCTGAGGTTTAATCAGTAGCATCCAGCTTAAATTCCCCCAAACGGCGGTTCCATAAATCAAACTTCTTTTTGAGTCAGAGGCCAGAGCATATGAGTCCCATTAGGAATCGAGCGAAGCCACCACTGCGCCCCCCCTGGGCTCACTGGGCTGGACTCGGCCCTGCCCGGAGCTTCTCAGAGCCCAGTGGGCTCTGCCCTGCTGGACGCACACAGGAGGACCCACGCTCCGTGCTCTCCCTCGGCCGAGACACCTGGGCGAACGCGGTCGCCAGCGCGCAAAGCGCGTCCACCTCGCCCCTAGGTGAGGACACTCACCCAGTGCTGCAGGAAGGCGCAAGAAGCCGCAGCGACTTCGGGGTGCAGTGCGGTCGCTGTCCGGTGGAGCGTGGCGTGCACGTGCGTGCCGGTGTTTGCACGAGGGAGCCGGTGTGTGCGTGCGGCTATCCCAAGTGTGGCATGGTCTTGCGCGCCGCGTGGGCTAATATGGGGAGGGGTCCTCCACTGGTCCAGGACTCTGCTGGGACGCGCAGGGATTCGCGGCACCGCCTGCTGCCCGCGAGCCCTCGCGCTGGGCGTGCACAGCCTGCTCTACTCCGGCAGTCGAGCTGCTCTCAGGCCATCCTTTCTTTGACCCCAGAGCCAGGACTTCTCACTGACGTCGCTGGCCGCCAAGTGCTCCACCTCGGCAGCTTACGCTAGCGAGGCGACCTAAAGTCCCGGCTCCCGCGCGCGATGGTCACCCGGTGCCCCGCCCAGGGGCCTCGCTGCCGCGTTCCCTGCCCACCCTGTTCCAGCGCTGGAGGCCCGAGGGGAGCCCACCCGCCCACCCCGCACGCCGCCCGCGGCACTCACAGGTAGCTGCCGCTGGACAGGAGGAGAAAGATCTGCGGGCAATAGACGGAGACGAGCGCGCTGCGCGGCGACAGTAGGAGCATGGTGGGCCGGCGCGCCTGGCGGGGCTGGGCAGGCTCCACGGGCAGGGCGCCTGGGCCAGCTGAGGCCGGGGTCCCCGCAGAGCTCCCCGATGCAGGGCGGCGGCGCCAGGCGCTAGGGGCTGGGTCTCGTGGACCCGGGCGCAGTTGTCGCCCGTGCCCCGCCGCCAGGGCCGTGCATGGCGCTGGATCTGGGGCAGCGGCGGGAGCTGGGGCTGGAGTGCGGGGCGGGGACCCGGCCGAGGGCAGCGGGCGCGCCTTGGCTGCGGTCTGGACCTCCGTCCGTCTGTCGGTGCAAACCGGCTCTGTCGCTCGCACTGGCTCACGTCTCCAAGTCTCCCGAGGCGCGCAGCTGCCATTGGACGGGCAGTCCCTACATCCGCCTCCTCCCCCGGCGGGTTTTTTTAAAGGGGAGGCTGACCGGAGCGTGCGGTGGGAGCCGCCTCCAGGGCTTGCCCAAGTTGCCTTGGCCGGGACACCCGCACCCCCATCTTTAGGGAGCCACACAGCTCTGGCCTGGCTCCGGAAGGTGCACCTGGGGGCGGCTCCGCGGGGGAACTGCGCGGAGGTGTGTGCTTGGGGGCTGTGCTCAGCAACGTATGCGCGTGTGTGCATGCATGTACCTGCATGTGCCTGCGTGTGCCTGCAGGAGCATGGGCGGTCTGTGAGGACAGGTGTGTGTGCATAGATGCACTGAGTGTCCTGAGCCTCTGCCCCCGTGTGCCCTGGGTCTAGTGAGGCTGGCTGTGGGTCGCACACAGGCACTGCCATGGTTAACCAAGCCCAGCCTTGAGCTGATGCTGAGACTGCAGGACCCTGCCTGGGCACCTCTTTGGAGAGGCCGCCAGTGGGAAGGCATCGCCGGCAGGTGCTGCTCTCCTCACACAGAGGCGTCCCCACTCTGGCTTCCCCACCCCGGTTGGCGGGGATGGGTTTGGGGAGAAGTAGACCTACAAGGACATTCTCCCTCTTAGAGTTCGTTTTATTTATTTATTTTTAAGCCCGGAAACATAGGTCTAGTGTCCCACCTCCTGTTGTTAGCCAGTCCTGGTTCCACTTGACCATCCCTCTACATCTGAATCGCAGTGCAAAGCAGGAAGAAGGCAAGACAAGCGAGGGCTGGGTGGTCTGGCCCGTTGTCCTGAGGAAGAGGATTTTCTTTTTTTTTTTTTTTTTTTTTTTTTTTGAGACGGAGTCTCACGCTGTTGCCCAGGCTGGAGTGCAGTGGCGCGATCTCGGCTCACTGCAAGCTCCGCCTCCCAGGTTCCCGCCATTCTCCTGCCTCAGCCTCCTGAGTAGCTGGGACTACAGGTGCCCGCCACGGCGCCCGGCCAATTTTTTGTATTTTTAGTAGAGACGGGGTTTCACTGTGGTCTCGATCTCCTGACCTTGTGATCCGCCCGCCTCGGCCTCCCAAAGTGCTGGGATTACAGGCTTAAGCCACCGCGCCCAGCCAGGAAGAGGATTTTCTAACTTCTAGACCTGGTATGGAGGCTCATCACCCAGGAGAAAGCAGCCACTTCCTCCATCTTCATCCCTCCCAGTCCAGGGCTCTCAGGCCCCTCTGCTTCTGGCCCCAAAGGCAGGGATAGGCTTGCAACGGGGCTTGTCCTAGAACTGCAGTGACTCCAGTTCCAGTGAGCAGAGGGTGTCCAGACTTCAGACGGGCTCCTCTGAGCTCTGCTTTGGCCTCCTCCGGGGCTGGAGGTGAAGGCCGCTCAGTCCAAAAAGGGCCCTGGGTGAGGAACTGTGACTCCCTGAAGCCATCAGGTTTTCAAATTGCTCCAAATCCCAGGTGCATCTGTTCTTAGGGCCGTGACCCCTAAGGGGATTGTGAGGGCTGAGTTCTGGTTCCTGCTGGTACTGGATTCCTCCAGAGGTTGTACCTGTGAGTTGCACCAGGCTTAGGGGCACATGTGTGTGATGGCCGCACGTGCCCAGGTGGCCCCCTGTGTAATGAAACACAGGCAGCAGGCAGGGGAGTGATCCTGGAATATCCCCCCCATGCATATACAACCTCTGATCTTTGGTCAGAACTTTATGACCCTGAAAATCCCAACTCCTGAGATGCAGACGCCCTGGAATACACCATCTGGAGAAGTCCCCAGGGTGTCAGTCCCGGTGACATCATAGTCATTAACAATAAGAAAGATTCTCCTGGTGTCTACAGGTGTTCATTGGGACACATATCTCCACCACCCGCAGGGCAAAGGCCCCCAGGACTAACACAGGCAGCATGAAGTGAAGGGGGTGTTGTGACCCCATATTTTGGATGAAGAAAGGGAGGCTGAGGTTAAAGGGCTCACTCAAGGCCACAGGCTAGGAGTGACAAGAGGACAGAACACACAGCCCATTGGTCCCAGACTCCCAAACCTCCTCCTTAATGTAATGGGCTTCCAGGTCATTTAACCCCTTAGGATACACCTGGGCCCAGCTTCCCCCTTCGACCTCTGCATGTAGCCAAGATGGCTCGCCAAGAAAGCAGGGCCCTTCTCTCCAAGCCTGGGAGCAGGGGCTGAGCCTTGAGGGAGGGATTGGCTCTCCTTCCCTTAGCAGATCCCAGGGTAGATCTCTGGCTTTCCTGCTTGCCATTCCACAGGGTGTTGGGAGGTCACATTGTGGAAATCCTGGAGGTGAGGAGCGTGTGTTTTAGATTGGCACACCAGGGGGAGGAGTTTCCCCTCCAGGGGTCCTGGGTGGGACCTGAGGGCAGAGCCAGGGCCACACAGAAGGAAGCTCAGCCACTGCCTGGCTCTTACCCCCGCCCCCAGAGGGAGGCTGACACAGGTGCCTGGGGCTCAGGCTGGGCTACAGGGAGGCCTGGTGGGGTCTTGCTCACTCAGACCCCTCTCAGACACTGGCCACCATCCTGTTCAGGATGGCCAGAGCTGCAATCCCTGTTTACAGAAGGGACCAGGAGGCTTGGGAAGAGCACACAAACCTCAAGCCCTGGAAGCAGCCCCGGGAGCAGAGCTGGGGTGGACCCTCGGCTCCTGCTGCTGCCTAAGGGGGTTCCTAGAGCTCTTCCCACCGGCTCACTCGTGGGAGTTAGGGCTGCTTTCTGATGACTGATTCAGAAGAATGGACACTAGGAAAAGCGGCCTGCGGCGGGAGGGGGGAGGGGCGGGGGCCACAACCAACTGCAGTTCCAGCTCTGTCACTGAATCCTGAGGACAGTGACTTAGGTCCTGTGCCCAGTTTCCTAATCCTTGAAGCCGAGACAGTAAAAGCGCCTAACCCTAGGGGTGCCAGGAGGGGAAAGGCCTCAGCGCTGAGAATCAGGCTGCAGGGACAAAGCCTCATTAAGGGTTGCCATCACTTTGAGGGGCCCAGCGGGAGTCATTGCAGGACTGCTGGAGATGCAGGAAAAGAGCAGCCTGCCCACTCCACCCCCAGCCCAGCAGGCTCAATGCCCCGCACCCCTCACCTCCATAAACAAACACCCTGGGACACAGCCTACCCACAGACCTATGATAACCGGGGCTACTGGCTACCGGCAGCCGCAGGCACGCCCGCCCAGACCCGCAGGGCTCAGGCTAGGACGGGGGCTTCCATTCCTGCCTCTGAGGCCACTGGCTTTAGTCTCTGCAGGCCTTGGGCCTCACTTTCTCCACCTGTGAAATGGCGGAGTAGAGATGGGATGGAGGGTGATGGAGAGACGATTTCCAGCGCCTTCTTCCACCTCTCCGCCTGGTAGCCCGAGTCTCCCCGCAGTGGTACCGGGACCTGCACTTCCCGCGGGTCTGTTCACAGCCTTGCCCGTGGCCTGGACGGGGCTTGCCTCGGGGCAGCGGGCGGCGCACAGTAGGCGTGCAGGGCGCGGCGGGGCGCGGGTCCCCGCAGGTGCGATAAGCGCGGGGCAGGCAACTGGCGGTGGGCGCCCCCGGCGAGGTGCACCGCACCCCCTCTCCGTCATGCCGTTTCTCCACCCCCACTTCGAGCGAGGCCGAGACAGATTCTGTCTAAAGGAGATCGCGGCTCAACAGGTAAGGACTCGGCTGGGTTCAGGAATGTGGAAATACGACTCGGAGCAGCTACCGCAGAGAGCAGCTAGCGCGGCTCGCCGGGCGCCCGCCCGCCGGGCCGCGCCAGGGGGAGCGCGGCGAGAGGGGGCCGGGCCCAGGGCCCAGGGCCCCGGGCGGGCGGGGCGCAGGCCCCGGACCGAGCCCGAGGCGGCCCGGCAGGCCCCACGGCCCATCCCGAGCCAGCCGGACGAGTTGTCAAGGTAATTTCAACACGTCTGGGTGATGGATAGAGACGAAGGGCCGCGGCGGGTGCCCCGGCCTGCGCGCTCGCGGCCGGGTGCGCGCCCCCCCGCCCTCCCGGGCCTCCCCAGGCGCCGGACGCCCCCCGACCCCGCCCCGGCGCACCCTCCAGGCGGCGAGCGCTCGGCCCGGGCTCGGCGCCCAGCGCAGCCCGGGGGAGGGAAGGCGCGTCCCACCCCCGGGGCCTGGAGCCCAAACAGGTGAAAGTACGCGCCGGGCACGCTCGCCGCTACCCGCGAGCCCGGCCGGGCCGCCCGCGCGCCCCGCTCTCTCTCCTCCCGCGCTGGGCTCAGCGCCCCTCGGGAGCTCAGGGGGCTGGGCTGCGTCTCTGCTGGCGTGGGGCGAGGGTCTGACACACGGGCCAGCGCCGGAGCCCAGAGAACTGCCGTGGCCCCCTCCCGTCCCCACGTCCCCGTGGGGACGCCCTGGAGGCAGCCCCTTCGTGCTGTCTTGGCCCCCGGCTGCCGCCCCCGCCCACGGGATACTCACCCGAGCTTCACGTACAGGACGCCAAAGCAGAGAAACACGTAGAAAATCCACTTGCGAAAGTTTCTGTGCATGATCCAGGGAGGGGGGCTGCGCCATAGACAGCGGCGGCCGGAGGGGACGCGCGGGCCCGGCAGGGCCGGGCAGGGGCCAGGGGGCTGCGGGCAGAGCGCGCTCAGCCGGCGCTGCGGCTCGGGCGGCCGGCGACGCGCGGGCACTCGGCGCGCACTGCCACCATGGTGAGCCCGGGATGCCGCCGCCGCCGCGTGCACCCGGGGAAATGACCCAGGCTGGGGGCCGCGACCTCGAAGCCCGGTTGAGCGACCGTGGGCCTCTGCAAGCGCGGGCCGGGGGCCCGGGCGCGGCTGGCAGGCGGGTGCAGCCTCCACTGGGCGCAGCCGCCTGAGGCCGTGCGCGCCTCGCCGAGCGCAGCGACGGCCAATGTGTCCGCACTTGTCGGCCTCCCCAGGTGACTCGCGGCCCCGGCAAGCGAGCCGCGAGCGAGCGAGCGCGCCCCAGGTAGGAGGATCCGCCTCCCGCCCGCCCTCCTCGCTCGCAGCGCTCTCTCTCCCTCGCTCCCTGGCTCTCCCCTCCCTTTTCTCCTCCCTCCCCCGTGACACACAAACGCATCTACCCCCTGGGCCCCCCCTCCCCAGGCCAGCTCCCTTCCGATTGCCCTCCGGGGACTGGGCGGGGGAAGCGGGCTTGGGTGACGGGTGGTGGGGGTGTGGGGAGGGTGCGGCTCGGAAGAGACACCTGCGCTCCTCCGCGCACGCGGGGGTAGGGGCGGGGGTACAGGTGGGGGCGGGAAACGACCGGTACAGGTCGCAGTGGCCACTTGGCTTCCAGTTTCCGGTGAGGGAAGGAGAGACCACCCACTCCCATTGCCTCTCCGAGTGCACTTTCCAGACCCCCAAAAATTATCCGCATCAATGGGATACTCTGGGGCCATACTCTTAGTCCAGGCAACGCTGCCACTCCAGCAAACCTCAATGGGAGATTCCCACAACCCCAGGTCCCAGCACTGCTGCCACCTGCGCTAGTCCAGCTTTGGGACCTGAACGATGACAGACAGGCTAGCCTGGCCACATGCCGGGAGATGGCATGCGTGACCTCCTGCAGAACCCATTGGCCAAGCACCGTGATGGAGGCCTGTGGAAGGAGGCTGAGGGGCTTCCCGGGCACTGGGAGGCTACTGGCCCCAGAATCCCTGCCCCTGCGCCACGGTTTTCGTGGCCTCCTCTGCAGCGCCTAGTTGTGTTCAGATTCCCTGAGGAGAGCCCGAAGTCAGATTGACTCTGTGCCTCGCACACCCAGAGCCCATCTAGCCTGATTTAGCCCGGGGCGAACGAGCGCCAGAGTCCCGCAGACCCTGCTGCGCCAAGCCTGGTCTTCCCTCAGGGGGCAGGACCCAGACCCATGACCAGATCGCTGTCCAGGCCAGGCTCCCCGCCTGTTCTGTGATTTCTTAACCCTGGATGGCTCCCGGTGCTGCAGGCACACGGGACAGGGAAGAGCTCAGTCCCCGAGGACCAGCAGGGACTGAGGCCACCAAGGGGAGAGTCTGTGTGTGCATCCGGCTGCCCTCTCCCACCTGGCCAAGCCTGGGTAGGGACCTCGAGCTCAGAGCCTGCCTCCCCTGCCCCTCCCGCAGTCCCGCCAGACCCCCTGCCTCTGATCCCTTCTTAATCCCTCCAAATCCCTGAACCTTTGCCACGACCCCGTTGCAGGTCATTCCTGGGCCCCCGGATCTGAGGCCCCCGGTGCCCCCGAGCCCCGTGCGCCGATGGGGAGGGTTCCCAGATAAAGGGCGTACGTTGGCGATCAGCACAGACAGGGGAACCGAGGCACAGGAATAAGTGAAATGGCAATAGCAGCTCCACCCGCTGGGTGACCCCTGCTCCCCAGAGCCCCACTGTAGGGCAGCCACCCCCATTTCACGGCCTGGAAGCTGGACGCGGGGAGCAGGAGAGTCTGGCCTGGCTCTCGCAGGCAGTGACGGGCGCGGGCGCAGCTCGGGCGCGGGCGGATGCTGCCACCCGGCGGCGGCACTGAGGGCTCTCGGACTCAGGCGCGCAGGGGCTGGAGGTGGCGGGCGGCGAAGCCACGCTGGGCCCCCGGCCACGAGGCGGGCAGGAACCCCATCCCCTCCCGGAGCCCGGGACTCCTGTCCCCACTGCCGCCAGCCTCGGTCTCGGCGCCCGTTAATGGGGCGGATCGCCAGGAGCTGTCGGGCTGTGGCGGAGCTGGAACCACAAGAACTGCACCGGCGGCCTCCCCGCTGCGGGTCTGGGCGCTCGACCCCCGACCCGGCCGCGCCGACCCCCACCGGATCTGCTTCCGGCCCGAGGTGGGGACGGCTCTGGGACCGGCCGGGCGGGGTTCATCCGGGAGAGGAGGGGGTGACGGTGGGCGAGCGGGATGCCCGGGTTCGTTCGCCGCCTCGGCTGCGTCTCAGTGCCTCGGTTTCCCCGGGAGAGCGGAAGGCGGAGCCGCGCCTTGGAGCGCAGAGGGACCGCGGCGTGGCGCTGCCCCCTGCCGGCCGCGGGGAGAGGCGGCGCGCGGAGAAGGGCGGGACTGAGCGGGGTCCCCGCGGCTCGCGACCCCAGCGAGTCGCTTCCAACACCGGGTGGTCTCCGAAGGTCTTTGAATGACTCCAAGGTTGGGGAAATGTGGGGTGGGAGGCGCTCACAGCCCACGTGCGCACAGCACACATACACCACACCACACACACAACACACATACACCACACCACACACACAACACACAAACACACACCACACACACACCACACAAACACACACCACACACAAACACAACATACACCACACACAACACACATACGCACACGCACAACAGCACACACAACACACACACGCATGCACACAACACACAACACACAAAACACAACACATACCACGCCACACACACAACAAACACCACACATTAGACACACACACACACCCCACACCACACACAAACACACACCACACAGCCACCACACAACAGGCACACAACACAATACATACCCAACACACAACACACACAACACACAAACAACACAACACATACCACACAGCCACCACACAACACATACACCACACACAGCACACACAAACAATACAATACACACCACACACACAACACAAAACACGCCATACACCATACACACACACACTACACACATGCAGTGCAATACATACAACACACCATGCACACACACTACACACCACACACTACACACCACACACACCACACACATCACAAACACAGAAAACACACAACTCACACAACATACATAACACATCACACACACATTAGACATAACATGTAAACACACCACACACACACCACACACACAACACACATAACACACCACACACAACACATACACAACACACACACACCATACAGACACACCACACATACACAACACAAATACACACACAACGCAACTCACACACAATACACAACACATGAACACCACACACACAACACAACACACACATGCCACATTCATACACCATGCACCCATACCACACCACACACACACCACACACAGGCAGCAGGAATCCCCAGGGCAACAGGGCGGCTGTGCCTGAGCCTCCATCCAGCTGGGGCTCTGAAGGCTGGTCCCAGGCCTCTGAGGTCTGTGTGACCACAGGCAGGCAGGTCCACTGTCCCCCTATATGGGATCATAGCTCTGATCATCTCGAACGTGAGGGTGGCCAGGATCCAGGCCCAAGGGCCCCAACGCCTGTTGTGGGTAGGGGGTGATTGAGTGAGGGGAGGTGGAGCCTGTGCTTCTGCTGGGAGTGTAAGCCTCTCTGGTTCCCAGCCAGCACCGAGACCCACCAAGGCCTGATGTCTCCAAAGTCAGGACAGCCTGGGGCCCTGGATGGTCACCTTTGGGCTCCATGGAACTCAGCTACTTTTTACCTGTGTGTACTGTGTGTTTCTGTGTTGTGTGTGTTGTGTGTGGTGTTGTGCATGGTGTGTGTTGCTTGTGTGGTGTGTTTGTGTGTTGTGTATGTGTTTGTGTGTTGTGTGTTATATGTTTGTGTGTGGGGTGTGTGTGCATATGTGTGTTGTATGTGTGTGTTGTGTGTTGTTTGTTGTGTTTGTGTGGTGTGTTTGTGGTGTGAGTGTGCTGTAAGTTTGTGTACTGCGTATGTGTTGTGTGTAGTGTGTGTGCGTGTGTGTGATGTGTGGGGGGTGTGTTTGTGTGTGGTGTGTGTTGTGTGTGATGTATGTTTGTGTGTGACCGCAGGTAGAAGTGTCAATGTCCCCAGCCCTGGCATAGTAATCATGAGTCCACACCCCATGGGGTTCTTCCGATGGGGGAATGAATTAACTCAGAAATGATTCACCTGGCCGAGTGCGGTGGCTCACGCCTGTAATCCCAGCACTTTGGGAAGCCCAGGCGGGCAGATCACCTGAGGTCGGGAGTTCAAGACCAGCCTGACCAACATGGTCTTTAGTAGAGACCAGTCTCTACTAAAAATACAAGATTAGCTGGGCATGGTGGAACATGCCTGTAATCACAGCTACTTGGGAGTCTGAGGCAGGAGAATCCCTTGAACCTGGGAGGCAGAGGTTGCAGTGAGCTGAGATGGCACCACTGCGCTCCAGCCTGGGCAACAAGAGCAAAACTCCGTCTCAAAAAAAAAAGAAAAAAAACGAACGATTAACCTAAAAATGAGTACAGTGCCCAGCGCACACGGGCAATCAATCAATGTTCTATGTCCTGACCCTACAGGCCTGTGCCAGGCAGAGCGTAGGGTTTGGCCCAGCAGGGCAAGCCAGGTGCTGGATCCCATTGCCAGACCACCTCCCTCCGCCAGTCCCACAGTTCCCAGAGAGGGCTGAGAGGAGCCGACTGTGGGGTGGCCGTAAGCCGGACCAGTCCCTAATTGCACGGGGCGTTGGGGCAGGCATCTGTGTGTCCTGCCCAGGTCTCCTTGAAGTACAGAGTGTAGGGGAGGAGCCCACCACACCTCCCTCTGCCAGGCCCATGGTGGACTCACGGGCGCCCCGGGGCCTCTTTCTTTTCTCTGGGAAGCAAGGACTCCAGCCGGACTCTCTCTCTCTCTCTCTCTTCTTTTTTTTTTTTTTTTTTTTCTTTTTTTGACAGAGTCTCCCTCTGTCGCCCAGGCTGGAGTGCTGTGGTGCAACCTCGGCTCACTGCAAGCTCCGCCTCCCGGGTTCACGCCATTCTCCCGCCTCAGCCTCCCAAGTAGCTGGGACTACAGGCGCCCGCCACCACGCCCGGCTAATTTTTTGTGTGTTTTTAGTAGAGACGGGATTTCACCGTGTTAACCAGGATGGTCTTGATCTCCTGACCTCGTGATCCTTCTGTCTCAGCCTCCCAAAGTGCTAGGATTACAGGCGTGAGCCACAGCACCCAGCTCCGGACTCTCTTTTTAAGCAGCTGCCTCTATGGGGTCTGCCTTCTCCGAACATGGAGGGTTTCTGGAGGAGGTGACTTGCAAGAAGCTGAGATCCGGAAGAGCATGGCCCCTGTGGGGAGAGGCGAGTTCCGTGTGGCTGGAGTGGAGGCAGAGCCTTGATTGCCCACCCAAGGATCCTGGGCTGGACCTTGAGCACGGTGTGAGCCATGAACTGATTCCATACAGGGGAGCAACGGGGTCAGGCCCATGACACCACATTGGCCCTTGGCCAGGGCCCTCATCTGTGTTTTCCGGGCTGGACGTCTCAAGGTCAGTGCCACATCTGACTTAGCCCCACGTTCCCAGCATCTAGAACAGAGGTGAGGGTTTGGTGAGAGTAAAAGATGGATGGGGCCGGGCGCGGTGGCTCAAGCCTGTAATCCCAGCACTTTGGGAGGCCGAGACGGGCAGATCACGAGGTCAGGAGATTGAGACCATCTTGGCTAACACGGTGAAACCCCGTCTCTACTAAAAAATACAAAAAACTAGCCGGGCGAGGTGGCGGGCAACTGTAGTCCCAGCTACTCGGGAGGCTGAGGCAGGAGAATGGCATAAACCCAGGAGGCGGAGCTTGCAGTGAGCTGAGATCCGGCCACTGCACTCCAGCCTGGGCCACAAAGCGAGACTCCGTCTCAAAAAAAAAAAAAAAAAAAAAGATGGATGGAAGGATGGATGAATATGTGTAATACTGGGAGGATGGATGGATGGATGGATGTTTAATACAGGATGGATGGAGGGATGGATGGATGGATGGATGGATGGACAGATGGACGTCTAATACAGGATGGATGGATGGATGGACAGATGGACATCTAATACAGGATGGATGGATGGATGGATGGATGGATAACACAGGATGGATGGATGGATGGATGGACGGATGGATGTTTAATACAGGATGGATGTAGGGAGGAGACAGCACACCCCCCTACCCTCACTCTGCTCGGTGTGGACGAGTGTGGGCTGTAATGATGGAATCAGGTCTAGGTGTAGTTTGCCTGAGATGTTTACAGTTTTAGCATTGAAAGTTCCGCATCTCAGGAACCCCTCAGTACTGGGAGAACAGGGATGGTTGGGCACCCTAGATCTAAGATTATAAAAGGAAAGATGACTTCATCTTTAGTATTTTCCTGGGTACAGACAGTTTCTCTGGTGCCCTGGCAAGGGGCTTCTGGACTGGTCACACTGGGATGTGTTTTGTGTGGGAACGGGACAATTAAAAGTGATTTAAATAATAATAACAGCTCCGATTTAGTGAACAGCTGCTGTGCCAGGCCTGTCCCCGCTGCTGGATCCCCCTGAGTCCTTGTGAGCTTGCAAAGCAGGACCCGTCCACACCTTCGTGCTCTGGGTTCATTTGTCCTCCCACTGGACAGGCATTCCTGAGCACTCATGATGTTCCAGTCTGGAGTGAGGTCCTGGGATGTGGAGAGAACATGTCCCTGCCTTTGGGGGCTGGCAGGCTGGAGGGGGAGGTGAGGACACAGAGGTCACTAGGGCCTGGGACCCGAGCCCACACTCACACCGGTGAGTGCATATGTAGCCCAGCCTCCTCCCCAGGAGCTGCCTGCAGGGTGCGTTTGTGTCACTGTCACCGGAGCTGGAAGCTTGATTCCTCCACTCCAAAGCCTCATCCCAGTTTCTCAAGATGGAATTCGAGGAGCTGCCCTCACTTCCTCATCCTTTCCACCACCCACACCAAATCCACTTACAAGGCCTTTGACCCTCATTCCAAAACGGATCGTGCTCCTACCCTCCCACCTCCACCGCTGCTGCCTACTGGTCTGAGTCCACCCAGAAGATGAAATAGGCCCCAACTGCTCCTCTGCTTCCTCTCCTGACCTTCTGCAGCGCATCTTCCAGCCGGCAGCCGGAGGAGTGTTCCATAAATGCAAGCCAAATCAGGCCATTTCTCCTGCTTCAACCTTCTATGGCTCCCCATTGCTCTCTGAATAAAATCAAAGTCCTGTTCTGGCCTGCAGCCTGGCATCTTCCGGCCCCCGCCTGTCCCCCAGCCTCATCATGTAAATGAGCCCGCTTCTTCTCTCCTCTCATTCTCCATGTTGTTTCTTCTGTTACTTGAACGAGTCCAGGGTGGTTCCTGCCCCAGGACTTCTGTATGTGCTCTCCCTTCTAGCACAGGGCTCTTCCCCTGGTTTTATGTGGCCTCAGCTTAAATGTCCCACGTCAGAGGGGGCCCACACTCCTCCCTACAAACACGCTCTCTGATATTTGCTACCATAACACTTGCTGCTTCCTTTGTGACACTGAGGACACTATGTCATTATTTTTTCCTGTCTGTCTCCCACCAGTACATGAGCTCCACAGGGGGCATAGCAACACCTGCTTTGGTTACTGCTCTATCCCCAAGACATAAGACAGAACCTGGCATATAGTCAGTACTCAATGAAGCAATGAATGAATGAATGAACGAATGAATGAATGAATGAATGAATGAACGAACGATTTTCTAGGAAGCAGCTGGCATACATAACCAGCATTGTTATAAGCTGGAGAGGGCAGAGACCTGACCTGGACTTTTTGGAACTTCACTTTGAGCCCAACCCAGCATCACCAGTGTCACCCCATCCTTGCTGCCCTGCCCCAGCTACCTTCTTGCATCTTATGACTGGTGTGACTGACAGGCATTTCCTGAACCCCAGCAACTCCTGCTTAGGTGACACTGGGCATATGTTGGTTCCTCTAGGTAAAGAGCAGGTGCTTGTTTGTTGGACCTGGCACAGTCTTGTGAAATAGTGCTACTGGACTCATTGTGCAGATGAGGAAACTGAGGTAGAGAAGGAAGTGCTTGAAGTCACACAGCTGGTGGAGCTGGGATTTTAACCCATGCTTGTCAGGCTCAGAGCTTGAGCTCCTTCCACTGCGTGGCCCGCCTCCTGGAATGGGGACTATGGGGTAAACCACCAGTCCTATGGCAAGAGGACATGAGGCCATGAGGAGCCCATGACGTCACTGGGCACACTCCAGTGGGACCAAGGCAGGTGCAGGGGGCCTGGAAGGGAATCAAGGTATGGTGGACAGAATCCTAAACCATCCCAAGATGTCATGTCCTAGTCCCAGGACCATGAGTATGAACAGACGTCACACCCATGGTTTTGTTATGGTCCGTGACAAAAGATGTAATGAAGGTTGCTGATCAGTTGCTGTGATGGTTAAGTGTCAACTTGATTGGATTGAAGGATGCAAAGTATTCTTTCTGGGTGTTGCCAGAGGAGATTAACATTTGAGTCAGTGGACAGAGGGGAGCACCCACCCTCAGGAAGACCCACCCACACTGTGGGTGGATACCATCCAATGGGCTGCCAATGCAGCTAGAAAAAGCAGACCCATGACCTGGGGTCCCTGGCTGGACCACACCATCTTCCTTCCCTGCAGGGGCCTAGGGTGGTTGGCACACAGACCTGGACTCCTTAGCCCCTCTCCACAGGGGTCCCCAGTTCAGCCTGAATGCACACAGGCCATCAGCAGGCAGTGGCCAGGGTGTGAGGGCGGGCTCCAACCCAGGCCCAGAAAATGGCTTCATAGCTGTAAGGCTATACAGCTGCGGAAGGCTTCGGGCAACCGCTCAGACTGAGTCCGATTCGAACCCCGGCCCTCTGTGTACACGCCATGGGATTCGGGCAAGTCACTCCTCTCCAGGACACCTCAACCAAAGGTGTGAATGTCCACATCACCAGGAGGTTTAAGGAGGTAACACCATCTACCCAGCAGGGTGCTGGGGTCCTCCTCGGGAGCTGTGACAGCTGATCCTGGGTCCATGGTGAACAGAAAGTGGGTGTTGGGGGCAGAGTCTGGAGACGGGGACAGTGGGGCACCAGGCTCTGTAATCCCAAGCCTCAGCTTCCCCATCTGTGAAAGGGCACCCGGCACCTTGATCTTCGAGCACATGAAGCCCTAAGTGAGGGCCTGGCACACACTGAGTGTTCAGCTAAACCAGCGAGTCACACTAACTGTAGAGACCAGGGCATTGCCAGGGTTATTGGAGTTTGAACGCCGCATTTGCAGTGATCCCACCTGGGCTGGGGCTGATTGCTCTTCAGAGTTGCTGTGGCCAAAGGAGGGAGTAGATGGCACATAGGGGAGGCAGCCCAGCCGTCGCCCCCCTCAGGTGGGCACCCAGGGTCCCTGGGGGGGCACTGGGTGGAGGGCATAGGTGAGACACCCTGTGGAAGTGGGCAGTAAGAAAGTCCAGGCCAAGGCCAGGGACAGGGCCTAGCCTCTGGGACAGTGGGGTCCTGCCCATGCACCCTATTTCCTGGCCCCCTGAGACCACAAAGAGCTGCAGCTCCCGAACCCTCCCCACTTTTCACGCACTCTGAGCTGCATTTCACATCACCCTGAGTGCGGCATCTTGGGCCACCCTTCAGCGCTCGAGGTGCCTTTGCCCTCCCTGCCTGGTGGGAAATGGGGACATGTAAGTCCCTGGCAAAAGCAGGGGTTGGGGCTTTTATAACACTTTTCAGGAACTGGAGCCAATATGGCAAAGATTTCGAGGGGTGGGAATCCTGACACAAATCAACATGCCTCAAACATACACATCAAACTAATTTCCTCGCCGGTTAACGTGGCTGAAATGTGGTCTTCTCATTGAGCCAGGCCAGGAGGAAATTGATCCAGATCCCAGGAGATTAAAACACGTGCAAGTCAAACTGAAAGCTCAGAGGGCGCTGGCTGGGCACTGAATTGAATGACGTTGCCTACAGTTGGTGCTGTAGTCGTAGGGCACCACGGACCACTGAGTTATTAAAACAGATATATTACTGCACAGGATCCATCCAGCAGGGCTGTTTCTGGTGATGGAAACTTTTTTTTGAGACTGAGTCTCACTCTGTCGTCTAGGCTGGAATGCAGTGGCGTGATCTCGGCTCATGGCAACTTCCGCCTCCCAGGTTCAACCAATTCTAGTGCCTCAGCCTCCTCACTAGCTGGGATTACAGGCACATGCCATCATACCCAGCTAATTTTTATATTTTTAGTAGAGACGGGGTTTCACCATGTTGGCCAGCTGGTCTCAAACGCCTAACTTCAGGTGATCCACCTGCCTTGGCCTCCCAAAGTGCTGGGATTACAGGCATGAGCCACCACACCCAGTCTTTCTCTGGGCTTTTAAAAGTTCCACCAGGGCCAGGAGCAGTGGCTTATGCCTGTACCCCCAGTACTTTAGGAGGCCGAGGCATGTGGATCACCTGAGGTCAGGAGTTTGAGACCAGCCTGGCCTATATGGTGAAACCCCATCTCTACTAAAAATACAAAAATTAGCCGGGCATGGTGGCGGGCACCTGTAATCCCAACTACTGCAGAGGCTGAGGCAGGAGAATTGCTTGAATCCGGGAGGCAGAGGTTGCCATGAGCCGAGATCATGCCACTGCACTCCAGCATGGGTGACACAGTGAGACTCTGTCTTTAAAAAACAAGATAAAATAAAAGCCCAGAGAAAGAGCTGCAGACTTAGGAGATGCTGAGATTTCCTCCACTCCCACCGGGACCTGCGGCACAGGCCAGGCAGGCATGGAAAAGGCCAGATGGGGGACACGCAGAGGGGCCTGCAGTTCCATCCCAGTGGGGAGAGCATGGGCAAGCTTCTAGCCTGTCGAGGCAGAATCCTCACTCATTTGGGCCAGGGGCTCATTCAACAGGACTGGTGGCAGCAGGAGAGGGAGGGGTGGCATCAACTATGTTCCCTGGGCAGGCCACGCTGGCCGGGCCCCAGGGACTTGGGGAGAAATCAGAGGTGGCTCTGCCTTCGAAGGAAGATGCCATAGACACTAACAAGAGCCCAGTGCCATGAGAGCCCCAAGGAAACATGCAGCAGACAGGGGTCTTCAGGGAGGGCTTCCTGGAGGAGGACAGCCATTACTGAGCCCTGAAGGGTGAGCCAGGCAGACAGTCCAAGAAACCATCTTCCTGGCTGAGGGATAGCACTGAGGTGAGCGGAGCAAAGCCTGCGGAGCCACGCGTGGGGCCACACAGGCATCGGCTTCAAACCAGCATTGGGTGAGTGGCCTTCTCCCAGAAGTTTCAGTCTTTTGCTCTAAAATGGCGTGACAGGGCCTGCCTTGCCCCCATAGGGCCCCTACAGGCACTTCTCTGGGGCTCCCAGGAGCACAGCCCCTGCACCCACCCTCATCAAACCCACCCGCACTGAGCTCCAGCCCTGATTCCCACCACTCTTTGTCCCTAGTGACCCCTCATGCTCTCTTTAGGGCATAGTGCCTAGAGCACCCTCCTCCAACCTTCTCACCAGGAGACTCCTCTTCAGCCTACTGAGGTGGCTGACACCTCCTCCAAGGAGCCCTCCTGGTTGTTCAAGGTAACCTTAGATGCTCCCTTCCCTTGCCTCCACATGCTCTCTGCCTTCCCATCTCAGCCTGGACCCACTGCACAGTGCCTGTCTCTGTCTCTTCAGGCACAGCTTCCGGGAAGGTCTTGGGCCAGTGCTGTTGCACTCTACCTTCCCCCAACACCTCGAGTGCAGAGAGGTGCCTGAGGTACGTGTGGGAGACACACAAGCATGGCCACGGCTGCCATGGGCTACCCAGTGATGACCATTGAGAGGGCTTTTTTGGCAAATGTTGTTCTTGTTGCAATGATGATGGTGGTGGTGGTAGTGAAGGTGATGGTGGAGGTGATGGTAATGATGGTGATGATGGTAGTGGTGGTGGAGGTGGTGGTTATGATTGAGGTGGTGCTGAAAGTAAGTGGGTTAATGGAGGAAGTGGTAGTGGTAGGTGTGGAGGTGATGGTAATGATGGTGGTGATGGTAATGATGGGGGTGATGGTGATGATGTTGGTGGTGGTGGAGGTGATGGTGATGGAGGTGATAGTGATAATGGTGGTGGTGATAATGGTAGTAAGTGGGTTAATGGTGGAGGAAGTGGTAGTGGTAGGGGTGGAGGTGATGGTAATGATGGTGGTGAAGGTGATAATGGTAGTGGTGATGATGGTGGTGGCTGTGATGGTGATGATGGTGGTGGTGGTGGTGATGGTTATGATTGTAATGCAGGTGGTGATGGAGGTAAGGGGGTTGATGGTGGAGGAAGTGGTAATGGTGGTGGTGATGGTGATGATGGTGATGGCGGTGGTGGTAGTGGAGGTGATGGTGGAGGTGATGGAGGTGATAATGATGATGGTGGAGATGGCATAAGTGGTGGTTATGATTGTGGTGGAAGTGGTGATGGAGGTAGGGGGCTTGATGGTGGAGAAAGTGGTAGTAGTGGTGGTGGAGGTGATGGTAGAGGTGATGTAATGATTATGATGATGGGGTGATGGTGGTGATGGTGGTGGTGGTTGTGATGGTTATGATTGTGATGGAGGTGGTCATGGAGGTAAGGGGGTTAATGGTGGAGGAACTGGTAGTGGTGGTGGTCATGGTGGTGGTGATGATGGTGGTGGAGGTGATGGCAGAGATGACGGTGATAATTGTGGTGATGGTGATGATGGTGGTGGTGGAGGTGACGGTGGAGGTGATGGTGATGATTGTGGTGATGGTGATGGTGGTGGAGGTGATAGTAATGATGGTGGTGGTGATGGTGATGACGGTGGTGATGGAGGTGATGGTGGAGGTGATAGTAATGATGGTGGTGGAGGTGATGGTGGTGGTGGTGGTGGAGGTGGTGGTTATGATTGTGATGGAGGTGGTGATGGAAGTGGGGGGCTGATGGTGGAGAGAGTGATAGTAATGGTGGTGTTTTGTTGGTAGTGGTGCTGTTTTAGAGAATTAAAAAGAGGAAAATCTCTTCTCCACCCACTGGGTCCAGTTTGGAATCTGGACGTGCCCTCATCATGTTACAGTCTCTGGACATGAGCTGCCCTCTTGCCCATCAGTTTTCCATGGAAGTGATGGGGTGGGGGAGTGGGGTGCTAGGTGACCTCAGGGCACTCTTCTCAGTCCTGGAGTCCCAGGCTCTCTTTTCTGTGGGGGGAGGGGAGAGGTCATTCTCTCCTTAGTGGGTAGAGTCAGGACCAGGGTTGCAGATCAACAGCTGGGCAGTAAAGGTGGGGGAGGTCAGCCTGTGCTCTCACGGCTGCCTGAGCCTGCAAGCCAGCAAGTGGCCTGTCCCGGGCTGGAGTCCACATGTCCCCTGCAAAGGATGGCCTGGCTTCCTGTAAGACGAGGACCCAGGGGCAGCTCTGAGGTGAGACTGGTGATATCCAGCGCCTCAGGGCACTGAAAGCTCCTTCCTGGGACCCCACCGACCCCATTTCCACCTCCTGACCAGACCCCGAACATCGAGCCTGAACGCGGGGCCTCCTGGTCCCAGGCTCCATCTGCACAATGGGGCAGTGACACCAGCGCTTCCTGAGAAAGCGGAGGTCTTTCCCCCAGGACCCCAGGATTCATGCAGCTCTTCATCCCCAGCCAGTCCCTGGCCTCTGACCCTTCACCCTGTCCTTAACTTTGGTGTGGCCCTGGTTCCTCCGCCTCATTCCTGACAATGCCCAGCAGGCCCACCAGAGGGCACTCAAGGGCAGGGAAAGGACCTGGTCGGCGTCAGGCCTGGGCGCAGGAGCCGGGACTCCGCGGACAAGGGGAGGCTGTCCCACCCGCCCGTGGGAGACACAGGGCCGGAGAGTGCGGGGTCTGGATTTCCAAAGATCCAGCTTCCAGGCCGCTGGGCCATATGATTCTGGCAAGTCCCTCCGTAGTACTGCCTGCCTGGGGGGCTTCAAGGAGGGCCCGGTAGGACCGGGGGACACTTGGCTGCACCCCTATCCCATGTTGGGAGACTGAGACCAGGTGGGGACATGACACCTGAGGCCCTTGCTGTCCCCATGAGAAGTCGGGTGAGTTTTTGAATCTGCAGTCCCCAGGGGGCTGAGGGGTCTGCAGGTCCCAGAAGCACCCCATTGGCCGCCCAGAACACACAGCACACCAAAGGGGCCAGGCCCAGCCCTGAGGTGGCAAGAGAGGAGGTGTGGACAGGCCCCGTTCTGTTCCTCCATCCCCCTGGGAGCACGCCGGGGCTGTTTCTCCTCAGCTTCCGTGAGTGGTGCGGCTGCGAACCTCAAGGTGCAAGTGTCTGGTGAGTCCCTGTGGCTGCTTCTCCCGACTTACACGCAGGAGGGAACCTGTTCATGCCACGGTAGCTCTGGCTTTCTCTCTGGTGTCCACAGTGGCTGCATCATTTCACCTTCCCACCCGCAAGCGTGTGCACAGGCTCCAATCTCTCCACGCCCTCCCCTGCTTCCTCCGGTTGGATGATTCTTCACTGCGGTTGCTGTTGCAGCATCAGGGACAGTGAATCGGTACTGCACTGTGATCCTTCTCATGGCTGATTCCCACCCTGTGCTCTTCCCCCACTGGGAGCTCATGCTCAGGAAGGAGAGGGCTCTGGAAGCCAGCCCTGCACTGTGAGTGGCCAGGGCGAGGGGGCGGTGGGTCGGCAGGCAGGGGCGAGCTTGGTGCATCAAGGAAGGTTCCAGAGCTCACTCATTCTGCAAGTGTCAACCAACAAGCAGCTCCCTGCGGGCCTTATGTGCCAGGCCTGTGCTGAGAGGCTCTGAAGATACCAAAATGAGCACCAAAGTGTAGCAGTTCCCCTCAGTCCATGAATTGCTAAATCAAGCTCAGAGTCTAGCAGGAGAGATAGACCAGTCGGCCAGACAGACAGACAGACCATCCTCCTCCGAGCTGGAAGGCGCCCGATGCGACAGGGAGCGCCAAAGACAGATCAGGGAGGGCTTTCCTGGAGCGGGGCCACTTGGCTGAGTCTGAGAGGTGAGGAGGGGATAGCTGGGCCCTGGGAACCACCTGCAGGCACAGGGTAAGTTCCATGTAAGGCCCCGGGGGTGACACTCGGGCCAAAAGGAGGTCAGCAGCAGGCAGGGCTGGGCCTGAGGCCTGGGACAGAGCTGAGTCCTGGCCTGTGGCAGTGGGGCCAGGGCAGGCACCAGGACCTCCAGGGTGCCCAGGCCCAGGGAGGGGCCTCCGGGCCATCCCAGTCCAGGGAGGGGAGCTCCAGGCCGCCCCCCTCCAAGGAGGGCTGCTTGACTCTGGACTCTGCTCCCTGCACTGACTCAGAGGGCCAGTTCCACTTTGTGGAGCTCAGTGGGGCCGCGCTCCTGGTCCACGGCCTGGTGGCTGACTGTGGTCTGTGCTGAGGAAGGGGAAGCCCGGGTCCCATGCTGCCTGCCCAGGACCTCTCTGCAGAGCCTTCCTCTTCTCTTGGCCCAGGTCTGGCATGAGGGGTGGGCTCCTGCAGTGGCCCCGCCCCTCCAGGGTGTTTCCAGGGCCAGGGAGACTGGCAAGCACACAGGCGCGTTGCGACGTGGTGTGCAGGCAATGGAGGGGCATGAGCCACGTGAGCAGACAGGGGCTGGGGGAAAGCGTGCCTAGGGACCACAGGAGCTGAGCCCTGAGGGTTCAGGGGAGAGTGCCAGGAGCAGGAGTAGGCAGGAGAGGAGGAGCAGGAATGACTGAGGAGACCTCAGGACCCAGACAGGAGATCACAGCACAGTTCAGGGCCCATGTCTGGGGAGAGGGGACAGGAAAGGCTCTAAGGCAAGGATGGAGAGGCAGGCAGGACACGGGAGGCCCCTGGACTGAGACCCAGATGCAGCAGGCTTGAGGGACCTCAAGAGATGGAACTGCAGGCGGGGGCCCAGCCATGCAAAGGCCCTGCGGTGGGAGGGCTGAGGTGCCACCCACACAGCCCGAAGGCAAGAGCTGCAGGAGAGGGGAGAGATGAGGCAGAGATTTTCCCAGGGCCATCCCTCCCAACTCGACCCCTCTGCCACAGGGTCCCAGGGCCCTGCCGTTTTAAGGCTGAAAGAAACCAGTTTGACTCAAACTGGAGGCACCTCCTCTGGGAATCTGTGGCCTAAATCACAGCGCCTGGGCAGCGGGTTCACTCCAGGACACACTGGTCTTCTGAGTTCTGTCTTCCTGTGTAGCTAGGGGGATGGACGGCCCTGGCCCCGGGCCACTGCTCCCCGCCAGCGCATTGTCTGCCAGGCCAGCGGCGGAAGCAGCAGCTGCCGGGGCAGGCGGAGCCTGCTGGAGGAAGCCTGGGCCCCCCCAACCCCCGCCCTTCGCCCAGTCTCCACTTGCCCCACCCCCTCCACCGCTGGAACCTGGGGGGCAGAGGCTGGGCATGGAGACCCACCCTGCCTCCAGCACGGGTCCCCCAACCCCGGCCAGAACCCTCCCTGTCCTTCCACCCACCCAACTCAGCCCCGTCCCCTGCAGACTCGCAGGACCATCTGGTTATCCAGCTTGTGAGTGTGTGACCCACAGTTGCCCTGACTAGATGTCGGCCACCTCTCCGCCCAGAGGGAGGGGAGGAGAGAGAAGCCAAGGCCTAGTTTACAAGGGAAATGACTCCATGCCTGGCTGCCTACTCCTCCCCAAAGAAAAAGAATTCCACCACCAGCCCTGTGGGAATCTGGACCCCAGACCTCAGGTGCAGGGACTGGGGGGATGCAGAGGTCAGACCTGGGAACCCATAAGTGTCCCCTGGTCCCCACGGCAGCCTCCCTGGGCTGGGCCCTGAGCCTGACTCTATAGTCACCACCCTGTACCCCCTACCCCTCCCCAACCCCAACCCACGAGGCCAGGGTCACCAGACACTTCCCTCATCCTTTGAGGAAAGATGGTGAAACCTCAAGGTGGGAAACGGATTCCGTTGTCCACAGCTGAATGTGTATGATCCTGCTCAGGTGTGAAAACTGAGTCAGTTCAGTGCTCAGTGGCAACTGACGTTCACAGCATCCCTGTCGGGTGCCCACCTTAGACACCATCTGTCGAGGCAGGTGTCCTCTGGGGATTCTTGTTCCAGGCTGGCAGGCCTGCCAAGGCCCTTTAATGGGCCAAGCCCCTCTGGGTCACCCATGCCTGGGTCACTGCTTCTGCGGCCACTCCTGGACCTGCCACTTCTCGTCCCCACCCCTCACCAGGGCCCAGCTGTGTACCTGTACACGGCTCCCACGGGCTGAGTTCCCCCAGGTGGTGGGCACAGGCCAGCCCTGCCCAGCCCGCAGAGCCCACCCTGTCCTGTCCTGAGGGTCTGAGAGCCCTTTTAGCCTGGTCCCTTCCCTAAGGCAGGCAGCAGTACCCACCCAGGGGCCCTGGCTGTTTGTCTCCTCAGGGACACTGGAACGTAGACTCCTGTTGGCCAGGGATCTGGTTTCTAGAATCTTCTTTTGCTGTTTTCCTTCAAACATTAGCCACGCTTTTCAAAGTATACTTTAACCTCAGACCCTGGCCGGCATCTCCATCGTCCCTTGCTGGGTACTGCCCTCGACCATGCAGCTGCCTGGGGCTGGAGGAGGTACAACCTTGGGGAGAAAGTCACATCCCCCGCACCAGGCAAGGACAGCCAAGCCCATTGCCAGAAGAGTCACTGGATTCAAGTAAATAATCATGTTGGAATTGTGTGTTCAGTGTAAGCATCGGAAAGCCTGCTGTGCACCCTCCCCCCATAACCTTCTGTGGCTCCCCATCGCCTCCCTGCAGGCCTTGATCTTCAGCACAGCACACTTGAGCCTCTGGGTCTTATTTCTCCCCTGTTCCCCTTTCTCAGGCACACATAGGAGTCCTTCCTCGTGCCTTTGCTCATGCGGTCCCCTCTGCCTGATCAGCACAGGCTCACAGGGACAGGTTCAAAGGACCTTCTAGACTCTTTGGCTTCAGAGGGGCTATCCACCCACCTGGCCAAACCGCTCCTCACAGCCACCTTTCCATCTGCTCTCCTCTGCCTTCCTTGCCTTGGCTAACCCGACTCAGCCTTCAGGTCTCACCGTCTCCCCCGGGCAGCCTCTCCCGACAGCCTCCACCAGCCCCCAGACTCCCACAGCCCCCAGGACAGAGGCCTGAGGTGCCATCTAGGGGCACTGTCCAATGAGAGGGGACAGCTCAGAGGCGGGGGATGTTCTGTATGCACTTCCAGCCTGCTGAGCTCAGAAGCCTGGGGGCCAGGCAGTCGGAGAAGCAGACAAGCAAATCATCAGCAGAAATAGAAACGACACGGACAGCTACCACCTGGCACCTGCCTTAGAAAATGCATTGAGCACAAAGGAAACAGACGTGCAGGCGGCCAGGCGACATTGACCCCGCGTGGAGTAGGGGGCAGGGATTCGAAGCCTAGGCTCGGGTGGGCGCGTCCCAGACACCTGCTGCCACGCTTCCTAGACAGTGAAATTCTCCATTGTGGGGTGGGGGCATCATCTTGTTGTAGAAACCAAGGAGCTCAAAGGAAGGAGCCAGGGGTCATCTTGTCCAGAAGGGATTTGGGGGTGCAACAAAGATGCCAGAGAACATGTATTTAAAAGTAGAAGTGAAAGATGAAGGGAAGGGAGAGAGAAGGTAGGTCTAAGTGGAGCCAGAGATGGGCCTACTGCTTTGGCTCCAAGTTTCCCAGCAACAGAGGCTGAAAGGGAAAGGGGCAGTTTACACAAATTACTATTCTATGGGTACAATTAAAGGCACCACATCCTACTCCTGACGCTTCCCTTCCATGGTGGACTGGGGATGCCACAGGAAAAGAGCGTGTGGAATTCCTTCCCATCCTGTACACATTCAGAGCATCGCACTGTCCTGGGCTCTGGGGCTTCCAGGTCTAACAGCCCCTACTTGCCAGGCCCTCAGCCCGTACCTGTGACAGCCCCTGCTTCTTCCTCACAAGAGGCTGGGCACTTGAGGTCGGGGTCTCAGGTGTCACTCTTCTAACCCTATAAATAAGGAGGTGGAAGGAAAGAAGTCAGCCCTCCATGAGGATGTGGTGGTCCGTCTGCCCCTGTGATGCAGACGCTGGCTTTGTGCGGGGACCCCATTCCACAGCCCCACGTGTGTGCGCCTCTTTGACCAGACCTGTCCTCCCATCCAGGTGCCTCCTGGATGAGGGGCCTGTGCTGAGGGACTTGGTTTTGTGTCTGGTGGCTGCTTCTAGCACCCTCACCTCTGTCCTCACCCGACCACTGGCCAGCGGGGCTCCTGCCTCCCTGCAGGTCGGGCAGGTGCGGAGGGAGCACAGTCCTGAGCATCCAGTCGCTTCAGTCTGGTCAACCCCCAGCCCAGTGGCTCTGAAGGTGCCTGGAGAACCAATAGCTCAGGAACCCACTGGGCAGACCAGGCCTCTCACATGGCTGTAAGAGAAAGTTCCTCCACCCCACCCCACCCCTCGACGTCCCCTGCCCCTTCCTGGGCAGATGATGGCTCCATACAGGCCAAGCCTGGATGCAGGTGGATCGAGGCCGAAGACACGGGGTCCTCTGGAGTGAGCACAGATGGTGGCATTCATTTGACCTACTGTGGCCTCTAGAGCCCCGAGCCACATGGGCCAGAAGGTGCAAGAGTATCCAGGGAGACCAGAGAAGACTTGGCGCTTGCTCCAGTTACCCCAAAACATAGACGCTGACAACAGTCACTTTCTTATGCTCCATGTGTCATAGTGGGGTTTCTGTTCCCCCCAGTGGGGGCCTCGGCTGGAGGAAGCCCCAGGGCTGGGCTAGAATCAAGATTTCCTCACTTGGTATCAGCTGGGCTCCACCAGCCAGCACCCCTGGAGAGCCAGGCAGAAGCAGGGGCTTTCCCAGCCCAGTCCAGGGCTCACATGGCACCTCCACCACCCACTCACAGGGTGGTCCCAGGCCCAGCCGACCCAGGGGAGAAGCATTAGCACCGCCCTGGATGGGGCATGGTGAGACTCTAGGAGACACGTCGGATGGGAGAGCCAGCACTTCTGAAGCATCCTCCACTCCTTCTGTAACAAGAAATCTGCCCTTTGCCCTGGCCACTTTGCCTGTCCCTCGCTGGAACATGCTGCAGCCACCAGGCTTGCATCTTCGGAGCCGCGCTGCCGCTTTTCTCTATGCCTTCCCAGACCCTCACTGCACCTGCTCCAGCCGGCCCAGAGGCCGACCCTGTGGGCACGTTCGCCAGCTCCCTGTGCTGGGACTTGCCCATGGCCTCTGCCAGTTCGAGGCACTGGTAGGAAGCCTAAGGGTCCCTGCCACCAGCGGCTGCAGCTCCCTCCCTGTTTGGCCACCAGCCCCGGAGAATGGCTCCTTCCCTCCTAGCTTTTCCTGAGCTGGGCCCACGCCTTTGTCCTGTTTTTAAACGCTCCTCAAGTGGCCCAAACTGAGGGGCCACACCGTCTGCTTCCCCGGGAGCCGAGAGGGCCACCAGCTGTCACTCGTGGGTCTCCGGCCAAGGGGCCGCGTAAGACTTCCACAGAGAAGAGCTGCTCTGAGACGGTCACTGCCCTTGCGCTGGCTCAGTGGGGACAGGGCTGCAGGCTCTAACTCCAGAAAGACTCGGCCCCAGCGGGGGAGCCGGCACCAACCAGACAGCTGAATCAACAGCCACCGCCATGGGTCCAGGCCCCCTGCAGCCTGGCTGTCCCACACGCCGGACTGGGGGCTGCTCAAGGCCAAGGGTGGGGCCGTACTCCTCAGTGGAGATGGCTGCAGCCCCCGACCCCGTTCCTCACCCTGGCTCCTGTGTCCCACAGTGCGGCCTCTCGGGTGCACAGCCTGGGCGAGGGATTGGCAGGTCCAGATGGCACATTCAGATCCTACATCCCCAGCCCAGCACAGCAAGGAATGTCAAAGGGGAAGGGGCAGTGGGGGGAGAAACGAGGGTTGGGGGTGCGCTTTGGGAGCCCTGAGAGTTGCCCTGAAGGCTTGAACCGCCCCCAGGGGCAGCAGGAGAGCCATTACCATGACCAGGCATGGTCCCCTTTTAGGAAAACTGCCCTGGTGGGTCGGGCACAGTGGCTCATGCCTATGATCCCAGCACTTTGGGAGGCTGAGGCAGGCGGAGCACAAGGTTAGGAGTTCGAGACCAGCCTGACCAGCATGGTGAAACCCTATCTATACTAAAAGTACAAAAAGTTAGTCAGGCATGGTGGCGTTCGCCTGTAGTCCCAGCTACTCGGGCGGCTGAGGCAGGAGAATTGCTTAAACACAGCAGGCGGAGGTAGCAGTGAGCCGAGATTGTGCCACCGCACTCCAGCCTGGGCGAGTGAGACTCCGTCTCACAAAAAAAAAAGAAAAGAAAAGAAAAGAAAAAGAAAACTGCCGTGGTGGCCGCTGATGGAGAAATGGAGGGACAGAGGCCAGGGAGGGAGGCTCTCGCTGGGGCGTGGAGGGCTTCGGGACAACAGTGCAGCCCAAACAGAGTGGGCCTTGGCCAGAGGTGGACGGCGGTGGATGTTGAGGGTGGGGTGGGCACAGTGAGAGGCAGCCACACCAGCTGCTCCCGCAGGGCCAGGCCTGGTGGATGGTGTCATCCTCCCTCACATTCCTGGACCTCAGGGATACAACTTCCCCAGGCTCAAGCAGCTGAGTCATGGGTGTCCTCCCTTGAGGGGACCCGGCCATTGGCTTGGGTAGATTAGTTCTGATTTAACCCCAAAATAATGACTTAGTAGCTTTCCTAACTGCAGCCAGCTTTGTAGGGCCTCCGAGCTTTCAGGCCACCTCCCCTCCCAGATGCCCCCGAACTAGACCTGAGAAGACTGGCCCAGAGGAAGGCAAGGAAGACTCCACAGGGGTGACAGGGGCCCAGACACCCCCTATCTGCATCAGGACCCATGTGAGCAGAGCTCACCCTGTTGTTGCCCTGGGCACCATAGCCATCTGCCAAGGGACAGATAAATGGTCCTTCCTAGTCCTCGGGCCTCAGGCCACCCACAGGGTAAACTCAGACCTTCTCCTGGGCCCCCATGGTGCCCCCACACCCCCACACCAAGCCGTCAGCGTGCTCGGAGCATGGCAGTGGGTTGTACCCCTCCAGCCCTTCTACCTGGGATGCCACGCACCTCTTCAGGGCCAGGGGAGTCCCCTCCTAGGGCTGCCGTCCCCAAGACCACCAGGGATGAGTCACTCTCACCCCAGGCCACCCAGGAAAGTTGACATCAGCCACATGTCTGCCCTCAGACTGGGAGGCCCCTGGAGCAGGGCCCCCATCCCATGTCTCTGTGAATCCCTCGCCTTGGCCAATGGTGTGAACACCAACAGCCACAGCACTGAGACCTACCAGTGCTTTCCAGTTTCCTGGGCACCAGCTGTTCTTCGCAGCCTCTTCCATGCATGCTGGGAAGCAAGGTCTGTCATGACCCTAGGCACAGAAGGACAAGAAACAGAGAGGTTGAGTAAGCTGCCCGACGACACACAGCTGGAGTCAGCAGAGGCTGGAGGGGTGCTGGGTGGCCGGGCTCCCGGCACGAGGCATCCTACCCGAGGACACTAGATCGGCAGCTAACGGACCCTCGGCTGACCACGCAGGCCGGGCCTGGGCATGTCTGCAGCACAACCCCCTTGGGCCTTGTCACCTCTTCACATCCCCTAGATCACAGGACAGCAAGGTGGTCACACCCAGATTGCCTGAGTGTGCATTCTTTCCTTCCATGGTTGGAATCCTGCCCACACAGGATGCACCTCCTGAGGTGCTCACTTACCAGGTTCTTGTTCATTCGAGTCATTCAGCAGAGGGGGCTGGGGAGAGGGGACACAAGATGGCATTGGGAGTGACAGCAAGACTGACTGCCTTGCCAGGCCCTCAGGCGCTGGCCTCCAAGGCCAAATCCCCCAGGAAAAGCCTAGACAGAGTGGAGCAGGAAACCGGGTCCCAGCCCAAGGCGCCCACTCCCTGCTGGCCAGGCCAAGCCTCCCACCTCCGGCCTCCCAGGTGCCACTCACTCATCCCTCAGACCAGTGTGCTGGGGTCATTCACTCCCCTTCCCAGGTTGGGGAGGCTCCATGAGATGTTGGTGGATGTGGGTTCAGTGGGCTGCGAGGCCTCCAGCCTCCCACCTGCCTGCCTTCCTTGATTTCCAGGGATTCAGGACCTCAGATGCTAGGCCGGCGACAGGCCACTGGGATTCCGCTCCCGGTCCAAAGGGTCTCTGGCCACCCTTGGCCTGGTCAAGTCCTCCCTCTATCTGGATCTGTTTCTCCATCACCAAAAGTTGACACTTGGGTTTAGTGGCTGACGGCCCTTCTGATTCTAACAGGAAGTGGCTCTGCGGGGTCCTGTCACGCACGCACTGCGCTGGGGGTCCAGGAAAGGGCTCCAGGAGTCGGACAGTGGGTGGGGGAGGATAGTCTGGCTGCAGAGCCCAAACATGCTTTGTGGAGGCCCAGCGGGCGGGTGAAGGGTGTCACAGCGATGGAGGTGCGAGGTGATAGATGAGAGAGGAAGTCCCAGCACGGGAACCCACGCAGGCAACACTGGCATGGCATGGCTCTCCCACCCTCCATTCACAGGGTGGCCTCCCATCCTCCATTCTGATGGTGACATTGAAAATGAAATGCCAGGACCCCAGCACCTGTATGGTGCGGCCCTCCCATCCTCCATTCTTTTATCTTTTTATTTATTTATTTATTTATTTTTGAGACAGAGTCTCACCCTGTTGCCCAGGTTGGAGTACAGTGGTATGATCTCGGCTCACTGCAACCTCTGCCTCCTGAGTTCAAGTGATTCTTCTACCTCATTCTCCCAAGTAGCTGGGATTACAGGCGCCCGCCACCATGCCCAGATAATTTTTGTGTTTTTAGGAGAGACGGGATTTCACCATATTGGCCAGGCTGGCCTCCAACTCCTGACCTCAGGTGATCCACCCACCTCAGCCTCCCAAAACGCTGGGATTATAGCCATGAGCCACCACGCCTGGCCCCCATCCTCCATTCTGATGGTGACATTGGAAATACCAGGACCCCAGGGGTTCAGGTGGCCAACCCAGCTTCCAGTCCACCCGTGTAGCCCCATGTGCTATGCCTTGGGTAGGTTGCCAGGGCTCTGAGCCTCTCCCTCCTTGTGTGAAAGCCCCTCTCCTAGATCCGGGCAGAGGGCATGCATGGCCTCTGGAAGTGGCCTGCCGGGCATAGGGGCTCAGTGAGCACAGGGCCTAGGCCTGCAGGCGAAGCCCAAGGAGGTGGTATGGCTCCACCTGGCTGCCCTGGGGACCCAAGGTGTGGGCGTGGGCACTGGCCCTCTGCCCCAGGAGAACGGCTGGGGGTCTGGCCATCTTGGCGCCTCCCCCCGCCCCCTCAGCCCTGTCCCCTGCACCTAGGGCCCTGCAGGGGCATCCCAAACTGGCACCTCGTTCCCGTGAACTGGGCCCTTCTCTTCAGTTTCCCTCAGTTAGGAAGCCAGGTCCCAACTTTTTTTTTTTTTTTTTTTTTGAGACAGAGTCTGGCTCTGTCAGCCAGGCTGGAGTGCAGTGGCACGATCTCAGCTCATTGCAACCTCCATCCCCTGAGCTCAAGCAATTCTCCTGCCTCAGCCTCCCAAGTAGCTGGGATTACATATGTGTGCCACCACGCCCAGATAATTTTTGTATATTTAGTAGAGACAGGGTTTGACCATGTTGGCCAGGCTGGTCTAGAACTCCTGACCTCAAGTAATCTGCCTGCCTCGGCCTCCCAAAGTGTGGGATTTCAGGCGTGAACCACCGTGCCCAGCTGCCAGGTCCCATTTTAGTGACCACCCCCAACACCCCAAAGAATAATACGCCTCGCCCTTCCCCACCCACTCCTCCCCTCCTACAGCCTGAAGCCCCAGGTGACTGTTGACTGGAGGGGAGGGGACACTGTCCACTGGAAGTCTGACTTCAAACCTCTCCAGCCCCTGCTTCCTTCAGACCCTGCCCCCTGAAACTGACAACCCAGCTATGAAGTGGCAGTCATGACCATCCCTCTCTTGTGTGTGGGAGGGGTGAAGATTCAATGAAATATCACAAGTGACACTCTCACCCAGGGCTCCCAGAAAGGGTGGCCCCAGCCCTACGACACCCATTGCCCCCGGGAGCTCACGGCTTTGAGGGTGGCCCTGGGGCTGCCTCGGCTCTGGACTGGGCCGCCATGTGTCAGTGCAGCCACTAGGGGGCAGCAGAGGGGAGCCGTTCCGCTCTCAGGAGCTGGAGCCTGTGCTTCCTGCAAGGAGGGGGGACAAGGAGGCCCACGGGGTCACTCGAGGCCAGCAGAGGAGTCCGGACTCTGATCCCAGCTCCACTGCTGCCTCCCGCATGCCTCGAGCCAGCCAGCGCGGCCCTCTGTGCACGCAGAGCGTGCTGCCCCGGACCAGCCATCTCCAACCCGGAGATTCAGCTGCAGCCCTGGAGTCCATGAGGCCCTCCTGCGCGCCTCCTGTCTGCAGATGGGGAAATTGAGGCCCAGCCAGGGCAGGGGATTGGCCGACGTTTCGCAACAAATTCGAGTCAGAAATAGGCCCAGCTGGGCCTGCTGGCGCCGAGGCCCACTCAGGACACTGCTGGCCAACGCAGGCCCCAGCACAGTCCCAGTCTCACCCACAGTGGGGTCCTGCCAGCCCCCTCCGCCCTCCCCTGGGGGAGGTGACCCTCCTCCACCTCCCAGAGCCCACGTAAGTCCGCAGGAGGCCCCCCTGGGCAGGGCGCCAGGTGCCGAGTGGCTGCCTCCGACTCAGAGGCTGCTGTGCAAGGATGTTTCCAGTTCTCCGGGTCCTTCCTTTCACCTGGGAGGTCCAGGGCTGCCGGGCCATGCTGGTTCCTGTGGCCCTAGGGCCCACCCAGCACAGGGCCTGGCAGGGAAGGGGGGAAACGTGGGTGAGGGAAGTGACTCACCCTTTGAGACACTTCCCTACTCAGTTCCTGCCTCTCAGCAGCTTCTACCAGGCAGGTCACACCTGCAGGGGCGGCCCGGCAGCGCTAGGAGAGACAAGGGGTGGGAGTGCCACCTTTTCATGGGGCCAAGAGAGGCACTGAGAGGGACACTGGGTGGACAGCCCCAGGGGCCTCCTTGCTCGGCCACCTGGCATCTCCCCCTGGTACCAGCATAGGAGGGCCGGTGGCCTGAGTGCTCTGCTCTGTGCCCGGAAAAGACTCATGTTCCAGGAAAAAGCTGCTTGGCAGGTCGGAGCAAGCTCATGGTGCTGTTCCCAGACCCGATGCGAGGCGTGTGGAGGGAGGCCTGCCCTTGCCCCCAGGGCCGCGGGCGAGAACAGACGTTGATTCCTGCTATGACCACGGGCACGGCCTCTGTTTCTCCGCGTGTGCATGGGGGGCGGCGTGTTCTCAGGGCAGGGGCCTCTAAGGAACAGAGCGAGGCCGCAGGCCCAGGCTGAGGCCTGCACCCCCTTGGCCGGGAGATGAGTAAATGTCTGGGTCCCCCAGCCACGCCAGAGTGAGGCTGCCAAGCATCCGGCCTGAAGTCCGGCTCCCACTCTCAGCCTGCCCGGCCCCTGTGCGGTGGCGTCGGGCAGCAGGGCAGGGAGGCCGCGGCAGCCATCTTCCCGGGGAGCTGGGGCCTGGCCAGCAGCGCTTCCCAGTGGCCTCCTCCTGCGCTCCGAGCTGCATTACCTCATCGGGAAGCCATTCCAGAAAGGAGCTGCAGAGCCCCTGGGAGTGGGAGTGGGGAGAGCTGCGTCAGCGCCCTCCTGGCAGCCTCGGTGCCAGACAAGGGCAGGCATCACGCCTCCGGGTGTCTGCCTGCTGAGCGACTGCTGGGAGAGCAGCTGGCTTTTGTCAGCATTTCGGGGTGACCGGGCCAGGCTGCAGCAGGCAGGTGGCGTGGCACGGCCCGTGGCCGGCCAGCTACCAGGTGGGCAAAGGATCTGTTTCAAGAGCCAGAACCAAATACCCAGGCATGAAGGGAGCCAGGTGCACACTCAGTGGCAGAGACTAAGCCCTGACCCCACAGTCCCAGGCCTCAGTTTCCCCTCAGGCCAGCCCTCTTCGCCCCAGCACCTGTCCTCTGCCTCCTATAGCCACAAAGAGCACCAGACACGAGTGAGCAGGTGACTACACTCCCTGCTGCCCACTGGTGTAAGCCAGAGGCCCTGCCACCTGCAGCCAGCCTCCAGAGGCCTTTCTGGATTACAGGGTCAGGGCTGAGAGGGGTGGAGGCGGCAGGGGCAGCTGAGGTGCTGGGGAGGGAGGACGAGCTTCCTGCCTGTGGAGGAGACAAGGGCTGCTCCCAACCCTGCTCTGCCCAGTTTGGATTCCAGAAACACCTCTTGGTGCCTCAGTTTTCTCATCTGCAGAGTGTGTGTGTGTGTGTGTGTGTGTGTGTGTGTGTGTGTGTGTGTGTGTTTTGTAGATAGGGTCTTTCTCTGTCACCCAGGCTGGAGTGCTGTGGTGAGATCATGGCTCACTGCAACCTCTACCTCCTGGGCTCAAGCAATCCTCCCCGCTCAGTCTCTCGAGTAGCTGGGCCCACAGGTGCACACCACCATGCCTGGCTAATTTTTGTTTGTTGGTTCGTTTTTGTAGAGACGGGATCTCCCTGTGTTGCCCAGACTGGTCTCAAATTCCTCAGCTCAAGCGATCCACCTGCCTCAGCCTCCCAAAGTGCTGGGATCACAGGCGTGAGCCACTGCGCCCAGCCCAGCTTTCTCATCTATAAAATGGGTTGATAATACCCACCCCAGATAATGCTTGAAAGGACTCATGAAACCACATAGGAGGCACAGGCAGACAGGCACTTGTGGGGGTCCATGAGTGAGCCTCAGTGCCAGCTCTCCCAGGTCATCCTCCAGTCTTCATATTGTCTGGGCCAGAGGAGTCTTCCTAAAACAGAGGACTGTGTGGAACACTTCTCCACTGAGAAGCCCCTTGCCGCAAGTCAGTGACACTGTCCTCCAGCCCCACCCGACTGTACATGTGCCCAAGCTCATCATACCCTTTCCCAAACCCTGTCCATCAGGAAAACTCCTACTCACCCTGCAAAACTCCATGTGAGATGCCCACTCTCCCATCTAAAATGCCTCACAGGATTGCTCTAAGAACCAAAGAAGAACATACATGTGTGAACGCATGGGCATGGTTGCCAAGTGTGGGGCATCACACTCATGACTGTCCCCATTACTTATTAGAGCAACCATTAACCAAGAATGCAGCAGTGGGCAGGAAGTATTACTGGGGATAGGAATTAGCAGGAAGTTTTTCTGGCTGGAACTTAAGCCCAACCTTGGCAGAAGGTAGAATTTTCATAGAGGAAAGGAGGAAATTGGAGGCTAGTGTGGCAGTGTTAAATACGGCTGCAAAGTCCTTGGTCCTTCTCCCATTGAAGGGTGGGCCCTATGGCCTCTCCTCTTGAATCCAGGTGGGCTTGTGACTACTTCAACCAAGACAATGTGGCAGAAGTATTGCTGGGTAATTTCCAAGGCTCACTCATAAAAGGCCATATGGCTTATAACTTGGAGTCCTAAGTTGCCATCTAAGAAGGAAGTTCAAAAGCCTGAGACCCCCATGCTGTGAGGAAGCCCAAGCACCATGAGGAGTCACATGGGGGTGCGCTGGTTGACAGTTCCAGCCTTCTGGCCAGCCCAGCCCAGGCACCAGCCATGCGAATGCAGAAGCCATCTTGGAAGTGGATCTGCCAGCGGCAGGTGTCCCGGCCCCCAGCCAGTTGAGTTGTCTCAGGTGGGCCACTGAACCACACAGAGTAGAGTGGAGTTGTCCCTACTGTGCCCTTTCAGGTCAGAATTCCTAAGCGTAATAAAGTGGCTGTAGTTTTAGTTCCTGTTTTGGGTCTGTTAAGGATAAGGATAAGAAAGGAGATAATTATGCAGCACTAATTAACTAGAACAGGTGAGAAGATCAGAACTTCCTGGTACTTAAAGCCAGCCACACAACCCCTCAAAGCAAGATTGTCTTAACCTGGAAGTCAGTCCCAAGAACAGGTTCTCCCCAGTGTTCTCTGCATTCCCCAGCCCAACCTGGCCCATAAGCAGTGCTTGGGGCATGTGAGTTGCTGGAGCACTCCCGAGCCACTCCCAGCACCTGGAAGGAGCCTCCCCTCCTCTCAGAGGCCTTTGCAGCTTGGATGACTGTGGACCCAGAAGCTCTGGGGAGTTATCCAGGTTCTGTGTGGCATGAGGATCCCTCTGTACCGCAGCTTCCCTACCCATGGAATACGGCACAAAACTCATAATCTCTCTGATCCCTCTCGGCTCCCACCCCACCTTCCTGAAGGCCTTGTTCATTCTCATGTGTGTCTCCCCCACATCCTCTTACCCACATGACTCTGCCTGCCATGAAAGCAGGAGTCATGACTACAGTCTCACGGTTGAATGTTCTAGGCTGGAGGATGGATGCCACACCACTGGTGTTTTCTGAATGAATCAATGAGTCAGTCAATAAATGGAGTGAATGAATGAACAAAAGAAAGAACTCTTTCTATACTTACTTGATCCATTAATGTCCCCCCATACAATAAGGATTCCCTTATAGCAGCCCTAGGAGTCTACCCTTGCATGCCTCACATGATG